>NC_080741.1:37325363-37950363 GCF_020826845.1 Diceros bicornis minor
CAGTAAAATAAGCTGCTTTAATTTGTCTTCCTTGCCTGTACCCTTGTGCTATTTCTCCGCTCATGAGTAACTTCAAATATACTCTTAAAAGGCCTTGCCATTTAAAAACAAGATGCAAATATCTTAAGAATTAATAAAAATAGGCCTAATTTCTCAAAATAACTTCAGGTATATAAAATATCTATTGCATTCATATACTTATAACACAATATTGCAAAAGGACATGTTCTAAATTAGTCCCCCACCCCCACGCCAGACTGTAGCCAGGATAGCTACATGCTTTGTTTCCTCTGGAGCCAACTGTTTGCCAAATACCATTAGCCTTTCCTTTACTTAATAAATAGTCACATAACAGGGATATACTATGCTAGGCACTAAGGATGCTATGGTGAGCAAAAATAGGCATGGTCTTTGCCTTATGGAGCTTATAATTTAGTCAGGGAGAGAAAAAAGAAATTAATCAAATGATATAAAATATGAAATTACAAATAGAAAGTACCACCAAGGAGAAGTCACAGTGCCATGAAAGTCTATATAAAATAGGGGGTTTGAACTAGTTAGGAAAGTCAAGCTTGAACTGAGAGCTAAGGGGTAAGTCAGACATCATAAGGCAAAGTGGAGAGAGATTAGCCTTCCCTGGAGTGAACAGCATATGCAAAGGCTCTGAGACAGAAAGAAACTGAAAGAAGGCCAGAGTACAGGAGTAAAGAGTGCAAAGGGGACCAGGGGGAGAGCCAATGACCCAGGCCTAAGTCAGTCAGTGCACAGTATTTCTCTACATCACAGTCAAGGTTCAGAGGTGAGAATGCGACCTAAATCAGTTCAGTCAGAGTGAATCTCACAAGTTTTACAGGATCAACCAGAAAATAGGCAGAGAGTAGTGAGGGTATGAGGCTCGAACAGTTGCAGCCATGTTGTCGATCATGTGGGAAGACATGCAGAGGAATCAAAAAATGAGAGATGGAGAGAAACAAGGTCCTGGTAATACTGTCTGAGTGGTATCAAACACATACCTTCATCAAAACAGCCCTACTTATATCTTTCACTTTCAACAGTCATTAAATTTCCCTTTTACTTAAAAAAACAAAAAACAAATAAGAATACAAAGGGGAGCGGGGCATGAGAGAAGGTTGAAGAGGCAGGAGGTGGACCAGATAACATTCTGTTAGAAAAGGATTCATGGAGGCTTCTGAGCTAGTTCTTTGTTGCCTCCCACCTTCCCTTCACAATAGTCCTGCCATGTTTCAGAAGAAAGGTGGGCCCTTCTACCACTCTTAATCTTATTATGATGCATTGCTTTGAAATACAATGCAAGGCTCCCCTGCACCCATGAAGGAAAAAAGGGTCAACTCGAAAATTTACTTCAGTGAGGGGGTACATAATTTTTTAAGCATTCTTCTAGGGAATATACAAGCAAAAGAAGTTTGAATACCACTAAGTTAGAAATCTGTTGCAATAAAAATGATTCCTAAGTTTCTGACTTGTATCATGTACAACACTGGAAGAATAGGTTTGTAAGGGGGGAGATCATCAGTCCAATTTCTGACAGGTTAAGTTTGAGACACCTCCAAGACATCTAAAAGGAGATGTCAAGTAAACAATCAGTGGAGAAATTATTTTGGCTCTCAAGAGAGGTCTGATTTACTGATAAAAAGCTGTACATTATCTACGTAAAGGCAGGAATGGAACCCATGGGTTTGAAGGAAGAAGTGACTCAGTAAAAAAGTGGCGAGTGAGATGAGAAGGCCCAGTATTAATCCCTAAGCAATCCCAATATTCAATAGCCAGGTAGGACAAGGATGTGCCTACAAAGGAGACAGAGACGAAGCAGACAAAGAGGCAGGAGGAAAAAAATGGGAGAATGTTGTATCACAAGCAACTTAAAAAAAAAAAGTGGATGTAGGTGGACATTGCAGTGTAATATGATTCAATGATATAGATTCAATTTTATGTCAGTCTCACTGAAAAATCACTTGAAAATCTAACCGTACCAACATATAATAGCTTAGTAATAATAAGTCAAGTATTTTACGTAGTTATTTAACGAAAAAAAACTTTTTTAAAGGGACAAAAATAGATAATTATATGAACAGTAACATGGGCAATATTCATGGGGAGTGCCACTTTAGTGGTATCTTTACCTGAACAGAAGGGACATCTGTAAAAGCTTTTATAAAATCATCTTCATCAACTGCTCCGGCACCTCCTTCCTTAGAAGCACCTGCTAATTAAAAGGAAATTTATTTTTTAAAGTTTATTTTTCAGCATTTTAGCACCAAGGACAACATGAAAATATAACTCTTTTGATATCAACACAGGTATAATTTTGAGAGACATTCTGTTTTATAAGAAAGCATTAAAAAAAAATCTCCAACTTTCAGAAAAGTCAAGGTACTTAGCAGTAGTTGATTGACTCTCTATAAGGTACTTGGCTAGGCTGGTAGTAAAATCCAAACTGGAAGAACAGAGCCCTCCCATCCCTCATTCAATGCAATAGCAAGAACACAAAAGAAACACAGGTGAAAGGACAGACATTTAAAAAGCTGAAGAGCAATTTTAAATGACACTAAATGTCAATAAATGATGCTAAATAAGTGATGCAGAGGATTCATGTGTGCTGCAGTGGTCAGGAAAGCAAATGTGAAAGAAATGAGTGTCTTGAAATTAAATTTAAATATGCAAACAAATCTTCCCTTATTGCACATAGACAATAAAAAGGTAAACTTAAAAGGCAGTAGTTGTTTAAGAGCCAGTAATTAAGCTATTGTCTTTCAGCTCCAAATTCACTCTTTTATATTCTTTGATGCTGGGCCTAGGATTGAGCAAACCATTTTTCTGCCGATTCTAATGGTTTGTTAAACTCTGTCAATGGGGGTGCTGGAGAGAGACTGGAAGCTGAAGAAAAAATGGCCCTGCTTCCTGACCACTTCCTGTTCTTGTCAGTAAAACCATAGCAACTCTGGCAGGATGCTCATTTCAGCAGCAGCACCCGGCTCTAGTTTTGCAGTTTTTCTAACACTCACTGAACCAGCTCACTGCACCCATCAGAGACACCAGCCAGCTAGTACCTGCTCCTCAGAGGTCTGAGTCACAGCTCTGCAGGGCTCTTCCTCAAAACCTCTAAGTTTTAATAATTTTAACCTCCTCATTTTGTTCCTCCAGGTCTACGGGTAGGAGCTGTATCCTGTAATTGCTATCTCCATGATACTTTAGTGTTCTCTTTTTGCAATCTTAATTCATCAGTACCCATTTAATAATTCTTTATATTAAATTCTCTCTGTAAAAATAACTGCTGTGGTTTCTATTTCCTGACTGAACCCTGGATGATACAGATGGTACTTAGTTTCTATCTCTATATATTTACTTTTTCATGGTAAGAATTTGACATACGACATGGATTTCAACTACACAAGATGTATACCCCAAGGGACAACTAACTTAAAAATCTCTCCAATTAAAAATTAAAATTAAAAATATCTCCCCAATTAATACTTCAAAACTGGATTTTTTTTTTTAATAATTTTATTTTATTTTTCCCCCAAAGCCCCAGTAGATAGTTGTATGTCATAGCTGCACATCCTTCCAGTTGCTGTATGTGGGACGCGGCCTCAGCGTGGCCGGAGAAGCGGTGCGTCGGTGTGTGCACGGGATCCGAACCCAGGCCGCCACCAGCGGAGCATGCGCACCTAACCACTAAGCCATGGGGCCGGCCCTCAAAACTGGATTTAAAAAATTAACATCATCCTAATAAAAAAATACTCAGGATTTCCAAAGGTATGTAAGAAGCTCCTCATTTTAAAATAAGAAAAACCTTTGAAGATCGTTGTGAGTTTTAATAGTAATAAGAGATGGACCACAGAACAGCATAACATAAAGTTGCAAGGCAATATAAAACTGCAAATTAAAAACAATCACAATTTAACAAACTAAGAGAAAAGAATGCATGCTTGCTGTAGGAAATTCAATTACAAAACTAAGTAAATTACAAAGTTATTCCCTAGATATTAAAAAAAAAATCCAATGGGACAATAAAACGCTCAACCCCACCCCCATGATTTTGATCAGTCTTAGTAAACTGATTTACTGAAAATAATCAGTTAAAGCAAAGAAACAAAAAATAAGATACCTAACCATATTATTTTAACATCTTACACCACATTCATTTACCAATCTCTTAATATGGGGCTTACTGTTTTTGACTAGGGGTCCCCTGATAAGAGTGCAGAAGCCTGGATTCTTACAATTTCTTCCCAATCTTTCACAGTCGTCTTGCCCACGCCACTGAACAGAGATTTATTTAGGGACTTGTCCTTATCAAGTAGTTCCTAAACATTCAACACGGTTTTCATAAAAACAACTTTCTTTCCACATTCATTAATTTTTTTTGTTCATTTACATATTACTTCTTGCAAATTACTTCGTTAAAATAACAAGAGCAACCATTAGGCAAGTTGGAGAACAAAAAATTGACTCCTGGAAAGTATACATCTCAACTGGTGGAGAAGACGTACACACATGTACAAGAACAGAGCCAGTTAACAACCTTAGTGTGCTGAAGTGTGGAAGACAGAAAGTTTTACAGAGGAATGGAAAAAATGAAGATGAAGAGTTACTACAGTGAATATGCAGTTTACAAAAGGTAGCACACGTATAACAGAATGTTAACTCCAATACCTTAACCCTCCAGCCACAAATACATCAAAAACTTTCAAGGGAATGCAGAGCATCTGAATAAATCCCAAATAAGGCCAAAAAAATGTGCCATTGACTAAGGACATACATAGTAAAGTCTAACTTTGAAAGTCACAATTCACTCTAATCATAATGCCTTTAATATCCAGTGAGTTTTGTCTTACGAGTAGGGCCAAAGAAGCCAGTGGGGAGGGGAGAGGAAGTAGAAATTAAATGGCTTTTAAAAGTCCCACAGAAGCTGCAGAGCTGAAAGGCTACAAATATCACTAAATGCAGCCTTAGGCTATTTCAGATGTGACAATTAGGTCTCTAAACCTGGACATGGGCATTACCAAGTTCGGCAAGAACTTGCATGGTTTGAATAGTTGACTCCAATTTACCTCACTCTTACCTTTGAGAATCACTTTGTATATGCAGAGCTGCTGCTAACGGGAATGTATTGGGTACGTGAATAGTGTAGACAGAGGACATGCTGAGCTCCCCATTCTAGTCTTGCTTATTTCTTGTATGAATCAAAAGTAAACCTTTTCGGGCCGGCCCCGTGGCTTAGCAGTTAAGTGCTTGCGCTCCGCTACTGGCGGCCCGGGTTTGGATCCCGGGCGCGCACCAACGCACCGCTTCTCCGGCCATGCTGAGGCTGCGTCCCACATACAGCAACTAGAAGGATGTGCAACTATGACATACAACTACCTACTGGGGCTTTGGGGGAAAAAAAGGAGGAGGACTGGCAATAGATGTTAGCTCAGAGCCGGTCTTCCTCAGCAAAAAGAGGAGGATTAGCATGGATGTTAGCTCAGGGCTGATCTTCCTCACCAAAAAAAAAAAAAAAAAAAAGTAAACCTTTTTACATCCTGGTTTGCCTAATGTTTCCCCTCACCTTGGTTTTGATTGGCCAACAAAGTAGAAAAAGGATTTCTGCATAGGGGAATAATCTGTTGAATAAACTGTTTCATTTCACAATCATCATCCCATTTTCTGATACACTTTTAAAGTTCACCTTAAAAATACTATAAAATACTTTTAGCACCAGCAAGGAGAATGGATACTATATGAGGAGAGTCAAAAAGAGCAATGGGTCCTAACGTCAAATATTACTGTAAGAAAAGGAGAACAAGTGTACACACCAAGAGGAGACGTATTTAAATGGAGTATGTTTGAGAGCAGGAGCACAAGTAGGGGCTGGGCTGAAGGGAAGAGCAAAGCTGGCTTCCAACTTGACTAAAGCTCTTTCAACTATAACTGGGTCCATAATCATACCAGAAGATAAAATGGTCTAAGACAGAACAGAAGAAGCTTTGCCCTGTTGTCTAACCACTCTAAAACCAAGGTCAGTAAATTTTCTCTGTAAAGGGCCAGACAGTAACTATTTGAGACTTTGTGGGCCATACAGTTTCTGTTGCAACTACTCATTCTGCCATTGTAGCATGAAAGCAGGTACTGACAATATGTAAATGAATCAGCACGCTGTATTCCAATAAAGCTCTATTTATGGACACTGAAATTTGAATTTCATATAATTTTCACATGTCACACAATATTATTATTCTTTTGAATATTTTTAATCATTTAAAAATGTAAAAAACATTCCTAGCTTGTGAGCAAAACGAAAACAGACAGTTGGCTAGATTTGCCCTGTGGACTACAGTTTGCTGAGCCCTGCTCTAGGACTCACCTTAAGATGGTAATCACTTGGACTGGTTGGGTGGGGAGGGGCGTGAGAGGAGAGGTGGATTAGAGACTACTGTCATTGAGGGGACACCATGGTTTCTAGTATGCTAGACTGGCTAGAATAGGCACATCTCAGAAATTCCCAAATATTACTTTAAGAGGCTTAAGTATAAAGAGAAAATTGCATTCTACTTAGTCCTTAACTATTAATAAGCTGAAGTGCTGGATACAAAGGTGAATGAGGCAAAGGGTAAAGTAGTTATGTTTCAGATACAGGAGCAAGGACAATAAAGTCTCAGTAGCGGAAAGAGGCAGGTTCTTCTCATGCTAGAATGAAGAGACTGGCACTAGAGAAAGACAAATGATGGAGAAACAACATGGGGGTGAACATGGCGTGAACTCCAAGGAAATTCAAACAAAATCCATAATATTTTGTGTGTGTGAGGAAGATTTTTTTTTTTTTTTGAGGAAAATTAGCCCTGAGCTAACATCCGATGCCAATCCTCTTTTTGCTGAGGAAGACTGGCCCTCGGCTAACATCCATGCCCGTCTTCCTCTACTCTATACGGGACGCTGCCACAGCATGGCTTGACAAGCGGTGCGTCGGTCCTCACCCAGGATCTGAACCCACGAACCCCGGGCCGCCGAAGTGGAGCCCATGAATTTAACCACTATGCCAACGGGCCGGCCCCCAAAATCCATAATTTTTAAAGAGAGTTACACTAACAAAAGCACAACCAGTGCTTTTGAAGAGTGCTACGAAGACACAGAGATAGTTTAAAATAAGAGCCTTCTGGATTCCCAACTTTCTAAGAGAAGTTCTAAGGTTAAAAAAGATACTCAGTTGAAAACACAGGGCATTTTTATGCAAAAGATGGAAAGATTTCAGGGGGCAGAGCCCAGAGTCCACAGCAGAACCAAGAACAGAGGAAAACACTGGTTTAGAGAACCACACCCAAAGAGAGAACGCAACCCTCATCAAGGAGCATTCGCGACCCCTGAAGGGAACCTGACAACACGTTCCTCTCAGATTTCAAAATTGCTATAAACCAGTGACTACTATGAACTTCCTGTTCCTCGTCTTTTTGAATGGGAGTGTCTATTATGATTAGCTTGTCCTGGTACCACCACTGTATGTTGAGTATGTGGAGCACAAGAAAGATATCTTTTTAGTTCACAGGCCTCTGGATGGAGAGGAGCCATGCCAGAGAACCTTCACATGCACCTGGACCTGACGCAGATCACAAGATCATGGACTTTGAGCTTGATGCTATAACTACAATGAGACTTTTGGGAACTGTCCATGAGTGCACTTTGTATGTGGGAGGCATGTGAATTATTGTGGTCAGAGGGCAAACTGCATTAGATTGTTTGTAAGGATAGCTGTAACAATTCCTCTCACTCTTGAACGCCCCTTTTACAACGTGACTTTGCAGCTCTTCCCATCCAAAAGTGGAATCTCCAGTCAAGAGGTGAGGAAGAGTAACCTAGAATTCTAAAGTCAGACAAGACCCAGGAGAAGCTAAAGGGGTCCCTGATGGGTGATTCCGCAGTTTTGAGCAGGAATAAATCTTCTCTGAGAAAAGCTTCTAGAATCCCCAGTTTGTGCCCAAAGGACTCCCACCAATTAAGTTAAAGCAATGAGCTCAGAATCAAAGTTCAAATACACAAGGAGGAAAACCATTATGAACTAAGAGTCACAAGGAACAAATAATAGATTATAGAACTGCAGAATTAGGATTGTCTAGTTAAAAACTACAGAATAGATGTGAATATTACGTTTAAAGAAATAACGTGGATGGAATCACAAAGACATCAATCAACAAAAGGTATCATTAGGAAGGAACAGATGAATTTTGGGGGAAAATGCAATAACTTGAATTGAATAACATAATTGTTGAAATAAAAAAAAAACTTGCTTGAAAGGTTAAACAGTAGAAGAAATAATTAGAGAACTGGAAAATACACCTGAATAATTTACCCAGAATGGGGCAAAGAGAAATAGGGAAATGGAAAGATATAAAGAGATATAGAGGACAGCAGGAGAAGGTCTAATATATATCTAATTCGAGTGCCTAAAAATAGAATAGAGAGAACAGAAGAAAGGCAATATTTAAAAGAGATAATGGTTGTGAACTTTCTAGATTCATGAAAACCATGAATCTATAGACTCAGGATGCACAAAATAACTCAAGGATAAATAAAAAGAAATCCACACCTAGATCTCTGTGGTGTAACTGCATAACACCAAAGACAAAGAGATAATCATCAGAGAAAGAAGAGATCACCTAGAAAGGAACAACAGACTTCTCAAAAGCAACAGTGGGGGGCCAACCCGGTGGCACAAGCAGTTAAGTGCGCATGCTCCGCTTCAGCGGCCCGGGGTTCGCAGGTTCGTATCCCAGGCGCGCACGGACGCACGACTTGGTAAGCCATCCTGTGGCGGCATCCCATATAAAATAGAGGAAGATGGGCACGGATGTTAGCTCAGGACCACTCTTCCTCAAGAAAAAAGGGGAGGATTGGCATCAGATGTTAGCTCAGGGCTAGTCCTCCTCACACACACACAAAAATCAACAGTGGGAGCCAGAGAGGGTATATTAATATCTTTCAAGTTTTTAAAGAAGAAAATATTGTCCATCTAAAATTGTGTACCTAGCAAAACTAATTTTTAAGAATACAAGTGTAGAATAAATTAAGTGCACTGAAAATGAAGAAAACAAAATCGTCATTATTTAAAGATGATGTGATTGTCTAAATCAGGGGGTGGCAAACTTTTTCTGTAAAGGGCCAGATAAATATTTTAGGCTTCAGGGGCCATATGGTCTCTCTTGCAACTACTCAACTCTTCACAAATGAATGGGTGTGGCTGTATTCGAATAAACCTTTATTTATAAAACCAGACTGCAGGCCAGATTTGGCCTGCTAGCTATAGTTTGCCAAACCCTGGCATAGACAGAAAATACAAAATAATATATAGTAAAATCATTAAAAAATTAAACTTTAGCAAGGTGACTAGCTATAAAATCAAAATACAAAAATCAATTTCATTTCTTTTATTTTTTTTTTAACAGTTTTATTTATTTATTTTTTTGTGAGGAAGATCAGCCCTGAGCTAACATCCATGCTAATCCTCCTCTTTTTGCTGAGGAACACCGGCTCTGAGCTAACATCTACTGCCAATCCTCCTCCTTTTTTTTTTCCCCAAAGCCCCAGTAGATAGTTGTATGTCATAGTTGCACATCCTTCTAGTTGCTGTATGTGGGACGCGGCCTCAGCATGGCCAGAGAAGTGGTGCGTTGGTGCACACCCGGGATCCGAACCCCGGCCGCCAGTAGCGGAGCGCACGCACTTAACCGCTAAGCCACGGGGCTGGCCCTCAATTTCATTTCTATACATCAGCAACAAAATCAGAAATTTTAACTTAAAAAAAAATACTATGTTGATGGGCCTTAAGGGTATTATGCTAAGTGAAATAAGTCAGACAGAGATAGACAGATACTGTATGATCTCACCTATACATGGAATCTAAAAACAAAAACAAAAAAACAAGCTCATAGATACAGAGAACAGATTGGTGGTTGCCGGAGGCAGGGGATGGGTGAAATGACTCAAGGGAGTCAAAAGGTAAAAACTTCCAGTTATAAAATAAGTAAGTCATGGGGATATAAGATATAGCATGGCGACTATAGTTAATAATACTGTATTGCATATTTAAAAGTCGTTAAGAGAGTAGATCTCAAAAGTTCTCATCACAAGAAAAAAAATTCTGTTACTTATGCATGGTGACAGACGTCAACTAGACTTATAGTGATCATTTCACAATATATACAAATATCGGGCCGGCCCCGTGGCGTGGCAGTTGGGTGCGCGCGCTCCGCTGCTGGCGGCCCGGGTTCGGATCCTGGGCGCGCACCGACGCACTGCTTCTCCGGCCGCGCTGAGGCTGCGTCCCACATGCAGCAGCTAGAAGGATGTGCGGCAATGACATGCAACTATCTACTGGGGCTTTGGGGGAAAATAAATTAATAAATAAAATTATACAATATATACAAATATCGAATCATTATGTCGTACACCAGAAATGATATGTTGTATGTTGATTATACCTCAACTTAAAAAAAAAGAAAATGCACTGAATCTATAGATGACTTTGGGGAGAACCGACATCTTTGTAATATTGTGTTCCTATCCAGGAATGTAGTTATGTCCATTTACTTATACCTTTTAAAATTTCTTTCAATAAAGTTTTATAATTTCAAAAAAAAATACCATATTTAATAGTAACAAATATTTTGAGGTATCTAGGAATAAATCAAACCAAACAAACAACAACAAAACGAAGTCCAAAACTTCTGGAGGAAAAACAATAAATTTTAATGAGACATTAAAGAATACTAAAATGGAGAACTATTTCACATTCATGGACAGGAAGAATCAGTATCATAAAGATGTCCAGTCTTCCCAAAGTAATTAAATAATAATCAAGCCTCCAACAGGGTTTCTTGTCAAGCTGATTCTAAAATTTATTTGGAAAAGCAATGGGCCAAGAATTGTTGAGATATTCCTGTAGAAGTAAAGAGAGGGAGTACTTGCCCTACCAGATATCAAAACTTACAAAACTAAGATAATTATGACAACTAGATTTTAGTGAAGAGATAGACCAACTAATTGAATGAACAAAATATAAGCTCAAAAACAGACCCACAAATATATGAACTTTGATACATGACAAAGAAGTGATTCAGATCAATGGGGAAAGTAGAAACTATTCAATAATATCCTGAAATTCAACAAAATGCTGAGATAATGGATTATCTGGGGGAAAAAAAGGTATTTCCTTACCAAATATTAAAACTTACAGTAGACATTCTGATTCCCATGGGGAAATGGTAGTCACACAAATTCAAATCAAATGTTCAACTAAATACTCCAAAAATCACAGAGACTAAAAAGAAGAGCAAATAAAATTACTCACAACACATACTTGTAACATAACTAAGAGACAAACAACACTTCAAACTTCAATTTACAAGTAAACGGGGAAATAGAAACAACCAAGACCAGCAATGACAACTACAGAGTCCTCAGTGGAGAGGAAATCATAAGGAAAGATCTTGGCAGTGGTGGAACATAGACATCAACTAAAGTTCCCCCCAAGACCAGAGGTAAGTAGCATTTCGAAGGGGAAGGCATCCCTTCAAAGCCTGGTGGATAATGAAAAGAAAGAAAGAGAAGAGAAGGGCTGTATTGAAACAAGATGGTATCACAGAATCAGAAGTAGAAAGCCCCCCATGTATCCTTTAGTAAAGAAGCTGCATTTCACTATACCAACAGAAGAGGGCATTCTTGAACTAAGAAATTGAGTAAATTTTTCTTCCTGGCCCCACAGAATCACTTGTTACAAAAGAGCTAGAGGAATAAGTTAAACAACAGCACAAAGAAATCAGATAAATCCAGAACATGGGACAATCTAAAAGACAACTGGCCTAGACGCCTCAAAAAAGTCAATGTCATGGGTATAAAAATTAGTAAGAGGATTGTTTTATACATATTATGGAATTTTCTTGCATACAATAATAGTTTTATGGTCATAATGGAACACAGATTTAAGCCTTAGGAGATTCATATTAAATATTTATGGCTGAAATGTCATGATGTCTACAATTTACTTTCCAATTGCTGAGATTAAAAAAAAAGAATAGATGTGGGACTACAGATACACAGACAGAGTGAAAACAAATATGGCAAAATGCTAGTTATTAAATCTCAGTGATGAGTGTTCACTGTATGTCAACTTTGATATACGCTCAAAATTTTCCATGATAAAAAGTTTGGGAAACCACTCACTATAAAACTAGAGTAAGTATAGATAAATAGATCAGGAAAAAAGGAAAGAAACTAACCAAAATACATACAGTAGTATCTCAATTCAACAAAGTAAAGAATGTTTTACTTAATTGCATGGACATTAATTGGTCATGCATAAGGAAGAAAATCAATTAAAATGGATATACTGTCACCTTATATAAAAATAAATTCCAGATATAGTGAACTAATTTAAAATAATTAATCTTTTAGAATAAATTAGACTATTTGTACAACCTTGGGGCTGGACCACAGTCCTTATTAAGACAGGAAATTTGGAAGTCAAAAAGAAAAGGACAGGGGCTGGCCTGGTGACATAGTGCTTGGGTTCATGTGCTCCGCTTCAGTGGCCCGGGGTTCACAGATTTGGATCCCGGGTGCAGACCTATACACCCCTTGTCAAGCCATGCTGTGGTGACGTCCCACATACAAAATAGAGGAAGACTGGCACAGATGTTGGCTCAGGGTCAATCTTCCTCACCAAAAAATAAACACAAGAAAAGAAAAGAAAGAAAAGGACAGATATTTTATTTACCTACCATTACAAAAATTAAAAAAATTTTTTTTTTCGGTAAGGGAGATTGGCCATGAGCTAACATCCATTGCCAATCTTCCTCTTTTTGCTAAGGAAAATTGGCCCTGAGCTAACATCCGTGCCTATCTTGCTCTATTTTACACACAGGACGCTACCACGGCATGGCTTGATGTGCAGTGTGTATGTCCGTACCTGGGATCTGAACCTGCAAATCCCAGGCTGCTGACGGGGAGCGCGCAAACTCAACCACTACACCACCAGGCCATCCCCTAAAAAAATTTAAAATTTTCCAGTAAAAATACCATAGGCAAAAGAGAGACTGAGGAAATATTTGTAACTTTTAACAAAAGAATAAAAGGCTTAATACTTAAAAATTGTAATAAATTGATGAGAAGACAAAACAGCTCAATAAAAAAATGGGAAAATAGGGGCTGGCCTGGTGGCGCAGTGGCTAAGTTACTGCACTCTGCTTCGGTGGTCCGGGGTTTGGAGGTTCGGGTCCCAGGCACGGACCTATGCACTGCTCATCAAGCCATGCTGTGGCAGGCGTCCCACATACAAAGTAGAGGAAGATGGGCGCAGATGTTAGCCCAGGGCCAACCTTCCTCAGCAAAAAGAGGATTGGCAACAGACGTTAGCTCAGGGCTAATCTTCCTCAACGCCCCCCAAAAAAGGGAAAATAATAAGAACAGGTAATTCACAGAAGAAGATACGCTAATTCCTGTTAATGAATTTAAATATTCTGAATCTCACTAGAACATAAACTTGAGAAGGGCAGGGTCTTTGTTTTTGTTCGTTGACATTTCACAGAGATTACAAAAGTAGCAGCACACTAAAAGCTTACAGTAAATATTTGCTAGCTGCTGGCTGGATGGATAGATGGACTGAAAAATGAAAATTAAAAGAAATTTGCACCAGAATATCCAAATTTGTAAGTCCACGGAGATCTGCGTTCCTTGTAATGTCATAAAGTTGCAAACAACCTGAATGACATTAATAGGGAAATAGCTTATTAAATCATGGTACATCAATAATGTGCAATACGATATAGCTATTAAAAGGATGCAATAGCTCTCATTCTTGATGTGGAAGGATGGAAGGATGTTCTGTGAAAAAAAAGCAAGGTGCAAAGTGTTTACTAGCATGTTTAATGTGGATAAAAATAAACTCTAATCTGAATACCTACATAAATGAACATGGAATAAGATGTGGAAGGACACATATCAAACTTAACACTGGTTACCTCAGGGCAATGGGAATAGATAGGCAAGACATTATTAAAGATTTTTTTTTCAAACATCTCTCTATTGTTTGAATTGTTAACAGTGAGCATGCCTTTTATATTTAAAAAAGTTAAATGATACATTTCAATTCTTTTCATTAGTAAGAAACATAAATTGGTTCTAAAAAAGAAAACTGACAAGTTAATGAAAAAAATGTTTAAATTCACAACATGCCCATCACAGAAATAATGCTTCTTACCAATTCAACTATATTATAATCTATGTGATAAATATAAGCCTGGAATTGTAGTTATTACAGTCGGCCCTCTGTATCCACAGGTTCCGCACCAGCGGATTCAACCAACCACGGATGGAAACCTCCTATGAGGGTTGCGTCTGTACTGAACATGTATAGACTTTTTTTCTCGTCATTATTCCGTTCAATACAGAACAACAACTATTTACAAAGCATTTACATTGTATTAGGCATTATAAGTAATCTAGAGATGATTTAAAGTATAGGGGAGGATGTGTGCAGGTTTTATGCAAATATTAGATCATTTTATATGAGACTTCAGTATCCAGGGATTTGGGTATCCACAGGGGTCCTGGAACCAATCCCCCACGGATACTGAGGAAGGACTGTACAAAATTCTACTTCATATTGATCAAGTATGATGAGTCTAACTAATGGAAAATTCCTCACATGTGTGATGTATATTAATGATATTTCACTCTTTTCTGAGGCAAATCTTGACTCAACTTGCCTACTGGTATGAGCATATAATTTTCTAACACCTAAATCTCAGTCAAAAAGTATCGGCAAATGAAGTATGGAAGGACCAAAATGCTAACAATATTAACACTGGTTGGTGAAATAATGAGCATGGACAGATGCTGTAATTATCTTTCTAAGTTTAAAACCTTGAACACTCCAGATGGTCTCCTCAATGCTTAACATGAAGCCTTGTGCAAAGGCTCTATACACAGTTGTAGATACGGACAATAACTTATCTGTGGAGAGATTAAGTCTTCAGTTTGCCTATTAATTTCAATCAAAATAGTTTGACTATTTATATTATTTTCTCCCTTCTCTAATAAACACACTGAATGCTTCAAAAAACAAACCTTGTACAATGAAATTTCTTTATCACTAAGTTGTGCACAAAAGGTAAAACAGAATGGAGGTTAAAGAAAATAACTACAGCAAAATACATATATTCTTATACATAGGAGGCAATTAGGTTACACTGATTTATATTTACAATAACTTATCTGTTAATTACTTGAATCATATTTACCTTATAACCAAAGTTACTTATAACCAAAGTTAAGACAGACAGCACCAGGGCATCTTATGATGGATAGTCAATGATATGGGGTTCACAGTAATTTAAGACAGGACAGTGACTGGCCAATCCCTAAATTCTAAATGTCAATTATAGCGTTTTGTTATACGGAATAAAAATAAGAAATACGTATCGCATGCAATATTTGTTAGGAGATGACCCAGAGATAATCCAAGAAGAAGCTCTTGACAGTGGGCTAAGCAGGGTTCTTGTTTCATCTCTGCTAAAAACTGTCTGATCTTGGATACATCATCTAATTCTCTGAGGCTCAGTCTCTTCATCTGAATTGGGGTCAGATTATCTTTAAGACCCTTTCAGGCTAAAATCTTCTGGGTTGAGTATCTTTCCCTGTCATTAGAGGAAGAAGACAGGAAGAAAAAAAACAAAACAAAACACAAACAGAAAAGTTATTTGGTTTTATATAAAGTACAAAAACAAGAAATTGAGGTTTATGAGTTAAAAATTTGGATTCCAAGACTAAACAACAAATTCTGTGAAATTAGTTTTATTAAATATACACCGATTCTCATGATATTTATTTATTTAAAAGAAAAAACAACTTTGCTGTTTGCATGAAAGAAAAAAATGAGAATGACCAGCATAAACTGTGGAAAACAGATACTTGGATATTCTTAATAAAACCTCAGGTCAGGCATAAATGAAGTAAAACAAATGTAAAATATCCTAAAGATGAGTAAGTACTACTGAATTTGAAAAGGTGGTAATTACCTAATTATAAGAATTGAAAGTTAAAACCATTTCAAAGTAGTCTTTGATATTAGATGGAAACAACAGAGAGAAAGTACTCTGTCCACTTGAATGAGTGAGTGAGAGAGAACAACAGAGCTTTGAGAAGTGATAATTTGGTCAATGATTACATACAAGCCTCAATACCAAATCACTAACCTCAAAATCTGGTACTAATTATAAACAATAACAATTATATCATCACCTAATTCCACCTTTATTTTTCAAAAAGAATAGCAGACAAAATATAGGAACAGGGATATTATAACTCAGAAAAGAAACTTTAAAAAGGCAATTTCAACGAGAAAATACTAAAAAGCATTTCTATTTCCAATGAAAAAATTATAGGTTGCTTATTTCCAAATATTCTATTTTGCTGGGAATCATACTAGTTGAAGCTTTTTAAACTTAGGGATGCTGAGTAGTAGTGATCACTACTGTAGATTATAATCTCAGAGCTAAAGGATCTAGAAGAATCCTTATTTACCCAGGGAGATTAGTGTGGGTGGCAGTATAGCAAAGTGATTTTTGTGCTTTGCCCACTTATTAGATGCATGACCCTATGCAAGTTACTTAACTTCTCCAAACTTTAGTTTGTTGATCAGTAAAATCGGGATGAAGTATCTAACTCAGGGACTTTGAGCTTTAAATGAGAGAATATATGTAACAACTCTCAAGAATAATTTTTAAATTATTACCTAAAATACTATAGAGATATAAGTATTTTAAACAATCTTGTACCTTCAGCAACTGTATTCCAAGCCATTAAGCCAAAAGAATGGAAAATATGTTTACCTAATTCCTTTTATGAAGCTACAGATGTTATTCAGAAAATGGATTATTTAAGGGAATTCATTTTATCCTTATTCTAATTAGTAAAGCACAAAGGTAACACTTTTGACACCCACATAGTATGGGTTTTTATAGCAATGATATATTGGTATGGAGCAACCCATAACCCTTTTTTTGATTCTCCTTGGTTTAAAGCCCACACAATTACAATATTAGTAGAACATGTTGGCATACTGAGCCAAAAAACAAAGCAAAACTAACACACACTAAATATTAAACACAGGTCCTACTGGCTTTAATTAATTGGACAGGATACTTTGCTAAATATAGCATACATGTCTTTCATCTTGACATATATCTTTGGGAGAAGTAAATTAAACTCCAAAAACTTCAAAAGTAGATTCAGTCAGGATTCCAAGGAAGCTCACTTTATTTTTATTTTGGTAATCTTACCTGAAAAAAAATTTGTTAAACTCAGTGGACTGTGATTGGCTTATACCACGATTATATACCTCCACCTACCATATTCCTTTAATTAGGAACTAATCATACCTAGCTGTTTATTATATACCTAGAAGTAGCAAGTAAAATGCCTGGACTGAATCACCATTATTCCATATAAACTTATGAGAAAGAAAATGTACAGTCTAGAAAACAGAATAGTTACAGAGACAGGGCAACCTTCAAGTATTTGAAAGTATTGTATTAACAAATAATTCATCTTTCCTGCTTAAGTTACAAGGAGGCAGATTTTAATGAAATATAAAAAAGATTTAATTCATCCAGAATTGAAATGGGCTTATAACCTTTCTGAGGACATTATGCCAAACTGAAAGAACATGAGAAATTAGTAAACTTTAGAAATTTATTCCAAGGAAATGACTGGAGATGTGCTGAAAGATAGACATAAAGGAATGATGGCACAGTTTATAACAGCAGAAAATACCGAAAGCAATCTAGATATTATTTAGCTATGAATAGTTTTCAATTAATAATTTAAGACAATGAAGAAATGCTCAGGGTAGAATATTAGCAAGAAAACGGGTGTAGAAAACCACATAATGAATGGTGCCAATTCTGTCCTCCTTCTAACAAAATATTTGTATGCGTAAAAAATAATTAGAAAACTATGAAAGTAATTGGAAGAAAATATATTATAATTTATCAGTTGACTATGTCTACACGTAGCGGCATCACAGTGGTTTTTGCTCCGAATTTTAATCCATGAGCACTTATTACTTTAATCAGACGCTGAATAATCATTCATCTATAAGGAATATTATGAGAGATTACTATACTTGAATAGTCAATTGAACTACATGACTCCCAATGTCCCTTGTAACTCAAAGGTTCTACAACTCTAAGAAAACTTTCTACAACTAGTTTAAAAATTAATAAGTCTCGGCAAAGAAAGAGAAAATCTAAAGTTAAATTTTCAAAGAAGGATTGACAGCCAAGAATAGTATTAATTTCTGAAGCAATATCAATATCCTCTGGCTAGCAGCTCTTTTCTTAGATCGAAAAATGAGCAGTGAACCTAAACGAGCTGTGGCAAACAAAAGAAATAAACAAAGAATTGCAGAATGAATCTGCAATTGTCAAAAGAAGCAGCAGGAGGAGGAGGAGGAGGAGGAAGGAATGAAGGTCTCTCCCTTATTTTTATCAAAAGGGCTGCTGCCTAGATGGATGATATAATTTGTATGAGTGATTAATAACTGCAATTATGAAAGGTACCTAACATTTTCACACCTGGTAGGACTACAAACCAGAGAAGGGGGGCTGGCATTAAGAAAGTCTCTGTTTCTTTAAAACAAATATCTGATTTTTATCTTGAGACTTAAGTGACCTTCGGTAGGTAAACTACAATCTCAATTTTCATCTAAGAAAATAAAGTAAAACATGAGAAACAGAGCTAATTATAAACCACTGGCTCAAATTCAAAAAAATGTTAAATATTATCACCATGCATTTCAAATATTAATCCATTTTGCCAAATAAGACAATTTTATGAAATAGAGATTAGAAATCTATAACTCAAAAATCAAGAAAAAAATATTCCCTTTATAATAACTGAAGGTAGCCATTTGTTAGGAAAAAAAGACACCACAGAATGTCATATACTTTTTACCAAGATAAACAAAAATGTGGAATAGAAAATATCATGTAATAGGATATGATAACTAACATTTGATGAGAATACACTCCTATAATTGCAAAACAAAAAGAAAATAATTAAAATACTAAAGTGTAAATTACTCAAAATATCGA
This sequence comes from Diceros bicornis minor, assembly GCF_020826845.1. Lineage (NCBI taxonomy): Eukaryota > Metazoa > Chordata > Mammalia > Perissodactyla > Rhinocerotidae > Diceros > Diceros bicornis. The sequence goes on from NC_080741.1 coordinate 37,344,506, forward strand.
GAGAAATCAGTAAGACATTTCTATTTCATAGTATTTTATTTATCTATTTATTTATATACATATACATATATAAGTGTGTATATACATATATCATACCATCTTTCTTGCTAGTTATTTGACATTAAAGATAGTTAAAATGAAATATTTATGATAGTTTTTCTATATTTAGAATATCATATGACTTGGAAAATAATGTTTGGTTGTATAGAAAGATCAAGAGAACACAACTTAGAGAACCTGGTCAAAATATACAGTTTATTTTTCTTTCCTTTTTATTTTTAATAAAAGAACTATAGACAAAAAGAAAAAACAAAAATCCTGAAGATCATGATTTTCCCACCAGTTATCATAAACAAGGAAAAATTTGTTTTCCCAAATAACTACAACACAAATTTTTTAACAAAAAAAAAAAAGAAGAAGAAAAGAAAAAGAGAAAGAAAGTGTTGTCTTTTTAGCATTAACTATTTACCCTTATTCTTACAGGATTCATTCTATCAGAAAGATCGGCAGAAACTAGCACCTGAAAAGTACTCCTGGCTTTCTAACTAGAATATGAAAAAATATCCATAAAATGTTTTTAAGATAAACAATATGCTAGAAACAGTTTATATGATCAAAAAATGGACTATGTGCCATACAATTACATAAAACCTGTTTTTTCCTGTTTATTATTATCTAATCATGAAACCATTTTTGAGGCAATTTTACTTGACCACCACCCATTTCCTATTGTGACAAATGATTCAACAGCCAGTATCTTCAACCATTTTTTCAATGTTGGAGTATTTAAGACTCACTAACTAGATGACTGCATAAAAACATTAACATTAAATAAATCAATATTTCTTTAATAACTATAGCACCTGAAAATTCATAGCCAAATTGTGAAAAACCTACTCTCTCTTTAAAAACAAAAAAACCCAAACCCCAAAACTCCCTCAAATATCATCCTTTAAAAATGGCATCTGAAAAGTAAATACTCTGAAGAAAACACTAATTCACATATGTTCTGACAGGAAATAGCAATATACAATATTTTAAACATTTTTGAAAAGGCAGCACATTCTTCTGTGTTGCAACAGACTCTCTAGATCTGCAATCGTGCTGCAGTCATGAATAAACATATTTCTCTGAAGTTCTAAGTATGCGTGGCCATATCAAGGGCACGAGGCATGCACATCAGATTTGAAATGGATTTACATTACCTCCAACCTTAGGGCCACCTGCTGAACCAGGCTTCCTTGTACTGTTGACAGGATTTCCGGATGTTTTAGGTGCAGGAACCTTGAAGGCTGAAGCAGCTGATGATGGCCTATTTCCATCCACTGATTCTTCATCATCGAAGCTTTTATCTGCACAAAGCATTAAAAAAATGTATTTTAAGAGAACTAAGCTTTGCTCCATTTTCCTTATGACTCAAAAATCAAATAAAGCTATATATAAAATCATTACTTTGTAAGATATATAATACAAAATAAAGCTCCTTTGAATAAGCATTTATATATTGGCTAACACTATAAAAAATAACCCAGTGTAATTTAAAATCAGATTGCAATATTATCGTATTCCTACCTATATATATTAAGTCAAAACATATAACCAAATATATTAACTCTAAGGATAGTAAAAGGCATTTTTCATTTTTTTGCTACTCATATAAGCATTTTCTGCCAGCTCCTCCCATAGTGCATCTTCCAGCACACCCTGCCTTATTCCTTATACCCAGATTCTGCAACTTACAATCACAGATCCGTTTGCAAATCAGTCGCCTCATTCCTCTGAAAGCTCTTAATTTCCCTCACCCTAGGATGCTCCCAATAGCTCACATGGCCAAATACAGTAGATTTGATACTAATCAAAGATTCTATCAAAAACAGACAGAAACAACCACGGAACCACCACTGAGGTTTGTGCCGGCATTTTTCTTTCTCTTCCCTGCCCTAGGTGCTGTAACAGCCAATCAGCTACAAGGTGACATCATCTTATGGCAGCTACTGCCAGATGAAAGGTAAAAATTCTCCATGTATTTTAAAAATTCTCAATGCAGCTGCAACCCTTATATCAAAATTTCAAAGGCATTCAATACTAAAGGTTTATAAACCTAAATCTGTTTTCTTATTTAATTCACATGAAAATTTATATAAATAGAAAATAAGGTTTTATGCAACACTCATTCTGCTGGGGCACTTATTATTGCATCAGGAAAACACGGAATATCACAGTGCTCATTACTGTGCATAATTAACTCTGTAATCTTACAATTTGCTGTTTACTTAGGCCAGAGAAATCAAACTGAACAATTTGTATAAATGATTCCAAAATATTCTACAAAGCTCCTTTTAGAATACTTATGAATGACCACACTAGTATCATCTCCTTGTATAAAATGAAACATCCCCATCCCTACCCCCACAAAAATCACAAGATGTACGCATTTTACTCATCTGAGAAGATGGTTTTCTCTAGGACCCTGCACAAACCAATCGCAATAAACAAAATGGGCGAGGCAGAGAAGCAGCTTTACCACAGGCTTCAGAGCAATATGCCAGAATCTTTTCCTTTCAATCTGCTCCCTTACCTATGCAAATACTCAAATCAACTAGAATGAAATCATTTCTACAAAGAGACACATCAACTCCAACTATTAACCATATTTTAAAGAAAATATACCCCCCAAAATAAGAACATTGTATTTATAGGAAAAAAGAGAATCAAACAGATACCCTAATATAAATCCATATTCCATTTAGCAAGTGTTTTTCTTAAATAGCACAACTCGTAGGAAAAAAGTATCTTCTAATTAAAAAATATTTTTTTTAGCATAATACTATTAGGGAGACAGTTTGGATCACTTAAAACCTATGCTCTGCTCTATATACACTACTCTGTTAAAAACACTAATACAACTCCAAATAAATTTTTTTGCCACCACCATGTAAAAAAAAAAATGTAGCTAAGAGAGACAGAGTAGACACACAAATCTATAGAAAGATAGGTACTGAAACAGTGAGTAGCCAGAAGTTCCCATGGAAACAGTGTTCTGTTCCTAAACACACAAGAATTGAAGAGTAAATGTCTCTACCACTTAAAAAAAATTAACTCAACACTCGCACACTACTGGGAAATTAATTTTTAACTTTTGATCAAAATAAGGCAAAGAAAAGTATACGAATCATAATTATGCAGCTCAATGAATTTTCACAAAATGAACATGCCAGTGTAACCAGTCTCCAGACCAACAGATCATTATCAGCATCCTGTAAGCACCCTCACTGACCCCCCAAAGTCACTATTTCTTTTCCTACCAAAGCTAACTAGTTTTGACTTCTAATACCATAGTTGGTTTTGCCCATTTCTGAAATTTATATAAAAGGAATCATACAATATGTAATCTGGTACCTAGCTTCTTTTCACTCAATATAATGTTTGGAAGATTCATTTTCATTGCTTATAGTTTTCTAGTGTATGAATATAATACAATTTATTAACATGCATTCTACTGCTGATGGACATTTGAGTTGTTCCTAGTTTGAGATTATTATAAAATAGTGCTCCTAAGAGGAAAGCAAACAAAATTAAAGGGTTCTAAGGCTTTTAGCATTGTTGTGGAAATAGTAAACAAAGTAGTTTATTTTAGATCGTAATAAGTCAAAGACGTATATTATAACGTCTAGGGCAGTGGTATTCAAAAGGTGGCCCCTGACCAGCAGCTGAGCGTCACTTGACAATTTATTAGAAACGCAAATTCTTGGGCACCAACCCAAATCTACTAAATCAGAAACTGGAATGGGGGCCCAGCAATCTGTGTATTAACAAGCCCTCCTAGTGATTCTGATGCATGATCAAGTTTAAGAACCACTGCCCTAAGGCAGGAGTTGGCAAATTTTTTCTATAAAGGACCATACAGTAAATATTTTTAGGCTTTGCAAACCATACATATATGTAGTCTTTCAGTGCAACTACTCAATTATGCTGTTGTAGTGCCAAAGCAGTGATACATGACATGTAAACAAATGGGTGTGGCTGTGTTTCAATAAAATTTTATATGTAAAAACAGGAGGGCTGCTGAATTTGGCCTGCAAGCAAGTTTGCCTATCTCTGCTCTAGGGTAACCACTAAAACAAAAGTAAATGTATACATAAATAAACTAATAGAAGAAAAATAAAATAAACTTGATTAATTGAAAACCAGGATATGAGACATAAAGATAAAATAAGTGGATAAAATATAAATGAAAGATAAAGTGGCAAAAATAAAACCAAATACATCAGTAACTACCTTAAATGTAAATAAACTAAATATTCCAAGTAAAAGACCAAGATTAGATTTTTAAAAACAGGTTGCTTAAATGAGATATACTTTTATATAAGGTCACATAAAAGTTAAAAGTAAAATGATAGAGAGAGGTAAGAAAGTTATCTCTCAACCAAAAGAAAGTTAGTGTAGCTATACTAATTTTAAACAAGGTAGCTTGAAGAAGCATTATCACAGATAAAGAGAGACTTTTAATAATGATAAAGGAGTCAACACATCAGGGAAAAAGATCAGATCCCTAAATTTTTATGCACCCAGTAACACAGCTTCAAATACGTAAAGCAAAAAATGAAGGAAAAAAGGAAAAACAAACAAATCTACAAACATAGAGGGAAATAAATTTTTACCCACTTCCAATAAGGTTACCTTTTTTCGACCATAAGCTAAAAGAATTCATAAAACTAATTCATCATCACAAGCCCCCAAATTAAAAATATTTTGTAATTTATATAGAAGTTATAAACACTCTAGGCTTAAAAATACTTTCTTAATAATTAAAAAATATCAGGACAAATCAGTTATATTTCTTCCTAGCACCTATCACTTCTTGAAATAATAAATAGTTTTATGAATCAACTAGAAGCTGGACTGGAAGTAGACAGGAACTTTGTCTTGTTTATGCTATAACCCCATTACCTAGAACAATCCCGGGATAACCGTCATAACTTTTTCCTGCTTCCCACCTTTACCCTCCTAGAGTTTATTCTCAACATAATTTCCTGAGTTGAACAAAGTCACATGACATCGCTGCTCAAAATCTTCCTAAGATTTCATAAAAAGGCCTACCAGGACTCCAAGATCTATGAAATCTCAGATACCACAGAGGTTTCTCCAACCTCCATATTTCTCTCTAGTCCAGCCCCACTAGATTCCTTGCTGTGTACTTGTACCCTTTGCTTAGAATGCTCTAATGCTCTTCCCCTCCATAGCCACACTGTTTACTCACCTCTTTCAGGTCTTTACTTATCTATCACTTTTTCAATGAGGTCTTCTCTGGATACTAAAATTATAAACTTTCCAACATCCTGACACTACTGATCTATCCCTACCTCCCTGCTTTACCTAGCACTTACCATCTATATATTTTACTTATTTTGTTTATTATTTGTCTCCTCCCACTGAAATGTATTATCTGTTAAATGGGTGAGAACTTCTGTCTATTTTGCCCACTGCCATATCTCCAACACATGGAACAATGCTCAGAACGGCACATTTCACAGTAGGGAGACTTTCGGTCTCCAGTAAAAGCATTACTAGGTTATTTGAAACAAAACTCCGAAGGCAAACAACTATAAACACTGTATAAAATATATATTTAAAAAATCTTTTTAAAAACAAGAAATATCTGCCAAAATAGTAAGAAATATAAGGACAAAACCAGTACATTTGAACTTCTATTCTGAAGCCCTTCTGGGGCAAAGGGAACTGAATTCAAAACCCACATAAGATGCAGAGTCTACTAGGAGACTCTTCCTACCAAAAGCTGGTATACCAAATGACTATATTTTCAAGGTTCAAGTGAACCATAAGTAAGCCCTTACCTTCTTATAGTCTTTTATTCTTTTCAAACTTTTCTCAAAAGAGAGCAACAGAGAAGTAAATCAAATGGAGTACTTCATTAAGGTCAACTGCTTGGGTGGTCGAGACACTTAGGCCCTTAAATTCGCTAGGCTCACACTGGTAGTACTCCCAAAGCAAATGCAAAATATTCCCGGAAAAAAGACTCTGGCCTCACACTATTTGCACAAATAATTTTCCAAAGGTCACTGGGCATGACAGGAAACAAGACACCATGAGCAAGAATAAATAAAAAGAAATAGACAATAGGAACAGATTCATTTCAAATCCTAGAATTATCAAGCACAGACCATAAAATACCTGTACTTGGAAGCTTTACTAGGAAAGCTTGAGAATAACTTCAGGGATCAGAAAACTATAAAAAAGTGACATAGATCTTTTAAAACAACCAAACAGAACTTTTAGAAATAAAAATACAGTAACTGAAATTTAAATTCAGTGGGCAGGCATAACAGGAGATTAGACACAGATCAAGGGATCAGTAGTGAACTGGAAGATAAATTAAAAAAAGAAATCACCTAGGATACATATAGTAGGTGCTTTAATATTTACTCAATAAACAAAAAAAGGATCAAATACAGAAAGCAACCTATAAATTATGATTGTGCTGACACCTCTGTTCTCACTCCAATGTTTCAAAAAGCCAATACTATGGTTTGGTGCAGAAACTAAACAAGACGAATGTATTAAAAAGTATTAGAGGGCTGGGCCGGTGGCACAAGCAGTTAGGTGCGCGCGATCCGCTGCGGCGGCCCAGGGTTCGCTGGTTCAGATCCCGGGCGCGCACCGACGCACCGCTTGGCAAGCCACGCTGTGGTGGCGTCCCATGTAAAGTGGAGGAAGATAGGCATGGATGTTAGCCCAGGGCAAGTCTTCCTTGGCAAAAAGAGGAGGATTGACAGATGTTAGCTCAGGGCTGGTCTTCCTCAAAAAAAAAAAAATAGTAATAAAAAAAAAGTATTAGAGGATAGAAACTAATAAAGTGAGCAGGCTGCAGTGGTTATATACATACAATGGAGATCAAGAAGAAGGAGAGAAACAGAAGGAGAGGAGTTGATAAGAGTAGGAGAAAGAGATGGAGGAGGAGACGGAGATGATGGAGGAGGAGAAAGGGGAGGAAGGAGAGATGGTAATGGGAGGAGGAGAAGGAAACAAAGGAGCAGGAGATGGAGGAAGAGATGGACAAGATGAACTGGAGGAGAAGAGGAGGAGGAAGAAGAGATGGAAACAGAAGAGGAGGAAGAGGGTAACAGAAGGGAGCAGGGGAGGGACAGGCAGAAAGAGGAGGGGAGAAAAAAGAAGCCTAAGGGCCAGCCCCGTGGCTTAGCGGTTAAGTGTGTGCGCTCCACTGCTGGCGGCCCGGGTTCGGATCCTGGGCGCGCACCGATGCACCGCTTCTCCGGCCATGCTGAGGCCGCATCCCACATACAGCAACTAGAAGGATGTGCAGCTATGACATACAACTATCTACTGGGGCTTTGGGGGAAAAAAATAAATAAATAAAATTATTGAAAAAAAAAAAAAAGAAGCCTCAGTAGGATAAGGTATAACTTTTGTTGCCTTCATATAACACTTGGAAACTGTCCCCAGCAAGCTGAGATATTATAGGCCCACAATCCCATATCTACATGCCTGAAAAAGCTCTAAAAGTCCAGCTTTAGTTTGTTTTGCCTTTTAAAATTTATTTCGTGGCAAAATCTGAACTGATTTGAACTCACTTTATGGCAAAACATGACATGAACTGACATGAGGCTATGTGCTGTCTTTATTTCACTCACTGTGAATTTGCATACATTTAACTGCAAAAACATTAATGTACTTGATTACAAGGTGCAGCCCCAGACCCAGTTGGAGTTGTTATATAATATATAGCATATGACCACATTACTTTTCTAAAATATGGTGTATGCTGAACTCCAAAATACAACTGGTCCCCAAGGTTTCAGATAAGAAACTGTACATTTATATCACCATAATCAAGTCCTTTCCCTTTTTTTTTTTTCCCCTTCAAAGGAAAGCCATACATTCAAATGGCTATTTAAACTTTCCTCTTCACTTTTATGGGAACATGTATTCCAAAACCTAAAGTTTCTGCTTCTGAATTCATATAAAAGATGAAAAATGTGGTCCATCTTACCTGGCAAACCAAAGAGCAAGTCAAAACTTTATACCATGTCTCATAAAAAAAAAGTCATTTTGTGTGGATTTTCTTCAGTGAACCTACCAGTTCAGTAAGAAGAACCCACAACCCCATGGATTTTCATGCACAAAATACACTGTTTCATATTAAGTAGTTTCTTCTACCAAAGTTCCTCTTTTCACTTGAGGCTATATCCTTCCTTATTCTAATTAAAACAATGAGCAACAGGACTTTGGATTTCTGAACTGTTTTACACTCTTGCATATCTACCAATGACCAGGGTCATATATAACAGTTAAATTAGCAACTGAGATTAGGAAACAATAATCCCTATAAACTACTGTAGGTGTCTCAGAAAGCTCAAACAAATTTTAGTTGTCTGCACTCCCTACTCTGCTTTTACAAGAGGATACTCTCCTTCGCTTTCCTGTGACCTCACATATCCCTCTAGCTCAGTCTATTCCTCCTTTACCCAACCACTAAATGTTGAATATCTTCCTTCTCTCCAGAATACACACTTTCTAAATGGTTTCATCCATTCTCAATAATTTTAAATATCTTCTATATGCTGACAACTCTCAAATGTTTGTCTCTAGCCTAGAACATCTCTGAATTCCAGATCTATATATTCAACTGCCTACTAGACACCTCCCCCATGGATAGCTCAAAGACATCTCTAATTTGATACAGGTAACCTAACACCAAAACCATCTCCAAACCTGTTCTCTCTAAGTCTTCCCCCATCCCAGTAAATTACATCACCATCTATTCAGCTGCTCAAGCTCACAATGTAGGAGCCCCATTCCAAGTTCTCCTCTGCCTCACATGGATCATCTACCAACAGTTCTTGTTGTATATAACTCCAAGCTATATCTCAAATCCACCTATTTCTCTTTACTTCTGCTGCCACTCCTAATCTAAGACCAGACCAGTATCATCTCTGCCCACAGTGCTCCAACAACGTCTTAACTGATCTCCCTGTTTCCATTCTTGACCTTCCAAACCACAAAGTAGACAATGTGATCCTCTAAAAATGGATCTGAAAAAGCCATTTGGACCAATGGCTGCTGAAACTGTCAAGTGAAAGGCTGATGGGGGGGAACTTTATAAAGGATAGGTCAGGCTGATAACACTGGAACCCACTGTTCAACATTAATATCACAAACAAAGACAATCAGGCACCGTATGCCTTCTGACAAAAATACACAATATCACCTATAAAAATTTGTACAAATAAACAAAAACAAAAAAAATCAGACCTGATTCTGATCAAGCCATTAGCAGAATTTTCAATTTTCAGAAAATACAAAAACAAAAACATAAAACCACCATCAACAAAATCAACAACACAATCAACAAAATTTCCCTATGTGGGAAAACTTTACCTGACAGATATTTTTTCTTCAACAAATAAACGGCAAGAAGAGAAAAAGAAAGAGAAAACTGTTATAGATGAATAGAACCTTAAGCGATATATCCACCAACTGCAATGATGTATCTTGTACGAATTCTAATACAAACTGTAAAAAGATATTTATGAAACAACTGAGGAAATCTGAATACTGAATATTTGATACTAAGGATTTTTTTAGATGTGAAAATAGTACTGTTAATTGTCTTTTAAAAAGACATTTTACTTTATTTTTTATATGTATATGAGTGCATGTACATGTGTGTATACAAACACACACAAATCCCAGTCCAGCAGGATAGTAGAGCTAGGGGAAGATAAGTAGGGATACAAATGAATAAAGATTGGCTATGTATTGATAATTTCTTAAAGCTGGATAATAGGTGGTAATGGAGGGTTATCACAATTCTCTATTTCTGAGTATTTGAAATTTTTCCTTAAAAAATTACGATAATTTGAGTTACTTTACTCTCTTGCTTAAAATCCTGCAATGGAACCCCAATAAAATGATAAGTAATATCACAAGAGCAAAGAATATGAGGCAGGGCAGACAGTTCTGTGAAATCACCACCTAAAAGATAGCAACAAATTCTTACAAGATGCAAACAAAAAGGATGGAAGCCTTTTAAAGAATAACACCAGAGCAAAGCTGTAACTTAGAATTCTCAGAAGCAGACTGAAACAGCAGAGAGAATTGATCTACCTTGTAGAATGACAAACAAGTGACAATTTCTAAGCCAGTAAGTACAGAAATGAACAGCAAGGAACAACTTGAAAATCTATAAAATAATTACATCATTAAGCTCTTCCCACTCCCAATTCAGGCGGCTAAATATTTTATATACAGGTGTGCATGTGCACAGGCACACACACACACAACATTTTGTAAAAACTGAACCACCAGAAAAGGAAAAAGAAAGTTCTTGACACCATTTAAACTTTTGTTTGCCAAAATTCAAGTTTAATAGAAGGATTAGATGAAAAAGTCAAGGACATCTCCCAGAATACAGAGTAAAAGAGAAAGACATAAAATTTAAGAGAGAGACAAAACATAAAAGTGAATCAACCCAGGAGGTTCAACATCTGACTAATAATAATTCCATAAGGAGAGACTAAAGCTAATGAAGGGGAGAAACTTATCAAAAAATAATAGATTTCCCTGAGCTAAAGAAAACCACAAGCCTTCAGAAGTAAAATAATTAAATAGTAAACATTTTAAATGTCTTCAATTTAAACTAAAATGAAAAATTTCAGTAAAATAATTAGAAATTGAAAATCCAAGTGCTTCAAAATAAAACAATGGCCAAATTTTAATATTCACATGAAAATGGTGTGTTCTCAGTAGCACAGTTAATCTTAGTTAACTATTTTATTTATAAAAAATACAGTCCATTCCATACCAAGTTTAAAAGAGGCCAAGAAATTTGATAAAGTCTTTTAAAACTTCTAGGTAGGTATTAACTCACTAGTAAAAACATACTTGAAGACTTTTACCCTTTTCTTTAAAAGGGCCCTTTAAAAATTCAACACCTTCAATAGTTCAATGAAGTACAGGGGCAAACACAATTTAAACCATTATTTGGTATTAATAAAATTAAAAAACAACGTATTTCATGATAACCATAATATAAAACTTAATAATAAGTGAGGCTCATAATAAGGTTTATTTAGAGATTTTACAAAAATCTAGTCATTTCAGGTAATTAAATTTTCATGACAGATACAGGTAGGTCATAAGAGCTGTCAAGAACATCAACTATACCATTCTTCACGTACAAAGAAAAGATGTAAACCTTTTCTTCAAGATTCATTAGCAACATCATGTTTGAGGATATATTGCTACTGGTGCCCAATACCTTGCACCCAAATGGTTAAATGTGTCTGTTTCAAGAAGGCTAGCATTTTTAAGCTTAGTACCCACTACTTACTGCCTATATTGCTGCTGAATGCCCAACCTTTTGTCCCTTGTAATTCACTTTTTCTCCTTATAGACTCTTTTTTCCCCCTTTTTATTCCTCCTAGAAAAAAAGTTTGGTCTTTCTGCCAATAACTTAAAGGATTGCTTTATTTCAGTGATTTAAATTACCCAATCCTAGCATATCACATAGAATATTCAAGGGTATGGAAAATGAGAGATCTATTCAGCATTAATTTCTTTCCATTGTTCCCTACCCCCAAAACCAGTAGTTATACATCAGTTTGGAGTGGCCCCAGAAGGCTTACCTCTAAAAAGCCAAGGTTATATCATCACGTGTACATATTTTTTAAAAGATTCATGTTTGGAATAACAGACTGTATTGAAATGTTAAAAGTTAAGAAACAGTCTATTTGCAACAAAACCTTATTTCTTTCCAGCCACTCTGCAGCATAACAACAAAAGGCCAAATTCCTCTTGTGAGCTTTTAAGGCAGATTGCAGGGCTCAGCGCCACATAATAATCCCACAGGTTTTTAACTCTATCTGGTTTGACTGCCCAGAGCTGCTTCACAATCATCTGACTGCTTGGTTTTTCACTCTTGTGTAAGGATAAAGACAACTAAACAGCCTGAAAGCCAACCCAGAACTTTTCAACTGATAGTCATAATAGTGCTTTACAAATCCACGTTTGCCTAAAAATAAAACTGCTAATGAAATCTCTCATATGGCCTTGAAGTTAAGCTTATGTAACATATTTAACAGATAATAGATTAATAACCAGAATATATAAAAAGAGTAACTATAAATAAATAACAAAAAAGTCAAATAACCAAAAAGTTGGCTAAGGATGCCAAAGGTAATCCACAGAAAAGGAAATACAAATAACCAAACATATGAAAATGGTCAACCTTGTTAGAAAGCAGAGATGTTTTTAAAAGGGTGAGATATTTTTCATCCATCTAATAGCAAATTTTTAAAAGATTAATAACAACAAGAACCGAAAAGAATGCAGAATAGCAGGCACTGTTTGGTGGGAATGTAAGTGGTAAAGCCTCTTTTGGAGGAAATTAGTTATAGCTAACACAACTTGAAATAAATAAAAACTTTGATCCAGAAATTCTACTTCTAGACTATTTTATGAAATACATATGTGTGTGTGTGTTTACACACATATGATTTGTACAAAGGTGCTTATTTCAGAATCATTTATAAAAACTGTACGTGACCAAACAATCTAAAATTCCATAAAAGAAGAAATGATTATGATACATCCATATTATGGAATACCACGCAACAGTTCAAACAAATAAGGCAGTTACACATGATGACATTAAAAAAATCTCTATGCCATATTGAATATACACAGCAAATGGCAAAAACAGGTTCAGAATATCATTGATGTAAACATAATCAAAACAAAACCATTTATTTTGATACTTAATATGCATGTAAGGCACAGTAAAAGGTATGAAAAGACTAACTCCATACTAATAAAAGTGTTCATCTCTGCTTACACCTGGGTTTGGGGCTTAGAGGTGGTTCTGAGATTTTTGTTTTATCTGCACTGTTTGAATTTTGAAAAGAACATATCTGTGTATTAAGCTCATAATTAAAAATAAAAGAATAAAACAACAACATGGGTTAGGAATAGCATAATCTATTTGTTATGTATGTTCACACGATTCTAGTGTGATATCTATGTATTACATGTGAGAGAGACTAATATGCAGAGGAATATATATGAAATTGTTAAGAACTATAAGCCCCAAGATAACCTGTTTATATATATATCTCTTTATTATTTAGATTTTTTATTTTTTAATAAAGGTGTATTACTTTAATTATCAATAAAATCCAATATAAGTATTTCCATTTTGAAGAAGAGAATGAGCAGAAAGGTTACCCTCTCAGCTTATAAGAGACTGTTACTTTGATTTTTTTAAATCAATACATTCCTAAACAGTCTCAATGCATTTATGTATTACTTGAAAAAAGAAAAATTAAGTAAATATATATTGATAGCAATTGAACCTATAAGGCTTAAGAAAGAAATAAAATCTGGATGTATCTCAAACCAAATGCAACATTCAGTTTCCTGTAAATTAAGGTTTAATAAACAAACAAACAAACTTGGCAATGCCCTTAGGTATATGAGAACTTAATTTGTTAATTTTGATGCCTTTTGCCTTAACTAGTAGTTAAAATTACATTGTTATTTATTTCTATAAGGGCATATAAAAGTTACATAAATTCTTGGAATAAACCATAACAACATGCAAAATCAAATTTACTATCATATTTCCATTACCATGTACACAATAGCTTAAATGACTGTTTATGAATATCATCATTTTGATAAGTTTGCATCCTACTACTCACAGTCCCAAGGGGACAAACTCCTTAGAGAGAAGTCATTATATAGTCATAAGCAAGGCTGAAACTGTTAGGAGTTAAAACTCCCAAATACAGACCCGTCTTCCTTAAGAACCTAGTGAAAAAATACACAAAACATTTTTGAGGAACCTCAAATTTCCCTTTGTACACATCTCTGGTGTTGTTTTGATTATAAAGTATACCTCTAAGCATCTTAACAAAAGGTTTAATAATGAAAAAACATCCTCAAGTATTAGGTGTTATGAAGGACAATATCAAATGCACACTTGAGGCTCTGATTTGGTTCTGGTTTGCTCTCTGTGCCTGCATTTGGGACTAATAATCTCAGGAAGCCTCAATTTCCCAATCTGTGAAATGGAAATACCAAAATACTCTGTGCACTTCACAGATGTATTTGTACCCGAGGAGTTAATATATACTAAGTATACTAAAGTGCTTTGGAAAACTATAATGCACTATAGAAATACGTTTTTAAAATAATTCTTATCATAATAAAACACTGGCAAAATCAATTTTTAGTCAAATTATATCCCGTATAGAATCTGTAAAAAACTAAATATTTTCTAGAGAACTATTTACTAGGGACACTGACATATCACAAGCACGTTAATTAAAATAGTGCCCAGGGCAAGCCATTTTGCTTCTTTAAATACTTTATTACCAGAGAATTCTACTTCTTGTCAAATACAACATGAAAGATGTCAAGCCAGCTAACCAAACCCTCCAGCCAAAATCTGTCATTCTTCCAAAGGCCATGTCGTCTCTTCAAAGCTTCTACATATATTCCATGTTTCTTCCAATATCCCTTCATATCCATCACCAAAGACTGAGGGTTTGCTTGGGTTGCAAGGTGAACTGTCACCTTATATTTGCCAGATCCGGTACAGACATATCAAGTAGAAAAAGATGCCAAATGACAAGTAAGCACACACATGCATACGTGCACATACAAGTGTATACACACACACACACACACAAAGTGTCCTTCTTTAGGGAGAAATATACTTCTTACACAGCAAAGGATCGTCACTTTAAAAGCAAGTGTATAACACAAGCAAAAGAAGAAACGTAAATCTTACTCACCATCTCCCATAGCCATTCAGATGGTCCAGGGAGCTCTCTCAAACCAAGAGGTCAAACAGCACAGCAAATAAATGCAGCTCGGTGCCTGCGCCACTGGGCTCGGCCTGCAGCCTGCAGACACCCGGAGCACTGTGTGACCCAGGCCGCGCTGCAGCTCTGCACCGCAATAGCCAACAGCTGCTACTCCACTTCAAAATAAAAGTCTGGGGTCTTACTGAAAACCCTCGTCTATTTAGCAGAGCCTAACAGAGCTTGATCACGATTATTCCTTAACTGCACATATGCAGTTAGATACAGGTTATGATGTTTCCCCTTATACTGGCTGCCTGAAATTTAACGTAAGAAAAGCTCTGGGAGCCAATAAATGCCATCCCACTGGGGGACTTTTAATGCAATCATCAAAACACAAGGCATGTGTTCAGCAATCATTTTCTGCTTCCCTAAAGATATCCATGTAATCAGTAGCAATCACATGATCTGATGGATTAACTGATTTGCGCCTTTTTAAAAAGGTTTTCATCCTTTTATCGCTACCTTTTAATATTTATAACAGAAGACTGCTAGAAGTGCACAAACAGGAATAGCCCAGTTTCCATGATTAACTGCTCTCATTATGCAGGAAGCATTTCTGGCTGCCGTAAACAAATCACGTCAAAGGCAGCCCATCAAAGGCTGCTCTGTGTGCGGACAGCAGGGCCACATGGAACAAAGCTTGCTTCTGGTGGAGGAGACAGAACCTAGCCAGTGCGCAGCTGCAGAAACACGGAGCACCCTCCACCCAAGCTGCACAACCATCAGCACATTGTCAAGCTCCGAGAAGGCCCTGGGGCTCATGGTCACAAACAGATATGTTTTAAAATCAACCTAAGAAAAGGGTTGCTTTGCTTTTCACCAAAAGGTATGTTATAAACATATAAAACACTAGACTGCAAGTTACCTTATTGACTCCTATAAGCCAAATATCAAGGTAATTTCAAAGCCTAATTTCTATGCCTTATTTTATTGTCAGCATCCCTGAGCAATTCTTTTCCTAGCAACTGTTTCAGACAGAGAAGCTGGGAAATATTTTACAATGATTACACGCCAAGACTGCATTAGGTCCTACACACACACTAGACAAATCGGAATTATGCATAGTTTTTTTTACAGTGAAAAAGACTTGCAGTCACAGCCACCAACACTGTTGGTGTTTACATCTCGGTTAGCGTAGGAGACTGTCTAGAAAACTCCATGACAATACCAGGCCCTGACATAATTACAAGGGGCCTGCAACTTTCAGTCTTTTCCTTCCTACAAGGCTGGTGTTGCCTCCTTTCAGCCACTATCTGATTAATTTTAAATCCAGTTTCCTTCTAATAGGAGAGCTAACTCCACTGCACTTAGGGATTCTGCCTAACTTACTCTGTAATACAAGAATTAAAGTCAGGCTTAAAAAAACCCTCAAGACAAAAAAATGCCATGCATTTCTCACTATTTCTGAACTAAATGATGTGCTTCAATCTCTGATGATACGATTTACTTTGTGTTCTTGAGTACGCTGTACTAATGCTCTAGAAAATCAAGTCAAAAAATTCATTCAAAACTTAAATCAAAAGAGTACAGATATGGCAACTATGAAGGAAATCAGGGACAAAAGCATGAAATGTGGTTACATATCAGGACATGCATAAGGGAAGAAGAAAGAGAAAAAATAAACAGACTCTTTCTCCGAATAAATGTAAGCAAATAGCGTTAGACCATGTCACTCCCACTCACCACATTCCTCTCCACCCTAAAACCCTTCCTACTCTGAGAAGTCCATCAAAACTCCTCCCATGGCCTATAAGGCCCTCATATCATGGTTCCTGCTTACTTTCCCAACTACATCTCATACACGGTCTACCTTCCAATCCACCCCTACCCTCACTGGCCTCCAGCCAGCCTTGGCCTCCTTTCTGTTCTTCAAATATACTAAGTCTCTTTCCACCTGTGGGCCTTTATGATCATGTTTTCTCTGCCCAAAGCACTTTCCCTACCATTTATCCCATGACTAGCTCATTCTCATTTATCAGGTCTCAATGCAAATATGTCAATTCTGAGAGAGGCTTGGCCCTCTATATAAAGCAGCATAAGCTACTTTCTATCTCCATACCCTATTTACTTCACTTAATGAGTGTTCACATATGACAACTTTTAGCTATAATGGCTCTTAAAAAATTATACCACCTTTACAACAAATCCCCTGTTTTTTGTTTTTGTCTGTATTTAGTAAAATGACTTCATCCCAAAACATTCTAAATCAATATATTAAGAGAAGTGTGATGTTTATTATGGTTTCAGGCAAAGACACACTAAAATTTTTACTTACCATAATAGTTTCTAGTCACTGAATATCATATGGAACAAATACCATATGGATGCCATGTTTGCATGAACTCACAACAATTTGCTTTGTATATGTACACCAAGTGAGAGAAAGAAGAGGTGGTATCTTCAATGGTTCTTCATTCTGTTGTGTGCTTGAACTATTTCCACAAGTTTTCATATTGAGCCTTTATTTTGCCCTAAAATGTTTTCCTGTTCTGTAACTTCATTTTAAAGTTTTAGTTTGAGTGCACAATAACAATGAGCCAACAAAAAGGCTGAAAATTTTGTGGGGAAAAATTGTGCAGAAATAAGAAAGGAGTTGAATAAACTTTCATTACATTACTTTAGGTACAAACTATTTATTTGCCTTCAGATTGTTACTTAAAAAAATTTATTTTCAGTGTTCAATTGATATATTTTTCTACCTATGAAAATTATTCAAGTATCCTGGGTTGGGATGAAACACACCATAATATTAGTGGAAATAATTTTTTCATTTAATGGCTTTTCACTTAGCAAGGATTTTAGGAAAATTTAATTTAATTTTATTAAATTCATTAAACAAAGAGTGGTTATATTTCTTCTATTACCAACTATAATCACTCTGGATATTCATTTACTTCTTTATCATCTCTCTCTCTCACTAGAATGTAGCCTCCTTGAGGCAGAAACTTTAACTGTCTTCTTCAGTATTGTGACATGATCTAATTTACATTTTAAGAAGATCGTTCTCACTTCTGGGTAGAAAATAGATTCCAGGGGGCAAACATGAAACAGAAATCTATTGCAGTGATCCAGGTAATAGCTAAACGAGACTTAGGGTAGGCTTTTAGCAGTTGAGATGGAAAAAAATAAGCAAATTTGGGATATATTAGGATTTCAGAGGCAGAAACGACCGATTAATAACAATGGGGGATCAATTCAGGTTTCTAGCCTGAGCTGATGGTGGTACCATTGGCTGACATGGGTAAAGTAGGGGAGGAACAGATTTGAGGGAAAGGAAGAGACAACAGGGTTTCACTTTTGGACACGTTAAGCCTGAGATGCCTATTAGGCATCCAAATGAAAATGTCATCGAGGCCACAGGCTACCAAATCTAGAGCATAAGGGAGAGATGAATGAGGGCTAGAACTACACATTTAGGAGTCATCAGCTAATAGGCATCATTTAAAGCCTTTGGGCTGGATTAGATCACTGAGGGAGAATAAAGACAAGAAAGTGGAAAAGCCTGCGACCTGGGACCTGCCAACATGATAAATGGTTCCTGCCTCTAGTCTCCTCCTTTATTAACGAATCCATTAAAGCATAATATTGTCATCAAAAACATCATGACCAATTTCTACACCCCAATATATACATATTTTAGCTTTAATGTTCAATTTAACCATACTTTCAATACTCATATCATAATCTCCAAAAAAAAAAAAAAATCTCTGAAGACTCCCTCCAAGAGAAATAAATGCCAGATACTAACCCCAAACCTCTCTGATTATGGACAGAGAAAAAGAAATGAGAGCTAAAAGAGTAAGGAACAAAAAATCTTCTACTTTGAAGGTAAAAGAAATAACCTCACAAAATATAAGAATGACAGTACTTTCAAAATAAACCATATCCAAATAAATATTTTAAATTGTAATATGCATTCAACTACATAGTCTGGAATCCACAAATGAGAATGCACTGTAAATGGTATGAAAACACACAAGAATTTTAACAGCTCTCCATCTTTCTGCTGTTTCTGGTTTCTATGGAAATGGACAGAGGTAATTGCTGGAAAAATAAGGACAAGGTACTTAAAACACCTACTATTCAAAGAAGTGAGAAACAGTTGGCAGTCAGGGTGAGGACGGGTAGTGCTGAAGTCAATTTATGCTTCTAGAACTAAGTTTAGATTAGGGTAGACACAATCTTTTTAACACTGAATGTCTCACTCCATCTGCCTTTCTGCAAAAAAAAAGGCTCAGACTTTGTTTAATCCAGAGAAAAAGAACTAGATTATATTAGTAACTAGTTTTTCTATTATTTAACTATACAATTTAAACACCAAATTTTTTCTCCAACATCATTTACATTACTAAGCTAACCACACTCTCTTTAATATGAACCTACTTCCTTAGGTGGAAAAACCATCTATGCTATCTTTGGAAATAGAATATATTCTTTGCATATGTGGCTAGTTAATATTTAAAGACTGAAGTCCAGGTAAATGCTACCCAATAAAAAAAAACACACAATTTAGCAATCTTACAAAAAGAAGAGCGACCACAAAATCAAATAAATGCCAGATACTAACCCCAAACCTCCTTGAATTCCAACTTGGTCTCATTCTAATTAAGAAGCCACAGATGATCACACTGGTGAAGTCCCAGTGTCTCTTGCTCTTCACCAGCATCATAACTGGTAGTCCACACACAGGTGTAACAGAGCCCATCAACCCACAGTTTCTACTAAAAATAACTACATAAAACAATTACTCTGGGAATACAAAACACTTTTTATGCATACAACGTGGAAGGCAAGAGAGTGATCGTATCTTCAATCCAGAAGACACAAAAAATAAGGCAAAATAACAGTATTATTTTACACAATAGACCCACTTTTAATTTTCACTTACTCCAAGAGTCAGAGGATAGGTAATGATCAGCAGGATGTAAAGACTTTGTTATTATATCCGAACTAAGTTTCCAGCCACAAAATCAAATCCACTGAATCAGTGATATAATGGCTGACTTGGAAACGTGTTTTTAGTGTCTAAAACTTTGCTAAATAATTTTAGAAATGTTTGAGAACTGAAATAATTATTCTTACCTTTGCAGACACTCAAAATCATACCGCCTGAATTTTGCACTTCATCAAATTTGGCAAATATCATTTCTAATCTGGGAATAAAGAATAAATTTTATTTGTTTGTTTTACATACAGTTTAAATACAAACAATCTTCTTCACCATCTTCCTGAGAAAAAAGCAATTCCAGGGATTCAGTTACTTCTACACAACTCTCTTTTACAATTGACTCACTTACTGAAAGGAAACACAAAACCTCTCTCTTCAGTCAAGAAAAGCAGCCAAATACAGGCAGCACTCTACACACTTGCAGGTACATTTACAAAAAGATAACTTTCACGCAAGGCAGTTTCACGTGTTTCTTCCATCATAAAATTATTTCTCTAAACCCATCAAAACTACTTTAGTTCCAATCATATAATGAATCCACTCAGTCACCAAGACATCTTTAAAAAGTACATAAAAATCATTCTAAAGAAGCTGAAAGCAAACATAAAAACAATGAAATATAAAATGTCAGAAACAAGTGATGCTGATATGACTGATAATCTGATGTTTTCCCTATTAACCTATTTTCATTTAACACCAATTCCACTAGCACTTCTGATTTTATATTCAGAAAGACTTTCTACACTTCTATCACTTTTTTTTTAGTTAAAAATGTGTTTCTTATTACAAAAGCAATGTACACTCATTATAAAAGAAAATTAGGAAATATAAATAGGAACAAAGAAACAAAACACAATCCTACCATCCAGAGACTTTAACTGTACTTGTTCTGATGCTTTATATTTATACATATATTTTCTCCACACCAAAATGGGATCATGGACAGCACTATTTTTTAGTTTGCTTTGCCTTTACTTTCCAATATATCATGTTACAATTTATTCTTAAATTTATGACTTAGAGATTTGGGGGAGGGTAGAGGGCCACTGCCGTCTTGTCTTTAACTGCCAAATGTTTTTCTCTGTCGTACTCTTATGTTTCTGTCATAATTTCATTTCTAAAAGCTTACTTAAACCTTGTTTCACATCCTGTCATTTCTTACTTGTAAACTGAGGATGCAGATACTTTTTGGCCTAAAAAAACTTTTTTTAGTTGAAAACCTTCTAGGAATTCATTATAATGGGATTTCTAAACCTTAACCTCATGTTCTAACCCTACCCCCAAATTCAACAATTAATAATATTCACACATCTGAAAGCACTTCAGTCGAAAGACACAGGTCTCTTCACCCTACAGAGTAGTATCTTCCAGAGTTGAGCAGACCCTAGGCAGGCTGCGCAGAGACAACATGTGGACAAAATGAGATGAGGCGGGGAACACTGGAATTGGAAGGCGGGATGTCAGAATGAAGATGCGACAGGCCAGGAACAGAAAGGAGAAGATTTAGGAGAGTTCTTTGGGAAAAACGCAGAAGAAGATGTTAAGAAGCATGAAATTAACACTCAGCTGTAGAGTAGCAAAATAGGAGTAGGAAACTGAGGACAGAAAGCTCCAAGATAGAAGAGAGTTGGTAAAGAATTGAGGTGGGGCAGGTAAAATATACAGCAAGGAATGGAGACACAGGCAGCTTTAATGGGAACAGGGGTCAATTGAAATACTAGGCAAATATAACAGTAATAGGCTAAAAAGAAAGAAAGAAAAAAGGGTCAAGGTGGAAAATATCACCCAAAGGTCTTTTGGGACTGGGCTGGGCTAGAAAAGACACACAAAGATGCTTACCTCACACCCTTCATCTTGCTGCCAGCCCTCACTTTGCTCTTTATATATTTCCTACAACCGTCCTGCTCTCTCTTCTCCCTTTCCTTCTAATGCTTCTCACTTTACCAGCTTTCAGGTGAAACAAACACTGACATTTGTTTGGTATTTATTGAAAACATTTTAGTTCCCTGTTTAAAATTTTATAAGGAGTTAAGTTCATACCCTCCTATCTTTAAAAACAAAACTAAACTAAACTAAACACAGTATAATTTTCCTTTTATGTGGCCCTCACTGGATCACCCTCACCCGTGATCATTAAGCTTGAAACAATAAAAAGCTCCATATAGCTATTTAGAAAAACAAGCTTATTCATAACGGAGGGTCATTACACATATAATCTGATGCAAAAGGAGGAAAGAAACAACTTAAGAGTAGAAAAAAGAGACCAAGATCTTTTAAGTAATTCAGGAAGAAAAAAATTATGAAATTCAACAGAAGAAAAATACAATAGAGGTTGGATTATCCAAAAGATTATAATCACAACTTAGGAAACCAAGGAATAGAGACCAGTAAAGTTCTAGGAAGGTTCTGACTCAGGGTAAGGATAGAGACCAGCAAAGCTTTAGCACAGAACTGGAAAAGCAACTCTAACCAAAGTCCATATTTAAGTTTAGAGTCATAATAATAAACCACAAGTACAATATGAAAGAGACGATTAGGTATCTCAGAGCTCATGTTTTTTTGAGTAACAGCTTTATTTGGATAAAACTCACATACTACACAATTCACCTCATTAAAGTGAACAATTGATTGATTTTTAGTATATCCACAGAGTTGTGTAACCACCATCAGGACCAATTTTAGAATATATTCGTTACCCCAAAAAACAACCTCATACCCATTAGCACTTACTCCCCATTTCCCCCAATTTTCTCAGTCCTAGGCAAACACTAATCTACTCTCTTTCTAAAGATTTGCCATATCTGGGCATTTCACATAAATGAAATCAGACAATATACAGCCTTTTATGACTGGCTTCTTCCACTAATAAGGTTTTCAAGGCTCATCTATGTTGTAGCATGTATCAGTCATTACCATTGATGGCTAAGTAATATTTCATTGTATAGATATACTACATTTTGTTTATCTACTCATCAGTTGATGGACATGTGGGGATGTGAGGTGTTTCCACTTTTTGGCTACTATGAATATTCATAAAGCCGTTATAAACAACTGTGTACAGGTTTTCACATGGACATCTATTTTTCTATCTCTTGGGTATATAGCTAGGTGTAGAACTGCTGGGTCATATGGTAATTCTATGTTTAACATTTTGAGGAGCTGCAAACTGTTGAAGCTGCACCACTGCTGCACCATTTTACATTCCCACCAGCAATGCATCAGAGTTCTAACTGCCCTACATCTTCAACCACACTTGTTATTGTCTGTCTTTTTTATTTCGGCCTTCCTAGTAGGTGTAAAGTGGTTTCTCTGTAGTTTTGATCTGTATTTCTCTGATAGCTAATGATATTGAGCATCTTTTTATATGTTTATTGGCCATTTGTATATCTTTTTTGAAAAAAGATCTCTTCAAATACTTTGCCTGTTTTTTTTTTTTTTCTGAGGAAGATTGGCCCTGGGCTAATATCCATGCCCACGTTCCTCCACTTTATATGTGGGACGCCTGCCACAGCACGGCTTGATAAGCGGTACATAGGTCCATGCCGGGGATCTAAACCTGCGAACCCCAAGCTGCTGAAGTGGAGCACGTGAACTTAACCATTACACCACCAGGCCGGCCCCCCTTTGCCTGTTTTTAAATTGGGTTATCCGTCCTTTTACTGTTGAGTTGTAAGAGTTTTTTACTATATACTTGGGACGTCTTTTTTTTTTTTTTTTGGTGAGGACGATCAGCCCTGAGCTAACATCTATGCCAACCCTCCTCTTTTTGCTGAGGAAGACCGGCCCTGAGCTAACATCTACTGCCAATCCTCCTCCTTTTTTTCCCTTTCTCCCCAAAGCCCCAGTAGATAGTTGTATGTTGTAGTTGCACATCCTTCTAGTTGCTGTATGTGGGAAGCCGCCTCAGCATGGCCAGACAAGTGGTGCGTCAGTGCCCACCCGGGATCCGAACCCAGGCCGCCAGTAGCGGAGCACGTGCACTTAACCACTAAGCCACAGGGCCAGCCCCGGGACATAAGTCTTATGAGATATATGATTTGCAAATATTCTTCCCATTATGTGGGTTTTCTTGTTGATTTCTTGATGATGTTCCACGAAGCATAAGTTTTTAATTTTGATAAAGCATAATTTATTTATTTTTTCTTTGGTTGCTTATGCTTTTCGTGTCATATATTAGAAACCATTGCCTAGTATTTTCTAAAAGTTTTATTGTTTTAGATCTTACATTTACTTCTATGATCCATTTTGAGTTAATTTGGGGGTGTGGTGTGAGGAAGAAGTCCAACTTTATTCTATTGCATGTGGAACTGCTCTGTTTCTAGAGCACCATTTGTTGAAAAGACTATTATTTCCCCACTGAATGGTGTTGGTACTTCTGACAAAAATCAATGGACCATAAATGTAAGGGTTTATTTCTGGACTCTTAATTCTTACCTATATGTCTAATGTTATGCCAGTACAATACTGTCAGAGCTTATCTTTTTAAAAATAGCTGATAGAGAAAAACAATTTTTAATTATTATTTTGAAACTATTTGATTCAATGGCTTTATGAATTATACTTAGTTTAGCTGTTTTAACAAAGAAGAATGTTTTTGATATAAATATAAGGGTGGACAAAAACAGAACTTCAACCTTAGAGGGCTGTATCCAACAGGAAATTTGGTAACCACAAAGAAAGAAGCATGAGAGGCAGAAATCTCCCTTCTGAAAAATTAAAGTTAGAATATAATCACTATGACAAAAGAATATAGTTTCAAATGAATGCAATATTCAGTATAAAGTTAACTCTTGAGAATAAATGTTAGTGGAAAGAGGGAAACAGTAGTGCAAGAATCATCTGAAGAAAGGGGTAAAGCAAAATTCATTCATATTTTACCTCATAAAAGTTTTAGAACTCTTCAATATAAATGTGTCCAGTCAAGATTGTGTGTCAAGATTCAAAATAGTACCTATAAAATAATGAGGCCATATACTAAAAGAATAGAAAACACTCTGCACGCCTGAAGAAGCAAAGTTCACCACACCTTATACCTATGCAAAGTCCTTCCCATTCCCTACTACCTGCCAGAGAAGCATCATCGATGAGAACAACACAAGCACAGCACAGGGGAAAGAACTATGGACTGGGAGTCTGGAAGCCTTCAGCTTCTCATCAACTAGCTGTCACTGCTTGGGTCTCACAGCCCACATCTGGCAAGTGGCTAGCCACAATCAGAAGAGGGAGAAACCATATATAAGAATGGATGGAGTTAATAAAACATTGGCTTACTTCAGTAAGAACATTAAAGTATAAGCTACCCACATATGATAAACCCCTATGAGGTTGATTCTGATGGGGGAAAAATCAAATAAGGAGTTTCCTATAACAACCAAAATTATTTATAAAACATAACTTAAAAAGAAAGGAACATTATAGGCCAACCTTACTTCAAGCATAAATGCAAAAATCCTAAGCAGATATGTGGACACTTAATTTATAACAAAGAGAACACTGAAGAAAGATGTTTTCAGTAAGTGGTGCTAAGCCAAATGGGTATCCATATGGAGAAAAAATGTATCTGAACCCCTATCTCACACCACTTACAAAAAAAAAATCACATGGACTATAAATCTAAATGGGAATAAAACTTCAAGACAATTACACAGAGAATGTCTTCACGACATTAAAAGCAAAGATTTCTTAAACCAGGAACAGAAATGTCTAGTCATTAAGGAAATGACTGAGAACTACATTAAAATTAAGAACATATGGGGGCTGGCCCAGTGGCGTGAGTGGTTAAGTGCACGCACTCAGCTGCGGCGGCCCGGAGTTCGCCGGTTCAGATCCCCGGCGCGCACCGATGCACCACTTGGCAAGCCATGCTGTGGCGGCATCCCATATAAAGTGGAGGAAGATGGGCATGGATGTTAGCCCAGGGCCAGTCTTCCTCATCAAAAAGAGGAGGATTGGCAGATGTTAGCTCAGGGCTGATCCTCCTCACACACACAAAAAAATTAAGAACATATGTACATCAAAAGACACCATCAAGAAAGTAAAAAGGCAAGTCACAGGGTAGGAGAAGATATTTGAAACATATATATAGCCGACAATGCGCTTGTACCTAGAATACATTTTTAAAAGTCCTATCTGGGGCTGGCCCGGTGGTGCAGCGGTTAAGTTCGCAGACTCTGCTTCGGCAGCCCCGGGGTTTGCAGGTTCAGATCCTGGAAGCAGACCTACACACTGCTTATCAAGCCATGCTGTGGCAGGCATCCCACATACAAATTGGAGGAAGATGGGCACAGATGTTAGCCCAGGGCCAATCTTCCTCAGCAAAAAGAGGAGGATTGGCAACAGATGTTAGCTCAGGACTAATCTTCCTCACCAAAAAAATAAATAAATAAAAAGTCCTATCAATTAATTTTTTTAAATGACAGACCACCCAATTTTTAAAAAGGGGCAAGAAACCTGAAAAGATACTTCAAGAGAACATATCCAAATGGCTGATAAATACATGAAATGGTGCTCTCCTTTATTAGTAATCAGAAAAATGCAGATTACAACCACATGACAACACATGCACCAGAAACCTAAATTTAATAAAAGTAAGATTAACAATGCCAAATATCAGTGAAAATGCAGAATAATGGGAACTTGCAAACAGTGCTAGTGAGAATATAAATGGGTACAATCATTCTGGAAAACTTTTCGTCAATATCAACTAAAGGTGAACATACCCTATGGCCTAGCAATTCCACTCTTAGATATATTCCAAGAGAATGAATACATATGTACACCAAAAGACATGTATAAGAATGTTTTTAACAACATTATTCATAAAAGCTACAAATGGAATACAACTCAGCAGTCCATCAACAGTATGGATTCATAAAGTATAGCATATTCATACAATGGAAAACTATATGGCAATGAAAATGAACAACTGTAGCTGGATCCAACAACCCAAAAGAATCTTAAAAAGATAATACTGACTGAAAGAAGCCAGACACAAAAGAGTACATCCTATATGATTCCATTTATAAAAACTTCAAAAACAGGCAAAACTAAACCATGGTAATAGAAGTCAGGATTGTGGTTACTTTTGGGAAGGAGAGAAAAGGCACAAATTAAAAAGGATTTGGGGAGGCTTCTGGAAGGCTATAATGTTCTACTTCTTCACCTGTGTGGATATATGAGTGTATCCACTTTGTAATAATTTACAGAGCTACACACTCATGATTTACATACTTTTCTGTATGGATGTCATAGTTGAATAAAACTTTAAAATACTTTAATAAAAAATAATTCCAATATAAATTTTAAAATATATAATGTAATATATATTCATACATATACACAGTCACACACACAAATATATGTTAACATCATTTCTTTCATCCACATAAGATAATGTAGAATTTACTCAAATGAAATTCTTGTTAGCTCTGGAAATAGAAAGCGAATGAATGAATGAATAAGTAAACAAAATGCATATTTATTGGACAACCTTATTACCAAAAAATAATTGGTGCTGGAAAAAAATCTACCTGGTAAGAGAGACAGCCAGATATGATTAGACCCCTGATAAGCGAACACACCACCACCTATGAAGTAGTCTTGCTCCTCCTGACACCCCCTGCCAAAAATCTGATCAAGCCCCCAGATCCAACTACCAATTTATAGGATATAAAGACAGAAGAACATGTTAAACTACACCACAGAAAAAGAATTAGCAATATCTAGTATATGGGAAACTTTAAAGGATAAACTACCCAGCTCACTCAAGAATAAAACACAAGGAAAAAACAGTTTTGGGGATACACAAAAATATAAAAAGATTTATAAAACATATCAACTAATTGTTGGAATTTATTTGGACACTGATTCAAACAAATTGTTAAAACTACATACATACGACATTTATGAAACAACTGGAAATTTGAACCCTGAGTGGATATTGGGTATTACAGAATTACACAGAAAAAAATTTAAGGCGTGACGATGGTATTGTGGTTGTAATTGAAACATAAAATTTTTTTCCTTCAGTAATATACTGAATAATTACAGATGTAATGTTATGATGACTTGGGTTTGCTTCAAAATAATACAGGACAGAGTAAGTAGGTAAGGCTATAACATACAAAACCGGCCATGAGTTGTTAACTGTTGAAGGTGGGTAACGGGTACATGAAGGTCAGTTATACTACTCTGTCTACTTTAGTATATGTTCAAAATTTTCCATAAAAAAAATTAAGAAAAAAAAACCTTTCAGGTCTCCTTAAAATGGGGACTAAAATTTCATTACAAAAAGAAAATTTAATTGGAACAATAGCTTTAATAAAAATAAAAACTCTCAGAAGTACTAAATAAAAAAACTATCTTTGAAAAAAATATTCTGATACACTAGAAGCTTATCAACAGGATTTTTACTGACCTGATTGATGCTACTCTACTCAGATAGTCTTGATTTTCTTTTTATTTGACTAGGTTTTAAGAGTAATGACTGATTCTTATAGAGCCTTCTGTTATCCAGTATCTTGTATAGTACCTTCAACACTAAGTACTCAAAAAATATTTACTTAATGAATGGATTAATATTTTTACTAAATCCTTGCTCAAGCATCTTCCGAATAATGACTATTATTGTCTGGTATCAAAAGACAGTTACCTGACACTGATATTTAATTACGTACTAAATAATATATAATACATGAGCATATAATGAAAGTGTCCAAAAAAATTACAGGACCTTAAGAACTTTTTAAACGGTGATAACCTATATATCCTTTTGCATCTTTTGAATTTTAAAACATTTCAGAAAATTGAACTTATTTAAAACAAATGCATGAAATTAAAACTTCTAAAACCAGTGGCAAAAAAATAAACAAATTTAGCAAAACTTACCTAGCAGAGGGAATTCCTCTCTTACAAAGGTCCACCCTCACTTTCTCTCCCACATGTCTATAAATCTCCACTATAGCCAATATTGAAGCATCTCTCACCTGCCAAAGAATTCAGAATTAAAAAAAAAACTTATATGAGATACAATAAAATACTTCACCTCAAAGTAACATTACACTAGTAGACCACTTAAAGCTCCAAGTTGGTTTTAATGCCTCTAAACCCCTGAGAGATTATGGCAGGTCATTAACAAAAACCAAGAGGACGTGCCAAGAAACCTCTAGAGAAGGCTGTAAAAAGTTTTACAGAAATCTAAGAAATATGTAATAAAACTTACTAATGTGGCTTTTAAAAAATCTTCTATTTGTAATAAGATTGTATAAAGAATTGTCAATAAGAGTATGAATACAAATCATTATCATGGTTAATACATTTTCCTGGAATAAAAGTGCCTTTCAAGAATGTGGCCTGAACTCAGATATTTACACATCAATGTTCACAGCATCATTATTCACAATAGCCAAAAGGTAGAAACAACCCAAATGTCCATCCATGGATGAATGGATAAACAAAATGCAGTATATACATACAATGGAGTATTATTCAGCCTCAAAAAGGCAAGGAAGAAAATTGTGACACATGCTACAACATGATGAACCTGGAAGACATTATGCTAAGTGAGATATGCCATATACAAAAGGACAAATATTGTATGGTTTCACTTTTACGAGGTACCTAGAGTAGTCAAATTCATACGGAGAAAAAGTAAAATGTAGTTGCCAGGAGCTGAGGGGTTGGGGGGAATGGGAGTTATTGTTTAATGCATAGAGAGTTTCAGTTTGGGAAGATGAAAAAGTTCTGGAGATGGATGGTCGTGATGGCTGCACAACACTGTGAATGTACATAATGCCAATGAACTACACTTAACAATGGCTGGAGGGGGCCGGTCCCACGGCATAGTGGTTAAGTTTGGTGCCTTCCGCTTCGGTGGCCTGAGTTCATGGGTTCGGATCTCAGGTGTGGACCTACATGTAAAATAGAGGAAGACTGGCACAGATGTTAGCTCAGGGCTAATCTTCCTCAGCAAAAAGAGGAAGACTGGCCATAGATGTTAGCTCAGGGCAAATCTTCCTCAGGAAAAAAAAAAAAAAGTCTGGAATGGTAAATTTTATGTTGTCTATATTTTACCACAATTAAAAGAAATAAAATGTGGTCTAAAGACAGGAATTTGGAAGACATCTCTAATTCCTTTGCACAGCTCACTGTCAAAGAGCAAATGAAGAGATAGAACTCTCTATAAACCTCCAGGGGTGGAACTAGGACCTAAAAGCAGGAAAAATCTTATCCAGAGTTATTTCAAACACAGAAGCTGTGCCAAAAAGGTTACAGCTAAGATTCAACTCCACCATGAGGGGCAAGATCCAGAACACACTCCTGTATTATGCCTACAGTATATGTAGCTCAGGTAAAGAAATGTCTAACAAGTGATACACCACTGGCACAAATTCCCTCCGTTAAACAGGGTTATCACTGTTGCAAAAAGTTGTTGTTATGCAACCACATTCAGGAATGAAGAAAGGTGACAACCTGTCCTCACAATGAACATATAAGAGGACTATAGAAAGGAATCCAGGTTCTTTGTAACTCAATCTTTCAAACTCAAGAACTATCCTTTAAGTCCCATCTATTCTTAATACCAGCCAAACAACTGGCAAACTTGAGCAACTTACGTGAACATAACGTGTTCTTAAAAGCTAACTTTGGTGGATTAGAAAAAATGAAGTGAAATCTTGATTTCACTACCCCCTTCCACCCTTTTCTTTCTTCTTTTTAAAAATAAAATAAGAGCACTAGAAAAGAAGCGGTATCCAAAAAATTAGTCAATGCTTGAACGTAAATAAAATTTTACCTGACTGTTGGAATCTCCAAATAGGATACACAAATGTGGTACCAACTTGCTGAGAACTAGTGGCTGAGCCCCAAAACTAAATATAATTTGAAAAAAAAATAAAGAGAATTTGGTTTTAATCAAACAATAAACAAAATATCCTTATACTTTCTTCTTGTCTGTATCAATAAGACAAATATGGTGGAGAGCATGGGCACACATCATTAGAACATGAAGGATATGAGACACAAGCAAAAACTAATTCTAAACAGTGTGAAATATGCGAACTCGAATAATCATGACTGACAATGAAAATTGTCAACACACAATCCAACAAAGCAAAATGTTCAACCAATGGCACTCTTAAACCTAGCAACCTATCCATAACTCAAGAAAATTTTAGCTTTTGCTTTAAAATAGTGAATTTTTTAGACTCTGGGTCTCAAATAAATTTGCATTCCAATAAAATCTCTATTTATGCTTATGATGCTTATTTTGATGAGGTCATGGGTTGAAAGCAAATGACAGGAGAGCCAAAAACCACAAAAGCTGTGCAGACTGAATGCACTTACAAGCTCTAGATGGCAGAAAGGACCATAGAGGAGTAAAAGAAAATAAATGAAGGCATAGTTAGAGAAAAAGAAGTAACACTACAGGAAAAGTTGAAAGCTACTATATATTACCTATCTTGCTGCACAAAACTTGCAAAAATAATCCAGAAAGAGAACAAAAGCCCTAGTTTACAATTTCTTCAGACTGGAGTTCCGAGCTCTGTGGTATCTGTGCTGTCAGAGCTCTGTACACTGCTACCAGATTCACTGTCCAGTTACTGGGGAGAGTCTTGATGTTCAGTGTACAATTTTGGTAACCACCCATACTGCTCTAGAAAGTCGAGGTGGGAGAAACGGCTACAATATCTGAAATACCACTGAACTAAAAACAATTCCAAACTGGGTCCAGAACAGAAGTAGATCCTAAGTTATATTAGCATATTTGTCATATGACCAGGTATTTTAGTTAGCAACTATTCACATACTAAGAAAAAAAGAGAAACACTTTTATCATTGGCTAATAATTTCAAATTAACAACATGCAAGATAACACACACATAAAAAATTAACAACTAAAGGTATCAAATAAAATAATAACTCCTGTACCATAGATCAATTAATAACTATTTAAAATTTATTTCCATAGCTTTCCTTGAGCTTTGTGTAACGGATATTGTTTTTTTGAAAAATGAAAAAACATAAGGAGGCTATTTTCAGTAATCATAAAACTTACATGTTTAAGGTTTCAATAAGACACAGACACACGCCTTCTCGAGATCGAAAATTCTTGTGCTTAAAACCAGAAGCCAACTGTTCCCAAATGTACTATTCAAAAGAAAAGTAAACATGTATAACAAAAACTTAAATTCCTCATGTTATAATCTTTTATCTATTCCCAACCTTACCACCCACCTTATTGGTAACTGAATTTTCCCATCAGACTATTTACTTCTCTACAAGTTTTTCTAAGCCAAATTTGCACTGATGCTGTTCTCACCCATTTTTTAATATCTTAATCACATTTTTAGTTTTTACTTTATATCTTTCACTTTAGATTTCAATCATTCTCAGAAAAACTATGTCTAAAACCTAAAAACCTTAGAATTTCCAAGGACACAGAATTTGTTCTAAGCTTTAGAAAACTTCAACAACAATGCTACCATTATAAGCACAGTAGTCCAGTAAGCATTTAAAAGGTCCAATGTTGCCTAGTAACTACTACAGACCGTCACATTAAACAGGCTTTTTCAACATTTTATAATTC
Source organism: Diceros bicornis minor (assembly GCF_020826845.1). Classification (NCBI taxonomy): domain Eukaryota; kingdom Metazoa; phylum Chordata; class Mammalia; order Perissodactyla; family Rhinocerotidae; genus Diceros; species Diceros bicornis. The sequence goes on from NC_080741.1 coordinate 37,376,949, forward strand.
AGGCTTTTCTCCTTTTAACACTGGATCCAAACACAGAAACATATTTGGGAAAGTCATTTTATTGCTAACTACTATAATTTTCTTTTGGAAAAAACATAGATAAACCTACACAAATAATCTAAAACTAACATATGCGTTTGGTATAAGAAGGAATCCAACTTTATTTTTCCAAAGATATAGTCAATTGTCCCAACCAATTCTTTCCCCATATTTAGAAATACCACCCTTACCATTTACTAAATTCATGTGTACACACACACACACACACACACACACACACACACACACACACACTCCTCTTCCTGGACTTGATTCTTTCTGGACTCTTTATTCAATTTCTCTCTCTCTGCCAACCTTTCTGGAAGGTAACTTTGAAGTTTACAAAAAAAATCTTAAATGTGAATAACCTGACTCAGCAACACCATCTCTGAAACTCTACTCTATATAGTTATATTTATATCCAAAGATATATGTACAATGATGCCCCTGAGGGTATGGTTTGTAAAAACAGCATGCCAAAAACAAGTTAAAATTTGAACCCCTAAATAAGTCTTGAAGGATACCCACCAAACTATTAACAAGGACTTAGTTTAAGGTATAAAATATCTGGGAAAATAGTTTACTTTTACAATTCAATACTCTGAATTTTTTATAAAATATATATAATATGATAATTTTTAAACTGTATTTTAAATAACACATAATATCATTGTGTATATTGTAAATTCTTATTTTTTTCCAGTTAACATGAGCTACTCTTTAAATCTTTGTTTACGTGTCAATTTATTTTTGCTCTCCTTTCAAAACACCTTCACAAGGGCAAATTTTTTCTGTTGTATTCATAAAACACAGATCACTGTCATAGAATATACTCTTTATATTATTAGTAGGCATCTGTTAAAATAAAAAATTTGCTTCTTCTCTCTGTAAGAGTTGCATAAATTAATACAACATTCAGTAGTTCTCAAAATAAGTTTTCTCACTGAACACTGTATAATTTGCAGGTAAGGAAAACCAGAAAATCCTAAAGAATAATATAATCAGTATAACATTAAATCACTAAAATCTCTGAGTTAACTTTTTAAAAACACTTTAAAGAGTAGAAAATAAGAAAAGGAAAAGCAAAAAAGCAAAAAGTTAAATATTGACATTTTATCTTAAATTTCAGCTTCTTTAAAGCATTAACAACAATTTATTGTTTAAAATTTCAGCCTTCACGTCACCTGGGGCTTCACTGACTTGCTGTGATTACTATCCATCTTTACTGATATTTCATCATTAATCAGCAAAATCTGAATTTTAAAATGTAGGCCTACCATAGGTGGTGCTACTTGATCCATTAACTTCAATATCAGAGTCTGAGTTTCATCTCGAACCTTGTCTTTGGCATCTCCCATTCTGTCTATTAAAGCTACAATAACTAGAGAAAGAGGGGGGGAAAAATAAATATTTATAATTTATCTCCATTATAACCTGTATTTTACAAAATTATAAGCTGTATTTTACAAATAGCAATTGTTTCCATAAATGAGAAGTTATGAGGTAAACAAACTGTTTTAAGTTATTTACTCATGAGTCCAATCGAAAATAACTGAGAAGCAAGTTTCAAAAGAATACATGCAGTATGACATCCACTTATAATAATAATGTTCAAAAAACAGGCAAGACAAAATACTATTCTATTTAGAGATACGTATAGATAGTCAAGCTCTACAGACAGGCAAGGGAATGATTATCCCAAAGGTCATAACAGTGGTTACCTCTGGTAGAGGGAGGGACATGTCATCAGGAAATGCAGAGAGGGAGCATCTAAGGGACTACAGAGTTCTAGTTTCTTGACCCGGGCATAGGCAGGTGTTAGTTTTATAATTATTTTTCAAATTGTATATGTTTCATATGCATTCTTTCATATGTTTGACATATTACTCAACTGACAAAAACAAAAGCCTAGGCCCCTGGGATTGAGGTCTTTCTCTACTGTGTCCAAGATTTTGGCACTATTCCATGAAAGGAGGTAAGAAAGGCAGGTTAGAGTCCATTCTTGGAGAGTTTTCATGAAAAAGGTTTCTGTAACTACAAATCAACAAAGCACCACAAAGAAATCACATCCATTGTGGGCAGAGGTTGGGGGAATGGAAGGGGGGTTGGAATTCAAAGGGTACAGGTTCTAAAGTCAGGTCATAGGGCAAAAATATCTCATAGTCAAAATTATCTTTCTGTAATCTCTTAAATTACCACTACCACTTAGTGGTGTTACTAGGCACGTGACATTATTTAATCTCTTTTTGTCTTTATTTCCTCAACCCATAAAAGTTCGCAGCAGTACTCACCTCAGAAGATTACTGAAAATTAAAAGATCATATATTTAAACAACTCAGAGAGTGAAGGGCACTGAGTAAGCACTCTATAATGTGTCACCTACTATCCCCATCATCTCTATAATCATCTTGCATGTTCAAAAGCAAAGAAATTAATTTCTTTTGTTTCTCTTTTGACATTACGGCTATAGCCTTCCTTTCCCTGAGGCAATGGAGACTGAGGCCTAGTTTAAACAAGGGAAGGAAGAAGAAATGAGATCAAGAAAGGGATTTTTTCTAGTTTATTTATAGATATATATAATTAAATGTGTATATAATTTGATGCAAATATACTCTACAATTGGGGCCGTCCCCGTGGCTTAGTGGTTAAGTGCGCATGCTCTACTACTGGCAGCCCAGGGTCGGATCCGGGGCGTGCACCGACACACGGCTTGTCCAGCCGTGCTGAGGCGGCGTCCCACATACAGCAACTAGAAGGATGTGCAACTATGACATACAACTATCTACTGGGGCTTTGGGGAGAAAAAGGGAAAAAAAAAAAAAGGAGGAGGATTGGCAATAGATGTTAGCTCAGGGCCGGTCTTCCTCAGCAAAAAGAGGAGGATTAGCATGGATGTTAACTCACGGCTGATCTTCCTCACCAAAAAAAAATATATATATATATACTCTACAATGTAACATTGTCTACAACGTAACAATCAGAACTGATGTAATAATAATTAATAACACTTAAGGAAAAAAGAAATTATACTCTTTTTGGAAGAAAATGACTAGCATGAGAATCCAACTATACCAAATGGAATGATGTCATCCAAAAATCTAAGCTTAATCAAGGAAATGACTATGTAAGAAAACAAAGTCCTCGCCATAAAAAACATAAGCTTAATCATGAGGTAACTGAAGCACCTGTCAGAACAATATAAATCCTTCTCCTCTTGCTTAGATGTATTGTTAACACTAGAGAAACTCATTAACATCTATAGTATTGGCTATAGTGGGACTCTGGTTCTGACAGCTTCTGAGAGGCAGAAGACAATACAAAATAAACACTTAATAAACATTAGATATTATTATGTACTAACCATTGAATTATCACAGTAAATCCTCATAAAAATCCTATGAAATACAGTAGGCCCATTTGATAGAGAAGGCCCAGAGGGATTAAATATCTTGCCCAAGGTCACACAATAGCAAGTTAGTGAAACCAGAATTTAAATAATCTACAGAACGTTAGGTCCCGGTCATAACTACTTCCATTTTCTTATAATTGAAGTGTTTTGCGTGCATGTGTGTGCGTATGTGTGTTTCAAAAATCACAAAAGCAGAAAAAAATAGACATTTCATTCCTGAGAAGTAAAATTTAACTCCAAAAAGCAAACAAAAATGTTGGCCCAAAGAGGGGCTCACTTCAATATTAAAACCTAAAATTTTATAAAACATAAACAACAAAAACAAAAAACCTTACACTACATAAACTTAGTATTACAGCTATTAAATTTAAAAATTTATAAATTTTTTGCATTAGAATCTTTTTAACACAGACTCTTGGACTCAAACAGAACAAGATTTTATTCCTACCTCTACCAGTTATTAATTATGCAAGATAGTAAACTTCTCTGAACTTCAGTTTCCTCGTCTGTAAAATAAGGAGGGATGCAGGCCTTGTGAGAAGATGAAGTAAAACTGATAAAAAGCACCTGTGCTGAGCCCATAATAAGTATTCAGAGGTGTCAGTGGTCTTCCCTAAAGATCTGTAAACAATATAATGACCACTGAATTATCCTTCAACTTGATGAACATTCAACAGAAAATTACTGGAAATCTAAAACAGAGCTTTTCACCCTGTAGACTCTCAATAAGAACGTATTAAACAAATGAATAAATCTATCACAGACCGGAATTTGGACAGTGAAACATGGAAAAAGTTTAAAGCATAGCTGTTAGCATATTTTATTCTCTTAACATTGTACAAAACGCAAACCACTATACAAAATACAAAACTGATGACCAGGTATACTGACTATTCTAATACTCTTTCTACATTTTGGATTAAAACTGTTTAAGATTTCTACAATATGAGATGTTTTACTGAATTCAGTTATAAAACCAGGATTGGTGATCAGTGTTAAATGTAAATTGTATTATTTTTGGGGGTGGAAAGTTTTATCTTTCCACAGTATATGTCATCACAAAAGAAAATTTAAATATTTTATATTAAAGAATTAATTTATATTAAAGAATTAACAGAGCCCATACTCTTTTTGGAACTCCGTCTAAAACTGAACATCAATCTCAATTTTCCTGAAACATCTCTCCACTTTTTATTTTTTGCTGAGGAAGATTCACCCTGAGCTAACATCCACGTCAATTTTCCTCTATTTTTTAGTATGTGGCCGGCGAACTCAGCATGGCTGCTAACAGAGCAGTGTAGATCCGTGCCCGGGATCTGAACCTGGGCCGCCAAAGCAGAGTGTGCTGAACTTAACCACTAGGCCACCAGGGCTGGCCCTCTTCACTTTTAATGTAAAAAGATAAAAAATATCTATAAAGATAGTTAATAACCTAAGTGCACCAAAGGAAAACAATATCACTCACATCAAGTTACATATATCTAGGGTTACATTAAAAAAAAAAACCTTAGCACACAATTTAATTCAATTCCTTCCTTTTATAGAAAGGCTCCTAAAGTAGTTTGGCTAAGGTCTAAGACAGGGTAAAATAAGAAAGGTAACCCTGGGACTCTTAGTCTACTACTGTAACTCTTTAAGAGTACACAGATATACTGCCTATCTTGCAAAACTATCATACAAATGAGAAATAATGTGAGGATCATCTTTCATGTATGTAAAGTAGATAAGCTCAGTAAATGAGTAAAAAGTAGGCAGTCAATAAATGGTAGCAAAGCTGTGACAAAATTTTCCTATTATATTACATTGACTCTCAAGTAATAATAAGTTCAAGTTTCACTAAGGATAATGATGAGCACTTAGGGTTCAAAGTGAAAATGATATTGACGAACAGTAAATGCACAGGGATAACCAGAAAGAGTAGATTAAAAGATAAAAACCTATACACATAAGAGTATGTAGATATGTAGGAAACACATACGAAAAACACTAACCAACCAAAGCTACTTAATGTAATTCACTAAGTATTCAAGGGTATAAGAATCATGGAGTAAAGAAAAATTCAGTGCAGGTAAGGTTAATCTGAAAAGCTCCCAGATATTGAAATCTGAAACAAGTCTTTAAAAGAGAAAAAAAGGACCATGGAGAAGAGGAGAGGATTTCAAAAAGAAAGAACAGCAAGGGCCGGCCCAGTGGCACAGTGGTTAAGTTTGCGTGCTCCGCCTCGGCGGCCCAGGGTTCGCAGGTTCAGATCCCGTGCGTGGACCAACGCACCGCTTGTCAAGCCAAGCTGTGGCAGTGTCCCATATGAAGTAGAGGAAGGTGGGCACGGATGTTAGCCCAGGGCCAATCTTCCTCAGCAAAAAGAGGAGGATTGGCATCGGATGTTAGCTCAGAGCTGATCTTCCTCACAAAGAAAAAAAAAAAGAACAGCACAGCAGAGGCATAATAAACAAGTCAAACCAGAACTAACAAGAGTGAGCAAGTTTCTTATTAGCTAGAGTGAAGAGAGAGAGCACCTGATGAAGATCATGAATAAATAAGGCTTCTGAGATGAAGAAGGGACAGACATGCAGAGAGAACTGGAACACCAAGGACAACAAAAAAGAAATTAAGTTCCGAAAGCAGGACAATCCTGGGACACAACAAACTAAGATTCTAGTCCCAGTACTCCTACTGCTTGAATATGAGCAAACAGTTGGTACATCAAACCCCATCTGGCCCTCCTTCTGTCTGAAAAATAAGTGAGAGACATAATACCTGGAATTACTCTCAAGTTTAAAATACTGTTTGTAATGACTAATAATAGGGAGCTACTACAACGCAGGGGTTACAAATATAAACACCTACAGTCAGGGAGGTACGGAAAATGCTGAAAATGAACCAGGTCTAAGAACTGCAGTATTCCAAGTCTGCTGTATTATAACCAATATCCGCAGTTATGAGGAGACAAGAGGAGATGGATGATGAGAGATGAGGTGAGTGATTATGAATTGGAAAGCTCATGACCCAGACAAAAGGGAAGCTACAACACAGCTTCAGCCAATAATTACATGTGAGAATGGAAGATCAGGGCTGCCACACTGGCCAATCTTTCAAGATAAGCCATAAATATGAATTTTTATGTAAAACTTCCTAATTTTAAACACTGATTCAAAACGTCTTAAGAGAATACAAAAGCAAGTAAAATGTTTGCAGAGCAGAGCATGGTTTTTAACATCTATAGGATGTTAAGCAGGAAACTGACATAATAAAAAATCATCTTTTCAGAAGATATTCATACAAAGAATGAATTGGAACCAGGTATTGATTAAAAAGGGAGTAATAAATGGGCCGGCCTGGTGGCGTAGTGGTTAAGTTCCCATGCTCCACTTCGGCAGCCTGGGATTCGCAGGTTTGGATCCCGGGCATGGACCTACACACCACTCGTCAAGCCATGCTGTGGTGGTGTCCTATATACAAAATAGAGGAAGACAGGCACAGATGTCAGCTCAGTGACAATCTTCCATAAGCAAAAAGAGGAGGACTGGCAATAGATGTTAGCTCAGGCCCAATCTTCCTCACCCCCCAAAAAAAAAAAATGGGAGTAATAAAGACAGGGAAATTCACTAAGATGCTTCTGCTGAAAGGATAGCTAGACAATAAAAATAAAAGAAAAAGTTGGCAGAATTTCGCAGCATACCAAACATAAAGAAAAAAGCTGAACAAAGATAATTAGAAAATAAGTCTGATGATACATTAGGAGGCATTAACTTAATCCATAAAAGAAAACCATGAACATCTGAGGCTACCCTTAAATGTTTCTATGTAATAGGAACCAAATAAACTCACTAAAGCACTCCAAAAGGCACATGAAGGTCACTCAGATTTAGAGAATAGGTCAGAGCCAACTCTGTAATCCTAACTACTATACAAAGAAGAGCATTATACTAGTATATTGTACTATACCGCAAACACACTGTAAGTAAATGCTGCTCAAAGTATGGGTGGCAGTGCAGGACCAGTCCACAAACTATTTGTGGTAAAGAAATTGAGAGTGCTTATAAAGGTTTTGAAACAATCTGACCAAAGTAATTTTGTTTGTTGAATCTAATAACAAAAAAGTGAGCCTTATTATATTTTTTCATTTCATTTTGCTGTAATTTATTTTTATTGTATTTTACAAAATATAGGTCTGCAACAGACTAGCAATGAAAGAACTGGTCCTTCACTACAGATAGTCTGAAAAGTGGAGCTGTAAGTTATAATATAAATTTTTAATATGTTACAAAAAAAGTAAAAGATAACAGTAGAAAAATTGAAAGTATGAAGTAAAAATCTATTAACAGTATATTTAGTAAGTTTTTTGTTTTTGTTTTTTTGTCTCAAAGGGAATATAATTATTTTAACAGGCCAAAATCTTTTATGTCTAGGCAAACTAAAATGCTAATTAGCAGACCTCTGGGTTGTACAAAATTACATTTTTGCTTTTACAGAGAATTTATTCTGTTAAACAAAAACTATGAGAAAAAAGTATGTCAAAACCTACAATGATTTTTTAAATAAGTAAAGTTAACTTACCCATTGCTACATAGGACTTAAATCGTGTTGATAATCTGTCCACAAAGGCACTTAAAATTTCCAATCCCATTAATGATACCTACAGATAGAAAGAAACTTTAATGGATACAAATTACGGATGCACACTTTAATATCAGTTTATGTTGACATAAAAGATCTTCATATAATATATTACCAAGTTTAAAAAAAAAAATGAGACTGAAGTATTCAGGGGTAAACAGTCATGAGGTTAGAGCACCCTATTCTCAAATGGTTCAATAATAACAATAATAGGGGCCGGCCCTGTGGCGTAGTGGTTAAGTGTGCGCACTCCGCTGCTGGTGGCCCGGGTTCGGATCCCGGGCGTGCACCGATGCACCGCTTGTCAGGCCATGCTGTGGCGGCATCCCATATAAAGTAGAGGAAGACAGGCACAGATTTCAGCCCAGGGCCAGTCTTCCTCAGCAAAAAGAGGAGGATTGGCATGGATGTTAGCTCAGGGCTGATCTTCCTCACAAGAAAAAAAAAAAATAATAATAATGTGTAAATACACGGAAAGATAGTGATAAAGCATATTTGGCAAAATGTTAATAACTGGTAGATTGGGTGGAGGGTACACAGGAGTTCACTGACTATACTCACAACTTTTCCTGTAATGTTGAAATGTTTCCTAAATGAAAGAGTTAAAAAGTAAAAGAGCACCTTTAACTACAGAGGAATTTCAGCTTCTGTCTAGGACAGAGAAACTGGAAAAAACATCACTCCCACCATAACACGAAAATGCCAAATAATCTACAAGACCATAACTATTCTTGAATCCATCAGAAAGCTGAGGTTATAGAATAATCAACTAGCCTGAAATCTAAGGAAAAACACAGATGCCTCCAAGGAGAGACAGGACATAAGCAGAAGGTCACATGTGGCAGAGGACAGAAGGAAAACAAAGCCATGATACAAGTGGGTAAGAATTCAGCTATATTTAACTCATTGTTAATAGCTGAGCGTGGGCTAGCATGAAACTACAGAATCCCTAGTAGCCAGAGACACAAGGAGAGTTCACACCCACTTGCAAGCTCTTTCTCCACAAACCTCCCCTGGACTCTCATAATTAGGATTGAGGAGAGGGCAGGAGACTGGAGGAAGTATCTCTCAGTGGTACAGGTCTCGGAGGGAGCTGCTGCCTCTACACCAGGAAAGGCACAAACCTTTCTTGTACCCTTGTCCTATAAGAAACAAAAGTTTGAAGCTCCTAATGGAAAGACAAACATTGTAACCCCCAGGACAGAGGTAAAAATTCACTATTATTAGGTAAAGAGAAAAGAAAAAAAGCTCTCTATCTCAAGGGGTGCAGCAGAAAACCATCCTGGGCTCAGATGATTAAAGGCCTCCAGCTGAGGAGAGGAAGGATCTCTGATAAAGCCTCACCTTCAAGACACAGGGACAAAGGGCTCCTAAGACTGAAGCTGGACCAGGAAAATGGAGAACACTCCCACTCTCCACAACCAGGCTAGCAAGAACAGAATAAGAAGCAACAGCAGTCTACCACTGGGGAAGGAGAGAACATGGAGAAAAACCCTCTATGAAGTACAAAAAAAGGGAAGGCCTAAAGTGTACAATGGAGCAGAAACACCGAGGACCCAACAATTCCACTCCAAGGTATATACCCAAAGGAATTAAAGGACACGAACAGATACTTGTGATCCAATGTTCATTACAGCATTAGTCACAATAGCCAAAGAGTAGAAGGCCCACATGTCCATCAACTGATGAATGGATTAAAAAAATGTGGTATATGCATTCAATCGAATATTATTTGGCTATAAATAGGAATGACTGATACATGTTACAAAATAGATGAACCTTCCAAAACGTTATGAGAGGTGGAAAAAAACCAGTCACAAATGGCACATGTTGTATGATTCAATTTATAAGAAATGTCCAGGACAGGCAAATCTACAGAGATAGAATTAGATTAGTGGTTGCTTAGGACTAGGGGATCTGAGGGGATACAGAGGTAACAGCTAAAGGGTCGAGACATCTTTTTGAGGTGAAGAAAATGTTCTAAAATTGACTGTGCTGATGGTTGGGCACATCTGTAAATATACTAAAAATCAATGACTTGTACACTTCAAATGAGTGAACTGTATAGTATATGAATTATATCAACAAAGCTGTTAAAAGCATAATTGAAAATCCAAAAACAGACTCACACATAAAATTTAACAGATGACAAAAGCAGTATCTCAAATCAGTAGGAAAAACATGCATACTAGTAAGATCTCACTTAGGAATATATCCCTAAGATACACTAGCAAAAAAGAAACTTCAATGTCTTTCAAAATCTTGTTGTTGATACAAGGAGCTATAGATAGAAGATATACAGAAGTAGCAACAACTGCAGTCCTGAATCTGAATTAGAGTATCGGTATAAACTCACGATGTATTTTTCTTTAAAATTAAAATAAAACCTAACCCTATCCATTGAAAAAAATCCAGCAATAATCAAAGGAGTAACAATGAGTTCCACCAGCACCCACACTGTATTTTCCGCATACCATTTCCCACTAAAAGGAACCAGAGCTTCTTGGAGAAGTGGCTGATTCCAGGGCAGGAGCAGGAAATATGACATCTTGTAATATCAAATAGCAAACATGCTACCAAAGATTACTAGGGTCATGCTGAGATAGGAGAGTTTGAATAGCAATAAGGATAATAACTGCATGGTCTTGAAACTCATTAGATAGGTTTAAATACAAGAGCTCATAGTAATAACAAAAACAAAAACGATTTGGCCAACACTAGAGGATGCTAGAAGACCACCTCATTATTTTGACAATTAGTAAATAAAAGGAAAGAATCATATGAACTACACCTGCCTTTTTATATAAACTATACCAATGGGTAACCAAACAGTAGTAAACGGGGGAAGTTTCTCTTTATGATAAAACTGAGGCTGTGCTACTTTGGGCACATCATGAGAAGGCAGGATTCTTCAGAAACAACAATAATGCTGGGAAAAGTAAAAAGCAACAGGAAAAGAGGAAGACCAAATATGAAATGGATTGACTCCATAAATGAAACTGTGGGCATGAGTCTACAGAAACTGAGTTAGGGCTGTTGAGGACAGTACATTGTGGACATCATTCATTCACAGGGTCACCAGGAGTCTGAGCCTACTTGAAGGCAAGTAATAACAACAATGAATTAAGAGACCTAAACATTGAATATTAATGGCTGCTAACATCACAAAAAGAGACTAGCAGACTTTAGGTGGCTTCCTGATATTATGTGCCTCCTGATGGAAGAACATTATTTATAAAGTAGTCTTGCCACAAAAAAAAAAAAAAGACTGAATCTGATCAAACTTTAGATCCAACTACCAATTTATAGGAAATACAGAGGGAACACACAACATCACAGGAACGACATTAGCAAAATCTGGACTGTGGGAAACTCTACCACAAATCAAATCCAAGATTTTTAAAGAGAGATTGAGGGAGAAACAGATTAAAAGAGACTCAATAAACATGTTAACTGAGATAGGCAGAACAACAGCCTCCCAAATGTATTCACATCCTAACCTCCAGGACCTGTGAATATGTTACCTTACATGGCAAAAAGAACTTTAAAGATGTGGTTAAGTTAAAGATCTTAAAATAGGGAAATTACCTTGGATTATCCTGGGCCCAATGTATCACAAGAGCCCTTATAAGAGGGAGGCTATAGGGTCAGGGCAGAGGAGATGTGATGACTGAACCAGTGGTCAAACAGAAAGATTTGAGGACACTATACTGCTGGCTTTGAAGATGGAAGAAGAGGCCATGAGCCAAGAAATGGAGGAAGTTTGTAAAAGCTGGAAAATTCTCTCCTAAAGTCTCCAGAAGGAATACAATCCTGCTGAAACCTTGATTTTATCCCAGTGAAACCCATTTTGGACTTCTGATCTCCAGAATTATAAGAAAATAAATGTACATTGTTTTAAGCTACTAAGTGTGTAGTAATTTGACAGAGCAGCAATAGGAAACTAATATATTAACAAATCACAATGTGTGAACTTTATTTGTATCCTGATTTTTCTTAAAAAAACTAATTTAAAAATTTGTATGACATTTTAAAAAACTGGAAGTTTGAACCCTGGGTATTTGGTATCAAGGAATTTTTTTTTACATATGATAATGGTATTGAGGTTATGTTAATTTTTCTTTAAAGAGCACTTATCTTTGAGACACTAGCTAGAAAGACTTACGGATGAAACAATATATCTGTGATTTGTGACAAAGTGATGGGGCAGGATTAGCCACGGACTTATGAGTGTTGTGGGTGGATTTGTTATTTTATTCTACCTACCTTTATACATGTACAAAATTCTCCATAATAAAAAATGTTTTAAAAAAATTATAGTAAGTATGATTCCTAATGGTGAAATACTAGAACATACCCTTGAAACCCAGAAACAATTCAATCATGCCCACACTCTTTTATTCAACCTCATCCTAAGGGTCGTAGCCAATGCACCAAAACCAAGCAAAACTAAAGGACTGGAAAGAAGAAGCAAAACTGTCGTTATTCTCTGATATTATTACATGTAGAGAAAACCTAAAAGAATCCACAAATTGCAGACAATATGTTTTTAATTATATAATAAGTAGGCTGGCCATAAAAATCAATATACAAAATACCATTTCATTTCTATATGCCAGAAAATTTTTAAAAAGACAAATAGCATTTACAATACTCTCAAACACTGTAAAGTACCTAGGAGTAAATCTAACAAAATGCACAGAAAACCTATTTGGAGTAAATAATGAAATATTAATGAAAAACATTAAAGAAGACCTAAACAATTTTCATGGATAAAAAGAGGTCAATATTATAAAAATATCAAGTCTTCCCCCAAAAAGATGATATTCAATGTAACTCCAATAAGAAGTCCCAATTTTTGGGGCCAACTTGACTAGCTCATTCTAACATTCACATGGGTTAGTAAATAAAGACCCAATAATAGCCAGCTCATTCCTAAAGAATACAGTGGGTGAATCTGATATAGCAAATATCAAGATTTACCATGGAGCTACAAATAACTTTCCTGAATTTCCGTTTGCACATCTTTCAACATAGCCTGCATCTTGGCTAGGGGTCCTTTCAGCAGAATACTGAAACCCTCAAAAAAGAAGGAAAGAAAACAACTAGAGTAACATTCCAATTTGCTCCTCACCACTTCCTTGGGAACACAAATGCTTCCATTCCAATCCTTTAAAATATAAAAGCAAAAATAATGTACTTTCCAACAGGTATATATAAAATATAAAAGCAAAAATACAAATATATAAAATGTTAAAAATATAAAAGCAAAAATAACATACTTTTTTTTTTTGCGAGGAAGATCAGCCCTGAGCTAACATCTGATGCCAATCCTCCTCTTTTTTTTTTGCTGAGAAAGATTAGCCCTGGGCCAACATCCATGTCCCTCGTCCTCTACTTTATATGTGACGCTGCCACAGCAGGGCTTCCCAAGCATTGCGTTGGTGCACGCCCAGCATCCGAACCTGCGACCCGGGGCCGCCCAACCCCGGGGCTGCAGAAGTGGAGCATGCGCACTTAACTGCTGCGCCACCAGGCCGGGCCCAATAACATACTTTTTCTTTTTTTTTTTTTTTTTTTTGTGAGGAGATCAGCCCTGAGCTAACATCCGCCAATCCTCCTCTCTTTTTGCTGAGGAAGACGGCCCTGGGCTAACATCGGTGCCCATCTTCCTCCACTTTATATGGGACGCCGCCACAGCATGGCTTACCAAGCAGTGCGTCGGTGCGCGCCCGGGATCCGAACCAGCGAACCCCGGGCCGCCGCAGCGGAGCGCGCGCACTTAACCGCTTGTGCCACCGGGCCGGCCCAACATACTTTTTAACAGGCAGAAAAACAGAAACTCTAAAAAGCAAATTTTGGGGCTAAGACTAAGCCAATTTTAGGGTGTTTTTAAGTCATAAAACTGAAATTGTAAAAAATTTATGAAATGTTATTAACCTGGAGAAGTCCCAGAACCTTTGGAGTCATTTTCCCATTCTCTCTCTCTCCCTTTTCACCTCTGAACCACAAGTGGTTAAACATATTTGAGTAATCTGATGTCAATAAACTCACAAGCAAGTTGTCACCTTGGCTACAGAGTTTCAATTCAATATGATGTTTAATCTTCCAAACAGTTTAAATCAGAAATGTCGTCAACCAACAATACAGGTAAGTAATTGCATGAGACAGTAATGACTATCCCCAATTTAAGAATCACATCTAAGAACTTTCCACGTGCAAGTCAGAAAGTTTGACAAGAGTTCTTGAAATCTAGGAAGGACATAAACTTAATTCATAATCACAGATGTTTTTCCACCATAGGTAGAACAGAAAAAAGGCATAACAAGCATACTCCTGTAATGCTCCTTCTCTCATTAGGAAGTACTGTACGTTTAAGGGGCATTTTCTTCACAAATTAACTCAGCATCTAAGAAAATGAGTAAAAGAATGGGTAGAATAAATTGGCAAGCGGACATGTATGCACAGATCAAATGAGTAAAACCGGATGGCTTACAAAATTTGAAAACCTGAAGAGAAATATCAGGTTATTTTTATATAAATATATAAATAATAAAACTATTTCCCTCAAAAGAGGAAGGAAATAAATGACTTAAAATTAAAGATACTAGTTAATTCTAAGTAGAGTGAGGGGACAGGAAAGTGTGACCCAGTATTTCCACTTCTAGACATATACCCAAGAACAACTGTTCTCAGTGGAGAGCGGTGTACGACACACAATGTTACTCCCTGGAGCTGTGCAGCCCAAAGGTACACGGCCATACTTTGGCAGCCCTGCTGCCAGCCATTCAAGTAAACGAAAATCCTGTTTGAAGTTATCAGAGCCTAGTAATCTTTTTTTTTTTTTTTTGCATGGTTTTAGTACACAAGTTTTCCAGGAATGCAACCAGCAGGTTAATCAAGGGACAAGTGTGCTTTCATTTACCAATTCAACAAATATGGAGGGCCTTCTATGGGTATAAATGCTGGAAGGTGGGTACATACCGTACTAGGAATCTTAGGAAATCCCAATTCCTTCCATTTTCTCAGTGAAGTGTAAAGCAAGACCATCAGCTGACACTGATGATAGAAGAAGAGATATTGTTAGGTCTGAGGGAAAGGAACAGATGGAAAATAGTTGTCTAAGCAAAAGAATGAAGTAAGAAAATATACTATGACTACTAGGCACCATGAAGGGCCCTCTTGAAGGTCAGGAACTTAAAATGAAACCAGTTGGAGGTTTTGTGTTTTTCTCCATCCACCTTCAGTTGCACTGGTGCAGGTGTGGGATAAGCAGAGTTGGATTAATGAGGATTGCATTTTATCCATCCAATTGATAAAGGACTGTAAAGTGCGAGTGAGGAAGGAGAGAATTGAGAATGAATGTAGGGGTGTGACTGACTGACCATGATATTTAAACTCAGACAAGAGGGAGTGTGGGACAGTTAAAAGCTAAATGGACTGGACGTCACGTGGTGTGGTGCCACTCTTTAAGTTGGTGGACTCAAAGAAATAAGGTTCAGAATTTAGAGTTCTAGAATATCACAGTCATCAACAGCAATGCCACTTCTCAAATCTGAATCACCAGCAACCACACACTTGTAGTGGTCTGAATTGGCAGTGGTAGCATTTACAGCAATAATACGTACCAGTGAAGCCATCTGACTATCATTACGTCTTCTTGGGTAGCCAGACGGGCACATTTACATATTGAAATATATTTTATCTTATTATAAATTATGTGTGATTTTATTTTATAGTATAGTTAGAACATTATTGGGGTTTTTAAAAATTACGTTTATTGGGTATCATCTATAAATTTTATTTCAGGATTGTAAAGCGGGCATTAAAAGAGGGCACTATATCTGACAGGGTTCAGAATCACTGCCCTAGGCAAACTCTCATGCACATATACAAGGTGACAATGTAAAAAGACAATGTTAACAGTAAAAAATTAAAAACAACCTGGACATTCCTCCTATAGGGCAGGTAAAAGGAATAGGCAAGATCCATATATTTAAATATAGACCTCAAAACACTTTTCAGCAAACTAAAACATGGTATATTTTAAGAAATTGACGGTTTATAAGAAATACAATCAAAGTGACACTGACATTGGAAAGCATCATCCTTCAAATGGCAAAGGAGCTGTGATTTTGAATTCCAAGAAAAGACTTGAAATCCTAGCACATTACTTAGCTCAGCACTACTACAAATGCTATTTACTGTTTTCTCCATTTTTAGAGTCAACTTACTATTATAGCTGCAGACAGATAATATAAAAAGTGAAAGTACTGCTGACAAATGAAAAGATACT
Source organism: Diceros bicornis minor (assembly GCF_020826845.1). NCBI lineage: Eukaryota > Metazoa > Chordata > Mammalia > Perissodactyla > Rhinocerotidae > Diceros > Diceros bicornis. The sequence continues at coordinate 37,393,310 of NC_080741.1, forward strand.
GAAGAGGTTTACAAAAGTCCAGAAAAGGAAAATCCTAATCTCCCTAGGTTCAAGCACTCCTCCAATTCTATGACCAATTCACCAATTCTATGACCTACCGCAAGAGTCTACAAAATGAGGAAAATAATAGTACTGACTTTCTAAGGCCATCTTAAAGATTAAAATGAGATAATGCAAATATAGCACTTCAGACAGTGCCTGATACTCACTAAGGACTCTTTAAATGGGGGTTATCATATTTAATTTTAGGAAGAAAATTTTACTGCCACAATACCATTTTGAAGTTTGGGGACTCCTGAAATTATAGGACTCTCCTTAGCAAAAGTCAAATGCCACAGAGCACGTACCTTATATATACACCTATTCCCATATTTTTAATCTCCAGTTATGACTTAACTGAGCTCAAGACCCCAACTGTCTATTTATCATCTCAACTTGCATTTTAAACAACCTTCTCAAACCAAACTTTTTACTTCCTTCACCCAACTTGTTCTCTCAGTCTTCCCCATTTCAGTCTTGTCCCATTTCAGTCTTGCCCTCTACTGCTGCTTAAGCAAGGCAATTATCCCTAATTCCTCTCTCAACCCTCATACTCAATCCAACTGGAGGTCCTGTTGGCTCTCCACCAAATCATATCCCAAATCTTCCACTTCTCAGCACTGCCATTGCTACCAAACCAGCCTTAGCCACCCTGCTGCTGCTTCTGCTCCTTTATAGTCCACTCTACACAAGGCAGCCATCCCTCTACATAAAACCCTCCACTGATTTAGAATAAAATCCTATAAGGCTCTTTCCACCTGCCTCCCCAACGTCATCTTTCCTAACACCTCATTCACTTGTAAGTTCTAGCCATGCTGGCCTTCCTTATGTTCCTCAACAGAACCAGGGCCTCTGCATTTGCAGTTTCCTCTGCCTAAATCACTCTTCTCTCCTATATTTCTTTCATGTCTATACTCAAATTTCACCTCACTTCCTTGACTACCCAAAATAGTCTAATCTTATCCTCATTCTTTGATATCAGTTGCTTGATAAGCACTTGTTACCTGAAATTATCTGATTTGTATATCCGTCTGCCTTCCTCTTTCTAATAGGATCTCCATGACGGCAGGGATCTCCCTCCCCCATCTCCTTTAAATCATCCTCTCAGTGACGTCTCCAAAGACAACTATTTAAAATTCCAACATTTGCATCCTGCCCAACAGTCCTTATTCCCTTCATGCTTTTCTCCAAAGCGTTTATCACCATCCAACATACGATAGATTTTAGTTACTCATCTTGTTTATTGCTCTCCCTACACTAGAATCTAAGTCCACAAAGGCATGGATTTCTGGGTTTTTTTCACTGTTGTATCCGAAATGCCTAGAAGAGTGAGTGCCTGCACATGGAAGTCCTCAATAAATACCTAAATGAGGCTGAATGAATGAGCTTTACTGGTTTTGTTCCCAGCTGGATCCTTAGTATCTAGAACAATATCCAGCATATAGTACAGTCATTCAAATTCATTGAAGCAAGACAATTATTAAGACACTCAAATTGTGAAATACTAACAAATCCAAAGAAAAATTATAGTTTGTTCAGTACAATTTGAAATTTAAGTACAACTGTCTATTTGTGTGTATGTTCAAAAAAGTCTATGATACACTTTTTCAAAAGAGTTAAATATGTTTTATTGTATCTTGAGTAAAAAATGATGACCTAGTTTGGTAACATAAGCTTTTAAAAGCCAAATAACAAACTAATTAGAATGCCCTCTCTCTACAATGTCCTAAAAGCTTTTATACAGCATTCAGCCGAAAGGAGAGAACTAATGATTCAGGAAGGAGAAGAGAATTAATGAATTAATGTCCCTGAGTAGGCAAGAGAGCATGGGATCTAATACGCATGTGAAGGGATTGGCGTAAGTGAGAAAGACAGACAATCCATTCAATGAAACAGAGAAGAAGGTACAATATATATGGGCATAGCTACAAAGAGGTGTGTAGATAAGGTTGTGGGAGCCTATGGCAGTTCTCTTCTTTTTTTTTTTTTTGGTGAGGAAGATCAGCCCTGAGCTAACATCCATGCCAATCCTCCTCTTTTTTTGCTGAGGAAGACTGGCTCTGGGCTAACATCCATGCCCATCTTCCTCCACTTTATATGGGACGCTGCCACAGCACGGCCTGACAAGTGGTGCATCAGTGCATGCCCGGAATCCGAACCCGGGTCGCCAGCAGTGGAGCGAGGGCACTTAACCGCCACGCCATGGGGCCAGCTGGCAGTTCTCTTCTGATTGCTGCAATTATCTCAGGCTGCAGTTATCTAGTGAGGTGAAGGGAGAGAATGCGTAGTAAAGAGATGAGAACTTGGGTCAGATCCCTGATGGATTCGAACTCTTAAGGACCAGTTAAAAGCAAAAACACAGCACTGAGTGGAAGTAGTGCTAAGAGACATAAAAGAAAAATTGGGATACTGTGGTATCATAGAAGCCAAGAGTGTGTTTCAAGAGCTAGGACTGCTCAACTGCCGTTCACTGATGGTACATCTGAAGAGTAATATGGCCCAAAGACAAGTCACCACAGCGAACGTAGAAGGGGACAGAACAACCTTCACTTGGGAAGGGGAGCAAGCATTAATTACCAAGGAGCTGACCTTCTACAACAGCCTATGCTGCAACATAAAATTAACTACCTTCAGTGTATATATGCCCTTCTTACACTGCAGGTAAATTTAGCTTGTTTCTTCCACAGAAATAAGAATAATCCCCCAAACAGTAATGATATATTATTAAATATTCACTTTTCCCAAAGTTTTTAAAAATAATAATAAAGAGTATGTAATGGAGCATCAAGGTGGTTAATTCTCAAACTGTTTATTATCCTTGTAAAAGTCAAAACCTTCCAAATCTCATATAAGTTTCACCATTAAATTTGCTTAATAATTCCCGAGTTTGCTTTTCTTCTCTATAACGATAAAGCTTTCAAAGTACAGCCTATTTATTTGCTAGGTCATAAGTATATGTTACTGAAAAGAATCACTTCATCCATAGGCGGTTTGGGCCAGCATTTTAAAGCAACACTGCCACCAGAAGACTAGAAAGAAAAGTAACTGCTAGGGCCGGCCTGGTGGCTTAGAGGTTAAGTGCGCGCGCTCCGCTGCTGGCGGCCCGGGGTTCGGATCCCGGGCGCGCACCGACGCACCGCTTCTCCGGCCATGCTGAAGCCGCGTCCCACATCTGCTGGGGCTTTGGCAGAAAAAAATAAATAAAAAATTTAAAAAAAAAAAAAGAAAAGTAACTGCTAAAAACTACTACTAGTACAGGATAATTACAGAATATTTACCAGGTCTCCCAACGTGGCTACATTACAACCTGCCTACTACCAGCCCTTGAGAAACACTCATTCCTTCTTGTACCTCATCCTTTTTTTTTTTCCCCAGCATTAGCTAACCTGCTAGGACACGGTTTCAAAGCCCAGTCAGTTCTCAACTGTGGCAAAATAAAATGACAGAGTTCAACTGCTTTCTATCGACAATAAATGAAAAGCAAATGAATAATGCCCTGGGGTCAGCATCTTTTCATTAGATTTAACGATAAACTTAATCAGACACTTGATTAAGCTTGATTTTAAGCTTTAAAAATGCCTTAGAGAAGAAAAGCAAACCTTCTAGACAAAAATTATTAGGAAAAAAAGAGAGAGAGAGAAAGAAACAGGAGATTAAGTAGGATAAAAATCACTAATAAGAGGGATTAACTTGACACTTTTCAACTTAAAAATTGTATCCTAATGTCCTATGTCTTGGTCATGCTTACATACGTACAAACAAATGTAAAAAGTCTTTGGGCCCTCTACGTATGTAAACTATCACTAATTTTTAAAATAGATGATTAAACATCGTGTCCTAAAGCCAAGCAACTCCGCACCGTGTAACGAAATCGCTGAATTTGTCATTGTTCACAACTGGGGAAAAACTTGGTCGTGGTGGGAAGTCGGTCCCCTGCTCGCGTTCGGAGAAGTAGGCTCGCCACTGGGGGTGCGTCAGAGGACCCCCGTGCCCATGGGTTTCCCCTTACGGGTCGGTTCCGAGGCGCCCGGCGCACCCCGGGGCTCTCCTGGCCGGACGCGCACGTCCGGAATTAAAGGGCTGGCCGCGGAGGGCGTGCCCGGCCCGCGCCGCGCCGCCGCCGCCGCCGCCGCTTACCCGGTAGTTGCTCGAGCCCACCCAGCCAGTGAGCGCGTCGACCGTCTTGCCCAGGCGGCCCAGGTCCTCCTCCAGGTCCGGGATGGCGCCGGGGGCGCCGAGGTAGAGCAGCAGCTCCTGGCCGACCTGCAGGCGCCCGCCGACGTCCTTCTGCTGCACCTGGGCGCTGAAGTACTCCATGCTGCGGGGCTCCATGGCCGCGGCCGCCCGCCCGCCCGCCAGCCAGCCCGTGAGGGGCCAACTTTCGCCGAGCGCCGCCCAGCCGCCAGTGCGGGGCCCCGCGGGAACGGGCAGGACGCTCTCGGTCCGGCCGAGGCGCCGCTCGCGGGGTGCGGAGGGCGGCGGGAGCAGCGCCAGGCGCCGAGCGGCCCCCAAACTAGTCAAACTCGGCGCCCCCCGAGCCCCAGCCCGCTTCAGAGGCCGCGGCCGCCGCCGACGTCAGCACGCGCGTGACGTCAGCGCGACGCCGGCGAGCGCCCGCCCGCCCGGACTCCTGCTTCGCGGGGGCGGCAGCGGCCCCTGCGGATAGCCTTGGGGGCAGTGGGACCTTAGCGGGAAATTGGGGTTGAACTGGGTCGGCACTCTGTGGAGGCCGGGCGTTCTCCGCCAGCCGCTATTGCTGCACCCTGCCCTTGCCCTGTAAAATATAGAATGCTTCCAAGTTTTCCTCCACTTGAAATCAACACTTGGGAGTTTCTGGTACTTGGAATCCCCCTTCCTCATCCCCACTCTCGTGTTTTTTTTTTTTTAACCTTGTAGAATACACTTCCTCATTAAAAAAAAATCGCGATCTCTGCTTCCTGCCACCACTGCTGGTTGGGTCACCATGTAATACTTTTTTTTTTTTTAACTGAGGTTTAATTTACACCAAGTAAAAAGCACAGATTTTAAGCGTACAGTCCATGCGTTTTGGCAAATGGATTCACCAGGGTAACCACCGCCAGACGAACATATGGCATATTTCCATCTCTCCAGGAAGTTCAAAGAACTTCCCAGTCAATAACTATTGCCTCCCCAGGCAATTCTAATCTGATTTCTATCACCTTAGCATAGTTTTCTCTGTTCTTTAACTTCGCATAACTTCGTACAGTCTACTCCTTTTGAGTCAGATTTCTCTCTGTCCCTTAGCATAATGTTTTGAGATTCATCCAGTGCAGTTGGTGTGTCAGTAGTCCCTTTTTATTGCTGAGTAGTATTCAGTTGAATGGAAGCACCACAATTGTTGACCCATTCACTGATATAGACATTTGCCTTGTTTCCAGTTTTCTATAATTATTCATAAAGCAGCTATAACCATTAGCATATAAGTCATTGGTGGACACATGTTTTCATTTCTCCTGGGTAAATACCAATACCTAGTAAATACCAATTACTAGGTCTTATGATAAGTTTATGTTTAACTTTAGAAGAAATTGCCAAACTGTTATTCAAAGTGGCTGGACCATATTGCACTCCCACCAGCAGTGCTTGCGAGTTCCAATTGCTCCACATCCTCCACAATATTTAGTATGGTCGGGGTTATTAGTTTTAGCCATTTTAGTGTGTGTAAAGTGGTCTATAATACATTCTAAATGCACACTGTATTTATCTTCCTGCCAATTATTTCCAACTACAATTTAATAATTATTTGTATAATATCTGTCTCCTATACCACACAGAAAGCTCCAAGATCATTTGGGTTTTCCCTAGGGTGGCGCTTGGCAGATAATGGGCACTCAATCAATTTAAGTTGAACAAGTGAATGAATTCAAGGAAAATTGACATTTGAAATGTTCACAATAACAAAATAATAATAATGACAACAATAATCATAATACATTCTCCAAATTCAAAGAAACCTGAATCTTTTCTATGTTTAGTCTCAAGTTTTTTCCTATATTTCTGTGTTTCTCATTGTATTGTGTTGTGTTCTTCCATCTTTAATTGGTTGTAATTTCCCTAAAACTCATCCTCAATCAAATAAATTATGGTAACTATTTCATTAGTGTTTAATGGTTTCATTTGTAGAGAGTTGCAGAACAATATAAAAAGAGGGTCTTGTCTACAATAAGTTTACACTCTAATTGCCATTGACCAAGGTGTAGTATGTGGTGTAGAAAAAAATAAAATGTAGGAGCCCTGGATGCTAAGTTCAGCCCTACCTATCCCTATGACCAAAAGTGACTGCTGCTCTTAGCCCTCTGTTGTCTCCATTTACCTTTCTGAACTTACGTAACTCAAGGATCACACTGGATATTCTTCAAGTTACAAGATAATATGATGGCATTTAGTACCATTTCGAGTACCCAGGAAATGCTTAGTAAACACTAGTTACTATTACCTGTATATTTCCTCTGTGTGTTTCATTAATTTGTCACCAAATATCTTCTGAGCACTTTTTATGTGCTAGACACTGTGCCAGGCTCCATAGACATATAGTTCATTTAGATCTGGTCTCCACCCAAAAAATTCAAATGGAGACAAGAAAATCAACATTTCCAGAATGCTGTGATGGGGTAAGCAGAAGGTTTTTGGAAGCCTAGATGAGAGGCTCCTTATCTAGCTGGCACTGAGAATGGGGGTAGGCGAGTTGTAAATCAGGGAAGGCTTCCTGGAGGAGGTTATATTTAAATTGAGTTTTGAGGATATGTAGGAACTAGCTAATTAAAGAAGTTTTCTGAGGACTAGCATGTTTGTCTACAAGATGTAATCTTGACTATTTCAATTTAACATTTGTTATTATCATTATATACCTACTACAAAATCTATCTATAAATTTAGATTTATCTATATCACTGTTGTCTGTTCTAGGTTAAACATCATTAGAGCAAAAAGTTCTCAAACTTTCTAGTTCACAGGGCTCTTACTATCTTAGTCATTTTGTCACACACTACTAGACCAAAAGAAATACCACCTACTTTATAGTAAGATCCATGAGTATTCATGTCCTAACATCTTAGTAGGCATATGGAAAAATAATACACATAAATTGAAAAAAAAGCCCTTTTATTTCATTCTTAAATAACCACACTTACTAATGGGATGTCTGTACTAGGTCACTGTGCAATTTCTCATGCCTTGGAATCAGACTGGATAGTTCCATTTTCATCCCGATCCTGTTGCACATTGATTTTCATGCAACACTTGCTTTTTATCACAGGAACCACAGAAAACACAGCCTTGTCAAGATATGATGTCAATGAAAGCAATGTATCACAATCTAATGTTGAAACTGTGAATTCCTTGGAGCTGGTAGTTCACTCCATGTTCGACAGATGCCAAGTATCACCATTTCCCTTTAAAATTTAAAATATCCTGGAACACTCTTGCTGAGTTTGCTGCTGCACCCTGCCATGTCTGAGCACACAGTTTAGGAACCTTGGCAGACAGATGCCTGGTGATGCCCCAGTTATCAGAGAGACAAACGACAGAAAATGCAAACGTTGCTCATGCAGAAAGAAGGCATGGGTCCAATGAGAACTGGGCTTCACAAAAGCTGTTGCCTGAAGAGGTCAGCTTGACTTAGGTCTTTTAATCCTCCAAGCAACCCTTTATGGAAGATATTATATCCCCATTTTAGAGATGAGAAAGCTGGGGCTCAGAGGTTAAGTCTCCAGCCTTGCTCATGATTTCAGATCCATGATTTAAACCCGGGATGTCTGGCTTCTGCGATCTACTAAATAGATAATCTTCAAGGAGAGAAAATGAAAAAAACATTTTGGAATTAACTACCAAAATAACATCACTTCTTGTATAACACAATCTTTCTTTGAATATCTATATAATATTTCTATTTAGAACCTGCCTTTCTCTTAATTGCTTTTACAAAGAAAAGGATAGGGAGATTAAGGAAATAGGTAGGAATATCAGGGGAAAAAATAGCGTAGGAAACATCTACATTCTTTCATAATCAGTCACTAAAATGTATCTAGGAGCCTAAGTCTATTTTTAATTGGCAACAAGACTGAAATAGATCATTTAAACACAGGAGACTGACTTCCTGGCCTATTTGTTCATTATTCGTGATAATAGTGGAAACTTTGAGTAGATTTTGTTCCAACACTGGACTTTTTTTCCATACAAAAAGACAAGTCACCACACTGCTAGTTTGAAACCATACTTCAACAAATATCCATCAAGAAGGGCATTGTGTCAGCTACTAGAGTGGGAGTAGGGCGTTGGATGGCTTACCAAAGATAGATCACAATCTCTCCTCAAAGGTTAAGAGGCATATGTACACGAATGTTTAGAGCACCTTTATTCATAATAGCCTGAACTGGAAGCACCCCAAATGTCCACCAACTGGAAAACACATAGCTATGGTATAGCCATCCACTGGAATTCTACAAAACAATAAAAAAGGAATTACTGATACACCCAACAATGAGGATGAATCTCAGAAACACCATGTTGCGCACAAGAAACCAGACACAAAAGAATATATACCATGTGATTCTATTTATATGAAGTTCTAATACAGGGAAAACTTATTGATGGTGATGGACTTTAGAATAATCGTTGTCACAAGGGGATTCATGGGTATTGACTATGAAAGGGCTGGAGAGAACTTTCTGCAGTGATGGAAGTGTTCTATATTTCGATTTGAGTGATGATGGTTGTACTGGTACAGGCATAGGTAAAAATTCAGCAAGTTGTGCACTTAAGACTAGTACATGGTGCATTTATTATATGTATATTATAACTAATAAAAAAGAACAAGTTAAAAACAAGAAATTAGGGAAAAAAGAAATAAAAGTGTTGCAGTCTATTGCAGTGCTATCCAATAGAACTATAATATATATGTGAGCATATAATATATGTAACTTAAATTTTTCTAGTAGCCACACTTTAGAAAGTAAAAAGAACAGGTGAAGTTATATTTAGTAATATATGAAATATATTTTGTAATATTTTATTTAATGATATATATATATTTTTTTAGTTTTTATTTATTTATTTTCTTCGCCCCAAAGCCCCAGCAGACAATTGCATGTCATAGCTGCACATCCTTCTGGTTGCCGACCACGTGACCCAGCCTCAGCATGGCCGGAGAAGCGGTGCATGGGTGTGCACCCGGGATCCGAACCCCGGGGCCGCCAGCAGCGGAGCCCAAGCACTTAACTGCTAAGCCACAGGACCGGCCGGTATTTAGTGATATTTTAAAATAATGTAATAAAATTATAGGTGATAACATTTTATTAAATGTTATATTTAACAATTTTATCTATTATATTTAATAATATTTTATTAATATCCAAAAGTTATCATTTAAACATGTGATCAAATTAAAAATTATTATTAAAATATTTTACGTATCAGTGCAGGTCTGTTGAAAATAGTACCAATTTAGAATTAGGAAATTCAAGTTCTAATATTACTAGCTGTGTAAACTTAATAAAGTTATCTAAATAAAGGGGATTAATAACGATTATTGGGAGAGATACTCCCCCATAAGTCTCGCATATGTCCTGCTGGGTATGCCAAGAATGCAAGGCCCCAACCACTCTTTACGTGGGCTACTTCTTAGGGTTATGTTAGCGGCGAGCAACCTTGAGGGATGAAGTAATGTCTCCCTCCAGGACAAAGAGCAGGTTTGCTTACCGCTTGCTGTAAAATGGAGTGTTCTCCAAACTCAGTGTTCTCTCCTGTAACGCAACCCCCGTGAGATTTAGGAGGCCAAGGGGAACCAAAGCAAACATGAAGCTCATTCTGCTTGCTGTGCCATGAGTAAAAAAAGTCCTTTGCATTATCTACAATAGCCAAGACATGGAAGCAACCTAAGTGTTCACTGATGGATGAATGGATAAAGAAAATATGGTGTATATATACAAGGGAATATTTTTCAGCCATAAAAAATGAAATCTTGCCATTTTCAACAACATGGATGGAACTTGAGGGCATTACGCTAGGTGAAATAAGTCTGACAGAGAAAGTCAAATACCATATGATCTCATTTATATGTGGAATATAAAAAGAAAAAAAACCCCGAGCTCATACAGAGAACAGATGGTTGCCGGAGGCAGGGGGTAGGGGTGTAGCAAAATGGGTGACAGTGGTCAAAAGGTACAAACTTCTAGTTATAAAATAAATGTCATGGGGATGTAAGGTACAGCATGGTGACTATAGTTAATGATGCTGTGTTGTACATTCGAAAGTTGCTGAGAGAGTGGATCTTGAAAGTTCTTATCACAAGAAAAAAATTTGTAGCAGTGATGAATGTTATCTAGACATTTTGTGGCAAGCATTTCGCAATATATACAAATATCAAATCATTATGTTGGACACCTGAAACTAATATAATGTTATACGTCAAAAATAAAATGATAAAGGATTATGAAAAAACAGTCCTTTTGGCTCTGACCCAGGAGTCTTGAGTCTTGTCAGCATCTATGAAACAATAATAGGCTGTTATTAGCTTGTAAGTAGGGTAAAATCAAAACCCATCACCTACCACCAAAGGCTTTTTGTTGTCTTTTTTGGTAAAAATCAAATTATATCCATCAGCAGGTAAAAAAGACTCCATTAATGTAGTAAGAATATTTCAAAAACAATGTTAGGTAACATAAAATTAACCCCTAGACAAATGAAACACAAGTTTTAAGGAAGTTCAGCTAAAAAAGTCAGACAAATCTTCATAGGTTGCTCTGGAAATTAATAAATGATGAAATAAACCTGTCCCAGCAATGTTTGTTATAAGATTTTTTTTTTGTGAGTAAATATTTTCTCATTGATTCCCAATGTAAGAAAGTCAAAGGTGAGTTCCCAATGAGTGGAATGCCTTGTTGAAGAAAGGGGCTAGGAGGTAAAATAGGGATCAGGTTGAAGATGCACTGAGAGTTTTGTGGGGTTTCTATCACCCTGCCTATTGGGAGGACTCTTTCCAACTTCGTGTCACCAATGGCTTCAATTTTCCTAACTTTCCACTGTGTTTCTGGGGTACAGAGGACTTATTCATGTAACCCTTCAATTGGGAAATACCTTTGGGCTTCATACCATCTTTAAGAATTTGAGTTAAGCTCTATGAAGGATAATTCAAATCCAGAAGGAACTTAAATTCTTGGGAAGAAGAATTTAATTCCAAACTTCCAACTCCAAAAAAATATATATATATCACAATACTAAGTGTGGGAATACTCATAAATGGATGTGGTCCAAGGTGGGAAAGATTACTCTTACATGGCAGATTTAGGAGAAGCTTCATGACATAGGAGCAAATGAGGTGAGCGAGAGCATGGGCATGATTTCAGCAAGGAGAGGCAGAGAAGGAATCCCAGGGATAAAAAGGAATCTGGATGCAGAGGCAGGAAATGCCAGGCTGAGCTCAGCAATCGTGGCTAGGCCAGTTCAGCTGGTTCCTGGGACGTATATGGGGGAGTGTTTGTCAGAATTTTTAAGCCCTAAAAACGTTTTGTCATATACCTTCAATAAGGAAAATAAATGACATACCACTTTTTCATAGCAGCCAAAATCTTATTTTCCATAAAAGCCTGGAAAAATAGAAAATTTTACGTGCAATGAATGACAGGAAAATTTAGTGCTTTGACGTTATCAGGGAGTCCAGTGATGTTTTCCTGTCAAACATGCCAAAGATGAGTTAGACTGTGTTTAGACAGACCATGAAAGTATCTCTAGGAGCTGTGAGATTTCTGGCCAGTTCTGCAAGTAGCCACCCAGCCAGTATTTCCAAAAATAAATTTATCAGGTTATGAAAGACTTAAAAAAGAATTTTATGACAAAACATTATCCATTAATTCCCATAAAATCAATTCCTGCTCAGTTGCCTGTGATGGGATATTTTGTTCCAAATGGTACTTTTCCATTTCATTTAGCAGTTGAGTTTTTTTTTTTTTGGTTTTTGGTTTTTTTATGAAGTATATTGGCCCTGAGCTAACATCCGTCACCAATCCTCCTCTTTTTGCTGAGGAAGATTGTCCCTGAGCTAACAGCTGTGCCAATCTTCCTCTGTTTTCTATGTGGGCTGCCACCACAGCACGTCTTGATGAGTCGTGTAGGTCCACGCCCAGGATCCGAACCCCCTAAGCCGGGCTGCCAAAGCGGAGAGCACCAAACTTAACCACTACACCACCAGGCCAGCCCCTGAGATTTCTGATAAGAAAAAAAGTACTGAAAAGTTTGTGTTTTGAAACTTCTGTTACTGTCTGATTTTCCGTATTAGTTATCTATTACTGAGTAACAGATTACTCAATCTTAATGATTTCAAGCAACAATATATATTTATGACCTCACAGATTTTGGTGGGCCAGGAATTTGAGAGCAGCTTAGTTCGCGGGTTTTGGCTCAGGTTCTATCATGAAGCTGCAATCAAGATATCAGCCAGGGCTGCAGTTATCTGAAGGCTTTAGTGGGGTTAGAGGATTTACTTCCAAGGTGGCTCACTCCCATAGTTGTTGGCAAGAGGTTTCAGTTCCTCACTTCATGGACCTCTCCATAGGGCTGCTTGATGGCCTTTATGACATGGCCCCAGACTTTCTCCAAAGTGAGTGATCCAAGACCAAGGAGGGAGTCACCACCTTGGTGTCTTTTGTGACCTAGTCTCAGAAGTCACACCCCATCATTTCCACAATAGTCTACTATTTGCACAGGTCAGTCCTATTCAGTGGACAGGGGACTATACTAGGGCATGAAAAACTGGAGGCAAGGATGGGGACCATTTTGGAGTCTGGTTACCACATTATCTTTAATTGTAATACTTTTTAAGTTGTATTTTCAAATGGGCACAGGAATCCATGGTTAAAAGGAGTAAGTTTTAATTATAAGTTTGAAACAGTGAGAACAGAAGCAATTCAGAAACACCCGAAATTACTGACAGCCAGAACTGTTCAAAACTACCTATAGTTATTTTGACAGGGATGTATTCCAATCACCATTTTAATAAACTGAAATCCATTTAAAATGTACAGGATATAATCAGATGTTCACTTTAATATAAATTTCCATTATTGTGGATGTGTGAATGAGCCTAAAGCTTAGTATCTGTGTTTTGAGAAAACTGAGCAATAATCGCCTGAAACCGTTATATTTGAAACGCGTTTGAAAATCAAGTTTGCAGAGCCAGCCCTGATGGTCTAGTGGTTAAGATTCAGTGCTCTCACCACTTCGGCAGCCTGGGTTCACTTCCCAGTTGTGGAACCACACTACCTCTCTGTCAGTTGCCATGCTGTGGTGGTGGCTCATATAGAAGAACTAGAATGAATTACAGCTAGGATATACAACCATGCACTGGGGCTTTGGCGAGAAGGAAAGAAAAAGAGGAAGATTGGCAATGGATGTTAGCTCAGGGTGAATCCTTCTCACAAAACAACCAACCAACCAACCAAAAAAAGCCAGTTCTCACCCAAAAGAAGAAACTATCTCTGAAAAGCAAGTCCAAAATAAAAATGGTTTTGAGATGTCATTGTTGCATAAAAAAAAAAAAATTCAAATTTGCAAACTTTTTTTTTCTCCCTAGAAAGATTAGCCCTGAGCTAACATCTGTGCCAATCTTCCTCTGCTTTTATATGTGGATCGCTGCCACAGCATGGCTTCATGAGTAGTGTAGGTCGGCACCTGGGATCCAAACCCATGAACCCGGGCCGACAAAGTGGAACATGCTCAACTTAACCTCTACACCACAGGGCTGGCCCCCAAAGTTGCAAAATTTAAGAAAAATTGTGATCACTTTTTTCAATTATAAACAGAGAAACTCTGACTAGAGTATTACAATAAAATAAACAGATCAAATAAAAAATACATAAAGCTTCAAGATCAGTTTTTTAATTACCTTGGAAACTGAAATTTATTAAAAATATATGAAAAATTGGTGACATTCTAAATGGGGGACATTTTCAAATCTGTTTAGGTCAAAAAGAGGCTGCCAATCTGAAAAATGTGTTCTTATCAAAAATGACACAGTTAACAAACACATTTGAGTGTGCTTTTTAAAAAAATCATATGTATTCCAATTCTTTTTCTCATAGTTAGATGAATGCATGGTTGTTACTGATTAGGCAATTGTTTATTATATTTTTTAATGGTGATGTCTGTGAAGATGTATGTAGGTAAAATAACTGGTGAAAATATTTTCAACCAAATAGTAAAATTTTAGCACACAACATTTTCTGGAAACAAATGTATGGGAATATGCTGAGATGAAGCCAAATCTATGACAGACAGAACTCCAGAAGTGGTAACCCACATCAAGGCTCCTGCTCCAAGAACACTTTTATGCAAATAATGTTTTTATATTTACTCAGAGGACTAGTAAAGAAGTAAATACTGCTTTAAAAAAAATCAGTGGTTTGATTAGTTGTTCTGTTGAACCAAATTTATAATGAACATGTTGATTTTGAGAGCTTGCTTTATTACGCGGATGTATATTGGCTTAGCCAGAAGTAGCTGCTGGTCGGAGTTTTCTGACTTACGACTGAATTGTTACTTTTCCTTATGAAAAAAAAAGAAAAAGCTATGACAAAGGGTAAAACTCAGATTAACTGAATGAATTCTTTATATGTCCACCTTATTAATCAAAGTGGTTCACAAAATTGATATAATTTGCATTTTAAAAGCTAAACTCTCAAATGACAATTACAAAGTAAAGCTAATATTTTCACTGCACAAGGCAAGATTGCTGGAGTGAAAATAAAGTTTGAGTTTGAAAAAAGTTCGTGGTGGAACTACTAGTTGTTTGAGACTGTTGATTTATTTACATCAGATGAGATTTAAAAGACTGGCACTAAACTAAAAATCATCAGTCAGTCTTTTTCACTGAAAAAAGTCCCTTGAGGATGGTATTATGTTAAGTGAAATAAGCCAGAAAGAGAAAGACACACGATGCATGATTTCACTCATATGTGTAAGATAAACCAACACATGGACAGGTAGACTTATTTGGTAGTTACCTAGGGCTAGAGGGGTTGCGGGTGGGCACAAGAGGTGGAGGGATGCACTTATGTGGTGACTGATAAACAATAATGTACAATAAAAATTTCACACACACAAAAAAAAGTTAAAAAAAAAAAGAAAAGAAAAAGATAAGCCACAGGGAGGGAAAAAAAAGTCCCTTGACGAGTAGTCTAAGATAATAAGGGAGCTGAAAATGATCAGAAGTGAGTTCAGTTTGTCAATAAATCACAAGCAATTTGATTCTGTGGCGCACTGTGGTAGCTATAGATTTGGCCTGCCTAGCACATTTTCCCATCCACCTAAGGGTTGAAACCTCATTTTGCTTGGGCGATGGTGGGTAGGGAGACCAGCTGTCCTGGTTTGCCCCAACCCAGTTTTAGTACTTAAAAGTTCTGTGTACAGGAAACCGCCTGGTCCTGGGAAAATAGGAAGAGGTGGTCTCTCTAGGGGTGGGGATGTGAAGTGGTGAGAGTCTGACACCCAAACTCTTCCTTTCTTCCCTGACCATAGGTGTGGCACTAGATCGAGTTCTGATCAATCACTGCATCCTACCCATGTGGTCACAGTGATTGAATGAGAGATGGATTTGAGGAAAGCTGGTCTGTCTGGCACTTTTCTGTTAGAGGTCATAGGGAAAATGAGCTCCTTTTAATATGCACAGTTTACCATGACCACCATCTTGATTGCCATGTGGAAAGACTCTGCCTTGGAAATGGAGAGCCAAAGCTTTGAGCATTTGACCCCTGGAAATAGCCACCACTGAAGCCAGCTGCAAGCCTGGACTTCAAACTAAGCTGTAAGGTCCTTTTTCTGCTTCAGCTGGTTTGGGTTGAGTTTCTATCGCTTGCAACCATAAGAATCCTGACCACTACAATCTGTCAGCGTGAAAACATATTTATTAAAATTTTAATCAACAGTAGTCTGAAAATGTTGTACTGTTCCACCTCTTTGTCAGCAGTTAGGGCATTTCTGCTTAATGATTATCCCACATAGCTCATACAGCAGTTAAAAAATTATATCCATACATTTAACTGTCTGGATTCTAGAAATATTGTGACACCAACAGCAAAAAGAAATTGCCTGATGTGAGCTGTCAGGTCTCTTCTATTCAGTCTAATTATCCAAAATTGATGTACTTGATGCAAGAGCTCACATCAACTAAGCAAGGAAACAGGTAGGAAAAATCTTTTGAAAACTTTCCTGATGGCAAGAAATGGAAAGTGTTTCTTAAATTAAAATAAGCGTGGCCATGTTATGTATTAGAATGTAAAGTTGACATAAAATTTCAAATTGAGAGCCTGGACTTCAAAGACATTTCTTACTTGTGCCTAGTTGCTTTAGTTTATATATCCTAGGTATTAGGATTTGCATAAAAAACTTAGCAAAGTCTCACAATGGAAATCGGGGCCCATTAAAATTTTTGAAAAAACTAGAGACATGACCAGAGATACTAACAGCAATAGATGAGATGGTCTGGAAAGAGAGGAGGTTAGAGATGAGACCCTTTAGGAGTTCAATGCAATTGTCTAGACAAGAAATGATGACAGTCTCAATTAAGATAAATGATTACCTACTCTGGTTTCCACCTGACCCATGCAAAGCACCAATCATAAAAGGGAAAGTAAGTATTGAATACTAAACAATCAACATATATAAATTTCTTTATTTAGCAAACTCTTAGACAGCATTTATTAAGAGCCAGGTGCTGTTCCAAGCACTTTACAATTATTAGCTCATTTAGTTCTCATAATAAATTTATGAGGTAGGTACTATTAATACCTCCATTGTACAGATGGGGACACAGAGGCAAAGGGAGAGTAAGTAACTTGTCCATGTTCATCCACCTAATAAATGGTGAAGCCAAAATTCGAAACCAGATAATCTGACCCCAAATCCCTTAGTTTTAACTGCAATGCTATGCCCCTTTTTTGGGGAGTAGGGAGAGGAGAACTGTATAATTTGAGTGTTATACTCAAGATATACATTTTAAGGCATCATTTTGAGAGTGAAAATGTAAACAGGTGAGGAGAAAGCTACTTTGTAGTCCTGAATCATTCAGAACTTCTAGATGGATTTGTGGAAGAGAACTTGATCCATGTAGGAAAAATTGCTAAGCACAGAAAAGCATTCTCCAAGGTTGTAATATTAGCTCCACCTTGGTTGATGCTTAAGTAAAAATAAATAAATAAAATAAAAATGTAAGAACCTGTGTTTATCAAGGCACACTTCAGTTAAATATATGTACAATATCTCTAGAAATCAATATTGTGGTTGGGAAATATAAATACATTTATCATGTTTTGCATTGGCATTCTGGGAGAGGTGAAGTGAAAGGCATTTTGTTGTTTTTCTACCTGCGGCAGCAGTGTAAATTTTGAGGTTTCCAAAGACCTGAAGTCAGCTCAGTTAATGAAAGACCACACAGCTAACAAATATCATGAATGATGGAAGGAAATTCACAATGGTAAACACTAGTGAAGCTGAAAATCTGTTAGGAAAAAGCCGTTATATTTTTTAAAAAAGAAAAAGCCACTAATACCAAAAAAATTATCACCTTTCTAAAGGATAAGAGAGAGGTAACTACAATTAATTTAATGAATTAGTTTAGTGAACATTACAGACATAACATGACAACCATATTATTAAATCTGTTCCTGGGAATTTTGTAAACATTTTACACACATGTCTTTTGTCATTTAATTCTCATGACAACCCTATAAGTTTTTATTATCACCATACTTCTATAGATAAGTAAATTGGAGCACAAAGAATAAAGGTCACGTAAGTAGTAAGCCAGGGAAAGGTGATTTGAAACTCTCAGTGCCCCTACCTACACAGACAGTTTTGTACATTCAGTTCCTGCGTTTCTCTCCCTGATGGTTTTCCCTGGCAATGAGAGCATGCTGTGGACTTAAGACCCCAGGAGCAACCTTCAACCAAGAGGTTCAGGAATTGGTAGAAAAATACTCCAACTTCTTTGCCTCTCTGTGAGACAACTCTAAGTATTTCTACACAGTCCCCAGAGGGGTGAGCCCCAGTTGCTCCTAGTAGTAACTCACTCATTAATGTCCCATTTCTTTGCTTTCCTTCTTTCCAGGTCTTGCTTCCCCACTCTCTCACCATCCTTCCAGGGATCACTTCCTGAATCAACTACTTGCATCCAAATCTTTGCCTTTGGATAAACTCAGCCTAAGACAAAACCCAAGCAAGTCTGCCCCCAGCTTGAGCCTCTGAGTATCTGTGTGCTATAAGAGCTTGTTGTCACCACAGTCCCTGTGGGAGGGTACACACTCATTTTACTGCTTTGGACAAAACTTGAAATTTGCCATGTGACTCTATCTTTATCTTATACCCCAAATCCCCAAAAACTTGTGTCTGGGAAAGAGAGGCCCAGCCTGGTAACCATGACCTTCACAAGGGCTGGATTATTTCTTCCGAATCCCCAGTCTCTGTTAACAGATTCTCTGATGCCTGCTTCTAGGCTACTCTGACATGTATCTCTATCCCCTCAACCAGGTTGCTGCTCTGCCTCAGCCTCAGCTGTTTGTTCCTGCTTAGCCCTGCCAGGGTCCACTATGGCTCTGTGAAGGACAATCTGGGTGGCTCTCAGCTTCCATAGACCCAGCTCCAGAACAGATCTGCTTCTCCGACTTCTACTCCTTCCCCACACTGTCCACACCTCACCTTCTCATGTACAGTTGGTGTCACTGCATTGATTCATGCTAAGAAAACTGCAGTTTTGCCCATTATTGCTTTTGTACCATCAGTGCAAATGTCAACACAGTGAAAGAAGTAAATAATATCTTAGTATTATTATGAAAATAATTGTGACTCACTTTGAGAACTACTGCACTAGAACATTTTATAGTGGGTTTAGTTATAGCCTCCCAAAAGAAAAGTCCTAACCCTTAGAACCTGTGAATACGACATTATTTGCAAAATGGGTCTTTGCAGATGTAATTAAGGATCTCAAGATGAGATCATCCTGGATTGAGGATCCAATGAGAAGTGTCTTTATAAGAGAACAGAAGGCAAGAAGACAGAGGAGAAAAGGCCATGTGAAAACGGAAGCAGAGATTGGAGTGATGTGTCTACAAGCCAAGGAACGCCAAGGATTACTTGCAATTACCGAAGCTAGGAGAGAGGCATGGAATGGCTTCTCCTTCAGAACCTCCAGAAGGAACCAACCCTGCTGCCACCTTGATTTCAGACTTGAGGCCTCCAGAACTGTGAGAGAATAGATTTCTGTTTTAAGTCAAGTTTGTGGTAATTTATTACAGCAGCCCTCAGAAACGAATACACCATCCAACATCTTGCTTCCTCCTTTGACCAGTTCCCTTGGTCTCTGACTTTTGATTCCTTTTAACTCCATCTTCCCATGCAGCAATAAATTCAGCAAAATTTTTTTTTCTCAAAGATAATATTTAAGATAACCTCCAGATAGTCACAGATGCCTCTGTTTTTAATCATATTACATGTAAGCCCTTGTGGAAAGATGTTTTTATTTTGAGCCAGTTGACATAAGCACTGAAATATTAAATAAAAATGTAGATACACAGACGTAAATTTAGGTAGCATCTTAGCAGGACAAACTTACAGACACCCTCTCGGTGCATCAGCATATTTTATTATAATTTCCACTCTACTGTGAGTGGCTCTAGGGCAGAGGGTGCTAATTTGTTCTTTTATCTTTAGAGCTGAGCATAAACTTGGCCTAAAATGAGTTTTCAATAAATTAGCTGAAGAAAGAGATCAGTGGTCATGAACTGATGCCTGCAGACCCATGCAGCACAGACATGTATATTTTGACCTGCACAGCATTATTGTTTTTCTTTTTTTAATTCAAGTTAGTTTTCAATCTTTAAAATTCAGTGGAGCCCACATACAGATTTAGATTAGTAGTTTCTCTTGGAAACCAGGAAGGTCTTGCAACACTAAGCCCACTTTCCTGAAAGGCAACACTTAGCTTGAGGTGAGCTGCACCCTCTGGAAAGGGTCTGGGGCTCCTCAGTGCCCTGCAGTATTTGCCTGCCTACCCTCTCATTAATGTTTCCAGCCTGAGCCCAAAGCATGAGCTGCCACCTCTGTTTGACACCCCAGTTTAAGGGGAAGATGTGAGGGTGATACCGGGCAATGGGCTCTCGCTGCTAGCTGCAATCTGAGCCAATTAATCACAATGAGTTAGGGATCGAGAAAGGAAGTTTAATTAGATTAGATTAGCCAGCAGATTGAAAGACGGGTGACTAATGTCTCAAAAACCCATCTTCCAAGTTACATAGGGAAAATGGGCAGTAAGGAGGGGGTCCAGGGATATTGGTCTCCAGGCGTGATGGACTCCAGGCATCACATTGTTCCATTTTTCTGTCCGCTGTGATGGATATCTTGCGGATATATTTTCCGCCTGTGGTCAGCCTGTTCCTGGAGAGAAACTCAATAGAACAAAGTTTTAATTTATCAAGCTATCGGGGAATATATGTAAGTGGAGGCCATAAATTAGGAAAGCATGTGAATTTTGTTAGAGTATGTACAGAGCAGCAAGTAGTCACACAGAAGACGGGCTGGGGCCGTTTAGCATAACAAGGTGGTCTCACTTATGCTCACTTACATGGGCAGTCACGAGGCTGGCCAGCTTTAATATCCTGCATTACCTTACCGCAGCAGTTGACACTCAACGGTTGGGCTAAGTGCACAAAGGCTGACTTTTCTTTTTTTTTAGTTGGTTTTTCTGTGTATCTGAAGTAATTGGTAATGAAATTATTCTGTCTTTGTTTTCCTAACGCCTTACTCAGATCTTTGATAGGCAGTGAGAATTTCACTCCAAGAGTAGAACTACATCTTTGCCTCTTGAACTATTACAGCAACCTCCTTTAGAAATGATTCCCTGGTATTATGGAATGAATGTTTGTGTCCCCCTCAAATTGTAATGTTTGTGACCCCCAACGTGATGGTATTAGGAGGTGGGGCCTTTGGGAGGTAATTAGGTTTAAATGAGATCACGAAGGTGGTGTCTTTATGATGGGATTAGTGCCTCTCTCTCTCTCTCTCTCTCTCTCTCTCTCTCACTCTCACTCTCTCTCTGTTCCTCCTCCCTACCCCCACCCGTGTGAAGACACCATGAGAAGGCAGCCATCTGCAAGCCAGGAAGAGGACCCACACCAGAACCTGACCATGCGGGCACCCTGATCTCAGACTTCCCAGCCTCCACAACTGTGAGAAATCAATGTCTATTGTTTAAGCCACACAGTCTATGGTTTTTGTTCTAGAAGCCTGAGCTGACTAACCTGGCTTCCCTTTGACCTGTTCTGCACTTTGCAGCCAGTGATCTTTCTGTTTCGAGATTGATGTTACTCCTTTACTCAAAAATCTTCAGTAACCTCTTTAATTCCAAAAGACAGATTATAACTGCTGGCCTAGCTCCTACCATCTCTCTAGCCTTCATTCACCTTATATCGCTAATCACAGGGAACTAATTGCTGTTTCTTGAAAACTCCAAATGCTTTCTTACTTCACTGGAATACATATAGTGACTTCCTGATCTCAGGAATTGCTCTGCACCATTCTAAACATTTTCACGTCAAGAGTAGCCTATTTTTCCTTAATATCAAAGCTTGTCAAGCTTTTACAAAGAAGGATGAAGTAGAAGAAGTTTTAACATATCATAGAAAAGGAAACTTTAGCCAACCAGTTTTACAACGTGCGTGGGGTACCTTGAAGTTGAGCCAACATGAGTGCGTGAACAGCTTTTCAGACAAGTATGACACAGAGGGGATTTAAAAGAACCCGTTTTTGAGACTCCCTGTTTCATTACCAAGGTTTTCAGAGAAGCCTCAGATACAGTCAGTAACTCTGCTCCTGACATTGCAAACTGCTACTGCGACAATAACATATAGTAGGAGAAGACTGCACTAGGAACTTTAATATCAGGGTTCTGGTTCTGCCTTTGTCTCTTCCTTATTTTATGTCTTTACACAACACATATAACTTCTCCCATATTATAATTGCATGTTATTTTATAAAAGTACCTCATAAACATATTTTGAAGTGCTTTTAGCTTCCCTAGTGTAGTCCAGTTATCAGAAGGATCTAGATAAGACTGCTTGAATGTTCGTATTCCATGCCTTGGGGAAAAGGAAACCCAGTGCCCTGGCTAAAACCTCTATGAATTCCCTGTGGAGTTATGGTCTCATGGCCCTGCTGACTCTGGCTGCCTCCACTGAATTCTTGTTCTCCATTGTGCAATTTGAGGCTGCTCCTTCCTCTCTACCCTGTCTTCAGTCCATTCCTTAGTTTTCATACCAGAAACAGCTCTATTTATCCAAGATTTTGAGTACATAGCAGTCTACAATGAATGTTTAGAGAGGTGGAGCCACATATGCATCTTAAAATCAAACATTGTTCTCAGCAGTCTTTTGGCTACCTCTGTTGTTTCTGTACTCACTCCTCTCTCCTCTATGCTTGCTCTCTCAGAAGAAAAAAAAACCATAAAAAACAAATTCTTTCCATTTCCTTCTGTAGAGCAGTTTAACCTTCTCAAGCTCCTATTTCCCACAGCAGCTCTGAGATTTCACCCAGGACTTTTATGGTTTCCTTTTTTAGTTATAAATCTTTGGACTATCTAGTATTTGTTTTCGTCTAAGAATAATTTTTAAAATTTTTTATTACTTTGTATAAACCAACACAAGTAGGATATAAAGTAGCAAACAAACCAAAAAACAAAAAAATCAACAAACCAAAAAACAAGGATTAACAAGAGCATCTTGCTCAGAATAAATCAAAGAAGCCCTCAAAGACTGTGTTTGTTGCCGGGCTCTGTGCATACATTGGTACCCTGCTCAGGTCCCCTCAGAATCTCCTTAGGCTACACAAGCAACTTTCTTCAACGGTTGCCCTTTGGCTATCGGAGCCACCTCTAGTTGGAAGGTTGGAGATGCCTGAGAGTTCACATTCCCCGAAGTGGCTGGTAGCCAGCCACTGACTAGTGAGGGTGTACAAAGCCCAGCTCCCTTCTCTCATGACTGGATGAACTCAGAGGTGTAATTTATGCTCCAGAGGTCCCTACAGGATCAGACTGAGTCCAGGAATTCATCTAAAACTGTACCTTTGCTTATCTGCCTCCTCTTCCCTGTCTTGCTTCCCCCACTCCCTTACTAGTCTGCCTTGGGAGTACTTCCTTAGTAAGTCACTTCCACTTGAATCTGTGGCTCAGTCTGCTTCTGGGAGAACCCAATCTAAAATACTAGGTATTCCATTTTGTGTGGTAAACAACCCGAGAATTCACTCTTTAGTACATATACACTGAACACCTCTTATATGTATTGGGTACTATTAAGAAAAAATCATAGGCGCCTGCCCGGTGGCGTAGTGGTTAAGTGCGCACATTCCAGTTTGGCAGCCTCGGGTTCGCAGGTTCGGATCCCGGGGGCGCACCGACACACTGCTTGTCAAGCCATGCTGTGGTCGCGTCCCATATAAAATAGAGAAAGGTGGGCACGGGTGTTAGCCCAAGGCCAATCTTCCTCGTCAAAAAGAGGAGCTTTGGCATCGGATGTTGGCTCAGGGCTGATCTTCCTCACAAAAAAAAAAAAAGAAAAGAAACGATCATGATCATGTGTATAATACAGTCTGTACTCTCAGGAAAAGTACAAACCAGTTGGTGAGATAAGACATGGAGAGCCATAAATATAATTTGAGGCCATGTGTCCTTTATTCATGCAGAAAATATTGAACATCCTCTACTTAACACATGATAGAATCTCAAAGAAATAGGGAAGGAGGGCTCACAGCTTCATGGTCTTATGTGCTGGGTTTCAGAGGACACATAAGATTTTTAAACAAAAAGTTGGGAGTGGAGGCTGTATTAAGTGGAGAAAATAGTATGGGTAGTTGAGCATTTGAGGTTGAGAAGATGAAGGAAGTCACAGTGTTAAGAGAGCTCTTAAAATGGTCCTCTGTCTTCTGAAAGACTGAATCCCTGCCGTGTAATTTCATCCCTTTACTCTGCCACTCATATCCCATGAGCATATGATAAGAAGAAAGTCAGTGGGTTGTTCTGTTCTTGTGTAAGGGGGACAAATCTTAGGGAAAATGTTCAGACATGCAAAAAACATTACATTCTTTGTGTTTTTTTTTTTTTTCCTCCATTCCACTGTGGTAGTGGAAATTGAATCTTGGTCAAACTGTGTTTCCCCCTACCACCCCCTTTCCCTCAAGTTGCATCTAAGTTCCAGGAGCCTTTTGGGGAGTTTTGTAGGACCCCTGATCCTTACCATTACCTGGGCATCTGTTACCTGGGTATCAGGCATGGGCAGTTCACTGCTGAGTTGTCCATCATTCCCATCCTCAAGATGCCTTTAGATCCCGCTGTTCTTTCTGCTGCTCCCACGCTGTGCTGGAGCATGGTGTTAGCAAGATGCAAAGTTTCATCTCTATTGAAACTTCCATCATTTCCGTTTCCCTTCCCTCTCTCCTTTCCCTTTTCTCTCTCCTTTCCCTTCCACTTGTAGAATCATATTTAGTAATAAGACAAGAATTGGCTCTTACATTTTTCTGTTTTTTTTTTTCTCTCCCAAACATTGTCTATATTTCGAGTCATTTCCATTCCTTAAGGATTTTGAAACTTCCAAGTGAAGAGGAGACATCCTATTCTCTTTCGGCTGTCATTGCTTGAAATGGTGAGTAGAAGTGGGGTGAACTCATAGAAAGAAACAGGGCAGGGAATAGAATGAGGCAAATGAGGTGCCCATAGCACAAAATTGAAGGTGGTACTAACTCTCAGGGTCATATAAAAGCTGACCCCCTGAGAATGAGTGCCTCCTAAATTTTGTGCCCTACACATCTCTCTTGCCTCATGCTAGTCCCAGACTTGGAAGGAAATACCAATCATTACCAAAAAAAAAAAAAAAAAAAAAAAAAATGCAGTTAATATAAATTTTAGCGTATCTAATACGAACAAAAGAATAAAGGAAATATCAACAGTGGTTATCTCTTTATAGTGGATTATAGATGCTATCAATGTTCTTTATTCTATTCTGTATTTTTCTCATTTCCTCCAATAAGCATGTAATAATTTTATAATAAAAAATCAAACTCTATAACATAAAAATTATTGTGGTAAAATATTGACAGTCAGGGAAGCTAGGTGAAGTGTGTATGGGAATTGTCTGTACTATTCTTGCAATTGTTCTGTAAGATTGAAATTATTTTGGGCTGGCCCCGTGGCTTAGCGGTTAAGTGCGCGTGCTCTGCTGCTGGCAGCCCGGGTTCAGACCCGGGGCCCGCACCGACGCACCGCTTCTCCGGCCATGCTGAGGCGGCGTCCAACATACAGCAACTAGAAGGATGTACAACTATGACATGCAACTATCTACGGGCGCTTTGGGGGAAAAAAGAAAAAAAAGGTAGAGGATTGGCAATAGATGTTAGCTCAGAGCCGGTCTTCCTCAGCAAAAAGAGGACGATTAGCATGGATGTTAGCTCAGGGCTGATCTTCCTCACAAAAAAAAAAAAAAAAGAAATTATTTCAAGTTAAAAAATTTTAGTCATGAATATTATTAAAAATTTTTTAAATGTATTAAAAAATTAAAAACCTCAAGACCCAAAATAGGTTGGAGGCTAGCCTAGAATATTTATGAACCCCATAGTTCAACATACTTTCTCAAACGCTTGATATGTATAGACTACTTAATGGCTTTTTCCTCATTAAGATTTTAGTGGATCACCAAATTTAGTAAACTTTCTTAAAAGACTCATTACAGTTTTTATAATGAATAGTTGCAAAGGTTGGTACCCATGAGGCAGATGACACACATGGGAATCTCTGTACCGCTTGGGCTGTAGATCAGGTTTTCTATCCAGTGGGATCTTTATTTTTATTTTTTGGTTTATTTTCTCATGTTATCTTTGCTAAAGTAAATGACTCTATGCGCTGCTCCAGATCACTGGAACTAGGAGCATGTTTTGGTGTTACTATCAGCTACTTCTAGATATTATGATCAAATGTGAACCCTGAATTTACTGAGCAATTTTTCACTGACATCATTTCCAGCACTCTGCAAAGTCAATAAACATAACCCCCAAAACTAAAAAGGAAACTATTTCAACTTGAGAGACAGAAAAAAATGGATTCCTAATCTGCTTTTTACCTAGGATTTCTTCCCGTTCAGTTCTAACGTTTAGATGTGGTTTATAAATATGCCCCGCACTATGCCATTTATTTATGACTCATGCTAGTCCCAGACTTTGTGATTTGTAGAGAACATCATCCATCGCTGAGAAAGGATTGAATGCTCAGTGATTGATCTTCTCAGTTTGAGCTTCCTAAGAAATTGTATCCTCAATATGAAACACTGTAATATGTTGGCTGCGTGAAAGCTAGTGAAGATAATAAATGTATCATTGAGGTATGCCACTTGAGCAAGACACTTGAAAGCTAGCATTAACAATGACATACAGAAATGTGTTTAGGTGATCCTTCAATAGAAAGATTGATGTAAGTTCCTCTCCCCTCAACAGGAAAGATGCTTCAGTGGGGAAACTCAGTTATATTTGCCACTTTTTTTCCCTTTTAAATAGACTTAATTTGGGCAGCCCCGTGGCTTAGCAGTTAGGTGCGCGTGCTCCACTACTGGCGGCCCAGGTTTGGATCCCAGGTGCGCACCGACGCACCGCTTGTCCGGCCATGCTGAGGTGGCGTACCACGTACAGCAACTAGAAGGATGTGCAACTATGACATACATCTATCTACTGGGGCTTTGGGGAGAAAAAGGGACAAAAAAGGAGGAGGATTGGCAATAGATGTTAGCTCAGGGCTGGTCTTCCTCAGCAAAAAGAGGAGGATTGGCATGGATGTTAGCTCACGGCTGATCTTCCTCAAAAAAAAAAAAAAAGACAATTTTTTAGAGCAGTTTTAGATTCACAACAAAATTGAGCAGAAGGTACAGAGATTTGCATATACCGCCTGCCTCCACATGCACAGCTTCCCCCACTCTCAACATCCCCCACCAGAGTGGTACATTTGTTATAATCGACGAACCTGTATTGACACCTCATTATTATCCAAAATCTGTAGTTCACATTAGGATTTACTCTTAGTGTTGAACATTCTATGGGTTTGGACAAATAACGACATTATCCACCATCATAGTATCATACAGAATAGTCTCACTGCCTTGAAAATCCTCTGTGCTCTGTCTACTCATTCCTTCCTCCCCCCAACCCCTGGCAACCACTTATCTTTTTACTACCTCCATTGTTTCGCCTTTTCCAGAATATCATATAGTTGAAATAATATATTATGTAGCCTTTTCAAATTGGCTTCTTTCACTTAGTAATATACATTTCAGTTTCCTCCGTGTCTTTTCATGGCTTGACAGCTCATTTCTCTTTAGCACTTAATATTATCCATTGTCTGGGTGTACCACAGTTTATTACCCATTCACCTACTGAAGAATATCTTGGTTGCTTCCAAGTTTTGGCAATTATGAATAAAGCTGCTATAAACATTATGTGAAGGTTTTTGTATGGACATAAGTTTTCAACTCACTTGGGTAAATACCAAGGAGTACAATTGCTGGATCATATGGTAAGAATATGTTTAGTTTTGTAAGAAACCTCCAGACTGTCTTCCAAAGTGGATCTTTGCATTCCCACCATTTTGCATTCCCATCAGCAATGAATGAGAGTTCCTGTTGCTCCACACCCTTGCCAGCATTTGGTGTTGTCAGTGTTTTGGGTTTTGGTCATTCTAATAAGTGTGTAGTGGTATCTCATTGTTGTTTTAATTTGCATTCCCTAATGACATATGATATGGAGCATCTTTTTGTATGTTTATTTATTTGCCATCTGTGAGGTGTCTGGTAAGCTATCTATTCAAATTTTTGCTCATTTTTTAAATCAAGTTGTTTGTTCTCTTATGGTTAAGTTTTAAGAGTTCCTCGTATATTTTGGATAACAGTCCTTTATCAGATATGTCTTTTGCAAATATTTTCTCCCAGTCTGTCGCTTGTCTTCTTATTCTCTTGACAGCTTCTTTCACAGAGCAGAAGTTTTTAGTTTTAGTGAATTTCAGTTTATCAATTATTTCTTTCACGGATTGTGCCTTTGGTGTTGTTTCTAAAAGTCATCACCATGCCCAAAGTCTTCTAGATTTCCTCCTATGTTATCTTCTAGGAGTTTTATAGTTTTGCATTTTAGATTTAGTTCTATGATCTGTTTTGATTTAATTTTTGTGAAAGGTTTAAGTTCTGTGTCTGGATTCATTTTTTTTTGCATGTGGACACCCAGTTCTTCCAGCACCATTTGTTGAAAAAGATTATCTTTTCTCCATTGTATTGTCTTCTTTTGCCCCTTTGTCAAAGATCAGTCAACTGTATTTATATGGGCTTATTTCTGGGCTCTCTATTATGTTCCATTAATCTATTCATCTATTTTATCATAATGTCAGTCCTCTGACTTTGTTCTTTTTCTTTAACACTGTGTTGGCTATTTATATCTCCATGTAAACTTTAGAATCTGTTTGACTATATCCACAAAATAACTTGATGGGATTTTGATTGTGATTATGTTGAATCTATAAATAAAGTTGAGAAGAATTGACATTTTGACAATATCTATGAACATGGAAAATCTCTATGTTTATTTAGTTCTTCTTTGGTTTCTTTTATCAGAGTTTTGTAGTTTTCCTCATATAGACCTTTTAAAAGTACGTATAGGAAAACATATGCATTCTGGTTGCAATTTGATCATGTTTAAATTTTTTTCCAGTACTTTATTTTTATTACTTTACTTACACTACATGGTAAAATACAACCAAGTTATTGACCAATTTCAGAAAGTTTCCAATAAACACCAATTAAGTGGTTAAAAAAAAAAACCTACAAGTGGTGACAACTTTTGACCAAGTCAGACACATAAAAAAGAACTCTTTGGATATAGTTCATCCCCAACAAGAATATGGCACAACAGCCAGCACAAATTATACTAACATTGACACTTAAAGCTGGTCAGAATTTTAAATCTCTTTCATGAAACTAGCAAATCAGGTGAAATAATTCTTTTAAGCCTTATAATTGTCAAGGCCAAGAAATACAAAACTACAAAGAAAGGATGTAGAACTATTCCAGATTAAAGGAGACTAAAGAGAAATGACAACTAAATGTAATGCATGATCCTGGATTGGACCCTGGACTGGGGCAAAAACAGCTATAAAAGTCAATATTGGGACAGAGCATGAATTTTAATATGGACAATGGATTATATAATAATATTGTATCAATTTAATTTCCTGATATTGGTAATTGTGCTGTGCTTATATAAGATGATGTCCTTGTACTTTGGAAATACACACTGAAGTGTTTAGGAATAGAAGGGCATGATGTTTCCAACTTACTTTCAAATGATACAGAAAAAATTTATACATACATTTTTATATAGAGAGAGGTAATGATAAAGCAAATGCAGGGAAATGTAAACAAACTGGATAAATAGCATATAAAAAACCTTTTTACCATGCAACTGTTCTGTGAGTTAGAAATCATAACAATTAGAAGTTACCAAACCAAAAAAACAGAAGTTTTAAAACTAAGCTCCAAATGTTTAAAAACCATGTATTTGACGTATTTTTCTGATTTCACTCTAATAATCCAGACCATTTTTTAGCCCACTCAATAGCTACAGATAGACTATTTGGCTTAAAGGTGTAAACGTAAGGGAAAAATAGTTTAAAATACCACATAATGTTCTATCAATACAAAGCTGCTAGATGGAACACATAAAATTGAAGAGAAAGGCTTCATCTTAGATTCTTACAATCTTTTGCTCCACTGCTTGTGAAATTAACTCTGATGGAAAGATTATAGTGTATGTAAGTAGATTTTTTTTCTTCAGTGAAGGAGACCTGGGAGAAGATGATGTGTCTCTTTCTTTTCATGAGACATGGGAAGTATTTAGAGGTAAAGGGGCATGACATCAGCAATTTACTCTCGAATGGTTCAGAAAATAATAATAGGAGAGAGAGAGAAAGGCTAATAAAGCAAAGGTGGCATAATATTAACAAATGGTGAACTGAGATGAAGAGTATACGCGAGTTCTTTGTATCATTTTTGTTGTTGTTGTTGTGACTTTTCTTTAAGTTTGCAATTATTTCAAGTAAAAATTTACAGAAAAAGTACAAAAAAATATGAGTTAGATGGTCCTCCTCACAGTCCTCACTCGCTAGTACCAGAACAAATTCCAGATCTTTCTAAAGTAGCTGTCTACACTGGCCATTGTCTAGATCCATCACAATTTGGTATTGTATTGTATTTTTTTTTTTTTTTTGCAGCCTGTATCTCAAACCCAACGTCAGCTACCGGTGAGCATGACTCAGTCTAGAACTTCCTCTACTGAGAAAATCTGTCAGAATCGGTCAAGTTGTCTAGGGATCTTTCGGCAGTTCATACAGTTAGGCAGGTGTGTAGCACCAATATGCTCATTTGCAATATATGCTGTTTAGTTGAACCTCAACAAACAAGATAAAACAAAACAAAACCTACTTGGCTTCAAAAACAGAAGATTAGTCTGAGGTTTTCGGTTTACCAGCAGATCCTGCATGGCTGAGAGCTCTGCACTTTCAGTGGCTGTCTGCAGCCTCACTGGCATGAAGCATTTTGGCCTCCCTGAACTCTCAGTCTCTGTGATTATGGTTTTTATTTTCATGATTTCCTTCAGTTTAAAATCAAGGTCAAGTCGCATATTGTTCCCCAGCAAAACAGGATTGATATTCAGTCCAAGCTTTTTTATTTGCATGTCAGTGCCCTCTCTTGCTGTCTATGTAGCTGGTCTGCCATCAGTACTGGTATGAAAGCACATTTTCCAGACTCTCAATATTATTGTAAATAATAGGTAACATTAATTTGAAGGGAAATATATTCTATTGGATTTGGGATATTTATTAAGATAGCTAATAAGTATATAACTTGTATTTAATAGAGGATTTGGAAAGGAAGATATATAGTCATATATATTTGGGAATGTTTGGTGAAAAATATTTTGGGAATAATTTAGTGAAAAAAATAATGCATTGAATCAGTAGAATTAGATGAATATGTTTTGATCAGCAGGATACTTTGGGATGGGGAAGAGGTAGTTCAGTTTCTGCACTTGTATGCTCAAAAAGTAAAGTGAGACAAGAGCTGAGATCTGACCAAATGGAATGGAGGTCTCGATTGAGAACAGATTGCGTAACCTTACGAGTGCACGCTAGGGACCTCTGTCCATGCTAATTATATTATAATGAGCAAAAACACATGAAAATAAAATAAACTGGATACAAGAGCTAATGGGGCACTTAGGAGGTTTATTGGGCATAACATTTAGAAGCAGTTTCAGGAAAAGATAAATAATTAAATCATCTGGGGGAAGGGCATAGATTTTAGATAAAAGTGACACACTGCACCTGTGAGTGCCTGGGTATCTTGGCCACTGCACACACCTATCATTTCTCCCACTGGCATAGCTACTACCTGTAAAAATCAGCCAAGAATCTAGGATCCACATGGCCTCACCTGTCTTGCTTACCAGTGCTAGTGCATGGAGAAAACCTGGAAATGGAGATAGCAGAGTTCTCTTCACACAGCTTTTGAGCATTGGTTTTAATATGAACCTGAGAGGAGCTGGCTACTGTGGCTGTCTCACTTTCTCTGGAGGAGATTGGAGTTGAAGGTGAGATGGGTCAAACTTAAAAAGCAAAATGTTCTCTGGAACATGGGTTTGCAACAATAAACAGAACAAGAAGTCATTGAGCACTTTTCCCTCATATATGCCAAGAGCTGACTCCTGCTTGGAATAAATAGTTTTGTCCAACTAAAGAGCTAAATATCTGTGAGAATACATACATTATGATAATTTATTTTCTATGTCCAACAGTGTCATTTAATAAATAAATTTTGCCAACAGTTCATCCTGTTAGCTCTCCAAGGCTAAGGTTTGTCATTAACTTTGTTGGGTGGATTTCCAAGCTTTTTGATGATAATGTAATTTACTCCTATTTTTATTACTCAGAATGCAACTTTGAATGGTGTTTTTCTAGTTTTGGTCTCTTCTCCCACGTTTGTATCAAGATCCATTAGCTATATTGGAAGTAATTATTTTTAATAAAGAAAAAACTCAATAGATTTTTACCAGCAAGGTCACTGCTTCTTCTTTGAAAATAAATCAATATTTTGATGATCTCATACCAGTAATTGACGAGGTTTCAAAATAGACTATATACTGTGGTCCAGCCACAAATGGATTGCTGAGCTCCTGTCAAAATGTTCAGATAGTCATAGTTATACTTTGTGGTCATATTTTTTTATCCACTGTGTACACATCTCCATTTTATATTTGTTCTGGAGACCTGGGACAGCTGATCAGGAGACCCTTGTTTAAATCTACTTTCATAAGTCTTAAGTCCCCTTGTCAACCTTAAAAAATTTTTCTCCTCTCTAGGGAGGGGTGGGGAAAAAGGTGACACTTTATTTGAGGACAGATGTTTACTGTTCTTAAGAAAGTCACATTAAGATCTCTGAACATCTTCTTTAGAAAAATAGATTCCATTTTATTGAAAAAAATGAAACATTTAGTACTTGTAATATTACTCGAAGAAATCTTTGTTTCAAAAATTGTGCCAAAAGTCTGACAATTCCTCAAAAGTTTAAACATAGAGTTACTATATAACCCAGCAATTTCGCTCCTAGATATATACCCAAGAGAATTAAAAATACACAAAAACTTGTATACAAATTTCATAGCAGCATTATTCATAATAACCAAAGGTGGAAATAACCCAAATGTCCATCAACTGATGAATGGATAAACAAAATATGATATAGCCATACAATGGAATATTATTCATCCATAAAATGAAATGAAGTACTGATACATACTACAACATGAATGAACTGTGCAAACATGGTGGGTAAAAGAAGCCAGTCACAAAAGACCATATATTATATGATTCCATTTATATGAAATGTCCAGAATAGGCAAATCCATAGAAATAGAAGTTAGATTAGTGGTTGTCAGGGTTGGGAATTCCCTAGAAGGTGAATGGGAGTGAATGCTAAAGGGGTGGGGTTTCTTTTGTGGTGATGAAAGTGTTCCGAAATTAGATAGTGGTGATGATTGCACACCTCTGGGAATACACCCAAAATCATTGTATTGTAGACTTTGTGTGTGTGTGTGTGTGTGTGTGTGTGTGTGTATGTGTCTGTGTGTGTGAGAAAGATTAGCCCTGAGCTAACATCCATTGCCAATCCTCCTCTTTTTTTGCTGAGGAAGATTGGCCCTTGGCTAACATCCATGCCCATCTTCTCTACTTTATATGTGGGACGCCTGCCACAGCATGGCTTGATAAGCAGTGTGTAGGTCCACGTCCAGGATCCGAACCTGTGAACCTTGGGCTGCCAAAGTGGATCGTGCCAGTAAGCCACCAGGCCAGCGCTGAATTGTAGACTTTAAATGGGTGATTTTATCGTATATAAATTATATCTCAATAAAACTGTTATTTTTAAAAATTGTATCAACCTTTTATTTAATATCACAACTAAAGAATAGAGACCTGCTTATGAAACATAGCTCAAGTTGGTGATGGAGTTACGACTGGATGTCATTCTTGCCAATATTTACTGCCCTAAGTGAGGTTTTATGTGGGGTTGGAGCAACCATCTCCTTTGAAGCAGGTGTCTGATTGAAAAGGAAATCTCTCCTTTCCTAATATCACCTCCTGCCAAAAGGTGGAGGATCAAATTTTCCTCGGATATCTCTCAAGCAGAAGGGTGAGATTATTTAAGAAAACGACTGAAAGCAGTCTGGTAGTATCTGGATGTTGTTTGTTATGTTTTTTCATAGAGCAGTAGTTCTCAACCTTGGCAGTGTAGTGGAATCACCTGGAGAGTTTTAACACCACCAATGCCTGGGTGGTGTTAAAAATTCTGAATTACTTGGTATGAGGTGAGGCCTGGGGTTTGGCATTTTAAAAGCTTCTCCAGTGATTCTAATGTGCAGACAAGGTTGAGAGGCATTGCTGTGGAGAAAAAGGAGTAGCAGAGTATCTGACTAGTGTATTGATCTCTTGATGCTCTGAAATTTCCATTTACTGCTCGTTTTCAAAAGCTTAAAATTAGGCCTAGCCCAGACAGGTGATGTTGGCAAGTGCCTAGAACAGCTAAGTTATTCTTAGTGGTGGTATTTAGGTTAGTACTTTCATTACTAATTTTAAGCTTCCAAGAACCATATGTCAATGATTGATACATTAGATGCTCTATATTGAGGATATAGAATAACACAGCAGAGACCATCAAAGCTATTAAGTTCAACAAAAGTAAACAATCACATAGAAATAACTCAAAAACACCATGGCTGACATAAACTATGTCTGGTTAGTTGAACTTAGCCAAAATGAGTTGTTCTTTAAGAACAATTTAGGGTCGGCCCTGTGGCTTAGCAGTTAAGTACGCGAGCTCTGCTGCTGGCGGCCTGGGTTCAGATCCTGGTCGCGCACCAACGCACTGCTTCTCCCGCCATGCTGAGGCCGTGTCCCACAAACAGCAACTAGGAGGCTGTGCAACTATGACGTACAACTATCTACTGGGGCTTTGGGGGAAAAAAATAAATAAATAAAAATTAAAAAAAAACAACAACGAAAAAACAATTTAAAAGTTATCTTTGGGCCAGCCCCAGTGGCCCAGTGGTTAAGTTAGGCACGTTCCACTTCAGCAGCCCGGTTCAGTCCCGGGCACGGACCTACACCACTTGTCTATCAGTGGCCATGCTGTGGCGGCAGCCCACATACAAAATAGAGGAAGACTGGCACAGATGTTAGCTCATGGCAAATCTGCCTCAGCCAAAAAAGAAAAGACAAAAGCCATCTTTAAGACTATAATGATCTTTAAGAATGTAACCAGCTTTCTGAGAAAGTCACAGTTAATCCTTTATTTCAAAATTATGATTGATATTGTTTATTGCTTTTTCCTCAGAAACCTGCAAAGTGCTTGAGAATCACAGACCGATACTCCTGCAGTCACAACTTCAGAAACACTTTTAGAGGTTCATGGCTTCCATCAACAGTAAATTATGCCCAAGACCACACCGGTAATGCCTGTATGGCGCCTTTGACTTTTTAAACCTGATTTTTAAAAACCAAAATTTCACATGTGAAATGTGCACATTTCTTTATACATATTGCACTGCAATAAAAGATTTTTAAATTATACATACAAGTAATTTTTTTTTTTTTGTGAGGAGATCAGCCCTGTGCTAACATCTGCCAATCCTCCTCTTTTTTTTTTTTTTTTTTTTGCTGAGGAAGACGGCCCTGGGCTAACATCCGTGCCCATCTTCCTCCACTTTATATGGGACGCCGGCACAGCATGGCCTGCCAAGCAGTGCGCAGGTGCGCGCCCGGGATCCGAACCAGCGAACCCCGGGCCGCCGCAGCGGAGCGTGCGCACCCAACCGCTTGAGCCACCGGGCCGGCCCCTACATATAAGTAACTTTAAAAGTCAAATACGTCAATAAACCTGATAGTAAAAACCCACCATCCCCTATCTCCATCTTTCTCTATCCTGGCTTTCCATTCCCCAGAAGTAACCTCTTTACACACTTGTAGCTGGTTCTTCAGTATTTACTACCATATTTCTAGATGCCAGTTTATGAGGCTATTAATTCATCCTCAAAATCATTGTCAGAGTGGTAAAATTCCTCCCAATGACTATAAACACATAGTAGTTTATCAATTCAACTGTTTTCTTTAAAGACATCCTTCCTGGAGCCCTCTGTCCTGTTCTAGTCTAGGGTGGTCACTTTCTAGGTAGGTTACATGGGAGTTCATGTCACCGTAATTTAAGGAATTCCCTTCTTCTGTCCCTGGGGTCATGGTTCCTATGTTTTCACTTTCTTGGATTACACCCTTGCCTTGTGAAGCACATCTCCTATTGGAAGGTAAATTGTTTAAGACCTGCCATTTCTGATTGTGTGTCTATTCTACCCTCATACTGGGGTGATTCAGTTATAGAATTCTATGTTGTAAATAATTTTCTCTTACATTTTGGAAGGCATTGCTCAAAGATCTTCTGGATTCCACTGTTTTTGTTGAGAAGCTTTGTAGTGTTTTATTTATTTCAATTGTAGTGAAATTTCAGGTTGATATGTCTTGATATGATTCTTTGTAATTTATTTTGCTGGGCACTCAGTAAACCTTCACAATCTGGACATTGATATCTTTTGGTTTGGTTTTGATATCTTATTTCTTTGAAAAATTTATCATCTCTATTGCTCTTTTTCCTCTTTGTGGAACTCCTATTTGTTTGATGTTAGACTTCCTGGACTAGTTGCACTCACTAATTTTCATATCTTTTTTCCTCCTATTTCCAATATCTTCGATTTTTGTTCTACTTCATAGGAGAATTCCTCTATTTTATTTTCCAACCTAACTATTGAATTTTTAAAAATTTTTGGCTGTCATATTTTCATTTCTAAGAACTCTTTCTAATTCTCTTAATGTACTTTTAAGAAATCTGTTCTTGTGTCATAGATGTAATATCTTCTGTTATCTCTCTAAATGTTGTTACAGATTTTTTTTCTCATTCCGTGCACATTCTGTTTATCTGAACTTCCTTTTTTTATCTCTTTCATGATAGAATGTTTCCTTAAATGTTTTAGTTATTTAGTTATTTCTTTTATTTCTTTTTTTTTTTTGCTGAGGAAGATTCTCCCTGAGCTAACATCTGTTGCCAATCTTCCTCTTTTTGCTTGAATAAGATTATCCCTGGGCTAACATCTGTGCCAATCTTCCTCTTTTTTGTATGTGGGACACTGCCACAGCATGGCTTGATGTGTGGTGTGTAGGTCTGCACCTGGGATCCGGGCCCACGGACTCTAGGCCGCCAAAGTGGAACATGCGAACTTAACTACTACGCCACTGGGCCATCCCCTTTAAATGTTTATTTAAAAGGAAGATAACAAAAAACTATTGGGAGTTTTGTGAAGCTTTGTATATGTGAGTCCGATCACTAGGGGGTGATCAGGCAAGAATCTGGATATTTGATTGGGGCTTCACCAAATCTGAGCATCTGTAGGGTTTTTGTCTTGACTTGGTCAGTTTTCCCAGAGAATAATCCTCCAATCTCCTGCCTAGGATGCAGTTATGGTTTTAATTTTGTCCCCCAAAAAGATAGGTTCAAGCCCTTGCCTCCAGTACCTCAGAATGTGACCTTGTTTGGAAATAGGGTCATTGCAGATGTAATTTGTTAAGATGAGGTCATACTGGAGTAGGATGAGCCCTTAATCCAATATGGTGGTGTTCTTATAAGAAAAAGACATAGAGCGACATACACACAGGGAGAGGACGACCGTGTGAGGATGGAAGCAAAGACTGGAGTAATGCATCCATGCACCAAGGAACACCTTGGGTTACCAGAAGCTGGAAGAGGCAAGGAAGAATCCTAGAAGTTTCAGAGACAGCAAGGCCCTGCCAACATCTTGATTTAGAACTACTAGCTTCCTGAACTGTGAGACAATATGTGTCTGTTGTTTAAAGCCACCTAGTTTGTAATACTTTGCTACAACAGCCCTAGGAAACTAATATAGGTATATAAGCCTCGTTTTTAAGATTCTAGGAACCTGCAGGGCAAGGGTGCTAGAGGTTCTCCCCATTCAGTATATCTAGACTTCTATGTATTCCCTCTCTTCTCATTATGGCACCTCACCCCTGTGCTCACCTCTGCCTCAGATCCTCTTTGGTTCAATTTTTCCAGTTTCTAACCTCCAATATTATGCCACAATGGAGGAAGGATAGCCTACTGGTGGTACAGGGTGGGGGGAGTGACCAGAGTTCTGACCTGGTGTTTTAACTGCTCCTTATACATATTATCAATCAATCTTCCCATCCTCTCATCCTACCTTTGGAGGTAATTGGTCCTTCTGAGTTCAAGTCTTCTCTGGGGTTTCTGCCCTTCAGATTAGTTTGTTCTAACCTGCTCCCCTTACAATTGAAAGGTAGGTAGGCTTTTAGCTTTTTCAGTGCTAAGTCAATTTTCACATGTCCATCTGCTTTTTTTGCTGTCAATATTTTGGCCTTTATTTTTTATTCTTATGGGTCTGTATCTTTTTTAAAAAGATCATTTATGATTATTTTGGTGATGACTCAGGAAGAGGCAGAGAAATGGATGTGCTTAATCAAGAATGTTTAGCTGGAAATCCAATCATACAACTTTATAGAGGATCCAGTTGCCAGTTAAGTAAGAATAGAAGAGAACTTGCTCAACTTGATAAAGGGCATCTACAAAAAACTTATAGCTAATATAATATTTAATGGCTAAAAAAGGAATGTTTTCTCCTTAAGATCAGAAACAAAAGCAGTATGTTCATCACTTTTACTCAACCTTGTACCAGATGTTCTAGCCAGTATGATCAGGCAAGGAAAAAAATTAAAAGGCACCCAGATTAGAAAGAAAGAAGTTAAAACTGTCTTTATTTGTAGGTGATGTGATCGTCTGTATAGAAAATCCAGGGCTGGCCGGTGACTTCGCGGTTAAGTGCGCGCGTTCCGCTGCTGGCGGCCCGGGATCGGATCCCGGGCGTGCATCGACGTACCGCTTCTCCAGCCATGCTGAGGCCGTGTCCCACATACAGCAACTAGAAGGATGTGCAACTATGAATGCAACTATCTGCTGAGGCTTTGGGGGGAAAAATAAATAAATAAATAAAATTATAAAAAAAAAAAATCCAATAGAATGTACTAAAAAGCTTCTAGAATTAATAAATTAGTTTAGCAAGGTTGTGGTATACAAGAATTTACAAAAATCAGTTTTTTTCCATATACTAGCAAAGAACAATATTAAATTGAAATTTTAGAAAAACACTATAAATTACAATAGTACAAAAAATAAAACACGTAGGGATAACTCTGACAAAAGATATGAAAGATCTGTACACTGAAAGCTACAAAACATTGCTGAGATAAATTTTAAAAGGCCTAGGTAAACGAAGTGATATATATACCATGTTCATGGGTTGAAAGACTCAATATTGTTTAGATGTCAATTCTCCCTAAATTGATCTATAGACTCAATGCAATTTCAATCCTGAGGCTTTTTGTGTAGAAACTGACAAGCTGATTGTAAAATTCATTTGAAAGTGTAAATGTCCTACAATAGCTAAAGCAATTTCGAGAAAGAAGAAAAAAGTTAGAGGACTAACATCAGCTAATTTCAAGACTAATAAAGCTATACAAATCAAGATAGTGTGGTATTGGCACAAAGAGAGACAAATAGAGCAATGAAACAGAATAAAGAGAAGAGAAATAGACCCAATTATGTATGGATAACTGATTTTCCCAAAATGTGCAAAGGAAATTCAACAGAGAAAGGATAGTCTTTTTAACAAACGTTTCAATGGGAACAATTGGGTATTCATATGCAAAAACAAACAAAAAATGACTTTCAATCAATGACTTGCACCATATACAAAAATTAACTCAAAATGGATCATGGCCCTAAATGTAAAAGCTAAAATTATAAAACTTCTAGGAAAAAAATGGGAAAAAAATCTTTGTGACTTTGGGTTAGGCAAAGATTTCTTAGATACCACACCAAAAGCACAATCCATAAAAGAAGAAATTGATAAATCTGACTTCAACAAAATTTAAAATGTCTGCTCTTCAAAAGATACTGTGAAGAGAATGAAAAGCCAAGCCGCAGACTCAGAGAAAATATTTGCAAAATAGAATTTGGATAAAGGATTGTATCTAGAATATATTAAGAACTCTCAAAAGTCAATAATAGGAAAACAAACAACACTTAAAATATGGGCAAAAGATTTGAACAGACACTTCACCAAAGAGGATATATGGGTGAAAAGATGTTCAACATCACTAGTCATTAGAAAAATGCAAATTAAAATCAGAATGAGATACCACTGCATACCTATTAAATGGATAAAATTAGAAAGACTGACTATACCAACTGTTGGCAAGGATGTGGAGAAACTGGGACTTCCCTACACTGCTGAGGGAAACATGAAATAGAATAGCCACTTTGGAAACCAGATTGGTGATATCTTAAAAAGTTAAACATACACCTACCATATGATCCTGCTATTCCAGTGCTAGGTATTTACCCAAGGGAAATGAAAGCCTATATCCATACAGAGATTTGTAGACAGATATACATAGAAATTTTATGTGACAGCCAAAAACTGGATATAATGCAAATGTCCATCAACAAGTAATGGATAAACAGAATGTGGTATATCCATACAATGAAATGATGAATAAAAAGGAATGAACTATTGATGCATTCTACAACATGATAAATCTCAAAATAATCATGCTGAGTGAAAGAAGCCATACATAAAAGATTATATACTGTATGATTTAATTTATATGAAATTCAAGGAAATGTAAACTAATATAGTATAGTGACCAGAAAGCAGATCAATGGCTGCCTGGGAATGGGTGTATGGCTGGGAGGAGCTGGAAGAAGAGATTACAAAGGGGCACAAAGAAACTTTTGAGGATGATGGTTATGTTCGTTATCTTGATTGTGGTGGTGTGTGTATATACACATACACACATAAAACTGTATACTTTAAATATGTATAGTTTATTGTATGTCAGGTATGCAACAAAGCTGTTAAAAATTCAACTCGTTATTTTGGTGAGGTTTCAGGATGGAGCAGAGAAATAGATATGGTTCATCCATCAAAATCCAATCACATAACTTTTAAAGAAATCCTGTTTTCATTTCAAAAAGGCACTTCTAAAAATTTTGCTTGCTCTATCTATTTCTCGCTATCACTCATTAATACTTCCATTCACTTATGCCTCATTTTGTTCCCAGCCCAATCGAGTTCTGGGTTGGGTGCTAGGGATGGGCTGCAATGCAGTGAATTACCAAAGGTGGCTGGAATGTTATTGCCTGCAGAATAATTCCTTAGCTAAATCAGGTACAGATCTGTCCCTGAAGCGAGAGAATAGTTTAAGCAATCTTTCAGGTTCTTTTCTTTCCAATAAACTTATTAAGTAGTCATATTATAAATGGTTGATCTTAAAAATAAAGGAGTCAGGAAAATTAGATAGCAGGTCTTGGCATTTGTGGTTTCATATATGCACCCCTATCTTCTCCCCTTAGTCCGACCTTCATCCAAATCTTAATAATATCTAAAAAAGACCTTGACCCTCAGGCTTCTGGGATGGGTGGAGTGAGCATGAATGATATACACATGTAAGATATGCCCAGGACATGTATGGACATGTCAGAGGCACACCTATGCCAGGATTGGTGAATCTATACTGGAATTCTTTTGCTCAGAAATGCTTTAATCATGCATTACTTTCTTTAATAAAAGGAGCCTCTGGTTTTACCAGTTCTATTTTACTCACAACCCCAGTAGGCAAATAATGATTTTAATTTAAAATGTTTTTGTTCTCACAGTGAATGGGAGAGTCCCAAAATGATCAGGAAATTTTCCTGAGTATAATTCAAAACCAGAAGCTGCCAGTTCTCAAAGACCTTTAAAATAGAAACCAGAAGGCTCTGGTCTGGAATAGCACCTTAAAAAGGAGGTAAAGCTGTTTACTAAATTATTTAAGGAATCAGGAGGGAAAAAGGAAGAAAATTGGGGAAAATAATTTCTTGAAGGTAGTGTCCATGTTTTATTACCTCTGTATTCATACCACCAAGCACAGTGGGCAGAAATCTGTTGGACATCTATTATTTTGGGTGTAATTTGCATTTCTTTCCTCTTCCTCTGACACCAGGCCACCCTCTTTCCCACGAGGGAGCCATTTCATGTGGCTCTGGTGAGACTTAACGTTTACTCAGCCACAGGAGACCAGGCCTGGCCATTCAGTTCCCTGGGAACAGTATTTGGTTCAGAAACAGGCACATGAACTAAGCCGGGCCAATTACAGTTCTCCCCAAGTCCTTTCTTGCTTGTTTGTTGGAGAGACTTTTCTGACATACTAACATAGCCTCTGATTGCTGGAGAAAAACATGAGGCCCTGAGGACTGTGTTTGAGCCCCCCAGATTCAGCTGTGGCTGGAAGTAGCCACAATGCTTTTCTATTTGAGCTAACTTGAGTTGGGTTTCTGTCACTTGCAACCCAAAGAATTCCAACTAGTGCAATCATAATGATTTAATGACACCCTTTAAAATATGATTTTTAAAATAAATACAAAGGTAAGGTGTCTTTCAACTCAAATGAAAACAAAATACAAGAAAATAAAATTTAACCACATCTTGGAAGAGTATAATTTGCAAGTAGGAACAATTTATAAACAGTAAAATCTTTTAGACAATAATAGAGGTAGTGAGGGAATCTAAAAATTTCTTTTTAGAATTTTTAGAAATAGTCTCTCATCAAAAATGGCTTAGCTACCTAGATCTGAAGATCCAGTGATGTCTCAAGACCTCTGAGAAGGCAACTATAGTGTATACGTCTAAATTGCAATCAACTTAAGAATAAAATGAAGCTAATTTTTCCTTTAGTATCCTAATTGCAATGACTTTGAGGCCCTACCTACCCACTGAGATACCTAGGCTGTGTCATATATGCCCTGTCTTTTCTCAGAGTTCCCCAGGTATCCTCTCACATGCTGGGGACAAAATTACTCTCACTCTTCTACTCCTGTCTTCTCATCAGTTTCCTGGGCTGTCTGGGTTCTCCAAGAGGAGTCCATGGTCAAGAAGCAGTGCTGTCTCCTGAATTCCCTACTGCCTCCTTGGGCTGCCAGAGCAGTGCGAGTTCTCACGTAAAGGTGGGGAGAATGGCTTCCCAGTAAGTGCAGACCTTATATTATCGGCTGGGTCCCGAAGTAGCACTAAAGTCACATAAGGTTGGTCACGAAAACAGGTTGAGCCATAAGATCAAACATGGCTTCTCTCTCTCTCTCTCTCACACACACACGTGCATGCACGCACACACACACACACACACACACGCTCATACGTACACATACTGCTCTTTGGGCATAGAACACAACTGTTTCTCTAAAGTAAATAGTCTCTCTGCCTACAGCACAGACAAACTTTACCTTTGTCATATTAAGCAGTCTAGTAATGTAGAAGCTTTCACATCTCCATTTCAAAAGAAGCTCTTTGGTTTACTTTTCTTTAATGGGACTGTTGTAATTTATCACTTCCTTCTTTACACTTTTCTATATTCTCTGAATTTCTTTTTTTTTTTTTTGGTGTTAACATTTTATCTGAGTGACATTTTATCAACATTTGAGTGACATTTATCAACATTTTATCTTTTCCCTTTACCCATCAGCATTTATAATATAATTGTGTTTAATGTTTCTTCTACATTTATTGAGAATCACATCAGACAGTGTTATAATTTTTACTTCCATGATCAAACATAATTTTTTTGTGTGTGAGGAAGATTGGCCCTGAGCTAACATCTGTTGCCAATCTTCCTCTATTTCATATGTGGGAAGCCACCACAGCACGGGTTGATGAGTGGTGCGTTAGTCCACGCCCAGGATTCAAACCTGCAAACCTGGGCTGCCGAAGCAGAGCGTAGGAACTTAATCACTGTGCCACCGGGCTGGCCCTCAAACAGAATTTAGAAAACTCAAGAAGAGGAGAAAAGTCTGTCGTATTTATCCATATTTTTACTCTTTCCATTGTTTCTTTTTTCCTGATGTTCCAAGATTCTTTCTTTCATAATTTTCTTTCTGTTTAGAAATCTTCCTTTAGGGTGCCAGCCCGGTGGTGCAAGCGGTTAAGTGAGCACGCTCCCTGCGGCGGCCCGGGTTTCGCCGGTTTGGATCCTGGGCGCTCACCCACGCACCGCTTGTCAAGCCATGCTGTGGCGGCGTCCCATATAAAGTGAAGGAAGATGGGCATGGATGTTAGCCCAGGGCCGGTCTTCCTCAGTAAAAAGAGGAGGATTGGCGGATGTTAGCTCAGGGCTGATCCTCCTCACAAAAAAAAAAGAAAGATCTTCCTTTAGCCATTCTTTTAGGTTAGTCTACTGGTGCCACATTCTTTTAGTTTTTCTTTAAATATGAGAATGCCTAGATTTCCCCTTCATTCATGAAGAATACTTTCACTGAATATATAATTTTGAGTTCACAGTTATTTTCTTAAACTCTTCAAAAATGTTGTGCCCGGGGCCAGCCCCGTGGCATAGCGGTTAAGTGTGCGTGCTCTGCTGCTGGCGGCCCTGGTTCGGATCCGGGGCACACACTGAGGCACCGCTTGTCAGGCCATGCTGTGGCGGCATCCCATATAAAGTGGAGGAAGATAGGCAGAGATGTTAGCCCAGGGCCAGACTGCCTCAGCAAAAAGAGGAGGATTGGCATGGATGTTAGCTCAGGGCTGATCTTCCTCACAAAAAAAAACAACAAAAAACGTTTTGCCACTTTGTTTTGGCCTCCATGATTTCTGATGAGAAATCTGCTCTCATTGAAATTGTTTTTAATCTATGGGTAAGGCATTGTTCCTCTCTCTTGTTTTCAAGATTTTTTCTCTGTCCTTAGTTTTCAGAAGTTTGATTATGATGTGTCTTGGCATGTATTTCTTTGAGCTTATTCTGTTTGGGGTTCAATAGCTTCTTG
This sequence comes from Diceros bicornis minor, assembly GCF_020826845.1. Taxonomy (NCBI): domain Eukaryota; kingdom Metazoa; phylum Chordata; class Mammalia; order Perissodactyla; family Rhinocerotidae; genus Diceros; species Diceros bicornis. The sequence continues at coordinate 37,437,952 of NC_080741.1, forward strand.
AATCTCTAGGTTTATATATTACACCAAATTCAGGAAGAATTCAACATTATTTTGTTGAACACTTTTTCAGTCTCACCCCCTTTCTCCTCTCTGATAGCACAAATGAAAGACTTTTGTTATGGTCCTACAAGTCCCTGAGGTTCTGTTCATTTTTTTACTTCAGTCTATTTTCTTTCTGTGTTCATATTCAGTAAGTTTTATTGATCTAACTTCAAACTCACTGATTTATTCTTCTATCCTCTTGAGTCAGCTATTGAGCTCATCCAGTGAGCTTTTATATTTTATTGGATTTTTCAGTTCTAAAATTTTCGTTTGGCTCTTCTTTATAGTTTCTACTTTTTTGCTGAAACTTTCTATTTTTTCATTTGTTTCAAGCATGTTCAAAATTTCTCACTGACGCGTGTTTTGACGGCTGCTTTAAAATCCTTATCAGAGAGTGCCACTGTCTGTGTCATCTTGGTCTTGCTGTCTGCTGATTGTCTTTTCTCACTTTAGTTGAGATTTTCCTGATTCTTGGGAAAATGAGTGATTTTAAAAAATTAGTTCTAGACATTTATTATGTTGTGAGACTCTGGATCTTATTTAAATCTTCAGTTCGAGCAAGTTTCCTCTAACATTACACCAGTGGGGGAAGGATGATGCTGTCTTGTCACTGCCAGAGAAGTGGAAGTCGAAGGTCTTCACATGGTATCCACTGAAACTTTGGAGGATGGAGGGGCTTGTCACTGACTGATCAAGATGAAAGTCCTGGCTCCTCACTTGGCCTTCTCTGACACCACCCTAGTGGGGAGAAGCAGGGAGGAGGACTGCCTCATTCCAGCTGGGCGAGGATGGAAGTCTAGGCTCCCCATTCAGCTTCTGTTGACAGGGGTGGGGGTGGGGCCTCAATTTTTACTGTGGCATTTGGTTGCGGTAGGGCTAGTATTGTCCAAACATTTTCAGTTTTGCTAGACTGCACTTTCCTGTCCTTTGGCTAGAAAGAACAGGCTTTTTTTTATTTATTATTATTGTCTACATCTGTTGGCATTTCTGGATTGTTAGCTTCTCCAGCACCCAGTTGAGAATATGAGGGAAAAAGAAAACCCAGGGAACTCAATGCATGTCATACCTTGGGTCCGTTCTGTTTTCTTCGCTCCGCCTGTCAGAGTCTTCTTATATTTGTTTTATAAATAATGTCCAGGGTTTTTAGTTGTATTTAGTGGTAGGAACAAGGAGAAGTGTGTCTATTCCATCACATCCACAACCAAAAGTTTCTTTAGTTTACTTTTCACACCTAAAAGACCCAGTCAGGAGTCATATTGCTTGTATTTAAATCCCAACTGTGCCATCTTGGATAATGCTTTAAGTCTCTGTTTACTCATCTGTAAAATGGAAATTATACTAGTACTTGCCTCATGGGGTTGTAGTGAGGATTAAATGAATATATATACACATATATATTCCAATTATGATATACATACATCTCTATCTCTATCTATCTATCCATCATTCTATGTATGTATGTATGTATGTATGTATCTATCTATCTATCTATCTATCTCAGCCCAGTGCCAGTGGCTGGCACATAGTAAGTACTCAACAAAGCAGTGAGCTATTATTATTTACAATAGCATAAGATAGATATCTACTGGGTAGATTGTCCCAACCCATGGGTTAGCAAGCTCTAGTTTCTTCTTTCAAGGTTTTGTGCTATCTATTATATTCCAGGAGGAGGTATCTGGAGTCCACTCGTGAATTAACCCACACTTGAACCCAACCTCTCTATTGCATGACACCTTAAGGTCTCAATCCTCAGTACCAAAAACAGGCCCTTTTCTGCTGGTCACCATTTCCCGCATCATAACTGCTCCAGGTAGCTGAAGCTCTCCACTGCTTCAAGTGTTCACAGCGGTCTCTCCTTAGTTTTCCCCAAAACATCTTGTATATCAGGCTTACCAAAAGTTTTAACATAATTAAGAATATTAGCACAGAGCAAATGGAACTTTAAAAACAGTATATTAATCATCACCACTCTTAAATCACCCATGCTACAAAATCTTGGTTATTTTGTGTTAACTAAAGGTTCTTGAAAGTGTTTTTTTCTATAGGATACAGCTCTTACAAACTATAAAGCAAAAAAAAAATTACAGCTATAATTTTTAAAACAACAGTATTTTCTCTTATCCCTATAATGCTAGGAACAGTCTACAACAAAAGAGTATCAAAACCACCTATTAAAAAAATACGTTTTCTGTGTCTTTCCACTAAGGATTCAAACATCTTAAGGAATAATTAATTAGATAGCTCAAATTTATATAACTCTATACTCTACCGATAAAGACACATGTTTTTTTTAAGGAAGATTGGCCCTGCGCTAACATCTATTGCCAATCTTCCTCTTTTTTCCTTTTTTTTACCAAAGCCCCAGTACATAGTTCTGTGTCGTAGTTGTAGAGTTGTAGCTCTTCTATATGGGACGCTGCCTCAGCATGGCTTGATAAGCGGTGAGTAGGTCCACGCCCAGGATCAGAACTGGCAGACCCTGGGCCACCAAAGCGGAACACACGAACTTAACCGCTACGCCACCAGGCCGGCCCCACATCTTTTTATGTGTCCAAGAAATATTCAAAAAACGTGATTTTAGAAAAATCAATAAATTTCAAAAAATAGAAATAATATAGGCAACATTAGTTTTTGACAATATTATTTTGTACCTAATACAATTAAATTAGAAATTAATAACAAAACTATACAAACAAATCATAAATATTTTTTGTATCAAAGAGGAAATTGAAACTGAAATGTGAGAACACATGGTAAAACATCTGAGATACATACAAAGCAGTGCTTGGAGGAAAATGCAAAGTCCTAACACATACATTAATTTTTGAAAAGCAAGACTGACAGTAAAAGAATTAAATGTCCAAATCAAGAAATTAGAAAAAGCACAAGAAAATAAGCCTAGTGATATAAAAATTAATGAATTAATAAAGATAAAAGCAGAAATTAAAAACTTTGAAAAAAATGGCAGTGAGAAATAAACCCACAACCTAATTCTTCAAAAATAAAGCAAGACAAACTGTTATTTAATTTAATCATAAATGCAGAAAATAAGAATTTATATGATGGAATTAATCATAGATACAAGAGAAATTAATAGATTCAGAAGGCACTACCTTGTATATCACTATAAAATAAATTTGAGAACCTGGTTCAAATGAGAGATTACCAAAACTGAGCTCAGAATGGATATAAAATATAGAGACTAATTACCATAGAAAATACGGGGAAATATTAAAGAGCTACTCCCCGAAAAGCACGCTGGCACAGACTTCTGCCAAATCTTTAAAACATAGTGACTCTGGGGCCGGCCCCGTGGCTTAGCGGTTGAGTGTGTGTGCACTGCTGCTGGCGGCCTGGGTTCGGATCCCGGGCGTGCACCAACGCACCGCTTCTCCCGCCATGCTGAGGCCACGTCCCACATACAGCAACTAGAAGGCTGTGCAACTATGACATACAACTATATACTGGGGCTTTGGGGGGAAAAAATAAAAATAAATAAAAATTAAAAAAAAAAAAAGAAATAGTGACTCTGTGCTTCTATATTCTAAAGCATGCAGGGATAAAACTTCTAAATTTCTAATGAAATGAATGTAACTACAAAGATAATACAAAAAAAAAAGCCTCTACAGCTCAATATATGAATATGTATATAAAAATCCTAAATACCATATTAGCAAACAGAATTAAAGAGTACATTAAAAGAGTAATACAACTTGACTAAGTGGTATTTACTCCAGGCATGCAAGAATTTTTCAATAATTCACTATTTAGTAGAGAAAAAGTGGTAATATTATATAACCATCTCCACAAGTGCTGAAAAGCATTTGATGAAATCTAACACCAATTTTTAAAATAATAGCTGTTAATAAAATAGGAATAAGATGGATTTTTCAATAAATTGTATTGAGATAATTGGCTATTCAAATGAAAAAAAAGAATTGAATTACTGCTTCTCACTTTATAGCAAAACAAATTGCAGATGCATTAGATTACATGTAAAAAAAAGGTAAACACATAAAAGTATTAGAAGAAAATATGCGAGAACTTCCAAAATAATCTTGGACCAGGGTAAAACTTGCCCAGTGCCAAGCAAAAATCAAGAAACCATAAGACAACATATTTATATATTCAATAATCTAAAAACAAAAAAGAATTCTGCATAGCATTGAAACTCCATAAACAAAGGAAAAGGACAAACGATAAACTTGGCAAAATATTTATAACACATCACAAATTTAATTTTCCTACATAGAGTGCCTACAGACTAATAATAAACAGCCAAAATCCAATATAAAAATGGCAAAGAACATAGTGCACAGAAAAGGAAATACAAATGGCTCTTAAACATATAAATACACGCATGATCTCATTCATTATAAAAGATACCATTTTTTATATGTCAGATTGGAAAATGTAAAAAGTGTGGCTACACATCACATTGGTGAGGGTTGTAGAAATAGCCAGTCCCGTATATTTTCAGTGGTAATGAAAATTGATTTAATTTTTGTGAAAGCACTTTAGCAATACCTGCCAAAATACAAATGCATGTACCCTTTGACTTACCAATTCCATTAATAAGGATTTGTCCTACAAAAATATTAATAATTTATGATATTTCACACAAACAAGGATTTGCACAAACAAGGATTCACTATAGCATTGCTATATATGTTTATTTAATAGCTAAACATTGGAAATAATCTACATGTCCAAAATTAGGGGACCAATTTCCTAATTACAGTAGATATATACAACAGAATACTCCACAGCTTTTACAAAAGGAACAGCACTATGTGTACTGGTCAGGAACCATCTCCAAGATACATTATCAAATAAAAAGGCAAAAGGCAAAATAGTGATAGGGAATGTTGCCATTTGTTTGTATAAAACAAAAATAAACCCACAAAAATACATATTTAATATTGCTATTTTATATTTACATATTACATATATTTTTTGTATTTCTGTAAGTTGACCCAAGACACTGGCAACCCTGATTGCTTCATATGAGTGAATTGGGTGCTTGAAGGAAAGATGCAGGAAGGAAGCTTACTTTTCACTCAATATCCTTGTCTTATGTCAGCTTCCCTAGATGCAGAGCCTGAGACAGGGATTCTTGAGTGTGTGCTTTCAGGAGAAGGGGAGTGTGGTAAGCAAGAAAGTGAAAGGATCAAAAGCTCAACAAGAATGTGTCTTAGTTGGAGTTTGGCTTCTGCCTGATACCCTGAGGAACTCTAGAGTATGAATTATGCCATAGCGTTGGTTTTACCCTGAGACAAAGGGTCCAGGCTTTTGTGCCCTTATCAGTCACTCATTGGCTGTGAGCTGCCCTCAAGAGGGAGTATACTCTCAGGAGAGGTGGCTCCTATTGGCCAAAGACAATGCTCTAGAAAAGGAGGCAGCTCTGTGCAATTAGCAATTAGTCTTCAGAGCAGCTGAAGAATCAGATTAGAAAAAGGGATCTGGTCCCAATAGGTGTCTACTACAACCTCATCGTACTTTTTGAAATCTATAGAGTATGTATTTACCTCCTCAAAAAAAAAATCAATTAAAAAATCAATATTACAGGGCCAGCCCGGTGGCTTAGCGGTTAAGTGCGCGCGCTCCACTGCTGGCGGCCCGGGTTCGGATCCTGGGCGCGCACTGACGCACTGCTTGTCCGGCCATGCTGAGGCCGCATCCCACATACAGCAACTAGAAGGATGTGCAACTATGACATACAACTATCTACTGGGGCTTTGGGGAAGAAAAAAAGGAGGAGGATTGGCAATAGATGTTAGCTCAGAGCCAATCTTCCTCAGCCAAAAAAGAGGAGGATTAGCACGGATGTTAGCTCAGGGCTGATCTCCCTCACCAAAAAAAAAAAAAAAAAAAAAAAAAAAGAAAAATCAATATTACAGAAGGCTATCTCTTTTTGTGATTTTCCTAGATCCTAAATTCAGCATGAATTCCAAAATTTAAACAGTAAAAATTAGCCTTAGAAATCCTTAGCAAGGCTCCAATTTGGGACCACATGTTACAATTTTTCCACCAATATTGGAACAAATTGTGTTTTTTTTGGATGAGCACCACATGAAATAGTTGGCTTGCATTTAGGTGACCTCCTGTTTGAAAAATCCACAAATTTAAATCCTGGACTCATATTCATTGATGAGAGTTCCCAGGATACAGAGAGGAATGGAGGGAAGAGTATATTTTTATCTACCATCCCAGGCTCACTGCAGGATGGAATGGTAGGGGGATCAAGCATATCATTTGTCTCTATTCTTTATTTTTCCATAGCAAATGTAGTTGTGAATGTAGTACATGTTGTACAGAAAAAAATATCCAGAAATTGGACAAAAGGCAAAAAAGACAATTAAGTGACCTTTTGATATCATATTAGAGCATATTCTAATAGACTCACCCGAGGGTCAGATCTCTCAGGAAATGTAACTTTGTTTGGCTAGCAATTGACTAGGGTTTGGATGTCTCACAACTTTGTAAAGTTAGACGTCAACTTGTAAAAACTGATAAGGTATGAGTTTTTTTCCCTGTCTGGTAGAGAAGATAACCCAAAGGTTATGGTTTTATTGTCCTGTAGGATATAAATCAGTTTCATATCCAAAACAATCTGATTTCAGCATTCCTTTTCCCACTGACATTTACATCCCAGTAACTCATATCCTCATCAAACTCTGTCTTCTGGTTCCTTCATTAATGAGTTAAATAAACTTTGACATGTGTTCGTTGTTTATATGACAATCACGCTTTTTAAATAATTTGAAAAAATATGTTTTTTCAGTGTAAGTTAACATAGTGTAAATTTATGTGGCTAGCTGGCTACAAAATAATACATCAGATGACAGTGAATCTCAGTGGAATAAAACACTACCAGATTCACTGTACACTATCTTCTCTCTTGAGGGCAGGGTTGTTCTATGTATTTAAATCTGAGCTTGTGCCTGGCTGCTGACAATTCCAAGTTGTGGAAGTTGAAGCCTTGAGTCAGGAGCTGGGTGGCGAGAGCTGGGGGTAAACAGCTAGAGCCAGGAACGGGGCCAATCAAAAGAACTCACAGAGTTGCTCTGAAGGTTAATGTGTTAAGTGGGTTTTTATTGCCCAAGGACTCCAGTGAGTCCATCCAGATGAATGCGTTGACTAGACACATTTAAAAATTCAGAGTCAAAGAGGACATGTCTTTTTAACTGTGGTAAGATATGTTGTTGTTAGTGCCCTCAAGTCAATTCCTGACTCCCACAACCCTGTATACAGCAAAGGGGAACCCTGCCTGGTCTTTTTGCGCCATCCTCTCACCTTCTGGTGCTGTATCAGACAATGCTCCACTGCTATTCACAGGGTTTTCACTGCCAATTTTTTTGGAAGTGGATGCCAGGTCCTTCTTCCTAGTCTGTCTTAGTCTGGAAGCTCCACTGAAACCTGTCCACCGTGGGTGACCCTGCTGGTATTTAGATCGCATAGCTTTCAGCATCACAGCAACACGCAGCTGTCACAGTATGACAACCAACAAATGGGTGGTGTGGTTCCCTGATCAGAACCAATCCAGGCTGCAGCTGTGAGAGCGCTGAGTCTTAACCACCAGTCCAGCAGGGCTCATAAAATATACATAACATAAAATTTACGATTTTAACCATTTTTAAGTGTACAACTCAGTGGCATTAAGTACATTCACAATGTTGTGTAAACATCACCACTATCTATCTTCAGAACTTTTTCACCTTCCCAAATAGAAACTCTCTACTCATTAAAACAATAGCTCTCCAGCCCCTCATAACCTCTATTATACTTTCTGTCTCTATGAATTTGCCTCTTGTAGGTACTTCATATAAGAGGAGTCATACGATGTTTGTTCTTTTGTGTCTGGCTTATCTCAGTAAGCATGTTTTCAAGGTTCATCCATTTTGTAGCGTGTATCAAAATTTCATTCTTTTTTAAGGCTGAATAACATTCTATTGTATATATATATACCACATTTTGTTTATCCATAAAGAGGAAATATTTTTGTGGACATTTTAACTAATTTGCCTATGTAACAGTTATTTGTTATAATATAAAAACCAACCCATCACTAAGTGTATTAAAATAACAACCTTTTTTTTTTTTTTTAAATTGCTCTTGAGTCTTTGGATAGACTAGGCAGTTCTGCTGATTTCGGCCAGGCTTCAGTGATCTCATCTGGGTTGCCTGTCGTTATCTGTGGTACCTTGTAGATTGGCTGGAAGCTGACTGGTGTGGGATAGCCTCAGCTGGGGTGGTTTGTCTCTGCTCCATGTGGTCTCTCATCCTCCAGCAGGCTAGCCTGGACTTGTTCACATGGTAATAGAATGAGAAGTGTGCAAGCCATCTTTAAGTCTAAGCTTGGAACTAGCACAATGTTACTCTTCCCTCATTCTTTTGGTCAAAGTAAGTCACAAGGCCAGCCTGGATTCAAGGGATGGGAAATAGACTCCACTATTTCATGGGAGGAGCTCAAAAATCATAGCGTCTATCCACAGATACAGGGAAGTAAATAATTGTGGCCTTCTTTGCAAACAGTCTACCACAACCGATTAAGCTAGAGTAAAATTATTTTAAAAGTTTGTTTTGTACTCCCCAAATTGACCTACAGATTCAGTGTAATCCCTATCAAAATTATAACTGCATTTTATTCTTTGCAGAAATGGACAAGCTGATTATAAAATTCATATAAAATTTCAAGAGACTCAGAATAAACAAAACAATCTTGAAAAAGAACACAGTTGGAGGACTCACACTTCCCAATTTAGAAACTTACCACAAAGCAACAGTAATCAAGACAGTATGGTACTGGCATAAGGATAAAAATAAAGAACAATGGAGTAGAATTGGGATTCCAGAAATGAACCTATATATCTATGGTCAACTGAAATTTGACAAGAATGCCAAGACCATTCAATGGGGGATACAATAGTGTTTTCAGCAATTGGTGCTGGGACAACTGGACACCCACATGCAAAAGAATGAAGTTGGATCCCTACTTGCAATACTGTGATTTATAAGAAATATATATATTTGGTCATTCAGATGACCGAAATATATTTCTCAGATATGTTTGGTCTTCATCCACAGTTCCTGGCTCACAGCTCCCCAAAATCTTGGAATTTCCTGAGCGATAAGAGCAATGGGAGTATAATATTTGGTCTCTTGTCCTCAGTTCCCGAAAGCACCTCAGGGCCATAAAGGTGACTTTTGGATCCTGGTTGCCAGGAGAACCAGCCATGTGGTCAGAGGATTGGAACTTTCAGTCTCACCCCTTGATTTCTGGGGAGTGGAGGGGGGCTTGAGGTTGAATCAGTTGCCAATGGCCAATAACTTAGTCAGTCGTGACTACATAACGAAGCCTCCATAAAAACTCAAAAGGACGGTGCCTCAGCCTTTTTTAGAGAGCTTCCATGTTGGGGAACTAAAATGCTTCCATGTGCCACCGTGGCAGGTCCCAAGCTTCACGGCTCCACAAGGACAGAAGCTCCTTTGTTTAGGATCCTACCATATGTATCTCTTCGACTGGTTGTTGATTCGGATCCTTTAATGTCCTTTGTAATAAATTGGTAATCTAGTAAGTAAACGGGTTTTCTTGAGTTCTGCGAGCCGTTCTAACAAATTAATCGAACCCAAGGAGGAGGTTGTGGGAACTTCTGATTTATATCCACTCAGTCAGAAGTACAGGTAACAACCTGGGCTTGTGACTGGCATCTGAAGTGGAAGGCAATCTTGTGGGACAGAGGCCTTTACCCATGGAATCTGATTCTATCTCTGGATGGATAGTGTCAGAATTGAGTTGTATTCTTGGACCCCTTGCTGGCATCTGAGAACTGCTTGTTGGTATGGGGAGGCCTCCATGCACCCATGTTGGAATTGGGTCCAGGAACCATTTGCACTATCTCACATTACATACAAAATAACTCAAAATGGATCAAAGACATAAATGTAAAAGCTGAAACTATAATACTCTTAGAAGAAAACATAATAGTAAATCTTCATGACCTCAGATTTGGCAATGGATTCTTAGATATGAGACCAAAAGCATGAGTAATAAAAGAAAAAATAGATAAATTGAATTTCATCAAAATTAAAAACTTCTAGTGTCATGCTTCAAATGACACTATCAAGAAAGTGAAAAGGCAACTCACAGAATGGGAGAATATCTTTACAAATCATATATCTGATTACATACTTACATCTAGAATATATAAAGAACTCTTAAAACTCAATAATAAAGACATATAACCCAATTTAAACAATGGGCAAAGGGTCTGAATAGACATTTCTCCCGAGAAGATATATAAATGGCCAATAAACACATAAAAAGATACTCAACATAATCAGTCATCAGGGAAATGCAAATCAAAACCACAAGATATCACTTCGCACCACTAGGATGGCTATCATTAAAAAGTCAGATAATAGCATGTTGGTGACAGAAATTAGTCACGAAAGACCACATATTGTATGATTCCATTTATATGAAATATCCAGAATAGGCAAATCTATAGAGACAGAGAGTAGATTATTGGTTGCTTACGGCTGGGAGGAATGGCAGGTCAGGGAGGTGATAACTAAAGGTACAGAATTTCTTTTTGGAATGATGAAAATGTTCTAAAATTACTGTTATGATGGTTGCACATATATGCAAATATATTAAAAACCACTGAATTGTATACTTTAAATATGTGAATTTTGCGGTATTTCAATTATGTATCAGTAATGCTGTTGTTTTTTAAAGGTCATATATTGTATGATTCTATTTGTATTAGATGTCCAGATAGGTAAATCCATAGAGATAGAAAGTAGATTAGTGGTTGCCAGGGATCAAGGGAAGAGGGAATCAGGAGTGACTTAAAAGTTATGGAGTTTCTTTTTGTGGTGAGTTAAATGTTCTGGAATTAGAGAGTGGTGATGGTTGCACAACATTGTGAATATACTAAAAACCACTGGACTGTACACTTTAAAATGGTGAATTTTATGTTATAGAAATTTTTTCTCAATAAAAAAATTGTTGCTTGTTTTGTTTGTTTTAGACACTGAGGGAGACTAAAGATTGCATACACTTCTATTTAAAGTGAGCTCATTAAGTATTTGATCCATTCATTAAATTGAAAGAAATCATCTCAAAAAATTTAAGTAAAAGTGCTCTGGTTTTTCTAGCTTTTCACTGCTCTGAGTTACACTGACTATAATTTGCATCATTATATATTCTTTAAATGACCATACTTACTTATGGGACAAATAAGAAACCCAACCACTATTCTAGGCTCATGTTTTTAATTAAAATAATTATTTCAATCTGAGGCAGTTTTTAAAAAGCATTTACTTCACATTAAAGTGGGCTTTAATAGCTATAATTTTCAGATTTAATTATTTGGCCTAAATATCTACTTGTTTATCTACATATATACACAAAAGAAAGAATAAATTATAGTCATTTCTGTTTTTGGAGTCCTTCCCTGGGTCCAAATTATGACAAAGTTCTTTTGTATTTAGTACAAAGATCAATATGAAGTGATTCAATACCAAATTTATCTTGAATTACAAGTGTTGTCATAGTTACATTACAGCTAACATTACAGAGTGATGCATGGTGACAGCATATATCTAAATAATTATCATCTGCTTTGTCTATGAGATGTTATGCAAACAGATTTTTAATTTGTTACTTTTTCTTTAATTAAAGTTTATTGCCTCAGAATTGTGTCTATTGAAACTTACATTGCTGAATGTTTGATCACCTATTACTATTTCATATATTTTTAAAAAGTATTATTAGTATCTGGGGCTTCAAAGTTTCTTAAAATTTTGAGTAAGAAATTGTTGATTTAAAAAATGATAATGCCCAGAATTGATAAGGATGTGGAAAAATAGACACTGTTAATACTCTGCTGGGGCCGGCCCCGTGGCTTAGCGGTTAAGTGCACGCGCTCCACTGCTGGCGGCCCGGGTTCGGATCCAGGGCGCGCACCGATGCACTGCTTCTCCGGCCATGCTGAGGCCGCGTCCCACATACAGCAACTAGAAGGATGTGCAGCTATGACATACAACTGTCTACTGGGGCTTTGGAGGAAAAAAATAAATAAAATAAAATTATAAAAAAAAAAACAACTCTGCTGCTGGAGGTATAAACTGGTACGAAACTTCTGGAGAACAAGTTTGTAGTATACATCAAGATTCTAAAAATTTATGTAACCTTTGACCCAACAATTCCAATTTCATAAATATATCCTAATAAAATAATTGAATTAATATGCAAAGTTCTATGTTCATTGTATCGTTATTTCTATATTAAAAAAACTGCACTATATGCAATCTACATTTTTATCAATGGGCATTGTTTGACATATTTATACAAGGAAATACTCTGTGGCCATAGATTCATATTCATTATCATGGAAAGATGTTCAAAATATATTATTGGTGAAAAAAACAGCTTATCAATCAGTGTTCATTGACTAATCTCATTAAAATGCTACACAGAGTTTACACTTTTCTCTATTTTCTGATGCCAACAAATATGGAAAACAAAATAATGGCTTACAGATTGGAAACACTCAACATATACCCCAATATCCAAGAAAGGAGATGCCAAGGAGTTCAGTAGTTATAGAACCATCCCTCTAATTTCCCATGCAAGTCAAGTGATGCTCAAGGCAACAAAGGCCTTTACCTTATATGGAGCAAGAAACGTTTCCCAAAAGACTGAAACTAATAGATTTCAAGGCAATTAACATTTTCATTGGCTACTGGAGTGCTCCAAAGAATTACAGAAGAAGGTTAGTATATGTTTTATAGACTACAGTAAAGCCTTTGACTGCATGGACCCTGGAAAGCTATGGACTACTCTGAAAGAAATGGGCATGCTTTAGTACTTGATTGTTCTGATGTGTAATCTGTATTCCGGACAAGAAGCCACTGTCAGGACAAAATATGGAGAGATAGAATGGTTTCCTATAGGCAAAGAGGTCAGACAAGGGTGCATTTTATCCCCCTTTCTGTTTAATCTGTATGCAGAACATATCATGAAAAACTGGGCTAGATTCAGATGAAAAATTAGTGGAAGAAATAACAATCTAAGATATGCAGATGACACCATCTTACTGGCAGAAAGCAGCAACGATTTGAAATGATTTCTTATGAAAGTGAAAGAAGGAAGTGCCAAAGCAGGACTGCCTTGGAACATCAAGAAGACGAAAATCATGGCTACAGAAGAACTACACAAATTTAAGGTAGACAATGAAGACATTGAAATTGCTAAAGATTTTGTTTACCTTGGTTCAGTCATCAATTTAAATGGAGACTGCAGCCAAGAAATCAAGAGAAGAGTGAGACTTGGAAAGGCAGCAATGAAAGAATTAGGAAAGATCATGAAATGTAAGGAAGACACTTAGAGACTAAGGCCAGGATTGTCCACACCCTCATATTCCCAATTACTGTGTACGGATGCGAAAGCTGGACATTGAAGAAAGATGACAGGAAAAACATTGGTTCATTCGAAATATGGTGGTGGAGGAGAGCTCTGTGGATACCCTGGACTGCCAGAAAGATGAACGAGTGGGTCCTAGAGCAAATTAAACCTAAACTATCACTGGAGGCAAAAATGATAAAACTGAGGCTGTCCTACTTTGAGCACATCATGAGAAGGCAGGACTCTTTGGGAAAGACAATAATGCTGTGAAAAGTAGAAGGCAGCAGGAAAAGAGGAAGACCAAACATGAGATGGATTGACTCCATAAAGGAAGCCATAGGCATGAGTCTACAGAAGCTGAGCAGGGCTGTTGAGGACAGGACATTGTGGACATCACTCATTCATATGATCGCCAGGAGTCAGAGCCAACTTGATGGCACGTAACGACAATAATTTCTAAATTTTTGCAATGAGCATGTGTTACATTTACCATCATATAAATAGTAAAACGATTTCCATCTGAAGAAAAAGATGCCTTTCTTTGCAATAATCAGTGGTTACCCCTCTCTGCCTTATCCTCTTTAGTTACTAGACAGCACTCATATCCTAGGACATTTTTGATCTTCCCCACTACACAACCCTGAAAAGAAGGCAAAGTAAATATCTCCCTCCTCCGGGAAAGCTTAAGAGATGCCAGGGTCAGGCCAAAGGTCACACCAGAGAAGGGCCATGATGGCCAATTTCAGGATCTTTTGAAACTTCCATTCAGGCTTCTTAGTTAGAGGGTTGCCACGATTTTTCATAATTAAGTTTTCCTGACACCCCTCCCAGGAGCTTTAAGGACCTAAGCACAGGTCACCCTACTGACTTCACCAAACCCTATGCCTCCCTCAGCCTTGGGGACTCTCCTCTTCCCTCGATATCACTCTCTACTAAGCCAATCCATCCCTTCCTTTCTGTTCTCGCTCAAGAAGAATCTTGCAAAAGCCTCCTCCAAGGGACCTTTAATAACAGTGTTGGCTTCATTTTTATTGGGGCAGGAGGAGAAGCTTGCTGACAACTCTGTTTCCATCACGGTAAGTATCAGGCATTCTGAAACCACTTATTAAATGTGTTTGGTCACCTGGATAAAAAGTTCATTTCACCTGGCTACTCTTATGAGGAGAAAGTCCCATTCCTATGATTTTGTTCTGTAAACTTAAGGATGATATAAATAAAAGGCAGAAGGATAGGATATTCCCAAATTTGACATAAACTGTATTAGTCATAACCATCTCTCCCTCCAGCAAAAAACAAACAACAAAAAAAGGAGGCATGATAGTAGGGAGCAGATCAGACTTAGAAACGCCACTTGTCCAAGACCTCTGTGCAAGTCTTATTATCACTATTCTTATACATCTTGGTACCCCCACAGTTTACTTTCAATAAATGTCTATTAAATATATTTAATTAAATATATTTAACGGAGTTAACATTGCACAGGGACTTAATATGTATCTTACATAATCAGTTGTGCACCACGGTTGGATCTTGATATGCCAAGTGTTTGTAAGAAGGGCTCTGCTATAACCAAGGTAGATCCAAATTCATAAACAGATTGGCAAAATTTCTACTTATTAAGAGGAAAATTGCATCCTACAGAGAACACTGAAGTCCGTAATTCTATAATTGAAAGCAATATTTATATAAGAGAAAAGTTTTAGTGATCAGGGGAAATGAAAAAAGTATAAAATTTGTTTGTCTCAAAATAGCCACGCATGGGCATATCTCACAAAGCTTCCACCAAAACTGGGTTACAAAGCTGAAAATAAATGCAATTGAGTCCTAGGTTACGAAAATGAGGCAAGTCTCGGTTTTTGTAACTATTTAGTATAAGCAGTGTCTCAGTGTGATTTTTCCCACTCACTCTGGGGCCATCTGAAATTGGTAGCATCTCCCTTGGGCTCCTCAAGCTTGTCTGTCCAGGTGCCTGGTGTCTTCCCAGGGCTGCATCCTTCACGTGACGCTGTCTTTTGCTCCTTTCCTATTGCCTCACCTGGGTAACCTGATAAACAGCTCCAAGAAAATGGGAAGTGAAGACTTCTTTCGAGTTTAGGGATCAACTGCATTTTAAGCGCGGCCAACTCCTAAGGGAATGAATCTCCCTAATGAGGGAAATCTCAGGCAAGAGAACAAGCTGATGTAAGATTTTTTGGCCAGGAATATCTCTTGGTGCCCCTCAAGTATAGTGTGAGTCCTGCCCCCTACGGCAGTCTCCTCTGAGTCTGGCTCTCTTCCTAGGTGCTGCAGGGAAGCTAAGTACAGGTCACTCCACCAGGCCCACCCAAGTGTGTGCCCAACCTTCCCCCCACCCCCCCACATCAGTCCCTATCAAGATAGCCCATTCCACCTCTCTCACACTGGAAGGATTTTGCTTAAGTTGTCTCAAGGAGTCTTTGGAAACAATGGTGGCCTCTCTGTTGGGGGGAGGAGTAGAGAATGCTGATCAGGGGACTGTTAGCTCTGTTTGTTCGTAGGGATAGCTCAGTGGACTCTCATTTTATTAATACTGCAATTCTAAGTTTGTCACTTTCAGTATGTTTCCGGGCATAGGCTCCCTCTTGTGGTTCACAGGATACGAATATGACACCCAAGATATAGGGAATTATAGCCACATTTTTGCAGTTGCAAGATTAGTTGGGCACTGGTAGAAAGATGATTATAGCTGAATGGATCAATAATTTTTAAGCTAACATTATAAAGACCTAAGTTAACTTATTTAATCCAGAATTATACATGTATATAAGACTCAGTGTGTAAGAAATTATACCACTTGAATAAAGAAAAATCTGGCTTATTCATCATTCCAAAAGTAATAATTAACATTTATTTACTTATTGAGTGCTTCCTATGTTTCAGGTACTGCTATAAACATTTTATGTAAAGAATTATGTAATTTTTTTTGTGTGTGAGGAAGATTAGCCCTGAGCTAATATCCGATGCCAATTCTCCTCTTTTTTCTGAGGAAGATTGGCCCTGGGCTAACATCCGTGCCAATCTTCCTTTACTTTATACAGGATGCTGCCACAGCATGGCTTGACAAGCGGTGCGTCTGTGCGCGCCGGGGATCTGAACCTGCCAACTCTGGGCTGCCGAAGCAGAGGGTGCACTTAACCACTAGGCCACTGGGCTGGCCCCTTATGTAACTTTTTATTATCGAAAACTTCAAATTTAAGAAATGAAGAAGAGATCATAAAAGAACCTCTATGTATACATCACCCACATTCAACCCTTATCATCAACATTGTAACATTTTGCCTTATGTGTTTTATCTATCACCATCATTCTCCTCCTTCAATTTTTTTTCTGGAGTATTTAAAGCAAATGCCAAATGTCCTATAATTCACTCACAAATATCTTAAATATACTCTAAATTTTTAAAAGATATTAGCTATTTTAGTCCTCACGACACAAGTAGATACTGTTATTATTCCCACTTTATATGTGTATAAACTGAGGCAAACATTAAGAGATTCTGACCCTGGAGTCTGACTGCAGAGCCTGTTTGGTAGCCAGCCTCCAAGATGGCCCCCGATCTCTGCCTCCTGGTATTCCCACCTTGAGTAGTGCCCTCCCTCCTTATACCAGGGTTGGTCTATGAGACCAACAATGTATGGCAGAAGAGATGGTATGTCGCTTCTGAGATTAGAATGTGGCTTCTGTCTTGGGTGCCTGCTCTCTCTCTTTCTTGGATTATTTGCTCTTGGGGAAGCCAGCTGCCATGTCTAGCAGCCCCATGGAGAGCCCCACATGATGAGGAAGCAAGCCTCCAGCCAACAGCCAGTGAGGAACTGAGGTTTGCCAACAACCACATGAGAGAGCTGGAGGCAGATTCTCCCGTTCTATTTGAACCTTGAAATGACTGAAGCCAGAGCCAATAGCTTGACTGCAACCTTATGAAAGACCTTGAGCCAGAACCATCCAGCTAAGCCACTCCCAGATTCCTGACCCACAGAAATTGTGATATAATAAATATTTGTTGTTTAAGTTGCTATGTTTTGGGGTAACTTGTTATGTAGCAATAGATTCCTAACACACCCTGTATTCTCAACTACTGTTCTGTTCTGCCACAAACACAAGCCTGTAATAGCTTTTGCTTTGCCACTACTATGATACTTGATGTTAATGACAATGTTGAGGCAGTGCAATGAACTGAAAAGACATTTTTAGGGGAGTTTAATATTACACATGCATTTCATTGTTACTCTAATCTGTGAGTGGTGAATATGGCAACTTGATAAGGGGACTAGTTAATGAAACCAAATATCCCACTGTTCATATCATTGCCATATCAGCACAAACTAATCTACCTCATACTTAAAAAAGACTGCAGAGTATTCTATATTGGTTATTAAACCAACACTCTATTAATTGACATTTTGATTGTTTCCAGTTTTGGGGGGTTTTTTTGCTATTGCAAATGATGCTTCAGTGAACATCTTTATACATCCTATGTTGGTGAACTTTTGCAAATATAGCTTTATGGGATATTTCTAGCAGTGAGCTTGATAGGCCAAGGGTATGTTCTACATTGATGGTGACTGCCAAACCAGCTACACAAAAGTCCCACTAGTTTACAATATCCCCCATCCTATGTGAGTTTCCCTGTCTTCCCGTACCTGCATTAGAACTACATAGCATTAAATTTCTTTCTTTTTTTTTTTTGTGAGGAAGATCAGCCCTGAGCTAACATCCATGCCAATCCTCCTCCTTTTTTTCCCTTTTTCTCCCCAAGACCCCAGTGGATAGTTGTATGTCACAGTTGCACATCCTTCCAGTTGCTGTATGTGGGACGCGGCCTCAGCATGGCCAGACAAGCAGTGCGTCAGTGCGCGCCTGAGATCTGAACCCGGGTCGCCAGTAGCGGAGCGCGCGCACTTTACCGCTAAGACACAAGGCCGGCCCCAGCATCAAACTTCTAAATTTTGCCTATCCAAAAGGTGAAAAATATCTTCTCTTGTTTGGATTTGCATTTCTTTAGCTGTGGATGAAGTTAAGCCTTTCTTTATAAGTTTATTGGTCATTAGTATTTCTTTTTCTCTGAACTGTCTGTCTTTTATCCTTTACCCAATTTTAATCTTACTGGTTCATAAGAGCTCCTTGTAAAGTATGAAAATTAGCCTGTCAAATGTGTTGCTAACATTTCTCTCAGTCATTTGAGCTTTGAATTTATGATTTATGGATTTATGTGCTACTTAGTAAGGCTTTCTTTATTCTACAAATATAGATATATGCTCCCATGCTTTGTTCTAGCAGTGTTTGTGTTTCATTTGTTATATAACATCTTTGTTTCCTCTGAAACTTATTTAGTTTAAGGAGTGAGATAGGAATCCAGCATTTTTTGTCCCCCAAAAGTTACCTCTTTGTTTTGATACCATATATATAATAATTTCTCATTCCTCATCAATTTCAGGTCCCACCTTTGTCACAAGCTAACTCTCCATAAATATTTGGGTCTATTTTGGACTCCTTATTCTGTTCCATGGGTCTGCCTATTTCTTTGCAAGGACTGAAGTGCTTTAATTATTATAGTGTTGACACAAATAATCAATAATCAATCTACAAATAAGAAAAAGAAGGTGATATTTATTGAGCCAAGCTAAGGACTACCCTGGAAGTACAATCTTCATCAGGGAAGAAAGCACTCTGGAGAAGCATGGTTTACAGCATGGTTATATACCATTTCAGAACAAAGAACATACATCAAGCATTACAGGAATACAATTTTTTTCCTCAAAGTTCACAAAGAGTTGTTTTGCTGCAGTTTAGCACTTACACAACAGCTCAACTTGACCTTTGTTTTTTCAGAAGAAAAGGTTATCTTCAAAGAAGTACTGGTATTGGCATCAGAGGAAAGGAGACATTCATCCCTATCTTTAAAGAATGCATTCTTTACTTTGGGAAAATATTTGAAGCAAATCACAATGCATATTTGGCAGGTCATAAGTCAGGCTGCTCTGGGAAAAACAAGTTTTAGGCCCAATCAGGTTTAAACCAAAATGGTCTCCCCATTTACCTCAATATGTGAAAACTTCTTATTATTTTTATTATTTTCATCAATGGCTTCAATATGTATAGCTTCAAGACCAGTCCCCTGCCATACTTTGTTTTAAATTTTCCTAGTTACTGTGAATTATAGAATTATTTCCTGGTTACCATGAATTATAGAATTATTTTTCAAGATAAAAAATTCCTGTTTGTATTTTGACTGGGATTGGATTGAATTTATAGGACAATTTAGGAAGAATTTATACATTTAACATATTTAGTCTCCTGATCCAAAAAATGTTATGCCTTTCAGTTTACTTGTCTTCTTTTATGTCCCCAAATAGAATTTTAAAGTTTTCTTCATTTAAGTTCTATACATTTTTTATTTGTGAATACTTAGATATTTGATCAGTTTATGGGTTTAAAAATAAAATCGTTTCTTCCAGTAAATTTCTAATAGTTATTGATTAGGGATATGTTGTTGATTTTTATTTCTTAAATTTATAACCTGCCATTTTACTGAATTCTATTATTGTTTCTAATAGTTTTTAGTAATTCTCTAGGTTTTTTTTTTTCTAGATATGTACTGTCCCGCCCAGATCCCCTTTATGAGACTGGTACACTCATTTCCTAGCTGTTATGAATGTTGACTGCAACTACTCATAGCTGCTCCCCTTCTCTGGAGGATTGCCTTTGGTTGAATGGGAGCTGACTTGCTTGGGGATAACATTTCCTCTTCACCCCCATCAAGCAGCTTATAGTCAATAACTATTGACTTATTGATTTAGGTGTTAAAGAAAAAAAAAGCTTGCCCCCTTGCCTCAAAGTGGTACCAACTCTGTGGTGCCATTCGTGCTCCAGAGCTCTCCATGGGATCAGGCTGAGGCTAGACTTCAGCTGAGACCACATCCCTGTTTAGTTCCTCTGCCTGCCTTATCCTGCTCCTCTCCCTCCCCTTCCCCAAAGAGCACTCATCAATAAATCACATGCTCCTGCATCCCTGTTTCAGGCTTTGCTTCTAGGAAACCCAACCTAAGACAATATATAATCCTATGGATTATAAAAATATAGTACATAAATAATATAAAAATATAGTAATAAATAATATAAAAATAAAAATATTTATGTATATATTAAAATATATTTATATAAATAAATAAATATATAAATCAACATTTATTATACAAATATTATTGGGCATCTGTAATGTGCTAGCACTTTCTGGACCCTGGGCTTCTAAACAGACCAAGTTCCCTGGGTCGTGGAGCTTACATTTTAGTGGGAGACATTGACAATGAACAGGTAAACAAACAAGTAAATACATAATAAGGAGGAGAAGAGAGCAGTGTTTGATGGGGTGGGGGCACTATGTATAAGAGCAACGGGAGCAAGTGTATCAGTTATTTTATTTTTGGTGCAAGATAACCCAATTCCATGTGGCTTAAGCAAACAAGGAAGTTTATTATATCATATAACAAAAAGTCCAGAAGTAGGAGGGCTCCATATCACCAAGGAACCAGGTTCTGTCTGTCTTTCTGCTTTGCCGTCTTTGGTGTATCAGTTTTGACCTTCAGACAAAAGAAACATAAAGATTCTGAGGCAGAATAAGTGTTAAACTGCAAAGGATACTTTGGAGCCAAATTTAGTGTAAAATCTTGGAGATTTACTCATTTATAGGTATAGAAGAGAGTACAGCCTTCCAAAGACTGTGTCTCTGATGAAAGGCAAGGATGGGACCTATAAAGGCAGAAGTCACAAATTTTCACAAGGGAAAATGATTGCTTGGTTTAAACAACCTGTTGGATTGCCAATTAAAATTAGTTGGTTATAGTGGAGCTTGGCACAGCTGATTGCTATGCCCCACATCAGTTTGTAGAGTCTAGATAGCACAGACACAGATTTACCATCAGGCAGCTTTTCTACTGACTCTGACTGTATTTCTGAAAAGCAGTTATTCTGGTTCCTTTTTCTGGGGAAGCAGTTGCTCTGACTCCTTGCTATGTTACAGGCTCAAGGTCATGCAGCAACCAAGTTTGAATGCGTATATTCAAGGTTTAGCAAAAATTTCTTTTATGACTCTTCTCATGGTCACAAGATGGTTGCAGCAGTTCCAGATGTTAGATCTAGACACACAATATTAAGAGACTATCTTGGTGTCATGCTGTAGCATAGTAATTTATTAAGCCTTCAGCAATCCCTTTCAATAGTTAAGACAAGATATACTAGATATTAATGTGCTGGATTCAAAATGCAATACTCATTTCACGCAAGTAGTGAAGCATTAAAATATTGGTCAGAATGAGAATCATGGTGACTCATAGCTTTAAAAAGGCACCTTGAATCATGCAAGGACAAAAGATTCTAAATAAATTGCCCAAAGAAATATCCAATTCAGTTTGCATTGCATTATCTTCCTGTCTAAGTAAATGTTGTTTAGGGACTGTTGATTACATATCAAATAATCCCTGAACTCAAAGGCTGTTTTGTAATGACTAAACATCTTAAAGAGCTGTACTTCCCTGCACCGCCTCCCCTAACCAATCTATGTCAAGCTCTAACTACACTACTTGAGGAGGAAGTTGGGCTTTCAGCAAGCACATCTGGAAAAAAGTAGGCAATAAAGGCCAGAAATCTCAGCCCTTTCTTTTAGGAAAAATACTGGAAATTATTTCAACTCAGTGGCGGTGCCCTCACTGTCTACAGCCTGGGAAATCTGCCCTGAGGCCATTACAGTACATGAAATAGGGGTATCTTTGGAGATAATTACCACCTACCACCAACATATTTTCCTTGTAACATAAAGAAAGCTAGGGGGAGATTGGAGAAAACATGACAGAACTGTTAGCCTAGAAAAAGGATTGAAGGAGAGAGGGAGGTCTAGTGGCCACACAGACAGACCAAGCCAGTTTCACAATTTTACCTGGTGCCAGGTTGAAATAGTTTACTTCAAAGCTCCTGTAACTGGTTGGACCACATCTTCTCCGTCCTAACTTGGTAATGTCTTTGGCAATAAACTTCATTCATTATTGCAGCTTGGCTTGTCATTAGCTAATTCAATTCTTCTTAAATCAGTTTCTTGTCAAATAAACATTCTAGTTTGGTTCATGTTTTTGTCTCCTTTTCACATAAGCAACAATATATCTCTTTTAAGAGATTTAAAAACTTTACAGTCCAGTTTAAATTCTCCTTAACTGGTTATGGAGTTGTACTGGCAGAGCAGATAATACAGCTGGCATAAGATTTATTCATTCAAGAAATGTATGCTGAGTGTCTGCTATGTGCCAGCCAGGGATGAGACAAGCAAGACAGCCCTCTCATGAAGGTGTTTAGCGATTATACTTTATTGCTACTGGAATTGATAGATACTAAATCATTTAGGAGACACCATTCCCTAGTTAGTAGACATTCATTAACAAACCTCATTGTTTGGGGGCTAGAATTCTATAGAGGGAACATTGTGCCAGCCTCTTCGGCTTTCCAGGGGAACTTGGTTCTTTTCCCCAAGGTATCCATCTCCATGACAGAGCAAGGCACAGCAGCTGGAAGCTTGGATCTGAATGGGATGGCATTATGCTGATACGTGAATAAGTCCATATTATGTGTCTTTGGTTGACTCAGTCTCCTACCAAATATTTTTAAAATTTCTATTCAATTTACATGTGGGCACTTTCATTCATTCTTTTATTTATTCATCTAAAAATATTTGTTAAGCACCATCTGTGGATGGATGAGAACCAACAGCCAGGTTCCAAGATGGCCTCCCAGTGAGGCTCACCTCCTGATATTCTCGCCTCTGTGTAGTCTGCTTGCATATTGTATCAGCGTTGGTCTATGAACATGGCAGAAGTGATGGTATGTAACTTCCAAGGCTCAGTCATAAAAAACACTGTGGCTCTGCCTGGTCATCCCTAGGAACTGTAAGATAATCAGTGTTCATTGTTTTAAGCCACTAAATTTTGGGGTAATTTGTTATGCAGCAATAGTTAACTCAATACGGTGTGTGAGGAGAACTAATACATTTAAAGCTTTAAAATGGGATTTAATGGATCAAAATGATTTGCAACAATAGAAATAACAAATTTATAGTTGTTTACCACAAAATTTGCTTAGCAAGCTACATAGCTGTTAAATTTAATTTACTTTCTCTAATTGCCAAAGATATCATACAAAAATTTCTTCCTACAATAATGAACACATAGGAAGCACACAATTAAGTTAAATATGCTAACTTTACGGGAAAAATTACCCGACATTTTTAGAAATGGCAATAAATGGAGACTGGTTTAATGGATTTTAAGAAGTTTCTTAGGGGCTGGCCTGGTGGCTTAGCGGTTAAGTGCACGTGCTCCGCTACTGGCAGCCCGGGTTCGGATCCCGGGCACACACCGACACACTGCTTCTCTGGCCATGCTGAGGCCGCGTCCCATATGCAGCAACTAGGAGGATGTGCAACTATGACATACAACTATCTACTGGGGCTTTGGGGAAGCAAAAAAAGGAGGAGGATTGGCAATAGATGTTAGCTCAGAGCCAGTCTTCTTCAGCAAAAAGAGGAGGATTAGCATGGATGTTAGCTCAGGGCTGATCTCCCTCACAAAAAAAAAAAAAAAAAAAGTTTCTTAAAGCAGTTAATGGCAAATACAAAAGAATCTCAAAAAAATTTTTCAGAAAATCGATTTTCAATTTTTCAAAATTTAAGAATCAATTTTCTTCTCAATAATAGCTATCATTTATGAAGTCCTTACAATAGCCTTGTGAGAAAAGTATTATTATGCCCAAATTTTAGCTGAGGAAACTGAGGCTTGGACAAACTTAACTTGTTTAAAGTCATCCAGACAGTACGTGACCACACTGGAATTTGAAGCCAGTTTTTCCTGTTTCCTTATCCTCTACTTTTTCCACTATAACAGGAGATTTTTCTAAAATTAGTGTTAAGGTTTGATATGTGTTGAATGTCATTTAGGCTACCACTACATGTGGGAAATGAGTAGACTTAACAAATACTTATAATTTGGATTTAAAAATAGTCCTACTCTTTTTTTTTTTTTTTGTGAGGAAGATAGGCCCTGAGCTAACATCTGCCAATCCTCTTCTTTTTTTGCTGAGGAAGACTGGCCCTGGACTAACATCCATGCCCATCTTCCTCTACTTTATATGGGACGCCGCCACAGCGTGGCTGGCCAAGCGGTCCGTTCCTGCGTGCGCGCCTGGGATCCAAACCTGCGAACCCCAGGCAGCTGCAGCAAAGCACGCACACTTAACCGCTTGAGCCACTGGTCCCGCCCCAAAATAGTCCTACTCTTAAGTGAAAAGAAAGGGATTGATCTTCTAAATTATTCAAATTTTTCCCATCTTTTATCCATTCCTTTCATTGGTTAATGGCTCATCTTCTTGTTTACCAGGGACAATTGTAAAACTGATAAGAATTTAAGCTTAAAGAGTAATTACTCCCTAGTTAACATTTAGTTGATAAAGACACTCATTATATAACACACATAACATACGATCTATTACATAACTTATACATAACAAGAAATTATTCCCCAGCCAACATTTAGTTGATACACTTTTGTTATTTGCCTTTTTTGTAGCAGACATGATCTTTCTTTTTTTTTTTTTCATTTTCACCCCAAAGCCCCAGTAAATAGTTGTATGTCATAGTTGCACATCCTTCTAGTTGCTGCATGTGGGACGCTGCCTCAGCATGGCCGGACAAGTGGTGCGTTGGTGCGCACCCAGGACCCAAACCCGGACCCACAGTAGCAGAGTGCACGCAATTAACCGCTAAGCCACGGGGCCGGCCCAGATGTCGCAATCTTATCCATAGTATACTGATATGAATTAATGTTTTCTCTTGTTTTTTTAGTTTTTCTGCTCTGAGTGTAATAGAACAACCACTGTCTATTCTATGAGTACTTTTGTGAGTAAAATGATCTATTTAATAAATAGACTATATATATTTAAAAAATGACTATAACATATATTTTGTGATTCTATTTCTACAAAGAACCTCTGTCCTTTCTATATGATAAAAACACCCAGGAGCTGATGCGCTTTGCTGAAATGCTTTGTTTTTTGCTCATAAATTTGGCTTTTACTTTCTCTCAATGTGTTGTACAGTCTTCTGTATATTTTTCCACATTACTTCTTCTAGGAAGGAACCACATTTCAGTTTTTTTACATCATTCACAAGTGAATACTTTGAAGTACATACAATACTATGCTGTGATGTTAATGTAGACTAGAGTAACAAAACATTTTCACACTGTTTGAGGCCATAAAATGTAATTTAAAGTCTTTTTGTTGAATAATTAAAATGTACATGTAACATGAAACTCCTTCTCCTTCTTTCCTCCCTCCCTCCATATTTAACACCATCTACACCAACCCATCCCTTACTGCCAGCCTCAGTAGCTCTTGTGCCTTTTTGTTTGACACATGGATCTGTGTGCTTGGCCTCACCTCTCCCATCTCCTGTGGACTTTGGTTCATCAGTTACGCCCTTTCATTCCTTTGGCCTCATTCTTTCGCTCTCTATTAGTTTATAGCCTGCTTCTTATAATTGAGCTAAAAATTCCCAACGTGATAACAAAACCAAAGACCTTTCTCCAGAAATTATCTCAAGAAGCAGTAGAAAACATTAGTCATTAAAGAAAAGTAAAAAATATTCATTATTATGAATCATTAAAGAAAAATAATCATTAATGATAGTAACTACATTTATTGGCCTTGCTAAATATTTAGCTATATTTAAGTGCCATGCTAAACATAAATTATCTTTGTTTATGATAATTTTACATAAATTGTCTCATTTAATCCTCAACAACAATATGAGATAGGTATTGTTACTATTAATACCGTTCTACAGAAAAGGAAATTGAGGTTTAAAGAAGTAAAGTAAGTTGCTCAGGTTATATGGCTTTATTTATTTCACTCGTGAAAGAGCTGGAGTAGGAACCAAGTTTGTTTAATCCTCTTAACCACGTTTCCTCACTTCGCCCAGCCAATTTAATGAATGATAACGTACGTACCTTCAAGGAATGAGAAATTCCTAAGTGTATCTTTTGAACATAGAAAACAATAAATAGCTTTCCAATTTTCTTGGTAAAACTAGCTTAATCTTCCAAACCTATACTATATATACATATAAAAATCTTAAAATTTAGCAAATTGAATCCAAGATCATGTTAAAAGATTAATGCCTTCTGACCCAATAGAGTTTATTTTAGGAATATATGGACATAAATCACATACCTGGTCTATGACATAATAGGACATTCCCATCAACATTCAAATATTTTCATTTGAAACCGTACACAGAGGCTCACACTTATATGCACGAAGCCCCCTCTTAACATACCGATACCCATCCTCTTTCCCTTACCAGAGAGTTGCTATTCTGGCCATTTTCACTTTCCATTCTCACATGCTCTCTAGAACCCACTTAGATCAGGCTTTCACTCCACCAAAATTGCTCTTGAA
Source organism: Diceros bicornis minor (assembly GCF_020826845.1). Taxonomy (NCBI): domain Eukaryota; kingdom Metazoa; phylum Chordata; class Mammalia; order Perissodactyla; family Rhinocerotidae; genus Diceros; species Diceros bicornis. Next base: position 37,464,917 of record NC_080741.1, read on the forward strand.
GGTTACCCTTGATGATATCAAATTTAATAACCAATTTTCATTCTTACTAACAGCACTTGGCGTGCTTGATCATTCTCTCCTTTTTGAAATATTTGCTCCACTTGGCCTGCAGGACACCACTCTCTTATGGTTCACTTCCTATGGTTCTGGCTGCTCCTTCTGGCTTGTTTGCTGGCTCCTCTTCATCTTTCTGACCTCTAAACACTGGAGGGACCCTGGGCTCAGATATTAGAGCTCGTCTTTTCTTCATCTACCTCATGATCTCATCCAGTCCTGGCTTTTTAATTTTAATTTTAATTTTTTTTGGTGAGGAAGATTGGCTCTGAGCCAACATCTGTGCCAATCTTCCTCTACTTTGTGTGTGGGATGCCACCACAGCATGGCTTGATTAGCGGTGTGAAGGTCCGTGGCCAGGATCCGAACCTGCGAACCCCGGCCACCGAAGTGGAGTGCATGAACTTAACCACCATGCCACCAGGCTGGCCCCTAATTTTTATTTTTTCAATTAATTTTTATTTTATTGAAGTAATATATACACTTTGTGTGTGTGTGTGTAAGGAAGATCTGCCCTGTGCTAACATCTGCCAATCCTAATCCTCCTCTTTTTTTGCTGAGGAAGACTGGCCCTGGGCTAACATCCATGCCCATCTTCTTCCACTTTATATGGGACGCTGCCACAGCATGACTTGCCAAGCGGTGCGTCGGTGCGCGCCCGGGATCAGAACCGGCGAACCCCGGGCCGCTGCAGCGGAGCGCACGCACTTAACCGCTTGCGCCACCAGGCCGGCCCCAATATATACACATTTTAAAAAGTCAAATAGTACTTGTGAGATAACGGAAAATATATATATTGGTCTTTGTCCCTGGTTCCTGGTACAAAGCTCCTAAAACCCTTGTAAATTCCTAAGCAATGAGAGCACTAGGAGCATCTTTTGTTCCTGAGGTGACTCTGAGTGGGCTTCTGGATGGCTCCCGGCTAGGGGCTGGTAACCAGAAAGACCAAGCCATGATTAGAAGCTTGGAATTTTTCAGCCACACCCCTCATCCTCCAGAGAAGGGAGAAGGGCTAAAAATGGAGTTAATAATTGATCATGTCTACGTGGGGAAGCCTCCATAAAATCCCAGGGTTTGGAGAGCTTCCAGGTGGGTGAACACATCCACAACAGGAGGGTGACACACCCCAACTCCATGGGGACAGAAGCTCCCGTGCTCGGGACCTTCCTCGACCTCGCGCTATGTATTTCTTCATCTGGCTGTTCATCTGTATCCTCTACCATATTCTTTAATAAACTGGTAAATGTAAGTAAGTGTTTCCCTGAGTTCTGTGAGCCGCTCTAGCAAATTAATATAACCCAAGGAGTGGTCATTGGAACCTCTGATCTATAGCCCGTTGGTCAGATAACCAGGTGATAACCTGGGCTTGTTACTGGAGTCTGAAGTGGGGGGGGGGGTGCAGTTTTATGGGACAGAGACCTTAACCAGTGGGATCTGACGCTATCTCCAGGTAGATAGCGTTAGGCTTGAGTTAAATTGTAGGACATCCAGCTGGTGTTGGAGACTTGCTTCTTGTTGTGTGGAAAAACCTCAGCACATTTGGTGACCATAAGTGTCAGAAGTGAAGTGTTCTGTGTGAAGGTAAAGGGGACACACAGGGAAGAAAGAACTGCGTTTTTCCCTACCTAGGAAGGAAAAAACCTGAGTTTTTCCTTCTTAGTACTAAAAAGGCTTGTGATAAAATACAGCAGTTCCCTTTCCCATCCCTCCCTACTTTCTTCACTCTTCCTCTCTAGAGGCGACTAATTTTTACTCTGGTAGCTCTCTCCTCTGGCATTAACACCTCTATCTATTTGTAAATAAAATGCACATGCTACCTTTAGATATTCTCTATCAACTTCATATCATGGGAGATGAGAATTTATTCTCCTACAGTGCCAGTCCCTCTCCTACTATCCTTCATCTTCCAAATATAGCTCAATTACAAGATTTGGTCAAATCAATATTTAGTGTTTCTAGAGCCAGCCCTGATGTCCTAGTGGTTAAAATTTGGTGTCCTCACTGCTTTGACAGCCCAGGTTAGTTTCTTGGTGGTGGAACCACATCACCCATCTGTCAGTTGCCACACTGTGGCGGTGGCTCACACAGAAGAACCAGAAGGACTTACAACTAGGATATACAAACATGTACTGGGGCTTTGGGGAGGAAAAGAAAAAAATTCAGTGTTTCTATTATTATATATATGAAAACGTAATTTCCAGCAGATGTTGTAGTGTTCTATGATTATGTTTTTAACATATTTTCCAGTTTGTTGTCTGCTTGTAAACCCACTCACTTATCTTAAATTTGGTTGATGGTATTTTTCTGTTGTCAAATCCCATTTGGTTCTTTTATAAATATGTTACTTTTTATAGTTCCAATTTCCTGTTGAAATTTTCAAATGTGGCTTTTGTGTCCTTTAACATAGTAAATGTACTTGTTTTACTATTTGCGTTTGATAATTCCAACATTTGGAGCCCTCCAGGGCTGTGTCTGATGTCAGTTATTTCGATTAGTTCTTGTTCATATTATCTTGACTCCTCATGTGTCTAGTTATATTTGGTTGTGTGTTGAACAATGTATTTCAAAAATTAGTTATAAAAATAATGTAAGACTTAAGATGATGTTATCTCCCTCCAGAGAGGATTTGTATTTGCCTCTGCCAGGGACCACTAGTAATCTAGGATCACTTTAATCCAATTTCAAAGCTTTAGATTTGGGGCTTACCACATAATTCAAAACTGATGACAGTCAGTGTGAAGGCTGGTTTACTGTCAACTTACCCTTCCTTCTAGGGTGCAGCCCTTTGAAATCCTGGTCCAAAGCAGGAGATTGTTTATCAAGGTACCTCACCCTCAGTGGGCTCTGAACTCTGACTTTTGTCCTCTAGTTCTTAGAAGTTTTCAAAAGTGCAACCTCTCACTCACCTCTTTCCGACTAGCAAATGCCCAGGACAAAAGTGACCTGAATACTATGCTCACCTTCTAGATTCTATCCTCTCCTGCATCTTGCTTTAGTCTCATGTTGGCTCTTTAATGTTTTAAGGAGTTTTATTTAAATATTCTATCTAGCTGTTTCATTTGTCTTTGGTGGTAGGGTTGGTCTGAATTACCCAGTTTTCCTATTACCAGAAGCTGAAGTCCTTATCTGGTTTCCTTTCTCAGTTTTTTTTTTCTTTAATATATTAATTGCCTTGAAATCTATTAGTTTCACATCTTTTGGGAAACATTTCTTCTATATATCTCCTTCTTCTCTGTTGGTTGCTCTCTAGGTCTTCTGTACAACCATAATCCTAGGACTTTCTTTTGTTGTCAGTCTTGGAATTTCCTTTATTGTTCTTCCAGGTTAAATTTCCTGGGTTCTTGATCTGTATCTGTATATTTAGATTTATTTCCTGTTTTGGTGAAGCAGATCCTCTAGTAGTTTCACTGAGTTAAAAATAAGTCACATTGGCAGAAACGTGGTGAGAACAGTTGACATGGCTGTCTCTTGTGTCACACTGCCCCAATCAGGACTGTTGTTCAGTTGTTATCTGGACATTGTGACTTCACTGTCATCGTGCAAATTCCCTTCCTCTGCTGTCCTGTGTTGAATCTCCTGTTTTCTGTATTCCGTGTCTTCCTCTTTCTCAGATTACTCCCTCATTGTAGTGGAAACAAGGTGATTGGGTAGCATAGATTGGGTAACAGAACAAAGATATCCACATTCTAATCTCTGAAACTTGTGAATATGTTTCCTTAAATGGCAAAAGAGACTGCAGATGCGTTTAAATTAAGGATCTTGAAATAGAGAGATTATCCTGGATTATCTAGATTACCCAATGTAATTATAAGAATCCTTATAAGAGGAAGGTAGGAGTAGAGAGAGAGAAAGAGAGAAAGAGAGGAAAAAGTGTTGGCTTTATATATGGAGGAAGGGGCCACAAGCCAAGGAATGCAGGCAGTCTCTAGAAACTAGGAAAGATGAGAACACTGATTCTCCCCTAATGCCTCTGGAAGGAACACAGCCCTGCCACCACCATGATTTAGGAATTCTGACCTCTAGAACTGTAAGAGAATAAATTTAGATTGTTTTAACACACTAAGTATGTGGAAATTTGTTATAACAGCAATAGAAAGCCAATACAGGTGGTACACTTTTTCAGATCTTACAAGTCTTAAAGTGTCTATATTCAATCTTTACATTGATCGATAGTTTGGCTGGTTATACCGTTCTAAGTTGGAAGGCATTTCTCTTCAATACGTTGAAGACATTGTTCCATTGTCTTCTCCCTTCAAATATTGTTGAGAAGTCCAGAGTCATTTTTATTATGACTCCTTGTATGTGACGTGATTTTTTTTTTTCTTTCTCTCTGGACGCTCAGAGTATCATCTCTTTGTCTCTAATGTTCTGTTATTTCACAATGCCTGGTCTTTAAGAGTATAAAATTCTGTCTGTCAGAAACCTGGTGCTCTAAAACTCCAGAAACAAAATTGAAAAGCAAACAACAAACTGAGGAAAATATTTGCAACATTTGAAATAAAGGTCCATCATCCTTCTGATAGAAAGCACTTACAAATCAACATAAAAAAATGAGTTCTCCAAAAGAAAAATTAAAAAGAGTAATTCACAAAAGAATACAAAAATGGCTAAGAAACACATAAAAAAACCATGGCCTCACTAGATATAAAATAAATGGAAATTAAAACTATGAGAAAGTATTTTTCACTTTTTCAATTGGTGAAGATTAAAAAAACAAAGAGCCAATGTTGGTTAAGTTTTCAGCACTTTCATATGCTGCTGATAGAAATGTGATACATACATCACATGCCATAAAGGCACACATCTCTTCTAGATGAGGCACAATTTTGTAAGGTAGATCAAAATCTTTTCAAAATGCTCATGTCCTTTGATTTAACATATTCTCTTCTAGGGATTTATTCTAAGAAAATAATAATGGATGTGAATAAAGATTTAACTACCATCTTGGCCATGTTGTATATAACATTGAGAAATGATATAAAACTAGAGAAAATCTCTCTATGGCAATGGGACGTTTTAGCAGAATATAATAGCAAACTAACGGGATAAAAAGTGATCAGTAATGGAAAGAGGCTGACTCATGGGGAAATGAAATGAGATTGGGTGAGAAAAAATTTTTTTTTCTAATTATCTGGACTCTGTGCTTTGTTAGTAGTAAGGTTGTTTTCTTTCTAGTGATGAACTATTTCTAGTTCCAGACATTGAGGGGCCTTCAATAATGACAATAAAATAATAATAACAATAAGAGCAGTAACAGCTACCTTTGACTACTTACTGTGTGCCAGGCAACCTATCAATTATTTAATATATTTTATTTAATTTTCACAGTAACCCTTTGGGGTAAGTAGTATTACTTATCTTTAGATGTGAAGACTGAGGCTTGGATATGTTGAATAAACGGCCCAAAGTCACATGGATAATAAATACTGCAGTTAGAATTGAAACTTAGGCAGTTGAGTGTTATGGACTCTATGTTTATGTCCCCCCAAATTCACTTGTTGAAACCCTAATCCCCAATGTGACGGTATTTGGAGATGGGGCCTTTTGGAGGTAATTAGATCACGAAGGTAGAGTCTTCATGATGGGATTAATGCCCTTATAAGGAGATAGTTGCTTTACTCTCTGCTCTCCACTATGTGAGGATACACAAAGAAGATGGCCATCTGCAAACTAAGAAGAGGGCCCTCACTAAGTGCCGAATCTGCCAGATCTTGATGTTGGTAAAATACCATTTTTGTATATAATAAGCTGCTCAGCAGGGCAGAATTTTAAATTTTTATTAGCAGAGAAATTACCATTTAAAATTGACAGCTGCATCTCTGTTACTGGAGGTCCCCCTTTGTTATGGAAGGGGGATTCCTTTTAATTAGGTAAATGCAAGGCAAACAGAGGAAGGGTGTAGCTGGACATTTTGGGAGTTGTCAGTGTTGCTCTTCTTATCATATCCATGTACAAGGAGTTGAAGGTTGCTGGGAAAAAGTCAGCAAATTTTCCCAAAGACTAAGGTGCCTCTGGGAAGGAAGTTATTGAGACCCTGACCACTTTCTTCAGAAGGGTCAGTATTACTACATCACGTCTGATGCACCGAAGTGGCCATGACCTGAGATGGCAGCAAAAGACGCCAGGGCTTAGACAAGAGAAATTCACCATGAAGGAGAAGGGATCCTGGACTGCTTACCTGGGCTAACACTGCTGGTTAGGAGGACAGGTTTCTAGCTTAGTCCTTATAAATTTCACTCTAGCATCACAGGTGTCCTAGGAAAAGAGCCCTTGGTGTTTGTAATGTTGAAACTACAGACTATGAGAGCGCTTAAATTTTCATAGTTCCCTCTTGCGAACAGTCTTGATATAGCAGATCTTCTGTGTTTCAACAGTGACACCTTGTGGGGCAGAGGTAGGAGAGACTCAGGTCTGTAAGGACTAGAGCAGTTTTCGATCTTTCATCTTTCATTTTTTTTCAGCTTTATTGAAGTGTAATTGACAAATAAAATTGTAATATATTTAAAGCATACAATGTGATATTTGATATACACATACATTGTGAAAAGATTCCCAACATTGAGTTAACACATCCATCACCTTTTTTGTGTGTATGTGAAAACACTTAAGTTCTACTCTCTTAGCAAATTTCAATTACACAACACAGTATTTTTAATTATAGTCACCATGTTAACAATAGACCAGACCTTATTCATCTTATAACTGATAGTTTGTACTCTTTACCAACCTTTCCCTATTTCCCCTAGCCCCCCAGCCCCTGGCAACCACCATTCTACTGTTTCTATAAGTTTGACTTTTTTCTTTCAGATTCCACATATAACTGATATCACGCAGTATTTTTCTTTTCTGGTATCTATATATATATATATCACATTTTCTGATTATATATATATCTCACATTTTCTTTATCCATTCATCAGTCGACAGACACTTAAGTTGTTTCCATACCTTGGCTATTGTGAATAATCCTGCAGAGAACATGAGAGTGCTGATACTTCTTTGAGATAACGATTTTGTTTACTTTAGCTATATACCCAGAAGTAAGATTGCTGGATCATATGGTATTTCTTTTTTTTTTTGCTAACATCCACGCCAATCCTCCTCTTTTTTGCTGAGGAAGACTGGCCCTGGGCTAACATCCGTGCCCATCTTCCTCTACTTTATATGGGACGCCGCCACAGCATGGCCTAACAAGCGGTGCGTCGGTGTGAGCCTGGATCCGAACCGGCGAACCCCGGGCCGCCGCACTTGAGCGCGTGCACTTAACCGCTTGCACCACTGGGCCAGCCCCTGGTATTTCTATTTTTAATTTTTTGAGGAATCTCCATACTGTTTTCCAAAGTGGCTGTACCAATTTACATTCCCACCAACGGTATACAAGGGTTTCCTTTTCTCCATATCCTCGCTAGCATTTGGTATCACCTATTTTTTTGAAAATAGCCATTCTGACAGGTGTGAGGTGATATCTCATTGTGGTTTTGATTTGCATTTCCTGATGATTAGTGAGCACCTTTTCATGTACCTGTTGCCCATTTGCATGTCTTCTTTGGGGAAATGTCTATTCAGGTCCTTTTGCCCATTTTTTAATGGGTATTTGTTTTTTTGCTGTTGAATTGTATGAGTTTCTTATGTATTTTGGGTATTAACCCCTTATTGGATATGTGGTTTGCAAATATTCTCTCCCACTTCATAGGTTGCCTTTTCTTTTTGTCGATGGTTTCCTTTGCTGTGCAGAAGCTTCTTAGTTTGATGTAGACCCATTTGTTTACTTTTGCTTTTGCTGCCTTTGCTGTTGGTGTCAAACTCAAAAAATCATTGCCAAGACCAACGCCAAGGAGCTTACCCACCATGTTTTCTTCTAGGAGTTTTTTTGGTTTCAGGTCTTACATTCAAGTCTTTAATCCATTTTGAGTTGATGCTTGTGTACAGTGTAAGATAGGGGTCCAATTTCATCCTTTTGCATGGGGATATCCAGTTTTCCCAACCCCACTTACTGAAGAGATTATCCTTTCCCCATTGTGTACTCTTGGCTTCTTTGTCAAAAATTAATTGACTATATATGCATGGGTTTATTTCTGGACTCTATTCTGTTCCATTGATCTATGTATCTGTTTTTATGCCAATACCACACTGTTTTGATTACAATAGCTTTGCAATATAGTTTAAAATCAAGAAGAGTGATGCCCCCAGCTTTGTTCTTTCTCCAGATTGTCTTGGCTATTTGGGGTCTTCTGTGGTTCCATATGAATTTTAGAACTGTTTTTTTTGTTTTTTAAAATTTTTGTGATAAATGCCATTGAAATTTTAATAGGGATTTCATGGAATCTATAGATGGCTCTGAGTAGTATGGACATTTTAACAATACTAACTCTTCCAATCCATGAACACAAGATAGCTTTCCATTTTTGTGTATTCTTCAATTTCTTTCACCAATGTTTTATAGTTTTTTTTGTGTGTGTGTGAGGAGGACTAGCCCTGAGCTAACATCTGATGCCAATCCTCCCCTTTTTTCTTGAGGAAGATTGGCCCTGAGCTAACATCCGTGCCCATCTTCCTCTACTTTATATAGGACGCCGCCACAGCATGGCTTCACAAGCGATGTGTTGGTGAGCGCCCGGGTTCCAAACCTGCGAACCCTGGGCCGCCAAATCGGAACGCGCGCACTTAACCGCTTGCGCCACCAGGCCGGCCCCCAATGTTTTATAGTTTTTAGTGTACAGATCTTTAACCTCCTTGGTTAAATTTACTCCTAAGTATTTTATTATTTTTCATGCTATTGTAAATGGAACTGTTTTCTTAATTTCTCTCTAATCTTTCATTGTTAATGTATAGAAATGCAACTGATTTTTGTATATTGATTTTGTATGTTGCAACTTTACAGAATTCATCCATCTTTCATTCTTAAAGCCAGTCATAAGCAAGATTGAGCCTATGGACTCTCTTTCTGAGTCTACCATAGAAGGACACAAACATATAGTACACATGATGTACCATATATACATGTTTAATATATATATAGATATCTAGAGCACCAGATATTCCCAGATGGTCTCCCATCTAAGTATTAACCAGGTCCACCCCTGCTTATCTTCTGGGATCAGGCACATTCAGGGTAGTAGGGGTGTAGGCACATTTGTTTAATTTGAATGTTAAAAACAGATATATACACCAAAAGACAAATGACAGAATGGGTATGGAAAATATATCACAAAAGAATGATTTTCCTAATAAACAAAGAGCACTTATATGTCGATAAGGAAAGAGACGAGTAATTGGACAGAAAAAAGGCAAAAGGATAAAAATAAGCAGCTAACAGAAAAAAGAAATATAAATAATACTTAAAAAGTTTTGATTTCATTCATAATTAAATTATTTATTAAACATGAAGATTAAAAGCATAGTGAGATGCTATTTTTCATCTAACAGGGTAATAAATATTAAAAAAGAGGATAAAATTTAGTGTTAGTGAGGGTGTGAAGAAACTCTCACAAACTGCTAGTGGAAATAAACATTAGTGCAAAATTTTGGAAGGTAATTTAGTAACATGTATCCAAATTTAACATGCACATACTCTGTAATCCAGTAATTCCACTGTTAAGCGTTTAGTAGTGCTTTCCAATTATTTTTTGTTTATATATTATTTAATTTATGATACATTCATTTGTAAGTAAGAGAAAAATGCAACTCAAACAGGTTCAGACAACAATGGGAATTTACTGGGCTATGGACCTAGATCCCAGAAACGGGAGGGGGGGCATCAGCTCTGGTATTATTCAGCATTTCAGTGATATCATCGTAGACCCAGTTTCCTTCTAGCTCTCCTCTCTGACTTCTGGTATGTCAGTTTTATCCAAAGGCTAATTCCTCATCAAGGTCACAAGATGGTTGCCAATCGCGCCTAAGGTATAGTTGACATATGCATTTTTTATGGCTGCAAGGCACCTTTGAAAATCGTTCCTACAGCGAGTTCTCCATCTTATGAGTCTTTACTTCACCAGTGTGGAATCCAGAAATTCTGTTTCCCAGCCTTTGCAGCTCTGCCTATACCCTTTCCAGACATTCACATGGAATCTGGTGACACGAAGATGCAAGAACCATGCAGAAACCCTTCTGGGAAGGGTGGCAGTATTATCTCTAGAGGCTGCAGTTGCAGAGGCTCAGGCAGAAGCCCCCAGGGCCCAGCACCCTTTGCCAGCGGGGTATTTGTGCTCAGTGGGCTGGCAGTGGTGTTTTCTCTGCAGCAGTTCTGCAATAGGATATATTCTGCTGTATGGCCCTGAAGCCTGATTCTCTGGCCTTCCCAGAGACTCTGAACACCCTAATATCCTTTTAATAAATTTAAAATTTAAAATTTATTATTTTATTAAATTTTATTATTATTACTAATTTTAACTTAATTTTATTAAATTATTTAAATTAAATTATACTATTTTATTTTGTATAAAATTTTATTATTAAATTTAAAAAAATTTAATAAACTATCCACAGTTCATTTCTATTGTGCGCAAGTAAGAACTCTGACAGAGAGATGTTTCTTCATCACATCTAGGGAAAGTAAGGTTGCATTCAGAAATTCTCTCAAAAGAGCAAAGAAGATTTCTTCTCTGGGACCTCTGGCAAACCTCTTTTATATCTCAATAGTCAGAATTGGGTCATTTTTTTTTTCCTGAACTACTAAGGCTTGAGGATGGGATTACATTAATGATCTAAAGCCTGACCTACATCCTTATCTCTAAAGGCTTAAGACAAAGGACAAAGAGGGAGAGGTGAGGATACCCAGGTGAAGATGAAGATAGAGAAGGATGAATAGGCGAAGGTATATGGGAGGGAGGAGGACCTCAACTACCAGTCAGAGCAACTTATCTTAAACCCCTTTGTTGTACTCCCAAACTTGCTCTTCACGTGTGTATTCCTCTTTGGTGCTCTCATCTCTGCATGAACCACTGATCATGTTGCTGCTGGTCACCACCTGGAACCTCTGGACACGGTCACCAGGATAGGGTGTAGGTTCCTCACCATGTGGTCAGCAGAGTTGAGAATGTGGGGCCAGTCACATTCTTTGCTGTCTTGTTCCTTCATTCTCCCTTTAGTGACAAATGAGGCAATTAAAAAAATGACAATGACTTTCTCCTTAGTTTAATGAAAAAGTCCTCAAGAAATTCAACCCTTGTTGTTGTACTCCAGTTTCTAATTTTTCTCCCCTACTCTTAGGCACCAATCTCTCTGCAACAATGCTTCCTTCTCACCTCTCAAAGCAAGCCTTCATTCATTCTTTGGAACAACCCACCCCTTCCAAATGGATTAGACTATATCTCCAGCAGTACATTCCTCAAAATTTTAAGCCTGTTTTGAACATTACACTTCTCAAGAGTGAATCTCACCCTCAGTACCTTAGACATTTTGGACTAGATAAGTTTTTGTTGTGGGAGACTGTCTCGTGTACTGTACGTAGTATTCTTGGTCTCTACCCACCAGATGCCAGTAGCATTCCATCCCCTCCCCAAGTTGTGACAACCAAAAATGTCTCCAGACATTGCTAATTGTCCTCCAGGGGGCAGAATTACCTGTGGTTGAGAACAGTTAGGCTAGACGAGTATCCTGGGGGAGGGTGTGGTGGGTAAGGGCAGTGGAGTCCTCTCATAGTCCAAGTTATGGTGAGGAACTTTGACTATCCAGGTCCCACAAAAAGTACAAGGTAGGTGAAGGAACTCACTTCTGTGACTTGTAGACGAGTCTCTTTGTTCTCCTAAAGGTGCTGCAGGTGACTGTTGAATCACCATCTCCCAAAGACAAATATTAATTTTCATAGCGTACAGCCTAACCACAAAGTGGATGATATATACTTTCTCATCTGCCCCATAATTTGCAAAGCCATATCTCTCATAAGGAGGTTAGTATTACACACTATTATTTAGAAGAGACTTAATCCACCTACCTTGATTCCAAGTGTACCTTCTTTGGATCATCCCTGAGCAATATTCCTTTCAATTCCCTTAGCTACTCATAGATTTGGCCAAAAGATTTGAAATTATTACTTGGAAATTTAATCTTGTAGTTTGTTTTTTTAGTGATGGTGGTTGCTGTGTTATTTGGTACATAGTTTTGGGCTACCTGATATGCAGTTATTCAAAATTTTTTTAATTGCAACCGTTAGTTACATTTTTTTTTCTGGATAATTTTATCCTTTAGCATTATGAAGTGTCCTTAAACACGTGTAAGTCTTTTTGGCTTGAACTGTCTGATATCAACATAACAACCTCTGCATTCTTCTTATTTCCATTTGCCTTGTATATCTTTGTCTATTCCTTTCTATTTGTCCTTTCTGAATCATTTTGTTTTAGGTGTATTGTTTGTATGTACCATAATGTTAGTGTATCAGTTAGCTTTTGCTGCATAACCAACCATACCAAAACTTCGTGGCTTAAAGCGCGAGTCATTTATTTAGCTCATGATCTGTGGGTTGGCTGAGCATTTGTGGTCTAGGCTGGCTCAGCTGATCCAATGGGCTTGTTCACACGTGTGATGTCAGCTGAGGGGCTGGCTGGTAGCTGGATGATCTAAGGTAGCCACATTCACATATTTGACAATCAGCAGATTTTTGCCTATGGCTAGGGGAATGGCTGGGCCATGTGTCTTTCATTATCCAGCAGGCTACACTGAACACACAGAGGTCACAGGGTTTCAAGTGCAGCAAGAGGGGACAAGTCCTGATAACTGAAGTGTCTGCTTGCACCACAATTGCTAATGCCCCATTGGCCAAAGCAATTCACATCAACAACCCAGACTTAAGGGGTGGAGAAACAGATCCATCTCTTGCTGAAAGGATCTGCAATATCACATTGCAAAGTCATAGATGAAGGGAGGGAAAGAATTTGTGGCTAATTTTGTAATCTATCATATTTGGGTTTTCTTTTGTGAATCAATCTAAAAGTCTTTTCTTTCAATGGTCAATTTCTACCCAATTATATTTATTAGACGATTGTTATGTTTGATCTCAATATTGTCATATCATTCTGTGCTATATTTATGGAGCATATTGTTATTTTTACTGTTTTTCTCCATGTGGTCTATTTGCTCTTTTTAATTTTCTTTTGGTGTTTAGGAAAGTTTATATTTTTGTTTTAATGGTTATCTTTATACTAATGCCTTTTTCTTATTTGGTCCCCCTTTTGCTTACTTCCTTCTGCTATTTGATATGTCAGCTTTAAATGACATTTGCTGATATCATTTAAATAATATCTTTTGACTCCCATGTATCCAATTCACCAATCAAGTTACTCATTCTACTTTTCCTTTCTGATGTTTGCAATGTACTGTGAAATGGATCCAAAAAGTAAGACAGATTAATGGGTGGATGGATAGTGGGGTGATTAGATAGGTAGATATGTGATAAAGATAGATATATGTGATAGTAAAATGTTAATGTTAGAATCTAGATGGTGGTTATGTAGGTATTGACTGTAAACTTCTATGCTGTGTTTGAAATTTTAAAAATTAAAATGTTTGGGGAAAAAGAACATGGGAGCCAGCCTGAAGGTGCTCCCATTGCCAAATCTTGGACAAAACAGAGCATCCATATAAATAATGACAGTAATGAATTATAATATACTGAATAAAATAAAAATCTATGAGCCTATGCTGATATAAATATATAAACAAATGAATAAATAAATAAATGGGAGAGAAAGGAAAACTCTTCCTTATAGAATAATGCCAACTAATCAATATAGGAGGAATGATAGATAAGAAAATTACCATTTTGCAACCATGATAACAATAACAGATTCAGCCAAGAATCATCAAAGGATGCAAAAACTACTAGAAAAAAGTTTAATGAGGAACAATATATTTATATAGTGTCAAAGTATATTCCCACAAATTACTTGTTAATTACAAAGAGAAAATAGTAATTTTTCAGGAAGAAACCTGGTAGACACCTAAAAATATTAGTGTTTATTGTGACTGTAAATTTTGTTAATAGCATACCAAGATATGTACTATGATTTTATTTCCTTACTTGCTCAGTCTTTTATTTTAGTGTTACTTTCTTTTCTTCTTCCTTATAATTATTCTTATCTTCTTCTGAAAGCTCCATCACATCAAGTATTCTGTCTAATCCCTCCAATCTTTCCTTTTTCCTCTAAGGGACCTTCCTTCTGGAGCCCTTCATCCTCCTGCTTTGATCTGGGCTGGCTACTCTTTAGGCTTGCTGCACAGCTGCCATTTTAGGACTATTTAACTTCTCTCCCAGACCTCCTCCTACGAATTATCTCCTGAACTACGCTCTATGAGGGTGGATGCAGGACCTCTGTAAATATATACAATAGATTGATAGATTGGTTACAGAATTCTCTTGTTTTAAATTTTGCTTGGCACACAGTGGAAGATCCAGAGATATTTGCTGAACAACTTAGTATGGTCATTCAAATGTTATTGATACTTTCCTTTGTACCAGGAAGCTTACAGGATTTGCTTTTTAATATATAGTCATAAATATTAAATAAATAAAGATAAATGAAATTAAATGTATTCTGTGTATACGCACAATTTTCTTACAAGGAAACTCAAGTGTGTTTAATACGAAGAGACACTAATAACCATTTACTTACTGTTCCCAGAATTTGAAACAGAGAACTAATGTATGCCCGAAGGAGCAGACTAAAGAAACTTTTTTTTTTTTTGTGAGGAAGATCAGCCCTGAGCTAACATTCATGCTAATCCTCCTCTTTTTTTTGCTGAGGAAGACCGGCTCTGAGCTAACATCTATTGCCAATCCTCCTCCTTTTTTTCCCCAAAGCCCCGGGAGATAGCTGTACGTCATAGTCGCACATCCTTCTAGTTGCTGTATGTGGGACGCCGCCTCAGCATGGCCGGAGAAGCGGTGCGTTGGTGAATGCCCAGGATTCCAACCCGGGCTGCCAGTAGCGGAGCACGTGCACTTAACCACTAAGCCACAGGGCTGGCCCCGGAACATTCTTATGTACCACTAAAAGCAAATTAACAGCAAAAGTCAGGGTGAGAAGGTGAGGAGAGTGAGGTGAGAGTGAAGCAAGAGTTCCTCTTTCCACTTGAAACACTTAAACAAATATTGGATTTTAATGAAAACAGGAGTCTTGAAACATGCACTCAATGTTGAGATACTCAGGAGACAATTTTCAGCTCTCGGCAGAAATATTTATTTCTACTCTATAAAGCAACTTTTTCAAAATAATGCTTATATTTATTCTCAGAAGTTATCTTACCCAAGTAAAATACTCTCATTTAAGAGAGACAAAGGGCAAAGGGCAATAGTTATTCAAACAGCTGTGAATAGTATTAGCGAACTAGCAACTGATGGAAATATGAGCAGCAGTACATGGGATGAGAATGGGCTTACAGGGGCCAGCTCGGTGGCATAGTGGTTAAGTTCATGCGCTCCGCTTCTGGCGGCCATTCGGGGTTCGCAGGTTTGGATCCAGGGTGCAGACTTATGCAGCGCTTATCAAGCCATGCTGTGGCAGGCATCCCACATAAAGTAGAGGAAGATGGGCATGGATGCTAGCCCAGGGCCCATCTTCCTCAGCAAAAAAGAGGATTGGCAAAGGTGTTAGCTCAGGGCTAATCCTCCTCACCAAAAAAAAAAAAAAAAAAAAGAATGGGCTTACGTAGGGAGTAATTCTAAATAAAAGGCTGAATAGTTCCCCTATTTCTCTTTAAAATTTTCATGGTTTGTGGACAAGATTTACACACCCATATGTGAAAAATGGGCAATTTTCTCTTCTTGCTTTCATTTTTTATTTCTTCAAAAGTTAAATATGCAAATAGATTAGGGAGACAAATGGTTCTCTATTACATGTTGCAAAAAACCCACTGCCCCTGCCCCACACCATTCTCCTCTTTCCACTCCTTACACAGGATGTGTCACCCCAGATGACATGGAGTACCATCCTTCATTTCCTCAAATCTATTTGAGTTTTCTACTCCATACCTTTTTCTCCCTAGCTCCTCCTCTGGCCCCTACCCGACACTCTAGGTTTACTCTGAGTGTGGAGTAAGGAAGTGAGGACATCTCATTTACCCTTTGCCCTTCACTTTCTCTCTCTTAGATGACTCTTCTCAGCACCCAAAGGGCTTTCTCTTTCTTGCATTGCAGGAACTTTCCTTACATCAAATCCTTATCCCATACACTCTCTCATTCATTGTAAAAACTCTTTATTGCAGTCTTCTGGGCTTGGTTTGACAAGCCTATTTTCTCAACAAATCTTGGCTCCTCCAAAAATCACAAGTGCTTACTTTCAGGCTATTGTCTCAAAATAGACTCTAATAAAATCTATTTTGAAACTCAAAGCTGTTTTCAGTAGGGTTCTGTCATTCCAAAGAGGCAATTATTTCCATTGGTTCAATCAGTGGGGGTAATGATGGGTCCATCAGAACTAGGGATTATTAGGGAGGAAAATCTATTGACTTAATATCCTCCACAATATTACATCTGAGAATATACTCTAAGAACGTATTTTATGGAGTTTCATTACACAGATGGAAAAATCAATGTTTCCATAAGCAAGGTTGGAAGCAGTGAAACTCATCCTTGGACTGCATCACTAGTGTTCCTTAATATCCACTTCTTCCTTCCCTTGTGGCATACCAAAGACCACCCCTCCCATTCCCAATGCAGTTTGATGGGGCCAAGTGAGAGGTTCTAGTCAGTGAAATGTGAGTGGAAGTGAGAGGGCTGAGGCAGTGAAAAGCTGCTGTGTGATGCTGTAGATTCCCTCTTCTTCTTTGAAAGTGGAGTCTCATGTTGAGATGGCTGAGCTACAAGATCAAAGTAGTCTGGATTACTGAGACATTGCTTGGAGGACAGCTACCTTGGAGAGTTGCCTGTCCCATATTAGACTTTGTGTGAGCAAGGAACAAATGTTTATTATGTTAAGACACTGAAACTTTGAAATTGTTTATTATCAGAGCACGAGCTAGCCTATTCTAATACACCGTCCTTCTTTGGCAACTGGCTTATTGCCTAATTAATGATTACAGTAGAAATCTAATTTTTTTTCACAAGCAGTGAAACTCATTTGAAAATATTTACTGAGTGCTCACTGTGCCAAGTGCTGGAGATATAACAGTATACAAAACAAACACAATTTTTGCCCTTATGGACCTTATATTCTAGTGGGGAAGTCAGATAAAAATTAAATCAACAAACAAAACACTTGCTAGTTAGGATAAGTGTTATGAAGGAAATAAACAATGGCTGAGTTAGACATTAACAAGGTGGGAATCTACTTTAGATGGTATGATGGAGAGGAGACATTTCAACTGAGATATGAAGAAAAGGGGAAAGTATTCTAGGTCATATGAAGAAAGAAAGATCTCAGCGAGTTTGAGAAACTGAAATAAGACCAATGTGACTGGGCAGTAATGAATAAGGAACAAGTGGCAAAATATGAAGTTGAGACATGCAGAGAGAGATACTGCTATAGTAAGGAGTTTGGATTTTATTCTAAGTTCCACCAGATGGGATCACTTTAATCTTCCCTTGATCAATGCCACACAGTTACTCACATCTATGTTCATTTCCTATTTCCTTCCATCTGCCTCAACAAATGACATATCCTTCATCTTTCTGAGAGTTAATCCCTCCCCTTGTACCTTTCCTCCTCAGTTATCCTTTCCCCTCCTCTTTTCATGTACTTTGCTCTTTTGGTTATCCTTAGCTCTTCTGAATCTTCATTTTCTTCCCAGGAGGTTAGTCTTGTCAACCAACCTGTAAGATACTCTATTACCTTCTATCTAAAAAACACTTAATCTGATCCTATATTTCCTGATAGCTTCTGACATATTTCTATTTGTGTTCCTTTGTAGTCCCAGTGGCTTAAAAATAATGTGTATGCTGCCTGTTGATTCCCAAACAAGACCTCTTCTTGGAGATCTAATCTCATATACCCAATTGTCAATTTAATGACTCCACTTGAATGCTTGGGTATAAACACTCTCCATCCCCTGCCCCCATCAGTGGATTATCCATCAGTTTTCCTTATATCAGTAAATGATTCCAGTTACCATTCAGATGTTTAGGCCCCCAAACTGGGAGCCATCTTGATCACTTCCTTTTCCTTACTTTCCTTTCCTGTTATCAGTAAATTCAATTTTTAACTCAGAAATACATCAACTTGACTCACTCCTGCTAATATTAGCTTTCCTGATCTCTTGCCTGGATTTCTGAAATGGTTTCATGATTTGCCTCCCTGCTTCCATCTTGTCTTTCCCTAACGCCATTTCCTACACAGCAGCCAGAGTAACTATTTTATTTATTTTAACTTAGAATATTTTAATTAAAATAAATTTTAAAAACTGGTAAAATAAACTTTTATAACAAAATTAGCATATACGCTGTAAAAACATACAAAAAAGACACGCAAAAATAAAAAAATAAAAATATACATTTCTACTTCTAAAGATTACAACTGCTAACACTAAGGGTGTAATCCTTCCAGATCTTTTTTGTAGTACATGAATACACATATGTGCATTTTGTAACCAAAATGAGATATCACAACATACATACTGTTCTGTGACTTGCTCTTTTCAGTTAATAATCTCCACCTTTCCATGGCAATACTTTTTCATCTTATACTCAGTCCATCTATATTCAAATTTCTTCAGTTCTCCTGAAAATGCATTTTATAGGTGGTCTGTTCAAACCAGGATTCAGTGCAGGCTCTTAAGTCCTTTAAATGTCTTTTCACAGAGCAGTGGCTTTTTTCATAACAATAAAGTGTTGACCAGAGGGGGTCAGTTATCCTGCAGAATGTTCCACCTTCTGGATGTTTGGTTACTTCCTATGGTATCATTTAGTTGTTCCTCTATCCCCTGGATTTCTTATATGTTGTGTGTTAAATGAAAAGGTTTGATAGATTCAAGTTAAACATTCTTGCCTGGAATATCTCATAGATGATATTGTATACTTCATACCACATCCCATCAAGAGACACAATATCAGATTGATGCACAGGGTGGCCTTTTTAAAATGTAAATTGTATCATGTCACTATTGTTTAAACGCTATTTATAGCTTCCTTTGCATTTATTCTACAATACAAATTCTTTAACTTGGCCTACAAGGTTTTGAATGATTTGATGCCTGCCTGCTTACTCTTCCAACTTTGTCTCATTCTAGTCTCTACTTTTTCTTTTTTTTTTTTTTTTTGTGAGGAAGATCAGCCCTGAGCTAACATCTACGCTAATCCTCCTCTTTTTGCTGAGGAAGACTGGCTCTGAGCTAACATCTATTGCCTATCCTCCTCCTTTTTTACTCCCCAAAGCCCCAGTAGATAGTTGTATGTCATAGTTGCACAACCTTCTAGTTACTATATGTGGGACGCCTCCTCAGCATGGCCGGAAAAGCGGTGCGTGGGCTCGGATCCGAACCCAGCCACCAGCAGCGGGGGCGCACGCACTTAACCGCTAAGCCACGGGGCGGCCCCTCTACTTTTTCTGTATTTCATTCCATTCTCTACTTTTTTTTAAAAATAATTTTATTTATTTTTTTTTCCCCCCAAAGCCCCAGCAGATAGCTGTATGTCATAGCTGCACATCCTTCTAGTTGCTGTATGTGGGATGCGGCCTCAGCATGGCCAGAGAAGCGGTCCGTCAGTGCGTGCCCGGGATCCGAACCCAGGCCGCCAGCAGGGGAGTGCGCGCACTTAACCGCTAAGCCACGGGGCCGGCCCGCATTCTCTACTTTTTAAGAGTAGAGAAAACTCTTTTTAAGTTTTTGCCACACGGTTTGCTTCAACTCCCTGAATATGGGAAGTACTTGCCTCCTAGGACCTTTGCACTCACTGCTCCTCGGTCTGGGAGGCTCTCCCTTGCCACTACTTCTTTGCCACTCTTCTCCTCCAATGTCAAGCATCTTCTCAAACTGCAGGTTATTTTAAGTTCACCTTCTCAGAGAAGCCTTCTTTAATTATCTTGTTGAAACTAGGTTCTTCCAATGGACCCTAATATGCTATATCCCAAGCACCATGTTTCTTGTACTATGATACTTGTTTGTGCACCTTAGTATCTGTGTCCTTACCTGACTGTAAACTTCACAATGGCAGGGACCTTGCCTACCAGGCTCACCGTGCACTCAGTACTTGTACACAGCGCGTTGAATGAACTACCATGGGTCACAATAACCCTTAGGCTGCTAGGTCTTAGGTCGCCGCAAACTCTCGAAGGTGGCAATACCAGAAGTCCTTCACTGAGAAGTTGTTTGAGTGGAGTGTTACTTTTACGTGAAAGCGCTCTGTCTACCCGCCGCGGCAGTAAAGACGAAGAGAACACCACATGCACAGACAACTAGGACCTTATCACGCAGCCCAGGCGGAGCTGGGCCCAGGTGAGAGGCGCAGCCGCCCCAACTCCCTCACGTGACCGCGGGCTGCGCCTGCGCAGGAGCTCCCGGAAGTGGCCGGACCCGAAGCGCAGGCCCAGCGCTCGTCCGTCAGCCCGTCGGTCCGCCCGTCCGCCAGCTCGCTAGCCCGCGCGCCTCGGTCCTCGTCGCTGTGCCGCGGTCTGTGTGGCCCGAACGGCTGCCGAGGTGCTCGCCATGGCGACGTTCATCTCGGTACAGCTGAAAAAGACCTCGGAGGTGGACCTGGCCAAGCCGCTGGTGAAGTTCATCCAGCAGACGTACCCGAGTGGCGGGGAGGAGCAGGCCCAGTACTGCCGCGCGGCGGAGGAGCTCAGCAAGCTGCGCCGCGCCGCTCTCGGCCGCCCGCTGGACAAGCACGAGGGCGCGCTCGAGACGCTCCTGAGGTGGGCCTGGGGCCGGGCGCGGGAGGTTGTCTGCAGTGCAGCCTGCCGGCCTCCTTCCCTCCTCCGCCTTTACTTCCTCTCTCTCTCCCACCCACGGCCCAGGCCCGGCCGCCCCGCCCTGGCTTGGCCGGGTGCGTAGGTGTGGTCTGCATTCCTTCTTAGTGAGCAGAGCGGCCCGCAGGCCGCTGCTCACCCTGCCCGCTTGTGCTGCTGGTCAGCCGGGGCTTGGTCGGTCGGATGCCTGGGAGGAACGGTCTGCCACGTACCGCTCTGTCTTGCCACATTTACCTAGAACTAGTTTTTTTTTTCACTTTTTGGGGGTCTCTAACTGAGACTCTCGTTTCCCTCCGTTTTTGCATCACTGCAAAACTTTTTGGCCGGATTTGGATTTCATAATAGTAGTTGCTTGAGGGAAGTGGGAGAATTGAGACACTGAAACACATGTCTATTACTTATTACATTGTCCACTTGAAATTAGGCGTCTTTCTAAGTTCATCATAATCAAATGACAGATGGAGAATTCCAAAGGTTAGGAACTACAATTGTTTGAAATCAAACTTGAGTGACATAATGGGTTCAAGATAGGTTGCGTAAAATCAGTTTGTTCACAAGCAGGTATGCGCATAATGGAGTAAATTTGTTGTCTTAGCAAATGCTTAGTGAGCTCATGCTGTATTTAATGAGAGTTCCTTTTGTGGTATTTTCCAGTTAGGATGGCAGAACATTTTTACAGCATTTTATAGTTAAATAGTTAAAATTTCTTCGCCTACGTTGTTAATGATCTCATTTCCTATGTATATCATATTCTTGTTTCACAGGAGAAACACAGCTGTGTTAGGATGCAGGCAGGAGAAGCCCAGGTTAAACTAGCTTATTTGTTCTGATAACTGAAAAGTCGAGGAATAGTTTCCTTAGCTTTAGGCATCACTGGAGATCAACTTGCCTCCATGATGATTCCCTCTTAGGCGAGCTTTGTTTCTGTATTGGGAGAGATGCCCCTAATACTGAGGATCTTCATCGGAGAGTGCTTTTTTCCTTAGCTCTGGTGAAAGTCCATGGGAGGCCTCTATTTGGGTTGGCTTGTGCCCATTTATGATGATGGGAAATGGGCCAGTTTGTTTGCCTTGATCTGAGTCACTCTGCTGGTTTAACTTCTCCATCTTCCATGGATCAAAGCAATATTAGTATGGACTGGGGAAGGGCTGGTTCCCCAAAAGGAGGATACTGAATAGATTTCTTAGAGAGATTATGACCCCTTAGTGTCAGTTTTAAAGATAAGACTGTTGGGTTGCAAAGATCGTTAGTTTGATACTTATATAAGAATTTTTTAAGGTAACCTAGGAATACTTAGACATTCTTTAGAATCGACATACTTTGAAAAAATCTCCAATGTATTTTTTTGTGTAGACATGAGTAGCACTGAGTGAGGATTTTCCATTAGTAGCATTAAGGAAGCATGGGTGTGGTATAATGAACAGCATGATAACAATCTTGTTGAATAGGTTAGGTGTGGTCCCAACCCTTAAGGAGCTTGGAGTCTTCAGAGAAAATTGGTGCATAGATTTAAGACTAATGGACAAGAGGAAATACTAGTTCTGATAAGGTTCTGCTGTGAACTGTAAAACTTCATTCATTTGTTCATTCCTTTATTATTTTCCCAGGCGTAAATATGAGAACTGTTCGTAGGTACTAGGGCTGTTGCAGATGGTCTCTTTGAAGCTAACCATATTTCTTTCGTCACCTCTATATTATCCTCTCCTAGTACATTCATTCAACAACTACATTTTTTTTCACTTTTTGCTCTTCTAGTGGGGTTAGGATGAGCTGATAGTCTATTAAATTTTATAATGGAGGTGTGTACACAAGTTCCTTGGGTATATATGCTGTAAAAATCAAACAGTTGTGAGATGTTTATTCAATCAAGCAGAATATCTTACTTTTAATAATTATGTTTGAATAATGTAAACTGAACATTAATTTACATATTTTTAACTTGAACTTTTAGATAAAATTTTCGAAAAAAAGAGATTAAGCTAATTCCTAAAGAATAGAAGCTAGCTTGATAAGTGGTGGTACACAGCTTCATGTATAGGTCCAATGATGGACTTGACTTTTTATTATTAACTTGTAGATGGTCTGTTAAAATTTGCTAAAGTGCACATTTATGTGTATGATATTGAGAGTGAATGTCATCCTTTACAAAGTGGCTTTAACTAAAAATTGATTAGAAGAGTCTTGGTAAATGGTGAACTTTATTCTGGGGTGATCAGATGGGAATGCTGCTGGTTTTTTGGGGGGAAAACGCCAGATGTCAGTATCTGTCCTTTCTGGTGATAAGTTTCTTTAGAGAGAAGGCTTCCAGTCTCCTTCCATGAAAAAGCCTGGTTGTCAGCTTTCTGAAATTTCATCAGGGGAGTGGAGATTGAGGACCCACACAGTCGTGTATGCAGTCTTTTATATCATCTGTTTTTAGTGTGGCACCTGAATTAGAGTTGGATTCAGCTGAATGCGGTAGATCTCAAATTATCAGTGACTTAAATTATGATTTTATTCCTGTGTAAAAAGTTGGTAGATAGGTCGTTCTGGTAGTCTAGGGCTGGTATAGAGGTTCTGTGAAGTTCGTTGGGCTCAGGCTCCTTCCGGCTATCTGCTCTGTAAAACTTCCAGTCTTTGTTCTCCAGGCCCATTTAGCAGTCCCAAGTTTCAGACAGTATGGTGGAGGAAGGGAGAAAGGAGGCAGGAGGCTCAGCCTCCAATGTTTCCTGGAAACTGCCCCACAGCAACCTGCTCCTATGTTATTGGTCATTATCTATGTCCACGTCTCATAGAAGGTTGGATAGGAAAAGGTATTTTTATTAAAGGCAGCAATATAACCAGCTAAAATCTGGGGTTCTATTAGAAGGAGAGATAATGATATAGGCAATTAGCACTCCCAGCCATAGCTTCTCAGTCCCCATCCTCCCGACTCAGGGGAAGATGAGCTTGAGCTCCACCTTAGCTGTGCTAGATATCTCTGACATTTTCCTGAGAGTAAACCTACCCTCAGAGTAGAGGATCTGGGAGCCTAAAGGTTTCTTCCAAAGATTTTCGTCCATACCTTCTCTTCCCAGCCTCATCTTGAACTCTGGTCTTCAGTGATGTCTCATGCTTCTTAATTCAGATCCCTTCTGGCTTCTCTGGCATGATTTGGCTTGCACTTTGTTAGTTCCCTTCCCTGTAGGCAGTTAGATTTTCAGCTTTCTCTGTTTCATTCATTCAGTTTTCACCTTTTAGAAAATTTCACTGAAACCTCTTGTAAGCTGTTGAACCCTTTTCCATTTTCTTTGTCCTTGCGCATTTACATTTTTTTAATTTTTTATTCCTTTTTTAGTGGAATTTTGGGAGGGAGCGGGGAAGGGTGTTTATTCAGATCTCTTTGTTTAACTGGAAAAGGGTATCTGCATTTTCACCTCTCCACAGTGGTGGTATCAGTTTTCATTTCCATCAGCAAGTATATGTGAATTTTTTATTCCTACACATCCTTGCTAGTACTCTCTGATTAATAATTTAAATTATTGCTTTTTGCTAGTCTGATGGATGAGAGATGGTATCTTGTTTTAGGTTGCATTGACCTGATTTCTCTGAGGTCGAGCATCTAATGTTTACTGGTTACTTAGTTTCTTTTTCTGTTAATTGCCTGTTCTTTTTTTTTAGCCCATTTTCTAGGTTGCTTGTTTTCTCCTTACTGATTTTTGGGAGTTATTTACATTTTCTGACGATTTATCCTTTTTCCATTATTTATATTGCCAATATCTTCAAATCTATTTCTTGTTTCTTAGTTGTATTTATGGTATCTTTTGTCACACAGAAGTCTTTGCAAAATGTTGTAGTCTCCTCATAATCTGTAGTTACAATTTTTTTCTTATTCCTAATGTTGTGCATGTGTTATGTATGATTTTCCCCCTTGATCAGATTTCCTAAAGGTTTGGAGCCACCTTTTTTTTTTTTTAAAAAACCAAGTCTAGGGGGCCGGCCCCGTGGCTTGGTGGTTAAGTGCGTGCACTCCGCTACTGGCGGCCTGGGTTCGGATCCCGGGCGTGCACCGATGCACTGCCTCTCCGGCCACGCTGAGGCGGCGTCCCACATACAGCAACTAGAAGGATGTGCAGCTATGACATGCAACTATCTACTGGGGCTTTGGGGGAAAAGAGGAGGGTCGGCAATAGTTGTTAGCTCAGAGCTGGTCTTCCTCAGCAAAAAGAGGAGGATTGGCATGGATGTTAGCTCAGGGCTGATCTTCCTCACAAAAAATAAAAATAAAAAATAAAACCAAGCCTAAGTTTTTTTGGTTTGTTTTCTACTTTTGGTCATTCACTTATTTTCTTTTTCCTCTTTCTATCTTTTTGTGTTGAATGATTATCTTTTTATCTTTTTTGTTTTTCTCATACATTTATTTTAGTATTATATGTTTTTTCTCTGTCTGCTTTTGGCTGCATCCAGCTGGTTTGATATGTAGTAGTCTCATCGACATTTTTTTTTTTTACTAATTTGTAATTTTAGTTTTGCTTTGTTTAACTTGAGTCACTTATATAAATTCTGTAAAATTTCTGAATAGATTTGTCTGTCATCCTTTTGTGGGTTAATATTTAGTTTGTTGTGTTATGGTAGTATCTTTTTCATTTGTAAAATAAAGTTGATGGAACTAGTCTTGTAATTTCTGAAATTTTTTTCAAGTACTAGTGTTTTTATAGATCAGGAAAGAAAATATTGCTGTTCCATTTTACTTCACAGCTGTTTACATTCTGATTATTGGTTTATGGGTGAAGATATTGAGGTAATATTAGCACTAATGACATTGCTACAGTTTGTTAATCAAATAGTGTAGAGGATATAAAGATATACAATACTTTGCCCTTGGTCTCAAGGAGTATCTGTAGTTGTCAGGCCTTAATTTGGCTCAGTAATTTTATTCTGTATCGATGAATAAACATGAAAATTTAAAGGAAAATTTAAAATCTGATTTTTTTTTCTGTTTTCTGACTTTTCTAACGTTTAGTAAATAAAATAGCTTGTCAGGACTGTCTTCATTCTGTGTTCCTTAAAGAGAATCTCCTGTGAGAATCTCCTGCACACAGGAGGTTTAAGCCCATACATCTAACTTTGTGGCAGAGTTAGACTAAGATCCTGACCTCCTGTTTCCCTGACTACTTACTTTCTACTATACTCTGCTGCAACAGTGCTCCATTAATGATTCTTCATTTGATAAATTGGGTGAAGAAGTGTGAAAATAAGGTTCAGGAAGGCTCTGTTAACTCTCACCAATATCTAGCCCATCTCTTCAGATTCTCTTGTTTTTGTCTGTGGTTGGTGGTGGTCAGAACTGCGCAGCCCTAACCACTGACTGGAGCTGTCTAGGTTATGTGAATTTGCATTGCAGTATCACTTTCGCTAATGTGGATTGGTTGTTCTCCATCTCCACACCTTGCCCCTAAAAAATTTTTTTAAACTAGAATTTCTAGGGAGAATTTTTCCTATACTTATCTTTGGTATATTCAAAGAAATGTATTCATTTCCTAGTTTTTTCCCCATGAAATTAAAAAAATTGAGTTATTAAATATTTGCTCTAAAGTGATTGAGTTTTATGAAATACTGGAGAACATATAAAAGCACTTCTGGGTAGTTGCAAAATAATAATCTGTAGCTACCATTTATTCAATGTGTACTATGTGTCCAGACTCTATTTTAAGCATTTAGTATGTACTATATCAATTGTTCCTCATGAATTAAATGAGTTATTACCCTTACTTTAGGAAGGGTTTAGAGAGGTTGAATAACTTGCACACAGTCACACAGCTAAGAGTTGGTGTAGTTGGGGTTCAAACTCCTGGTTG
The DNA here is from genome assembly GCF_020826845.1 of Diceros bicornis minor. Taxonomy (NCBI): domain Eukaryota; kingdom Metazoa; phylum Chordata; class Mammalia; order Perissodactyla; family Rhinocerotidae; genus Diceros; species Diceros bicornis. The sequence continues at coordinate 37,491,624 of NC_080741.1, forward strand.
TCTGACTTGAAAGCTTGAGCTCTGCGCTGTATGGCATCATGCCTTTTAAGTACGTTTTAGAATTTTATAGTTGATAAAAAAAAATTCCACTTATTTCTAAAATAAAATATTTAAAGGTACAATTCTTTACAGCATTATTTCCCGCAATGCATTTTTTTTTTGGCAACTCTGGGGTAGCATACTGGCTTTCCATCTTCCTACTTGTGGAAAACTTGCAGCCTAGGTCTGCTTTGTTAGCGGTATATCCTGGGCTAGTATTTGCTGATACAGTAAAGCATATTTAAATGATAAAGAGAGGTGGGTGGTAGATTCTCTTATTTCTGCTCTTGTTCCCTCTCTAGAGAACTTGGATACCTGAGATCTAGGCTGAACTATGAGGGCTGGTATATGGTGGAGTTATATATTGAAGGAGTGGCTTGTTGTATTTGGTACTCTAGGAACAGCATTTTGCCTGTGGTAACTGTAGTTAGTGGTGGCTACTTTCTTTTGAAAAGCATTAGTTGGTCTCTTTGAAGTCTTCTTTTTTTTGAGGAAGATTGGCCTTGACCTAACATTTGTTGCCAATCTTCCTCTTTTTGCTTGAGGTAGATTGTCCCTGAGCTAACATCTGTACCAGTGTTCCTCTATTTTGTATGTGAGATGCTGCCACAGCATGGCTTGATGAGTGGTGTGTAGGTCTGTGCCCAGGATCTGAACCCGCAAACCCTGGGCTGCAGAAGTGGAGCACACGAACTTAACCACTATGCAACCAGTCCGGCCCCTAGTTGGTCTCTGTTGACATTTACTCTATATTAGATGTTGATTTCCATTGACTGTCCTCCCATAGTACTTTTATTTCAAATTACATAACCTGTCCTAAGACAACTTTCTTACTTTGAAGGTTCCATCACATAGCTTCTAGTCATTTAAATGTAGAACATGAATGCACTGTTTCCCCATGCAACTCAAATTTTGCAAGTTGACCCCAAAAGCTTTGGAGTGAAGAGAGTAGATATAAAAAATTTAGTATGTTCTGTTCAGCCTTTCTTTTTTTCCTTATCCATTTGCAGAGCAAGTAGCTTTGTCTCCTACTATTTCCTTCCTTCCTTACTTTAGGGCAGAGGTTATCAACCTAAGTCCTGCCTAGCTGCCTGTTTTTGTATGGCCCGCAGGCACCCCTCTCAGTGGATTAGTACTGCAAGACTTGGAGACCCAGCTGGGGCGTTCCCCTCTGCTGTATCCTTCCCTTTTTTCTGGCACCTGCCTCTCTGGCCAGTGGCTATGCCTCACTGCTGCCGTGGGCTTGCTCTGCTGCCCCCTACGCATTGGGCACCCCACTTGGCAATGGCTTGGCACTGAATGGTAGAATCTCAGGCTGGGAATTGGTGACTCAGCGAGTTGCCTTGTCTCCAGCCAGTTGTGCCAGCTGCCCAAGTTGAGATGGCTAGGCTCTCTGGGAGAAGAGAAGGGCGTGGTGTCACTGGGGCAGAGAGTGAAGGTGACTGTTAGCCACTACCCACCCATTCCCCTGGGCCCCTCTCCACCAGACTGGATACTCTTTTTTGGAGAATGTCTCCAGCTAATGGCAGTTGGACAACTGTATCTCATGTGCCTACCATCTGAGATGGCCCAACCCGGGTAAAAAGAGTACAGGGAAGGGCAGGAGTTTTCTCTCATGTTATATAAGACCTATATATTATCCTTGATTTTGCCTTTTGCTTGGCAAAGCCTAGAATAGCCCTTTTCAGAAAAAATTTGTCAATGCCTGCTCAATAGCCATATCGGCCTCCTTGCTGTGCTGTGCACCCCCTTAGGCACACTGTTGCCTCAGGCCCTTGGTACTTGCTATTCTCTCCTTATGGGCACGTTTTTTGGTAGCTCCTGTTCATTCTCAAAACAGAGAATCTTAGGTTTTACTCTTCAGAGATAAGAAAAAAGTTGCTTTTAAAAACTTTGCATTTTAGTGATTAATTTGTTTGGTACTAGCAGTAACAGAGGGAGCAAACAGACTCTGAAACTTAGACTCCTTTGAGAGAAAAGACGTTAAACATTATTCCACAAATAAATATATTACAAACTGTTGTAAGTTCTATGAAGTAAAAGTTCAGAGGCCTAAGAGATTATAAATGGGGAGGGGAACTAATTTAAAAAAGTAGTTAGATTGACTGCCTTTATCAATTCTGCCACCACCATGGACCTCCTTGGTCCATGCTACCGTTATCTCTTGACTGGATTACTGCAATAGTTTCCTGACTGATCTCTCTGCTTCTACCCTTGCACCCCTGCAAGTCAGTTTTCTGCATAGCAGCCATGGTGACTCTGTGAAAATAGATTAGCTTGTGTTACTCTTTTGTCCAAACCTCTGATGGTTTCCCCTCTTGCTCTGTATAGTAGAAGCCAAAAGTCTTAACAGTTGTACTCAAGACATCATTACTTCTTTGATTTCATCTCCTACTGTTTTCATCTGTGCTTGCTCTATGGCCATATTGGCCTCCTTGCCACGGCAGGGATATTTTCAGGCATACTCTTGTCTTAGCTTCTTGGCATTTGCTCTTCACTTGACTGGTAGTACTTTTCTCACCCCATCACCTTCTTTATGCCTTCTCTATTATTCATGATGTTTTAAATTTTTTTATTTTTTACTTTTATATAGTCCAATGACCATGTTGTTTAAAACTACAGTCTTCTCACCTCACCCCATACACACGCCTTATCCCTGTCACCTCTTTGTTTTTCTCCATTGCACTTATCGCTATCTACTATGTTTTTACTTATTTATTTTGCTTCCCCCTCTAAAAGTAAGCTTTATAAGGGCACACATTTTTAAATGTTTATTTACTGCTGAATTCTTGGTGCATAGTAAACTCTTAGTATCTATTTGTTCAATGAATGAATGAAGAAAGGCTTCTTTGTTGACATGTCCACCTAGACAAGACAAGTGGGAAATTGTGATGGGAAAAGTTTCCACGTACAGAGAAAGAAATGGGTGAAGGCCCTGAGTCAGAAGAGAGCATAAAGTTTAGTGACTTGAATGTGTAGTGAATATTCTGAGATGAGGCTGGAGAGTTGAATGATGGGCAGGTAATGCCAGACTTTGTCAAATTTTTGGATGGAATTTTAGGTATAATGGAAATTCATTAAAGGGTTTGAGCACTTAATACTTTAGAATACTTTTGCTAAGTACAAGAATACTCTCCTGTATAACCACAGTACAACTTCCAAAATCAGGAAGTTAACATTGATTAATATTACCATTTAATCTATAGAATTCATTCACATTTTGGGAATGAGAATTCACAATTCTCCCAGTAGTGTTGTTTACAGGTCCAGGATCTAATCCAGGATCCTGTGTTGTATTTGTCTCTTTAGTCTCCTTCAATCTGGAACAGTTTTTCTTTGTCTTTCACGACCTTGACATTTTTGAAGAGTACAGGCTAGTTACTTTGTAGAATGTCCCTCAATAAGGGTTAGTCTCATGTTTTCTCATGATTTCTGCATTTTTGGGCAGTAGTTTCACCAAAGTGTTGCTGTGTTCTTTTTAGTGCATATCAGGAAGAACATGATGTTGATTTGTCCCATTGCTGGTAATGTTTAACTTTTATCGCTTGGTTAAGATGGTGTCTGCCAGGTTACTTGACCATGCAATTAATTCTACTTAGTATTTTGTGGGGAGACACTTTGAGATTTTGTAATATCCTCTTTCCATCCAATTTTCATATTTTAGCATCCATTGATGAATCTTACCTGAATCAGACATTATGCTTTAAAAGTTGGCAAATGGTGATTTTTCTAACTCCATTTCTTCTAGATTTATTAGTTGGCATTGTACAGTAGGGTAGAGCTTTCTGTCCCTGTTCACCTATTTATTTATTTTATTTACTTCAGAATGGTGTTCTTATTTTCCTCAATGGGTTTTGATTTTTTGTTTATTTCATTTAAATTGTTGTGGACTTGGCTAGTGGGAGCCCCTTAAAGCTAGTTCCTGTGTCCTTTTTTTTTGTGAGGAAGATCAGCCCTGAGCTAACATCCGATGCCAATCCTCCTCTTTTTCCCGAGGAAGATTGGTCGTGGGCTAACATTGGTGCCCATCTTCCTCTACTTTTTTTTTTTTTAAGATTTTATTTATTTTATTTTTTCCCCCCAAAGCCCCAGTGGATAGCTGCATGTCGTAGCTGCACATCCTTCCAGCCGCTGCACGTGGGACTCGGCCCCAGGATGAACGGAGAAGCGGTGCCTCGATGCGCACCCGGGATCCGAACCCGGGCCACCAGCATCGCAGCGCGCGCACTTAACCACCAAGCCACAGGGCCGGCCCCCATCTTCCTCTACTTTATATGGGACACCGCCATAGCATGGCTTGACAAGCGGTGTGTCGGTGCGTGCCCGCGTCCGAACCTGTGAACCCTTGGGCCCCCGAAGCAGAGCGTGTGCACTTAACCACTACGCCACCCGGCCAGCCCAGTGTCCGCTGTCCTTTTATGTCCTTTTGACATGTCTTCATCATTTTTTGAGAACTTTCTTAACTTTCTGGCATAGGAAGATGTTTTATACCTGTTTTAGTGTCTCTCCACTATGTTAAAAAATGAGTTAACACTGTTACCTCCAATTCCAATCCAAGGCCACAGACTTCATTCTAACCTTCTCTCTTCCCATATTTATGCCTCCTTTCTCTGATAATTAGAAACCTGGCTCCCATTATCTTCAGTGTATTTACTTAATTGCTCAATTCTTCCTGTTTGTAAGCAACCTCGTGACCATGTCAGCCAAAAACTTCGTCTCAGACATATTGCCCCTCCTCCTGAAAACTTGGCCTCAGAAATAATCATTGAAAGACAGCGCTGTTGAAGGGGGGGCGGGTGGTGGGGCAGAGGCCGGGAGGTAATAAGGGAAAGAGGAAAGATTAGAGGCCTATTAGAAAGCCTCGCCCTGGACACCGCCTAGCCCCCCTTGCTAGGTCAAAGGTCAACCTGATGATGATGAGGAAGACGGCCTAATGTTTGATGATCATTTTGGCTGCTGTGTGGAGTATAGATCAAAAAGAATGAAGAAGGAGAAAAGGAGACAGGGAGATTGGCTAGGAAACTTTTGGATTAATCTACTTTAAAGGGAGGGTGGTAAAACTGTGTGGCAGTGGTGGAGATGGACAGAAGTGGACATACTCAAAAAACATTTGAAAGTTGGTAAACCTCATTTTAATCAGCAGCTTACCAGAGATACTAATTGCCCAATGGATATAAACACTTATCTTAATAAGAAGTAGTATTGTAAGAAATACATTGGTTTCCTGGGCAGATGTTAGTTTGCTTTTAGCCAATAATAGTTGATAAATATTTTTCTTTGGTGGTGAATATGAATATTTTGTTCACAGTTTTTTCATTGCATGCATTTTAGCTCCTGGTTTACACATTAAAAGACTACATTCATTAACTTTAAAATGGCCAATTGAATTTGATTTGAGGGCCACTCAAAATAAGCATGAATATACTCTTAAACCAGTTGTATTTACATAAATGTGTGTAATATGTAACAGTGATAATTTTTAATTTTGCTCTGTTTTTTAGGTATTATGATCAGATCTGTTCCATTGAACCCAAATTCCCATTTTCTGAAAATCAGGTAAATCATTAATTTTAATTTGTTTTAAAGTTTTATGATAATGGAAAATATACCTATTTCCTCCCACCTGTGGTATCGTTTTATTAAAATAAATTGGTGCCCCTTCACTATGTTTAGGTATTTGAGACTTTTTAATACAACTTAGAAGCTTTTTAAGCCCATCTGATATGAATGTATGTCCTTTTGAAGAGACTCCTGGAATTCTGTTCATGTCATTCCTCAGTCACTTCTGGGCTCATGTAGAACAGTAGACTAAAATTTGTTTTCCTGCATTTTCTATCAGTAAGATCTATTGACTGATTAATATAATCTATGGTGTACTTCCCTTTGGCTTTTACAGAGTTAAGAAGGAAACTGTATAATTTAGGAAGTATTAGTCTCAGTTTATGTGCTTTAAAAATTGTTGGCACAAATATTTGCATAAAAGTTGCAAATGCTGTTATGATTAGATGTTATACTGTAAGAATGTCAACTTTACTTTTTCTTAAAGGCTAGATATTGAAAATGCTGATGAGTTCTTACAGTTTTATTTGGGAGACTTGTTAAAAATTTTTTATTTGTGTGACATGTCTCAATTTTAAAGTAGTTTGTGAAGAATACTTTAAACATTCTTGTACTAAAGTTTTATAGGTGAAATAATGTGTTGAGATTTGCTTTAAGATACTCCAGGAAAAAGAGTATGTGTGCGTGGAGGAGTGCAGGGAAAGTGGGAGGGTAGATGAACCAAAAAGGGCAAAAGGCTAAAATTGGTGATGGGTATATGGGGGGTTCATTATGTTATTCTCTCTGGTTTTGTGTATATTGAAAATTTTTCTAATCCAGAGTTAAAACATTTCTGTAATGGATTGCAATACATTAATTTAAAAGAGGCGAAGTTCTTTTTAACCTTCATATGTGGAATATTTTAGAAGGAGAGTGACATGCAGTTTTTTTATGAAGTAGATTTTTAGTCATGTATAACATATATACAGACAGGTGAACATATGTGTATGATTTGAATCTTCAAAAGTGAGTATACAAGTATAACCACCACCCAAATCAAGAAATAAAATATTATCTCATCCCATCCCCTAAAGGTAACCATTTTCCTACTTTTGTCATCATGGAAAAGTTCTTAATTTTATCTTCTGGGAAACCTGTAGTAGTTCGTTGCCTTTGCTTCTCTTGGTTTATTTGACAGTCATTTATTAAGTACCTGTTCTGTTCAAGCTGTTGTGTGTTTGTAAAGATGAGTAAGATAGTGTTTTTTGGAGAAGATGATATATATACAGTTACTGAGGCAGAATGACCATTTGAAATATCCTAGTACCAGTATTTTAATTTAAAAAAAGAAAATTTTATGCTCCAGGAAAAGGAAAAGCAGTTGGTCAGTTAGAGAAGATAATGTTTTAGACAGTAAGTTGAAGCGTTTGTCCTTTTCCTCATTGTGGATTTTTCTTTGAAAGAGACTTAATATTTAATGAGATCCAGGAAGGTAACATAATTTTCTGTTTTCTCTCTTTCTGACAAGATCTGCTTGACATTTACCTGGAAGGATGCTTTTGATAAAGGATCACTTTTTGGAGGATCTGTAAAGTTGGGTATGTAATTTCTTTATAAAAATGATAGGAGGGGCCGGCCTGGTGGCACAAGCGGTTAAGTGCGCGTGCTCCGCTGTGGTGGCCCGGGGTTCGCTGGTTTGGATCCTGGGCGTGCACTGACGCACTGCTTGTCAAGCCATGCTGTGGCGGCGTCCCATATAAAGTGGAGAAAGATGGGCATGGATGTTAGCCCAGGGCCAGTCTTCCTCAGCAAAAAAAAATAAAAGAGGAGGATTGGCAGATGTTAGCTCAGAGCTGATCTTCCTCAAAAAAAAAAAAAGATAGAAAACTTGGTCTAAACACTCTGTATTGTTTTAGGTTTTTAAAATTGCTCTCTTAATGACTTTGTAAATAATAAAGAATTTTTACATTTCATTTTCTTTTTAACTTCAACGTTTAGTGCACTTTCCAAATATTTGTGGAGAGCCTATGCCTTGCCAGGCACTGTTCTAGTTATAAAAATGAATAAGACAGTTATACTCAGTCTAGTTGGGAAGACAGTTGATCATTCTAAAATACAGTAGGTAGTATATCAGTCTGCGAACAAACTTATGGGAGCATAGATGAGGAAGAAGTTATTTCTGCCTGTTGAAAGCAAGTAATGTTTGAATTAGGCCTGAAGGATGAATTTGTTTTTTCTAGGTAGAAAATAACGTTATAGGTAGAACATTATAACCAAAGGTGAGAAAAGTGAAGGCTTTTTGATCTACCAACTCATCAAGTTAATTTCTCTGCGTTAATTTTCCATCTGTGAAGCAGGGAATAGTACTGTGGATTAAATGAGTGAATATATGTAAAGTCCTTAGAACAGTGCTTAAATATTAGCTGCAATGAATAATATTAATATTATATATAACTATAATATATATAGTGTGTATGCATTATACAAGATATAGTATATAATTTTACATAACAATATCATAAAGTATAAATTATATATAATACATATTAATATAATTATTGTTAAGACTTGAAACCATAGGTTGAATTGGGGATTATGGAGGGTGAAGACATTGGAAAGTAGATTATGAAGAGTTGCAAATATGTTATGAATTTGTACTTTTCCCTTTCGTATGTTAATAGCTAACATTTATTGAGTACTTATTTCACTCAGGGACTGTGGAAGGGGCTTTATACATATTATCTTACTGAATTCCCCAATAACCGGATGAGGAAAGGCACTGTTATTACCAGTTGAGCCAACTGGTTTAGAAACATTAAGTGACTTTCTGAGATCGTATGGCAAGGATTTAATGAAGTTGGATATGACTCCAGAAAGCCTAACTGTAGAGACTAGAGAGAAACAGACCAGTTAGGAGACTGATGAGAGATGATGAGATTAGACAAGGTAGTATATATGGGTCAGAGGAGAAGGATGGATTTAAGAGACATTTCAGGTGAAACTGACTGGATCTGCTGACTGTCAGAAGGAAGAGTAGGAGTTGAGGGTTGACTCTAAGATTTATAACTTGGTTTGACCTGTTGAATATTTTATTCCTTTCAATAGACAGGTTGAGTTTGACTTTTCTGTGTTATGTCTGGTTAGAGATTTCTCTTTGGCACTTGGAAATAATGGATTTAAAGCTCAAAAGATGTAGAGACATAGATTTGGGAAAAGTTATCGTTAATGATAATGAATTTATCTACTAGACTATAGATTAGGAAAAGTGTGAAAGCCAGAGCTAGGGAATATAATATTCAGGGGAAATAGAGGAAGAGGTTCTTGGGAATGAGGTTGAGAAAGCTTTCAGGATCTTGGAGGAACCAGGGAAAAATAGAGACGTGGAATTGAATGCCAGAAGAATTTCAAAAATAATGTAATCCAGTGGTTCCTGAGCCAGGCCGCACGTTAGAATTACCTGGGGAAAATATTAAAAGATACAGATGTATCTTTAAAGATAAAGATACAGAATGCCAGATGTGATAAGAGGAAATTTCAGGGTAGGAAATTTCAGGGATACTAATACTGGAATTAGGATTTTTGAAAATACCTCCAAGTGACTCTAATAGTCATCCAAGTTGGAACATCATGGACAGTCACTGTGGCAGAGGTCAAGTCTTGTAAGGTTGGGGAAGTCACTGAATTTGGCAATGAAGGAAGTTTTACTAGGGCCATGCCAAAGAAGCCATATTGCATCAGGTTGAGGGATGGACCAGAATGAGGAGACAGCAAATGTGGGTTGTTTGTTTCAGAAAAATTACAGTAAAGATTTGGGGACAAAGGGGGCATTATGCTGAGAGGGACGCAAAGTCAAGGAAAGGGTTTTTAGCGCTGTTGTGACAAGCAAATTGGTAGACTGAGAATAAGGAGCAGATGTAGGGGAACTAGGAGATAGTCACATGAGATAGTTTGAGTCATGAACCAAGTTCCTGGAAGAAGTGGGAAGCAAAAAAGTTAAGAGCATAAATAAAGCAGAAGGTAGTTCATCAAGGCATTTCTAGTGGCAAATATTGGGAATTAGATGTCCTTCAGTAATGTCTTGGTTAAATAAAGCATGGGCTACTCGTTCATTAGAATACTGTGTAATTTTAGAATACAAAGAATGATAATGCAAATATATATTTGTTGACATGTGAAGCTATGTCCAGGGGTATTGAATAAAAGGCCTGTTATAGGTCAGAGCTGCTGCACTGTACAACTCAAGGGGCTCTAGAATTGGTCTCCTTGGAACACCATTCATGTAGAACCCAGAGTGATTGCATCTCCCTGGAGTTGTGCATTCCAGGCAATCTGAGTATGGTATAGTATCCAATTTGTGAAAAATTGTGTGTGTGAACATATATGTAGTTATTTGTGTAGATATTCACCAAAAAATTAACAATGGGCAACTCTAGAAGGTAGCATACTGGGTGATTTTTAATTCATTTTCTTTTGTACTTTTTTAACAATTGTTTGAACTTTAGAAAAACTTTTTATTTGTAATCAAGCTATTTTAATTGTGAAAAGCTTAGTGAAAAAGAAGAGCTCAGGTAAAAAACAAGAATGGAGTTGAATATTAAGAAAAAAGAGCTCTTTAAATTTTATTTTTATTATTTATTTATTTATTTATTTATTTATTTATTTATTTATTTATTTATTTATTTATTTATTTTTTTGTGAGGAAGGTTAACCCTGAGCTAACATCCATGCTAATCCTCCTCTTTTTGCCGAGGAAGACTGGCCCTGAGCTAACATCTATTGCCAATCCTCCTCCTTTTTTTTTCCCCCAAAGCCCCAGTAGATAGTTGTATGTCATAGTTGCACATCCTTCTAGTTGCTGTATGTGGGACGCGGCCTCAGCATGGCCGGAGAATCGGTGTGTCGGTGCGCGCCTGGGATCCGAACCCGGGCTGCCAGTAGCGGAGCGTGCGCACCCAACCGCTAAGCCACGGGGCTGGCCCCAAGAGCTCTTTGAAGAAAGGAGAATTGAATATTTGTTTGAAAAGACCCTGATTTAAGTTTAGGTGTGATAGAAGAAATAATAAAAGAAAAAAGAAAAGATTTAATTACAAGAAAACGTTTTCATAAAATCTCTTATTCACGAGAAATTGTCAAAATAAAATGACACACTACAGCCTGGGATGATAATGTTTGTGGGAAATATAATAGACCGGGATATGTATCTTGTATATAAGAAGTTTACTTTTATCTGTTGTTTGGAATATATTTCATTCTTCTTGAAGCCCACTGACTGCTGTCATGTAGCGGACGAGTTGCTTCATAGTTAGACTGTGACTTTCTTGTACTGCTCTGTGTGTGTGTGTTTAGAAGTTTTAATTGGTTCACCACCACACACATTCTGTGCTTTTATCATATTCTGAAGATGTTCCAGACTCTCAGTCTTACTATTTATTTCTCTGGAGTCTCGCCTTTTCCTGAGAGACTCTTCTGTTTCCCATGGCCTCTTGAATCTGGACTGTTTGCTCTCTAAGCTGCTACATAACTATCATGCTGGACTGTCACTGCTTCCTTAGGTTAGAGCCATCGTTTCTGGATATTGTGTCTTCCTCTTTTGCTGGAATATGTTCTTAAGTAATTTTCAGAGAAAAGATCAACTTTCTGAATCCCTTCTTTGTGAAAATAACTGTATTTTGCCCTCACACGAATTTGGTTTGAAATTCTGGCACCTGGTGCTTAGGTCAAAAACCTTGGAGTCATTCTCAACACTTTCACTTCATTCCCCCCTGCATTCAATTAATTCATTAGCAAATCTTATCCGATTTTCTTTTAAAATACATTCAAAATCCAGTCACCTCTCAGCACCTCTACTGCTGCTGTTGTGGTCAGAGCCACCATCACCTCTCAGCACCTCACTGCAGCAGCTACCTATCTAGTTTCCTGCTTCCACCAGTGTTGCTTCTCTGCGGTCTGTTGTCCACAGTCTGGGCTGAGTGAGTCTCTGTTCAAAACTCTGTTGATTTCCCACCTCCCTCAGAGTAAAGCTAAAGGCTTTACGGTGTAAGCTGGCTTTTACTTCCCTGACGTCATTGCTTACCATTTGTCCCTTGCTCTCTTTTTTTCAGCCACACTAGCCTTAATATATATTTGTTTAATTAATTAGAACTATGTTTCTTCAGAAATTGAAGACATTGTTCCCTTGCCTTTTACTATCCAGTGTTACTTATAAAAGGTCTGATTTTTGTCCTTTTGTAGGTGACCTGTTTCTTTTTTCTTGGGAAGATTTTTATAATTTTCTCATTATCCTTCATGTTTAGAAATCTCAAAAGATCTGATTGGCTCTCTTTTTATTCTTTGTATTTGGCATTTATTGTTGGGCCTTTCAGTTTGAAGACTATCTCCCTTCAGCCCTGGGAAGTTTTTGTACATTTCTTTGATAATTTCCTCTTCACTTTTTTTCTCTTTTTTTTGGAATGCTTTGTTAGTTGGATGTTGGCTGTTCTGAGTATTCATAACTCTTACATTTTTCGTTTCTTTGAATTTATGGGCTGCCTGGATATTATTTTCTAAGCTTTTGAAAAACTTAGCAGTCAAGTTTTTAATTTCCTGGAGCCTTTTCTTATTTGTGTATTGTTCATTTTTAATAACATCCTGTTCTTGTTTTATGGATGTACCGTCTTGGAATCTCTTTAAGAATGTTAATTATGATCTTTGAAATGTTGTTTTCTATTATTAGAATTGTCTTTGTTTATTCTAGGCTCAATTTTTTTAGTTCACCTTGATCTTTATTTTGTTGTAGGCTCTTCTCACATCCTGGTTATTCTAGATTTTTCATATATTTAATTAAGAAAGTAGGTTAGAGTAGCTGATATGTATGTCTGCTTCACTTTAGGGTGAGGAGGTTAGAATTGAGTTGGAGACGGGCTGAAAACTGGCCGTTATTACAAGGAAGACTACTAAAATGCCCTAACAAGGAGTTTTACTTTATGGCGCTACTCTGGCACAAACACACAACTATAGTGTTCTGATTCTCCTAGATGGTTCATTCAGTGTTTCTGTAAGGAGCCTTCTGATTATTTTGCTTGGTGCTCAATGCCTGTCACATTATGTAAGACCTTGAATGTCACAGTGATTGAATTTGTCTTTTTTTTTTTTATTGTGGTAAAAAACATATAACATAAAATTTACTATCTTAGCCAGTTTTAAGGGTACAGTTTCAGTAGCATTGAGTATATTCACGTTGTTGTGAAGCAGCCCTCCAAAACTTTTTGATCTTGCAAAACTGAAACTCTGTACCCATTAAACAGTAACTCTCCTTTTCACCCTTCCCCCAGTCCCTGTTAACCACCATTCTATTTCTGTTTCTGTGCATTTGACTGCTTTAGATAGCTCATATAAGTGGAATCATACAGTATTTGTCTTTTGGTGATTGACTTATTTCACTTAGCTTGATAGCTTGATATCCTCAAGGTTCATCCATGTTGTAGCGTGTGACAGGATTTCCTTCCTTTTTAAGATTGAATAATATTCCATTATGTGTATAGACCACATTTTGTGTTCATCCATCAATGGACAGTTGGATTGCTTCCACCTTTGGGCCATTGTGAGTAATACTGCTGTGAACATGAGTGTGCACATATCTCTTTGAGAGACTGCTTTCAGTTCTTTTGGGTATATACACAGAAGTGGAATTGTTGGAGCATATGGCAATTTTATTTCTGATTTTTTGAGGAACCTCCATAGTGTTTTCTACAGCTGCAACACTTTACATTCCCACCTACAGTGTACAACAGTACCAGTTTCTCTACATGCCTACCAACAGTTGTTGTTTTCTGTTTTCATAGTAGCTATCCCAATGGATATGAGATGTGTAGTTGATCATATAGTTGTATTTTAACCAAATAATCTGCTAGCCCTCTGAGAGATGTCTTGGCATAGGGAGTGAGACATGGAAGGCCAGCTTGAGGTGCTTGCATTGGCTTAGGTTTGGAGTAGTGAGGAATTGGTTTAAATGTGGTGGGAAGATTCAATTTTGAGAGAGGTGATGGAAAAATGGAAAGAATTTATTTGAATTTAAGTGAGAAATGATGTGAGAATGACTTTTCATTTTGAACCTGACTAATAGCAGTGTGGTCGTAAAGGGAAGGGAAGAATAATTTATTGATCTTTTGAGTTTTAGATGATGGGAATATTGTTGTGGAAATAAATGCCTGGCAGGGCAGCTAGAAATATGAGAGCATATAATGGGTGAGACAACAGGTCTAGAAACTTGTTTTTGTGAGAGCCAATGGGATGGAGGTAATAGTGTTTCCCTTTGAAACATTCATTTTCTTTAGAAAAAATAATCTGATAAATTTTTTTTTCTCAATTTTTTACAGCTCTTGCAAGCTTAGGATATGAAAAGAGCTGTGTGTTGTTCAATTGTGCAGCCTTAGCTAGCCAGATTGCGGCAGAACAGAACCTGGATAATGATGAAGGATTGAAAATCGCTGCTAAGCATTACCAGGTATGCAGAACAGTAGTTTCTACGTAATGATCAACACTACATTAGATTAAATTGAAAATAATTGCGTTTAGGTTTATAGATGTTCTTTACCCACAGATATTTTTGGAAAGTAATGTACTTTTTAATGAACTGATTCATATTTTTGAAGCCCTTAGATAAACTGCTCACTCTTGTATACCCAGCACCTAGCACAGTGCCTGGCACATAATAAAGGCTCAATAATGTTGGGAGAACAAATGATTAAATGTTTGAGACGAAATCCTTGGTAAATAAATGACCTCATTTAAAAAATTTGTACATTATTTTAATATATTTTTTTCTTAGAGTGAGACACACCTGAAATTTTACCAGTGTCACAAAAATTAAGACCTCTTGGCAAGAAAATTGTAACTCTTGAGACTTGTGGAGAGGTCATATTTAAATGTGGTCAGATTTGTAATGTTCTTCAGTTAGCTAAATTTAAATTTTAGATACTATCACTTACTAATATGGCATAGTATTTTGTGGCAGTATATTATTTACTCAGCTTTTATATTTTGTTTCAATTTAAAGAACAATGAGTGATTTTTGTTAGGTGGTATCATCTATAATTGTGTTTTCATGTTTTATATTTCTTTATAATTCACAAAGTGTGTTCATGTACATTATTTTACTCTCAGATGAACATGATACATGTTGTATAATGTCATTCTCATTTTATAGATGAGACTAAAGGTCATAAGTGGTAATAAAATGGTCCATTGGGGTTTCAGGTGTTCTCGTTCCACATTTTGTGGTATTCCAGTGGTCCTTTCACTGTCTGCCATGGCTCTGGAATTTGTATCAGAGGTGGAGTCTGAATTTTTCCCATTGTTTAGGGGAGAAGTGAGGAATGTTGTTCTAAGAAAGAAAGAGAAAAATATAAGCAAACAGTATGCTTCAAATTGTGGCTTACCATATGGTTTTGGGTGGTCACAGATGACAGACATGACGCGTATACCTCTTCTTTTTGAGTCCATAAATGGCAAATATTTAAAAATGAGAAAACGAAGTAAAATTTTATTTAGTTAATTGGATGTGAGATCTTGGAGAGCATTCTGAATTATTGAGGACACTTTTCATTCTGTGAGTCACCTCTGTGATTCACAGCAGGTCCCTTAGTGTGATGGAAAAAGAACTGGTGGTATTTGAAGACCTAGATCCTTGTTTAGGCTGTTTGCCACCGAGAAGCTATGTGCCCTTGGGTAAATTCTTTAACCTCTGTAGGTCTTCAGTTCCATATTTGTGAATGAGAGACTGGATCCCCTGCTGTTGTACTCTGTGATTCTGTTAGTTTACTAAGCAAGGCCAACTAATCACTCCCTGCAGATATTCTAGTTTTATGATACTTCATGACTACAGGAAACATGACGTTCACTTTAATACAGTTAACCCTGAGTCATCTCTGCGTAGCTTATCTGTTTAACCCACACCTTTTAATCCCGGATTAACGTCTTTCTTTTTCCCAGGATCATTTGTTTCATAAAAGCAAAGTTATTTTAGTGTTAACCTCAGCAAAATATAATGGGAAGAAAAATCTGATGGGGAACATTTCACCGGGGAGCTCTGAAAGCCAAAGAGAAATCATTAACAATGAATAGTAATGCTGTTCCTCAGAGGACTGGGTGTCTGTATTATTTGAGGTTTCTCCTAAGTGACATGTTTTAATTATTTGAGAGAGGAATTTGGGACCAAAACAAGAGCATTTTAGTACGAAAAACATTTTACTAATGTTTTATCCCTGCCTCTATTCTCATTGTTAGTTTTGAGGAAGTATATCTAAAAATAAGTTTAATCAATTTGTCCTATTAATTTACTTTGTTTTTTTGTTGCAGTTTACTTTTAATCTTTGTTAAATCTCCTATTATTCTATAGAATTTTAGAAAAATACCCTTATTGTTTGTAGGTTGCATGTTTTAGATCTGTTTTGCACAATATAAAAACTTAAATACAGTAACCGATCAACTGAGTTAACATTTGAAATAATTTTGTGTCTGACAGTAGAAAATTGCTGAGTTCCTGGATTTTAAAGAAATTCTTTTTTTCCCTCCTCTAGTTTGCTAGTGGTGCCTTTTTACATATTAAAGAGACAGTTTTATCTGCCTTAAATCGAGAGCCTACTGTGGACATATCTCCGGATACTGTTGGGACCCTCAGTCTTATTATGCTGGCACAGGCCCAAGAAGTATTTTTTTTAAAAGCCACAAGAGGTAATCCCAATTTGTTTTCCATTTTGTTGCATGTGAAAAGAAGTGATAGGCTTTTAAAATAAGAAAGTGATTAGAATCTAATATGTTCAGTGTAGAGCTTTCTTCTTTGAACTTGACATATGGATTATTGAAAATTTTCAGCTTTCCTTTTTTGAACTTAGGGTGATACAAATGCACATTTAAGAATGAGGGTGTGTTTGAAGTCTTTTATGAAATGGATAGTTAGCTATTGTCTTAAAACAGTGAACTCCAGAAGAGTGTTTATGTAGGTTTGTAATATGTCAAAAATTCATTCATTCAGCAAATATTTATTTGTGTGTCAGTCACTGTTCAATGCTCTAGATAAATGGAGTTAGCAGACAAACCAGATTCCTATTTTCAAGAAGCTTACATTTTAGTGTGGGGGAGATGATAAGAAAGAAATTAAGTAGCCAAGGTAATTTTAGAGAGAGATAATTGCTATAAAGAAAACAAGATAGATTCTGTGATAATGGCTGGTTGTCCGGCTATGGGGTAAGGATGTAGGGGGAGTCATGCTAATTTTAGATTCGTTAGTCAAGAAGATTCTTTAAGAAGGTCTCCTTTAAACCAGACCTAATTGACAAGGAGCCATCTAGGCAGAGTCCCTGGCCCTGTGAATGAGGAAATAAGAACAGTTCTTTTAAGGCTTGTAAGTTAGTATGAGAGATTGGAATATGGGCTGAATGTGTAAGTGCAGAGAAATTGAAAATAAGGGAGCAGTCATCATGTGGAAGCTATACGAACAGGAATAATTTTTTCTTTTAAAATAACAGCTTATATTGAGGTAGACTTCGTATACAATAAAATTCACCCTTTTAAAGTATGCATTAGAACATTTTGGTTACCCCGAAAAGAAATCCCATACCCACTGGCTGTCAACTCTGCATTCTTCTTTTCCCTCAGCTCCTGGCAATCATTAATCTATTTTCTGACTCTTTGGATTTGCCTATGGAATAATTAAGTTTTATGCAGAAGAATTGATTTCATCAGTACAGATTTTTTTTTAGACAAATGTACAAACTTGTGATCTCAATGTCTATACTGAGTTATCATGATATATCAGGTTATTTCATATTTATTTTAATTATAATGGTCAATTTAATATTTTATTCCAGATAAAATGAAAGATGCCATCATAGCTAAATTGGCTAATCAGGCTGCAGATTATTTTGGTGATGCTTTTAAACAGTGTCAATACAAAGATACTCTCCCCAAGGTCAGTTAATTGTTCTTGTAAACACTGGCTTATTTTGCATGTGGAAATATTTGGACATTTTTGTGTACAAGAAGCAAGTTGACAACTATGTTTTATTAAGACATTTGAAGTTTCAGGAGAGGCATTTGAAGAATATATTTGTAGGAAGTTTTTTATTTAAGATGCATGAAAAATTCTTTTATATTTAGGGAGTGGCTTTGCCTCTACTCTTTACTAAACTTGTTTTTTCAAGCTAAAACTCTTTCTGGAAATTTTTGAAAATCTGTCTCCAATAATTTTATCAAATCAAGGCATTGTGTAGTTCTGAATCACTGGTGATTTGGTACAAGCATGAATACTTGGCATGTTGATTACTCACACTTTTAATTATTGTCCTGTTTTCTTAAAGATGAGTCTTAAAGCGCAGAAACAGACAGAAAGACAAAAGGAAAAGAAAACTTAAATTCATCCAATGCTTTGATTAGAATTAAGTTTTGCCAACAGGGATAGAAAATTGGGCGGCTATTGGACAGCCAAGGAAAACAACCATCTTAAACCACATGTCACAGGAAGTATTAATTGTTTTAATGTAAACTTTTCTGAAGTGGCATTTGAAAAGACTAGTCAGTGATGATCATTTGTAAATGACAAAGCAGATGATTAGATAAACAAGTAAATTTGGAATGGTTAAAACAGGAAACTTACAGATTGAGTGAGTGAAATGTAGTATGTTTCAACAACTCTCAGAAATGTTCAAGGAATTAGTTTCATTTGTATGATAGCATATGATATTTGCTACATGATCTTTTGTAGGGGAATTTATTGATTTATAAGTCATTCAGGAGTCTTTGTAAATTATGAAATTGCAGACAATTTTGTGGTAAAGTAAAAAAAAGCATGTGAGTACATCAGCAGTACAATATTAGTTTAGTCAGAAAATGAACAATAAGGAATTAATGTAAAGATTCCTGGAGATTTAAAATATGCCAAGAGATCAGTAGAGATTTGCCCAGGCCTCTTGGGTACAATAGAGTTACTCTTACAAAGACACTTGGGATCTCCTCTCACCTTTTTTTCATCTGAAAGACCTCACGTTCAGCTGCACAGTGTACTGTTACATCCTGTTGGGCCATTAGTTCAGTCCTGTCATGGAGAGAAGAATGTCACCTACAAAGACTTGGAAACTACTTCTGCAGCATTCCTGGTATTCCTTGAAAATCTCCTGTTTTAATACCAAGTTGCTCCAGCCTTACCTTGAGAACTGGCATGGGTGCAGTTTGAGATTTAGATGTCTTTTATTTTTGCCTTTTTACTAATAAAGCTCATAAGGTATTTTCATATTCTAGTTATAAAACTGGAATATCTGCAAGTAGTGATCCAGGAAGCTAGGAAATTATTCACTGGGAGACAGGAAAGCACACAAGGTAGTAATTCAGTTTTTGATTCTCTAATTTTTTTGTCTAGACAGTGATTGTCTAGTGTATTTCTTGGATTTTGTATGGCATGTGCATCCTAAAAACAGTGAGGTTGCAGGCTAGGATTTGACATTTTGGAACAGCGTCTACCAGTATAACTGCTTGTCTGGTTCATGTTTTTTGGATCTTTTAAAATTAATTTTGACTGGAATTTTTTCCAAAACAAATTAGGGCAAAATAACACTTTATCATATTAGTCATTAACTTAGTGCATTTGTCTGTTTGCTATGTGTTTTTGAGTATATGATACTGAAATGTTAGTGTTTGTATGATACTAAATAATTTTTATATGGCTAAAAATCATCTTTATTAAAAAGTCTCTTAGGATATGAATTTAAGTGGGAACTTACTTTACTGTCTTTTGTCTTTTAAACGTGATGAAACAGTCAGCTATAGAGCAATTTCATTAGTATATGTGAGTAATGGTGGTTTAGTTAACTCTAAGGGCTGGGTAAGGGCTCATACGAAAGCTTCTAAAGCCCTGTGCTTGGTCTTCCTCTGTCAGTGTCCATTCTACTTCTCTTCTAATGCATGCTTTCCTTTCTTCTTTGTAAACAAAATGTTGACTTCATGGCTCGATTAAAGAGAATTGTAAAAACTTAAATTGGCTTCACTTAAGAGTTTAAAAAAAGCGTTAATTTTAATTCGAAGAAAAAGATTGAATTAATTGAATCCAATCCATGCAAAAGCATGTGGTCTTCTCTGTTTACACCTAATGACTAACCTATCTCTAAACCATTAATGGGGTGATTCTAATTTCTGTCTCCTTTTCCTTTTTCTTCCTGCATCCCATGTTGTCTGTGGTGGTTTGTGTGGTTGGACTCTCCCCTGGTCAGTATTTTTATTTCCAGGAGGTGTTCCCTGTCTTGGCTGCAAAGCACTGTATCATGCAGGCCAATGCTGAGTACCACCAGTCTATCCTGGCAAAACAGCAGAAGAAATTTGGGGAAGAGATTGCAAGGTTACAGGTGAGTCTCTTGGAAATAAATATTTAAGTAACTGGATCTCCTTTGTTTTCTTAGTGAGAGTCATAAAATGAATTTTGCTTAGTTTGCTCATAAAAACCTTTCCTCTTGTTGCCCCGTATCAACAGTGACAAATGATTGTTTTTATGTTTAGGCTTTACCTACTGAGTGCTTTTTGAAGTTTCATATTTTATCTAAAAACATTCATGCAAAATCTGCATTCAGTTCTCTTTTATTTATCCATGTTTGTTTTGAAATAAAATATTCTAAATTAATTGCCATGTTCCAGAAAGAATGTGCAGTGCTTAACTTAACGAAGACTTAACTTTGGTCTAAATTGGGGCACATAATTTCACAGCTTGAGAAGGACAATGGTAATATATATAAATAGATCTTGTAAGCAGCAGAGTACCTTGTGTGCAGTTGTGTCCATACTGTTGGCATTGAGGTGGTCAAAAACTTGCTGTGG
Source organism: Diceros bicornis minor (assembly GCF_020826845.1). NCBI lineage: Eukaryota > Metazoa > Chordata > Mammalia > Perissodactyla > Rhinocerotidae > Diceros > Diceros bicornis. The sequence goes on from NC_080741.1 coordinate 37,512,036, forward strand.
CATCTGGGGCAACTTCGCAGCAGGGAGAAGGGCTGTTGATACGAGTTGTTTGTATTTTGAGTATTGGTAAGCGGAGGATAGAAAGAGGACTGTTAAGAAAATTAAAATATGGACTGGATGTTAGAAAATACTATGCAAATATCATTTAGGAAGTTCAGATTAATTAGTCTTTTCATGAGAAAAGAAACCCAAATCTTATAAAAAATAAGATATATGCTTGTATTATATTCCACACTGACAAAATCAGAGCAAGCCATACTTTTTCATAAAACCCAGACTATCAAACATATCTCATTTGTCCAGGGATTTGGTTTGATTACAGTAACGTAGATTCTTATATAAAAATGCTTCTGAGAGGAGTTTCTGTGGGAAAGACTTTTCACGCTAGCGTATTTAAAGTATTAGCAGTTTAGTTTATTTTCTGGGAATTCTGGGACTATTAGATTGAAGTAAGCCCTTTTGGTCTCGATAAATCAGTCAAAGAAGAGCTTCTTTTGAAATTTTAATCTAATTTTTAAAATCGCCTCTGGAAAAAGGAAGCTATTTCAAACTCACACAATGAGAGAGAAAGACTTTTTTAAGTTATAGACATGAGAGTTTATAGCGTCAGTTTTACAGCTTTAGTCATAGGTCAAAAGTCAACACCGAACATGAACACCAATTCGTATCTCAAAGGGCTGTTGCTTTTTCCAGTAGGCATGAGATTTTTTTTTTTACTTGATTTGAGCTCAGAAATAGGCAAAACGAACAAACAGACAAAAACAGATGACCAACAAATCATATTCTCAGTAGTCTTTCATTCAGTAGAGTACCCGATGAATTTGATAGAGATCATTCAATGGTCACACCATTAAACCAGCTTTCCAGTCATTGCTGTCAGCAGTGGGAAAAAACTTATTGGTCATGAGCAAACCAGAAACAGAAACAAAATCATAGGGTCAGGAAAATCAAAACAATAGGTAAAATAGCAGCAAAGGTAAAATTACTGATTGGGATTCACTTCTGGAGCCAAGAAAAATTGTACCTGGCCTTATACAGCTCATGAGGTGCACTTGGTGGACAGTGTGGTTTATTTGGCTCCAGAAAGGTAGGTCCACTTGATCTTCTTGGTGGAATCTCTGAAGCTGCCAAAGTACAATTTTCAAAAAGTCAAAAATATGTAGATGTAAAAATGTGATTCATATAGAATGTCAGAGATTTGTTTAATTCATTAATGAGGGACTTAGTAAGATGGTAAAACTGATTTTATGAAACTATTGTTTGTTTTCTTGGATATGATAGTAGCTCGTAGGTATTAAGGAGATTGTCCTTATTAGTAGATATTTGCTGAGGTATTTAGGGATGAAGGGTCCTGACATCTGAATTTTAGTTTCATATGGTTTTGCAAAAAAAAAAAAACAAAGGTACATGTATATGTGTATATATGAGAAAGAGAGATAAAGCAAATATGGCAGATGGGTAACAATTGTTGAGCCTAGGTAGAGGGTCTGTTGTTACTCATTGTTCTAGTCTTTCAGTTTTTCTCTGGGTTTGAAAATTTCTAAAATAAAAATTGGGAAAAACAGGTATATGTAAAGCTATACACTTCAACCCATCTCTATACCTTTTCCTTTCTATCCTCTTCCCTTCATCCTTTTTTCTCACTGCCCCAGAGGTAATTTTCATTAGTTTCTTGTTTAATCCTTTCAATGTTTTTTTCCTTTGAAATACAAGCAAACATATAGCACACACAAACAATGCACATTCTTAACTCTTCCCATTCTTACATAAGAGGTAGTATGCTATATACGGTGTTGTATATCTTGCTTTTCTTATATAAAAACATATCCTGAAGATCTCTCCATTTTAATATAGCAATAGAGAGACTTTCCTCATTTTTCTTTAGAGCTGCATTACACTTCATTGTATAAACCATAGTTTATTGCTGTCCCGTATTGCTGGATACTTGTGTGTTTCCAAGATTTGCTATTACAGGCAATACTGCAGTGAATAATTATATATGCATGGCGTTTTGTATTTTAGCAGGTATGTTAGCCTGGGCTTCCGTAAGAAAATACCATAGACGGGGTGGTTTAAACAACAGAAATTTATTTTCTCATAGATCTGGAGGTTGAAAGTCTGAGATCAGGGTGTCAGCATGATCAGATTCTGGTGAGAGCTCTTTTCCTGGCCTGCACACTGCTGCCTGGCTTCTTGCTGTGTCCTTACATGGTGGGAGGAGAGAGAGCAAGCTCTCTGGTGCCTCTTCTAAGGGTGCTAATCCCAAACCTCATCCAAACATAATCTTCCAAAGGCCTTGTCTCCAAGTACCATCACTTTGGGGCTTAGAGCATCAATAAAAATTTTAGGGGGACACAGTTCAGTCCATAGCAGCCCATTTATCTTAAATTCCTAGAAATGGGATTGCTAATAGCAAAGTATAATATATATGTAATTTATTATATATTATACTTGGATCTTTAATCCACTTGGAGTTTATCCTGATATGTGATATGAAGTATGGATCTAATTTTTATTTTTCCAAATGGCTACCCAGTTGTCCCCAACCCATTTATTAGAATGACTCTTTACCCCACTGATTTGAGAGTCTGACTTTATCACATCCTAAATTAGTCTTATATATTTGGGTCTATTTCTGAACTTTTTATTCTGTTTCATTGGCCTCTTTATCTGTTCATGCTCCAGTTCCATACCATTTTAGTCATTGACACTTTAGAATGTTTTAATGCCCAATAGGTATTGTCATCTCTCATTTTCTGAATTTTCATGATTGTTCTTGCTTTATTCTTCTATATGAATTGTATTTTATTTAAATATTTACTATGGAAAACTTCAAACATATATATAAAAATATGAATCATCAAGTATCCATTACTCAGCTTTAGCGATTATCAGTATTTTGCTATTTGTGTTTCATCTATTTCCTCTTCCCCTCTTATTTTTTTGGAATATTTTACAGCTATCTCACATATCATTTCATCCCTAAGTACTTTAGTATGTATCTCTAATAGATAAGGCTAAAAAAAATTAAAACCACGATGTCATCTCATTTAGCAAAATTAATACTAATTAATATGAATTAATAATTAATACTAGTAACCTAACGTTATCCAAACCTGGTTTAGTTTTCCCTGATTTTTTCTAAAGTCTGTTTGCAGTTGGTGTTCAAGTCAGGGATCCATACAGGGTCCTCACATTGCATTTGGTTGATATCTCTTATAAATCTTTAATTTGTAGTGACCTCCCCCTCCCCACATGCTGTGTTGAATTTTCCTCACTTTTTCTTGTTTTGTGTGTTTCTTACAATGATTTCTGTGATGTCTGTTATCCCTTTCTTGTTCCTCGAATAAATATTCCAGTCTTTCTTTTCTTAAGTGATTTCGTATTTTCTTCACTTTCTTTCCTGAGTTCTGTCAGCTCCTGTTTCACATTCTCTTGCTACCTGGCTGTCACCCACTGTTGTCTGGGCCATCTGGTCCTCTATTCATATTTTGTGTTCTTTCGATACTGTCAACTAATAAGAGGCACAAACTGCAAAAGAAGCAAAAAGTTTATTGGGGTCTCAAGAATTGCCATTTGGGAGTCACAGATTCAAGTAGAAACCCAAAATGTGTTCCGAGGAAGACAGAGGAGGCAGGGGTTTATAAAAGCAAAGGACACAGGCCACAGAGGTTTACGTTGAACAGCTGATGATTGTTTCTGGCGTGAGGTGAGCTGGCTTGTCAGTACGTATTTGGTCCTTGGGTTGTATCTAGGCAGATTGTCCGTTCTTGGAATGAGGAATGCTTCAAAATGTGACCTCTGGTGTCAAGTAAAGTTCAGAAGTTCACTTAACATTTGGTGGATGTGGTGAGTGTGCGTAAGCCCCACTTGCTTAATGGCCCTCCAGCTCCACTTTGGAATCCTTGACGTATGTTACTCCACTTTGTTATTGCTGTCCACGTTACTGTGATTGTGTCCTTAAGTTTTTGAGTTATTTTAGTTTTTTTAGTGTGCTGTTTTCATCTGCTTTGTGGCAGTATTTATTTGGTGAATTTTCATTATCTATTGGAAAGTTACACTGCTCATTTTCATCCTTTTCCTAGTGGTTTCTTTGTGTTGAGGCAGATGAGATGCCTTTTCAGTTACTCGTGTTTGATTGAGTTTGATTTTAGTGGAGGAATAGCAAGGGGTTCCTGGGTGAGGGAATGGGCCCAGGGAGCTTTCCAGGCCTCATTGTGTGAGGGCTCCCTCCACAGCTTCACTTCTCTGGCTCTCAGAGCCTAGCCTGGTTTAGGAAGGATTCCACTTCTGTACCTGTGTTTCTCTGAATTCCTCACAGCCTTTGCTTTTCAAAGGGATGCATCTACTTTTAGAGTTTGTATTTTGTTGATGTTTTCTGGATGCTCACTCCCCTTCGTCTTTCTCCTCTCTTTTCAGTCCTTTTCTGCTTCCCCACCATTCCTGCCCTTGTAATTAATCTGCCTCTTGCTCTCAGCAGCTTCCTCTTGGGATGAGGCTCCTCAGCACTCCATTTTCCTGTGACACCCCTTAGTGGCTCGACATCTGACATCTCGGGTTTGGCTTGGCTTTTTCATTAGCTAGCAGTTGGTAGCTCATTCCATTTCATTGTTTTCAGATTTGCTTAAAGCATTTCCACTCAGGATGGAGCCCATAGCAGTCCCCTTTCTCTCCTGGTGTATTCAGCATATCTTAGGGTTCTAGTACCAGTTTTGCTATTTGGGGGAGTATTGGACCGTATTTACAAATCAAATTTGATTTACAAATTTAAAAAGTGATTTAAATTTGTGCATTTTCCATCTCCTAGTTTACACTGAAGATGTAGGTTTTGTTTGTTTTGGTTATCCTTGTTGCCCTCTGTTGGTTTGTATTGATCTTGCATATATCTTTAAAATTTACTCCTGGATGTTTTGTCTTCTGTTGCTAGTAACTGGATTTATTTCTTTTGTTATCTCTTCAAATTGGTGGTGGTTTATGTGTATTTGCTTTATTGATTTTGTATCTAAGTTACCTCTCTCATTATTTAGAATAGTTTAGTTGATTTTCTTAGGTTTTCCTGGTATACAAACACATCACCTGTAAGTAATTCTTTCCTTTTCTTTTCTAAATTTTATACCTCTAATTTCATCCTTTTGTCTAGTTGTTTTGACATGTTCTATGGTCATGGTGATACTGGTTATCTTTGTTTTATTTCGATTCTAGGAATGTATCTTATAATTTTTGTGCTATGCATGGTATCAGCTTTGGGGGTAAGATTTTATCGTGTTAAGGAACTGGATATCTATTTCTGTTTTACTAAGATTTTTAAAAAATATCAAGAATGAATATTGAATTTTTTTTTTTTTTTTTTTTTGGTGAGGAAGACTGGCCCTGAGCTAACATCTGTTGCCAATCCTCCTCTTTTTGCTTGAGGAAGATTGGCCCTGAGCTAACATTTGTGCCAGTCTTCCTCTATTTTGTATGTGGGTTGCTGCCACAACATGGCTTGTTGAGTAGGTGTAGGTCTGCACCTGGGACCCGAACCCTCGAACCCCTGGCCGCCAACGTGGAACACGTGTGCTCAACCACTACACTGCCGGCCTGTGAATATTGAATTTTATCAAATGTTTTTTCAGTATCTATGGAGATAATTTGATTTTTTTAAACTTAAATCTGTTATTTGGAGAATTACATAAGAAGGTTTTTTAATATTAAACCATTCTTGTATTCCTATAATTTTGGTGTTTTTGACTTGCTGTATCTCCTTATGTGGTCACTTTATATAGATGTTCTCTATATGGCTGAGAATATTATGTATTCTCTAATTGTGGAGTCCAGGATTCTTCATGTCTGGTAAATCAAACTCATTAATTGTGTTATTCAAATATTCTTTAGTCTTACACATTTTTTATTTACTTGGTCTAGTCATTGCTAGATGGGAGTGTTAAAATCTTCCACTCTGATTTCTCATTGTAATTGTTTATGTAGATAGAGACTATTAAATGCAAAATTTGTTTTATAGCTTTCTGGCAAATTGGCAAATGTTAAACATTATGTACTGAATTTATTCCTAATAATGCTTTTGGCTTTTTAATCTGATGTTACTATACCTACTACTGCCTAAGTACTGTAATGTAAGCCCTAAATTTATGTGAGGCATATGCTCATCTTATGCATTATAAGGGCAAACCTTTTTTTAAAAAAAAATTCCTATTGACGATGAGGTAACATGCCTCTTTGTTGACTTCCTATGTTGCTGGATAGTTTTTTCCTGATCTATCCTTTCACTGTGGGTGTAGCTCTTTGAGGTTCCTGCCTTCATACGAGGGGGTGAAGGGGTTGTTTCTCAGTTCTCTGTCTTATATAATTTCAAGACACCTGTCTCAGATCTCCGAGAGGGCTTTTAATGCATTTTTTTTTTTTTTGAGGAAGATTAGCCCTGAGCTAACATCTGTCGCCAATCCTCCTCTTTTTGCTGAGGAAGACTGGCCCAGGGCTAACATCCGTGTCCATCTTCCTCCACTTTTTGTGGGATGCCGCCACAGCATGGCTTGACAAGTGGTGTGTTGGTGCGTGCCCGGTATCCGAACCCTGGGCTGCTGCAGTGGAGCACTCGCACTTAACCGCAATGCCACAGGGCTGGCCCCTTTTAATGTATTTTAATTGCTGGTCCTTTGGGTTACAGAAATACTTGACAGGGCTGGCCCCGTGGCTTAGCGGTTAAGTGCGTGCGCTCCACTGCTGGCGGCCCGGGTTCGGATACCGGGCGCGCACAGACGCGCCACTTGTCCGACCATGCTGGGGCCGCATCCCACATACAGCAACTAGAAGGCTGTGCAACTATGACATACAACTATCTACTGGGGCTTTGGGGGGAAAATAAATAAATAAATAAATAAAATCTTAAAAAAAAAAAAAAGAAATACTTGACAGCTAGCCTTCCTCAGTGTCAGTTTATACTTATTGGCCCATGGTTTTCTTTTACTTTCTTGGTAATTTACCCATGTGTTTAAAGAGATGTCTGCTAGGTAATATTCTTCATTTTTGGTATTTTGGTATTTTGTGATGGGAGGATTTCTACGTTATTCTGTAGCCCACATTGCTGGAAATGCAGATCCTTAAAGATTTTTTAAAAAAAGCAATGCTTGGATGCTTTGTTGGAAAAAAGAAAGAAAACTTTTTTTTTTAAACATTTTAGCACGCAGCAGAATTGATTAAAACAGTGGCGTCTCGCTATGATGAATATGTCAATGTGAAGGAATTTTCTGACAAAATCAACCGTGCCCTTACTGCAGCAAAGAAAGACAATGACTTCATTTATCATGATCGAGTTCCAGACCTTAAAGATCTAGACCCTATTGGCAAAGCCACACTTGTGAAATCTACCCCAGTCAATGTGCCCATCAGCCAGAAATTCACTGGTATGTCATTTCAGATGCTCTTTAATCTTACTCATCTTTTCTCCAGTTTAATCTATTTTTTGTAGCTAAAACCACACAATTGCTATTGTATGCTTTGAAGATAATTTGCATTCGTGTTGTTCAAAATGAATATGAGAATAAAAAGTGTGTTGTATCTATAGTGAAATTTTAAGATGGAAAGTAAATAGTAATGAGGCATATGTAAAGTATACAACAAAGTCAGAAAATTTGAAACTGTGTTTGAGTAATGATAAAGACTTTAAACAGGCACTTATTTTATTAATGTTTGTTATATTGTTTAAGATTCTACCATTAAAAATAAGCATACATAAATATGACTTTAAACATATGAACTTCTGGAGTCATGGTTGTATCAAATAAATAAATGTTATAACATCCTTGGATTTTGTAGATACATGCAATGTGTGGTAGCCTCTAGCTGAGATCCCAAGGATAATATTCTAAGTTATTGAGAAAGGGTGATTATTTTACTTATTTCTATTTAGCAAACACAAAGTGTTTACCATGTGCTGGGGCTCTTTTAAGCACTCTACAAATATAAGCTCATTTATTTCTCACAACAACTACATGAGATAGGTACTATTATTATCCCCATTTGACTGATGAAGATACTGATGCACAGAGTGGTTAACTAGTTTGCCTAAGATTGCAGAGCTAGGAACTGGTGGAGGTGGAAATTGAACCATGGCACTGTTGCTCTCTCAGTCAGTTTAATCAACAAATGAACAGTGTTTTCTTATGTATAAATCTTCACCAAAGATCCCTTAAACTCAATGACAAACACATCTTAAAAGTTAAGAAAATTAAATTAAAAGAAAAAGACTTCATTGTCACTGTTCATGAATATAGTGATCTAAAAATTCTCTTCATCATTGTACTTTCAATAGTGATTTAGTTTTGATCTTTAATTTAAATATTTGTAGACTCTTTTTTTTTTTTGGTGAGGAAGATCAGCCCTGTGCTAACATCTGCCAATCCTCCTCTTTTTTTTTGCTGAGGAAGACTGGCCCTGGGCTAACATCAGTGCCCATCTTTCTCCACTTTATATGGGATGCCGCTACAGCATGGCTTGCCAAGCGGTGCGTTGGTGTATGCCCGGGATCCGAACCAGCAAACCCCAGGCCACCGCAGCGGAGCACGCACACTTAACTGCTTATGCCACCGGGCCGGCCCCAATATTTGTAGACTTTTTTTGTGAAGATTGGAAAGGAAATATGGACAGTCACTTTATAGTTGGAGTTTTCATGTTAAAATTTTGTTGAAATTTTCATTCCTAACTTTAGATCTGTTTGAGAAGATGGTTCCTGTGTCAGTGCAGCAGGCTTTGGCTGCCTATAATCAGAGGAAAGCTGATTTAGTTAACAGATCAATTGCTCAAATGAGAGAAGCCACCACTTTGGCAAATGGGTAGGTAGAGCTTAACTTTGATAAATTTCTCTAAAGTTTTAATGTTTTCTGTTTGATTGTTCTTTAACTAAGTAGTTGAAGAACATTTTAGTTTTCTGAGCTTGGAGTTGAATGTCAAAGATATGTGAAATAGCAAATATAGAGGGGCGCGCACACACACACACACACACACACATTTTTTGGGGACATTATATTTACTCAGCCTTAGCAAATAGATTATAGTTGGAAGAAATTTAATTACTGAAACAAAGTGAAAATATTTGACCACTAATTTGTATTTCAAGGGTTATTTGAGGGAAATGAGAACTAGAAATGAACTTTTTAAGTTAAGATACATAGTACATTTGGTATCCTGAACCGATTTTTGTTTCTGATGGGTTGAAGACTAAGAAAATAATTCATTGGTTGTTAAAATATCTTAAGTATAATTTTCACACAATAAAATACCCCATTTTAAATGTATAGTTTGATTCTTTTTAATAAATGTGTGTACCCATGTAACCACCAGCACCACGATCAGGATAGAGAACATTTTTCCATCATTCTAAAAAATTCCCTCATGCCTCTTTCCCTTCAATCCCTCCTCTCTTGGCCCCTAGCCACTATTGATCTACTCCCTGTCACTATAGGTTAGCTTTACTCTTTATACAATTTAATATAAATGTAACCATTATAGCATGTACAATGTATACATTACAGTATATGGTACATTACAGTATTGCTACAGTGTATACAGTATGGGGTACTTAAGTTTGTACAGCATGTGCAGCATATTCTCAATGTATTGGGCTTCTTTGACTTAATGTGATGTTTTTGAGATTCATCTATGTTGTGTGTATAAGTTTGATCCCGTTTTTTTTGTTGATGAAGATTGGCCCTGAGCTAACATCTGTTGCTAATCCTCCTCTTTTTGCTTGAGGGAGATTGTTGCTGAGCTAACATCTGTGCCAGTCTTCCTCTATGTTGTATGTGGGATGCCTTGGCTTGATGAGTGGTGTGTAGGTCTGTGCCCAGGATCCCAATTTGTGAACTCTGGGCCACCGAAGTGGAATGTGTGAACTTAACCATTATGCCACCGGGCTGGCCCCCTGATCCTTTTTCTTTCTTTCTTTTTTTTTTTTTTTTGGTGGGGAAGACTAGCCCTGAGCTAACATCCATTATCAGTCCTCCTCTTTTTTGCTGAGGAAGATTGGCCTTGGGCTAACATCCATGCCCATCTTCCTCTACTTTATATATGGGATGCTTGCCACAGCATTGCTTGATAAGTGGTGCATAGGTCCGCGCCCGGGATCCGAACCTGTGAACCCCAGGCCATCGAAGTGGAGTGTGCGAACTTAACCACTACGCCACCAGGCTGGCCCCCCCAATCCTATTTCTTAATGAGCAGTATTCCATATTATGGTCAAATAGCAGTTTGTTAATTCTTTCACCTGTTGGTGGACATTTCAGTTGGTATGAACACTGATTTACAAATATTTGTCTGGACATGTTTTATTTCTCTTGGGTAAATACCTAGTATTAGAATTGCTGAGTTGTATGGTTAGTGTATGTTTAACTTCATACAAGATGGCCAGATAGTTTTCTTTTTTTTTTTTGTTTTGTTTTGTGAGGAAGATCAGCCCTGAGCTAACATCTGTTGCCAATCCTCCTCTTTTTGCTGAGGAAGACTGGCCCTGAGCTAACATCCATGCCCATCTTCCTCCACTTTATGTGGGACGCCGCCACAGCATGGCCTGACAAGCAGTATTTTGGGTGCGCGCCTGGGATCTGAATCCAGGCCACCAGCAGTGGAGTGTGCGTACTCAACCGCTACGCCACGGGGCAGGCCCCCAGGTTGTTTTCCAAGGTGGTTGTTCCAGTTTATGTTCCTTCCTGCACTGTTTGAGAAATGCAGTTGCTCTGCATCCTCATCAGCACTTAGTATTGTTAGTCTTTCTAATTTTAGCCATTTTAGTCTATGTCTAGCAGTATCTTGTTGTGGTTTAATTTGCACTCCCCTAACTAGTAACGATGTTGAATAACTCTTGATGTGCTTATCAGACATTTATACATCTTTTGTGAAGTATCTGTTTAAATCTTTTGCTCATTTATTAAAATTGATTTTTTCTCATTAATCTTTAAAGAGTTCTTTACGTATTTTAGAGGCACATCCTTTGTCAGCTACATGAAATTGAGAATATTTTTTCCTAGTTTGATTTGCTTTTTTGTGTTTTTAATTTTGACGAATGCATGGATTTTGACCTCATTTTGCTTTTTCTGGCAAGAAAGCAATGTAAGTTTACTCTAACATCCCTTCCATTACGTAATGAAATAACAGAGTAATTGTTACTGTGCCACAAAACTGAGAAGAGATGAAGATTCTGTTATTAGTACCTAGGTCAACTATGTTCTCTTGGCATTATGCCTAGATGAGAGGAAATTATAACTATTTTGTATATTGTTTCTGATTTGTCAGTGACATTATAACAATCAGGAGTGTGATAAAAGATTGCATTTAAGATAGAAGTTTTGACTTTTAATTACTTAGACTAAAAGAAGTTAAGTTTGAGCTGGGAGCCAAAGGTATCTAGTATATTTCAATGTATACTTCTTTTTGGCTTTTAATTATGCGCAGTGAACTTAATTCTTTAATGATTTTGTTTTAATTTTATCAATCGCTGATTTTTCTGTTTTTACTTTTGTCTTTGCTTTATTTTTCCATTGATGGGGCTTCTCTACTTTTTTGGGGTGCTAACTCCATTGCTGTTGATTTGGATATAGGAGATTAATGTTTTAAAGGTGGTTTAGACCTCTAGATGACATAGTATCTTATTTTTTCAGGGTGTTAGCTTCCCTTAATCTTCCAGCAGCAATTGAAGATGTGTCTGGAGACACTGTACCTCAGTCTATATTGACTAAGTCCGCATCTGTGGTTGAACAGGGTGGTATCCAGACTGTTGATCAGTTGATCAAAGAGCTACCTGAACTACTACAAAGAAATAGAGAAATCCTAGATGAGGTATGTTTTAAGAGATCTGCTTTTCAAGTAAAAACTCTTCAACCCCTTGGTGTCCAGCAGGGCTTAGGACTGGAGGCTTCCTCCTATTGGGTTTCACAGGGTAGACATCTTGGTGAATTTACTGCCCTTCAGCCTCACATGTGAGAATGTGTTCATACATATCTTAAGGGTATATAAATGTACATTATTGAAACTGATGTGACCACTGTATAAAACGAGTATACTGTGAGAAATATCCATCAACAAACTGTTCAAAGTCTTCATAGTTAATAATTTCTATGAAAGATTGTGTTTCTTGGTAACCATGGAATCAGACTAAGCAAGTTAGGCCATCCCATGTTTTATAAACCCACTGCATCCATCTTTCAGTAGAGAAGACATTTTGTCAATAGGAATAGAATACTCAAGTTTTTCGCCTAAAGCCAACTGTTTGCCAATGTTATTCTCCTTTTATTGCACCTTCACCTCTTTCCCCTAATTGATACATTTCTTTTTTTAGCTGTAAATGTAGTCAAACTGGTTATATTGGCTTTTGTCAGTTTAGGAGTCACATTTCTTTTAGGTGACTTCTGTTATCAATGCTTTAATCCATGATGTTTTGATTTTTCAGTTAACTTTCAGAAGATACTGTATGTATATCATTTCCAAGCACTTTGGGGCAGGGTTAAAGAACTTAAATATTTATGACGGTGTGAACCTTGGGGATGCGAATATTTACCTCCCAAGGTTATTTAAAGGATTAGCTAAAGTAAAACATTGAAATGCCTAGCCTGTGGGACACATAGTATGTGCTTAATAAATTATAGCTGTTGTTACTATTACATTATTAATTATAATAATTTTTATGATGATGATGGTAGTAGTGGTAGTTATTCACCTTTCAGTGCAGATCAGCTATTGAAAAAGGTTAGGAAACTTAAATGGAAACTTACTGCAGGGGGCCGGCCCCGTGGCTTAGCGGTTAAGTGCGCGCACTCTGCTACTGGCGGCCTGGCTTCGGATCCCGGGTGCGCACCGACGCACCGCTTGTCTGGCCATGCTGAGGCGGTGTCCCACATACAGCAACCAGAAGGATGTGCGGCTATGACGTACAACTATCTACTGGGGCTTTGGGGAGAAAAAGGGAGGAAAAAAAAAAGAAACTTACTGCATTATGGGCCTGGGAAATCTGATTCATGAGGGGCTCTACATTAATTATAAAATCAATATTATCAACTTTACCTATGTAGATGTAGTCAATAATCAGAAAAACTAAAGCAAGCGGAATTGGTGTTACATAGTTCAGTACCAAAGCCTTGCTATGCTGAGCTTGTTAGAAATGCAGAATCTCAAACCCCACCCCAGACCTACAGAATTAGGATCTGCATTTAATAAGATCCCAGGGAGATTTGTGTGTACATTAAAATTTGACAAACACTGCTCTTAAGGTCATAGACTTTATTCATGAGAATACCTTATAGTCCTTTAAAATTTGTTGATCTGTGGGTCAAACAAGGTTGTTATCTGGCGTTGCAGTTGAAAGGACATTAGAACAGTAGATAGACATAGGGAGAAAAAGGTGGAGAATTCTGTTGAAGATTGCACGTAAGTGAAAGCAGCAAGAAGTAATCAATCGTATGATAGTGAGGGAAAAGACAAACACTGGACAATGCAGGAGGCGCAGCAAGTCAAGTGGAAAGCAGTCTGGGGCATTTAGTAAGTAGATGTTGTAGTAATAAATCATTATTTAATATTTTATAGTTTACACATAATTCAGTGATTAAGGTTTCAGAATGTGGAGTTATGTTTGGGCTTGATTCCCAATTCTTACTCCTAGCTGTCACCTTGGGCAAATTACTGAACATCTTTATGTCTCAGTTTACTCATCCAAGAAGTGGGGATAATAGTATTTAGCACATAAGATAGTTGTGAAGTGGGATCATACATGTGCTTACTACTTAATAGTTATTTAAATATTGATATTACTATATTTCCTTGATTTTAAGATGTCATTGATTGGAAGATGCGTATTTGATTTTGAAATAAGTTTTCTGGAAAAAGAACATTGCCTAATGAAATAACTATATAAATTGTGGGGAACATCTTCATTAGAAATATGTGAAAAAAGCTCATCTTATAATTACGGAATTACTGGCATTATTAGTGCGTATGATGTCTGTTGTCTGCCTGTCTTAATATGGGGTACTTCTATCGATCTTATTTGATGTTTCTAACAGCTGTGTGATTTCGAGTCACTATCATTCTGTCAGTTGTACTTGGAGAGTCTCATTTTAAGTAAGTTGTAAGTTGTGAAGTAAGTAGGTTGTGAAGCTGATGCACTGAGTGTTCCTCTCTCAGGTAGCTTTTAGGAATTTAGTTTTAGTCTTGATTTTCAGAAATTTTGAAGTGTCCACTAATTTAGTAGATAATAAATTTATCCTGCTTGGGACCTCTTGGGCCCTTTCAATCTTGGATCCCTGTCCGTGGGTTCTGTTTCTTCAGTTACTCCTTTTTCTCCATTCTCTCATAATGAATTCTTGATGGTGGTGCTTCTGGATCAGTTCTTCATATCTCTTAACATTTCTTTTACTTTTTCTCTTTGTGCTCTTGTTGTTCTTTCTGGGAGACTTTCTCAGGCCAGCCTTCCAGCTCATTAATTGGCTGTTTAGCTGTGTCTTCAGCCATTCTACTGAGTTGTTTTTTTTTTTTAATTTCATTGATATTTTTTATTTCCAAGATATCTAATTGGTTCTTTTAAAAAATCACCTATATTTATCTCACAACTGCATGTGTGTTTTATTTTGAGGTAAAAGTCACAGAACATAAGATTCATCATTTTAACCTCTTTAAAGTGTACAATTCAGTGGCTTTTAGTACATTCACAGTTTTGTGTGAGCATCCACACTATCTAATTTCAGAACATTTTCATCACCCCCAAAAGAACCTCATCAGCAGTCATTCCTCATTCTCCCCTTCTCCCTGTTTTTGGCAACCACTAATCTGAATTCTGTTTCTGTGGATTTGCTTATTCTGGACATTTCATATAAACAGTGTGTGGTCTTTTGAGTTTGCCTTCTTTCACTTACTATATTTTCAAAATTCATCAAGTTCATGTCAGTACTTCATTTCTTTTTATGGCTGAATTCCATTGTGTGGATGTACCACATTTTGTTTGTCTGTTCATCAGTGATAGCTATTTGGGATGTTTTTACTTTTTGGTTATTCTGAATAAGCTGCTATTTGTGAAGAAGTTTTTTTGAGCACTGTTTTTAGTTTTGTTGGGTATATACATAGGAGTGGAGTTGCTGGGTCATACAGTAGTTCTGTTTAACTTTTTGAAGAATGGACAAACTGTTTTCCAGAGCAGGTGCACCATTTTACATACTTGCCAGCAGTATATGAAGGTTCCAATTTTTCCACATCCTCGCCTAACCCTTATAATTTTCTGTTTTTTAAAAAAAAAAAATTATAGCCATCCTTGTGGATATGAAGTGGTATCTCATTGTGGTTTTGATTTGACCTTATATATAGAAAATCCTTAAGTTGGAGGTTTGATAGGGATTGCATTGAATGTTTAGATCAATTTGGGGAGTATTACTGATCTTAACAATATTAAGTCTTCCAATCCATGAGCACGCGATGTCTTTCCATTTATTTGGATCTTCTTTAATTGGTTCAACAATGTTTTTTAGTTTTCATTGTGCTCCTTGGTTAAATTTGTTCCTAAGTATTTTATTCTTTTTGATGCAATTATAAATGGAATTGTTGTCTCAATTTTCTTTTTGGATTGTTCATTGCTAGAATATAGAAACACAGTTGCTTTTGTAAGTTGATGTTGTTATTCTGCAACTTTATTGAATTCTTTTATTATCTCTGATAGTTGTTCTGTGGATTCCTTATGATTTTCTGTATATAAGGTCATGTCATCTGCAAGTAGAGTTAGTTTTACTTCTTCCTTTCCAGTTTTGGATTCCTTTTATTTCTTTTTCTTGCTTAAAATTGCCCTGGCCAGTACAATGTTGAATAGACATGGTGAGAGCAGACATCCTTGTCTTGTTTGTGCTCTTAGGGGGAAAGCATCCAGTATTTCACTATTAAGTATGGTGTTAGCTGTGGGTTTTTCATAGATGGCCTTTATCACGTTGAGGAAATTCCTTTCTATTCTTAGTTTGTTGAGTGTTTTTATCATAAAAGGGTGTTGGATTTTGTCAGATATTTTCTCTGCATCTTGAGATGATCGTATGTTTTTTTCCTTCATCCTGCTGATACAGAGTATTACATTGATTGATTTTTCAGTGTGAACCATCCTTGCAATGCTGGGATACCCACTTGGTCATGGTATATAAATCCTTTTTATGTGCTGCTGAATTGGTTTGGTAGTATTTTGTTGAGCATTTTGCATCTATAAGGGATATTGGTCTATAGTTTTCTTCTTGTAATGTCTTTGCCTGACTTTCAACTTGTGTGTCCTTATGGTTGTGTCTTTTGTAAATAGCACATAGCAAGATTTTTCTTTTTAATTTAGTTTGACAGTCTTCATCTCTATCTGTGGAGGGTTAAATCCGTTTATATTGACTGTGATTATTCATATATTTGGAATCGTTGTATATTTGGTATTTCTACTTGTCTCACTCTTGTGTTTCTATATATTTCCTTTTTTTGCCCCTCTCCACCCCCTCTCCCCCTTTTCCTGGTTTTATTGAGTTGTTGTCTACTTTTTTTTTTAAACAGTAGCACAGAGTTTGTACACTCTTATTTTTCTGCTTTATGATGTGTCTGGGTATGGATTTCCTTTCGTTTAAGTTGCTTGATATTTCATTGGATCCAGTGAATTTGAGGATTGTGTCTTTTCATCCATCCTGGAAAATTCTTAGTTTTTAAAAACTTCCTTGAATATTGCTTTTCCCCTGTTCTCATTATTATCTCTTTCTTGAATCATCTCACTTTATTTTCCATGCCTCTTATCCCCTCTTATTTTCTGTTGCTCTGTGCTTCTTTATGCATAATCTTTTAATCAGAAGTTCATATTAGGACTTTGTGTCACGCAGGTCGTGTGATTTTCTAGTCCCCAGTTGGGGCTTTTGATTAGGACTCTTAGGTGATACCTCTTTTCTTTTCTATTTAAAGCCGAAGTCCAGTCAGGTAAGTTGCCTTCTGTTGGACAAGTTTCCTTTTTAAAAATTCATCCCCTGAGTGCCACCCATTTGGACATGTGCCAATTTGCGGGAGGATAGTGCCTTTGATAGGACCTCCTATTCTTATAAACCCTACCTGTGTTTCTTTTCTTCTACTCATGGTTTGTTAAATTCACACTCTAAGCCATTAGTGAACTATGTAGTTGGTGAACTACTAACGGTGGACCAGTTATAGTTTGTGGCCTATTTTTGTATAGTTGAGGATAATTTTTACCATTTTTAGAGGGTTGTAAAAAAAGAAAAAGAAGAATATGTGACAGAAACTGTGGCCAACAAAGCCTAAAATATTAACTCCAGTGTTGGACAGAAAAGTTGGCAGACCTCTGCTCTAAACTATCAGGGATTAGCAGATACTATTGGCTCTCGACTTGTTGTCACTGGTAGATTAGCACTTTCTTGTTTCTGGCTCCCTACTATCCTGTCTTCTCAGCTGTGCATGAAAAAAGCATTTTTATATGTTAATTTTCAGTTTGTTGTACTGGGATAGAGATCTAAATGTTTTATTTTCATGTAGTTAATCAGTTTTCTCTTCGTTTTGTTTATGTCTTCTAAGGTCCAAAGACTCTATTTATTTTAAGCTTAAAACAAGTCTT
Organism: Diceros bicornis minor; assembly: GCF_020826845.1. Lineage (NCBI taxonomy): Eukaryota > Metazoa > Chordata > Mammalia > Perissodactyla > Rhinocerotidae > Diceros > Diceros bicornis. The sequence continues at coordinate 37,529,629 of NC_080741.1, forward strand.
TGTTTAAAGTAGTCTTGGTATGTGGATGTACATAAGCTCTTAGTTATTCTTCCTTTTTAGTCTTACTAAGTAAAGTAATGGCTAAACTAGCCTTAAATTTTACAAGACTTTGTTAAATACGTTGTAACTACATTTCTGCAACAAAAATTATATCAATTTATATTCTAACCAGTAATGTAGGAGTATTCCCATCTCACAAATTCTCACCTATTGAGTATGATCATTTTTAAAATGTTTTAAATTTTTTATACGAGAAATGATATCTCATTGTTGCTTTGCCTCTTTTTTAAAAGTCATTAAGATTGTTGGATGAAGAAGAAGCAACTGACAATGATTTAAGAGCAAAATTCAAAGAACGCTGGCAAAGGACACCATCCAGTGAACTCTACAAGCCTTTAAGAGCAGGTAAAAATGTGCATAAATGACTTCCACTTGAATAAATTCCCAGTTTGCATCTTTTGCTTGATTAAATTAGGCTCAGTTGTAAACCTGTTTTTACTGAAACTGTGTGCTATTATGAAAACCCAGGTGTTTTTCCTCAGTTCAGTGTAAGATAAAAAAAATAAAGTTAATCCATGTTCATTATATAAAGTTCAGATTCTTAAAAAGAGTATAAAGTGAAAATTAAAATGATTATATAACTCTCTTTTCCTATTCCAACCCCTGTGCATATTTTAAAAACATAAATGAGATCATATTACATGTATGGTTTTGTAATGTCATTTCACTTAGTAGTAAATCCCAGGTGGTAAAAGATGAGTTTTAACGGTTAATTTGAAGCCAAATTATTATTTTTAAGACTTTGATTATAAGGATTTTGTGCTTGTTAAGATAAACGACGTCTTTATGGTAGCTAGAGACTTATTTCTCTGTAAAAGGAGTTAATACTATTGAGATTTTTCTAAAAATATAACTGCCTCTTTTAGGCCACTTTGAATCAGTGATCCTTTGAGAGAGGAATGCTTTTTAATTAAGTTGTAACAATTTTTGGAGTGAATGATTTCTTCCTATATTCATGAGTTGTGGGAAAAAATTAGGCTAATGTCGATTAGCTTTTATTTGGTGGACAGTAACCACAAATGTATTTTAAGGTATATTTGTGCTTTGGCTTTGTAATTGATTTTGTCATTTTTCCAAAAACAAAAATGCAGTGATGACAGGAGCCCAGTTTCTATCTAGTGAATTGGGGCCTATAGAAAGGGAAAAAAGTAAAGTTAGAGAACAGAACTAGAAGTACAGCCGGCCCATAAACATTACTGTTAAAATCAATGCTGTGCTCTTGTAACATTGTTTTTCCCACAGAGGGAACCAATTTCAGAACAGTTTTGGATAAGGCTGTGCAAGCAGATGGACAAGTGAAAGAACGTTATCAGTCTCACCGTGACACGATTGCACTTCTGTGTAAGCCAGAGCCTGAGCTGAATGCTGCCATCCCCTCTGCTAACCCAGCAAAGACCATGCAGGGCAGTGAGGTGAGAAGATGCATTTTGATGTGGGTGGTCATCTGCTTATGAAAACTGTGTTTAAGCCATCACGTACAATGAATTGCCAATTTCTTTCTTATTGCCATCTTTTAAAAAATGCTGATGTAAATTGAGGTTGTTATATTTAAAGTAGCATGATATATATACCGTGTAATAGGTAATTATACCATTAATATTACTATCCTGTAATAATAATTTCCATTTATTGAATGCCTCCTATAAGCTGAGTACTATATTCTAGATACTTAATATGTTTACAGTGTTTAATTCAGGTTTCATAAAAGAGAAAGGCTTGAAAGTGTAGAAACTTCCCTGAAGTGGAAGGACTGGGTTTGGCCAGATACTCTTCTGACCACAAATTCTTTGTTTCTTACATCATTCTATACTGCTTTCCACCATGTTCTGCTGGGACCCTTCTGAAGGGAAGATTGACAAGGTGTCAATGGTTAACATCATTAAGAATGGTTAACCATTAATAAATGGTTAACATCATCATGGCATTTCTACTGGTGACAGGAAAGAGAAAATCAGTAGTGTGGCGTCTGATTCAGAAAGTCCTAAAAGAGGAGAAAGTGCAAGTATGATTTAGTGGCTGTTCACTGTGAGGTAATGTAGTAGGATAAGATAGAGGCTCTAAAGTGCACAGGAAGATAAGCCAAAGGGCAAGAAGTATTGCTGAAAACTTCTTGAAAAAGGTGAATTTCCTGGGACACTAGTTCTCAAAAGTTATGTGTTGTTCCTTATTTGTCTTTCCACAGAAGCCTTTCATTAATTTATTCAACCAAGACTTATTGGGTATCAGCTCTGTGTAAGGCACTAGGCTAGGTACTTGGAAGAATTAACAAATGAATCATACACAGCCTTTACCCTCAATTTATGGTCCATTGTGGAAGATTAGACACATACAAGGATAACTGTAATACAGGGCAGAAATTTAAAAGTGTTATAACTATAGAAAGTATTCTGTGAGGATTTAGATGACCAAGTACTTAAATTCTAGCATTTTGGAACTCCTCTCTTAGGAGGCTTCTTAAGAAGTTGGCTCATTATAAGAACAGAGTAGACAGGAGAAAAAGTATACATCTGTAGGATCTGAAACACACCCAGTGAGTGGGTGTGTCCAGAGAAGCTACCAGAGGTTTCGTGGAAACCAGCCCCCAAAGTGAAGAGACGACTGCATAGTTGAATGTGCTCAGAACCTGAATCTCTAAAGGGGAGGGAACCAGATGGAACCAAGAATATCAGTTAGGTGATTTGAGGAAACGGGGGAGAAAAGGCAGGTGGTCAGAAGATTAATTTGTGAAGAACAGAGACTTCAGACCCACAGAATAGCAACAAATTCTGGACCTTTTTTTAATTTTAGAAAAAAGAACAGTTTCATATCTTCTCCTTTTTCTTTTTGTTGTCTTGTGCATGACTTAGAACTTCTGTGGCTTTTGTCCTTTGATTCTCCTGCTTTCAGTGGGAAAGCAAAAGTGGTTTGTGTTAAGCAAAGTAAAAAGTAGTATGCACCGATTTGTTATTTTATTCAGTTGTAGTAATAGCTGCTTTTGTTAATCTATAGTGGTATTACATAGGGGAAGAAAACTTTTATAGTCAATATGAAGTTATTTTACTGAAGCTAGATTTTCTGGATAGAGGTAACCAAAACATTTTTATTGCTGTATATATTTATTCATCATGTGCCTTTATCAGAAAAGGCAAACATCATGTTTATCAAAGCTATTTCAGATAGCTGTCATAGTAGTTGATGACACATTTTAGCCAGAGTTTTTATCATTAAATTATGATTAAACTTTTATGATTAAATTAAAATTTTATCATTAAATTGTGAGTTTTATCATTCATGATAACTCAGTCATTGAATTGCTGAGTATTAAAGTGATACAAAGTACATGTTTTATTAAGAGGTTCAAACTTAATAGTAGGGCTGTTTTTTTCTTTTATTATAAAGAAGCCTACTTTCTGGTTATTTTTTGTTCTATTTGGGCATCTGGGTTTAGATATTCTGAAAAATTTTGCAAGCTATTGGTAATTTGTATTTAAAGATCCTTTTTAAAATACTTAGGACCACTGCTTGTGATTGTGTACCTCTGATCACCTGGGGTCTGGAATCTAGTCTACACTTAGCCAGCCAAGCCTTGGCCCTAGTGTAGGGCCGAGTCTGCCCAGAAGAAGGGGCATCTTTTCTTTGCACAAAGGTGATATGCACTTATACTCACAGTGTTGCATCTGCCTGGGGTGATGGAGGGGTGCCTTTGAAAAAAATCTTAATTTCCTTAGAGGTAGTGCATAAAATAGCACTGTCCAAAGCTATGTGCTCCCCCCGGGTGCTTTTTCTGGTTCACACAAAGGCACCTTATAAGACTAGGGAATGATCTGCACACACAGCTTTTACTCATAGTTTTTCATAGCAGAAAGTATATAGACAAGTGTTGAGAGTGGCTGGCATCTATTCATTCATTTGTTCACCAAACATTTGTTGAAGGCCTACCATATGCCAGGAACTATGGCACTGTGGTCCCTAACAGAGAGATATGGAAAACTCTAGGTTAGCTTTATTGTAGGGTAAATGCAGTCAGATTCCTGCTGTTCTGTTGTTGTAGAGATATTCTCACGTCTGCCTTTTCTGAAAATAAAGTGACAGGGCCCGCCCGGTGGTGCAAGCGCTTAAGTGTGCGCACTCCACTGCGGTGGCCCAGGGTTCGCTGGTTCGGATCCCATGTGCGCACCAATGCACCGCTTGTGAAGCCATGCTGTGGCGGCGTCTCATATAAAGTAGAGGAAGATGGGCACGGATGTTAGCCTGGGGCCATTCTTCCTCAGCCAAAAAAAAGAGGAGGATTGGCATTGGATGTTAGCTCAGGGCTGGTCCTCCTCACAAAAAAAAAACAAAAAAATGACAGGGTTTGAAAAGTAAAGTTGAAAATTTCATTGCGAGCATTTCTTATGTGCCTAAATGTGTTTGGTGCTGTTTGATGCTACAGAGAGTGTTAATCATCTGAAATGGGAGTTGGCAAAAATGGCCTGGGCCAAATCCAGCCTGCCTCCTGTTTTTGTATGGCCTGCAAGCCAAGAATGCTCTTTACGTTTCTAAATGGTTGAAAAAAAGTCAAAAGAATAATGTTTCATGACATGTTTACATTAGATGACATTCAAATTTCATTGCTCATAAATAAATTTTTGTCGGATATAGCTATACTCATTCACTTACGTTTTGTCTAGGCTGCTTTTGCACTACAAAGGCAGAATTAAATAGTTGCAACAGAGTCTATGGCTCACAAGGTCAAAAATATTTTCTATCTGGTCCTTTACAGGAAAGATTTGCTAGCCCCTGGTCTGAAAGATGAGATGCATACAGCCTAGGTGGTCTCATTCCTGCCTTTCTGTTTGACCTCATCTCCCTGCATTCTGTCTTATTTACTATGCTTCAGCCAGACTGGCCTTTTTTTCTTTCCTTTGAACATGCTAAGCTTGTTCCTGCCTCAGGACTTTGACATTTGCTTTTCCTTCTGTTGGGGTCTTTCTTCCCTTTGCACGGCTACTACTTCGTTTTCATTAAAGCCTCAGATGTCACCATTTCCCCTTCTTTGTCATTGTCTACCTTATTACTCTATTTTTGTGTATTTGTTTAATCCCCCCACAACCCCCTAAATGAAGGAAAGGAGTCTGTTTTTGTTAGTAGTTGTATTTTAGAACCTAGAACAGTATCCCACACATAAGGATTCAAAAAGTATTTGTTGATTGAATGATAACCATTGGCAGCCTAACTTAAAAAAGCATGCAATTAATTGCAGTTGAAAGCTAATTGGAGCTGTTTATAAGACAGAAGTAAATACTATAGGATTCTAATTATTATTTTTTTGTGTGAGGAGGATTAGCCCTGAGCTAATGTCCGAAGCCAATCCTCCTCTTTTTGCTGAGGAAGATTGGCCCTGGGCTAACATCCGTGCTCATCTTCCTCTGCTTTATGTGCGACACCGCCACTGCATGGCTTGAGAAGCGGTGTTGGTCTGCGTCCGGGATCTGAAGCTGCAAACCCTGGGCCGCCGAAGTGGAGCACGTGAACTTAACCACTATGCCACCGGGCCGGCCCCCCTCTAATTATTTTTTTAATTTTTAATTTTTTTATTTGGTGTAATTGATATACAACATTATATTAGTTTCAGGTATACAACATAATGATTCAGTTTTGTATATATTGCGAAATGATCGCCACAATAAGTCTAGTTAACGTGGATCACCATTCGTAGTTAGGGAATTTTTTTTTCTTATGATGAGAACTTCTAAGATTTATTCCCTTAGCAACTTTCAAAAATATAGTACAGTATTATTAACTATAGTTGCCATGCTGTACATTACATCTTCATGACTTATTTATTTTATAACGGGAAGTTTGTGCCTTTTGACTTCCCTCACCCATTTCGCCCACCACCTGCCTCTGGCAGCCACCAGTTTGTTCTCTGTGTCTATGAGCTTGTTTTTTGTTTTGTTTGTTTTAGATTCCACATATAAGCAAGATCATATGGTATTTGTCTTCCTCTGTCTGACTTATTTCGCTTAGCATAATACCCTCAAGATCCATCCATGTTGTTGCAAATGGCAAGATTTTCTCATTCTTTTTTATGGCTGAATAATATTGCTGTGTTTGTGTGTGTGTGTGTGAGTGACATTTTCTTTATCCATTCATCCGTTGATGGACATTTAGGTTGTTTCCATATCTTGGCTATTGTAAATAATGCTGCAGTGAACATGGGGGTGCATAGGGATTCTAATATAAATACTTTAACTTGATAACATATTAAGCCTCAAACTTGAGTTTATAAGAAAGTTTAGGTAGTGGTTTCCTTTTCTTACTCTCCTGGTAATTTATTTTTGGAAGCAGTTTAATTCATTTTCTGCTGTATTCACTCTTAAAATGAGGCCAGTATCATGCAATCTAAAATACAGTTAAACTAGTATATATGACAGTTAAAAAAAAAGAGGATGTTTGTCGTACAAGGAATGTTTTTCTATCTTTGTGGGGTGGTCTAAAAGTTCATTTATAAGTCAGTTGTTCCAAATGGCGTTTTTTTCAGAGACTTAGAATCATAGCATTTTCGAATAGAATAGGACTTATTAAATAGCTATTTGGTCCTTGTTTACCACTCCAATTAGAAAACTGACTGCCATGAAAGGAAGTTAACTTTCCTTCATAATGGAGCTGATATTGGAAATTGTGATTCTTAAAGTCCTAATGGGGTTCTCTCCCACATTATTCTGCTGCCCTGTGTATAGTTAGTTCTCTGAATATGAAGTTGTGTCCATATGAACCACGCGTATCTTCTCATATTACTTATTAGCTAACCTAAGGGTATTATCACCAAAATTTTGGCCTGTTATTTGATGAGAGGATCTTAGTTTCTGTACTATGTAAGAGACATTCTCTCCATTTCAAGGTAATAGTGTTATAGTGTTCCTCACTTTCAGCTTTGTTTACTAGACTTTTTTTTTAAACCAGTTCTGCATATTCCTATTTCTCCCCAAGCTTTATTTTACTTGGCTAATTTTTTTTTTCTTTCTAGCTTTGATTGGACGTAACTTATAGAGAGATAAAAATGATATTTCTTATTTTTCTAATAGCCAGACAACCTTCACATAGGGTCAAAGTTATAGTTGAGGTTCCATTATCATAAATGTGCTAACAGAAAATACTGTCAGTATCTTTTAAAATTTATATCCTGTTGCATCACCCCCATTACAAAATGTGTCACGTAATTACAGAAATAGCTATAATTCAGCAAAGGAAAGGATACTTTAATTCTTAATCTTTGCTCATTGTTCCTCTGTTACTGTCTGAATGCTTGGATGCTTAGGCCTCTTTAGCCCATAATGTACCCAAAGTATAGAGTTAAACAACTACCACTTAATAATAATGGCTGCTACTGATTGAACACTTACCCTGTGTTAGAAATTACATTGAGCACTTTATATGGATTGTTTCAGTCTGCACAACAGTCCTGAGATTACTATTTTTGCTTTGCAGATGAGAAAGTTGTTTTCCAAGTAGTCTCCTGCCCTTGGTTACACAGTAACTGAGTCCATTACTTCCATTAAGGGAGTATAGTCAGAGTTGGAGTTTTTTCCCTAGGTAATTATGTTTCACTTTGATGGACAACTAGGTTCATTTGTTTCTTTATTCAGGTTTAGATTTAATTTTGTGTTTTGAATGTATAAAAAATGTTCATGATTCAAAAGGTATGTGCAGAGAAATCTCATCCCGATTCTTTTCTCCTTGTTCCCATCCACTCTCTGTAAGTAACCATATTCAGTAGTTTCTGGTTTGTTCCTTAGTGCTTTTCTTTTTGCAAAAAAGACATATGGACACATACATAGATAATATATGTGTGTATATTTTTGTATTCTGATTTCCCTTCTCTCTTACTCAAAATGCAACGTTCTATATATATGCTTTTGCACCTTTTTTTTTTCATTTAACATTGTATCCTGGAAGTCATTTGGAAGCAAGATTTTTACCACGTTGTCTAACATCAAATTCTACCCGATCCCTTAAAACAGCTTTTGCCATGTCCATCCAGGTACGATTCTTTCTCTTCTTCCTTCCTTTTAGAGTGTCTGTGGTTTGATGCTTCTTGGACCTCTAGGAGTTGTATTTCTTTCCACTGCTCTGAATGTTAAAAGACTGAATTTAAGTTAGGACACTTAGGAGATGTGGGTGGTAAAATTTAGAAGAAACTTTAAACATTTCCTCAGGTCTTTGGTCTTCGTAAATGAAGGTTACTCTGGGCACTCCTGTCAAGGAGCTGACTAGGACTGTGGAATGAAGAGTAGGACAGAAATTCTTAGAAACAGGGAGCAGGTGAGGAGATCCCTTGGAGTTGGAAATGCTGCTGGTGAGAAGAAAGGCAGGAATGTAGAGGGGGTTCATGGATATGTCTTCTTTCTTTGTCTTTCCCTCAGCTTTTTTTCTGTGAGCTTCACTGGGGCAAGCACAATAGGGGGCTTGGGGTTGGTGTTCTCCCTGGTGGCCCTAGAAAATGTGAAGAGATGTGAGTGAAAGGGGGCAGCTTATAAGTGGCATTAGAGGGTACTTGAACACTGTAACACTCTTAGCATAAAGGGGTGTTTATGAATCATGTGTATGTTAGTCAGAGACTGCACGGACTGAATAAGAGAGGTAAAACTCATGATATGAAGAGATACACAAGAACCCTGTCTCCTTCTTTCTCTCCCAGTGTATAAAATAAACATGGTTTATAGCTTTCTCGCTACCTCTCTCTCATGCTCTCTCCATGTATATCTCTATCACTGTTTCTATTCTCCATGTCTGTCTCCCTCCCTCTCTCCCTCTCTCCCTCTCTCCCTCTCTCTCTCCCTCTCTCCCTCTCTCTCTCTCTCTCTCAATCCCTCTATGTTGGCAAAATAGAGTATCTACTTACTTAGCAAAAATATACCTTCCCCTATCTCAAAGTCATGAGAGGGACACAGTATAGTGTTGAGTGGTTAAAGTTTGGTTTTGGAGGTAGGCAGACTGAGGTCTCAGATTTTACCTCTGCTCCTTTAGTAGCTGTATAACCTTGGGCATGTTACTTAATTTTTCTGAGACTCAGTTTCTCCATCTATGGAATAGAGGTAATAAATGTAAGAATACATTGTTATATTCATGAAGTGTTTAGAGTGGTGCCTGGCACATAATAAATGTTCAGTAAATCATAGCTCTTGCTCTTGTTATCATTATTGCTGCTGCTGCTCTTATAATCTGAGTCCACTAAAGGTACAACATCTGTATGTAAATAAACAGGTTATACTTGGCCTTCTGAGAAATCATCTCTCCCTGACCCTGGATGAACCTATGTATGTAATTCTGTTTTTGAAATTGGCTTCTGGCTTTTTGGGCAATTAAGGTTTTTCTTATCGTTTAGGTTGTAAATGTCTTAAAATCCTTATTGACAAATCTTGATGAAGTAAAGAAGGAAAGAGAGGGGCTGGAGAATGACCTGAAATCTGTGAATTTTGACATGACAAGCAAATTTTTGACTGCTCTGGCTCAAGATGGTGTGATAAATGAAGAAGCTCTTTCTGTTACTGAACTGGATCGAATCTATGGAGGTCTTACAGCCAAAGTCCAAGAATCTCTAAAGAAACAGGAAGAACTTCTTAAAAATATTCAGGTAAAGTCTATATACTTTAATAAGATTTATGTTAAAAAAATTACATAAAAGATAAGCCTGGACTAAATTGATGTCCTTTTAGGATTGTGTTTTTGGCAAGTGTTACGTATTATTAGAAATGTGTAGTCAGTATTGGTTATATTTTGACACCCACTGAATTTTTGATATTTTTACTTAAGGAAAGATTTAAAGTACCATATTACCCCAGAAGAAATATTATATTAGGTAAATTTCTAGTAAGTCCTGCATGTAGTCATATGATTTTCATAGTTGGAAAAGTATCAATAAAAATATGATGTGCTGGTTAAGTGCGCACGCTCTGCTGCTGGTGGCCCGGGTTTGGATCCCAGGTGCGCACCGACGTACCGCTTCTCCGGCCGTGCTGAGGCCGCGTCCCATATACAGCAACTAGAAGGATGGGCAGCTATGATGTACAACTATCTACTGGGGCTTTGGGGGAAATAAATAAAAAAAATTAAAAAAAAATATGATGAGCTGTATTAATTTGATAAATAATGTAAATACATAAATCTTTCTTTTAACAAGGTCTCACACCAGGAATTTTCGAAAATGAAACAATCTAACAATGAAGCTAACTTACGAGAAGAAGTTTTGAAGAATTTAGCTACTGCATATGACAACTTTGTTGAACTTGTAGCTAATTTAAAGGAGGGCACAAAGGTATGAAGTACAAAAGAAACAACAGCTAACCAGTATAGATGTGAAAATACAGTTTGGGAAGTTAATTGGTATTTCTAGTTGGACCAAATTATTCTTTATCTCAAATTTGTTAGCTTTGATGACTTTTGCCTCTGAGAGGTTTGTTTTAAGCGGGAAGAAGCTTAATGAAGGTGGCAGTATTTCATGGGAACTTTGAAGAATGAATTGTATATTTCACCCAGCAGAAAGGTAGCAGGAATTAGCACAGAGATGTCAAAAGCCAATGACACTTTTTTAGGGGATACAAAATTGACCAATCTGAGTGAATTATGAGGGAACACGAGAATTCAAAGCTGATTTGTGGTGGGGAAGGGGGACAGTTATGGCTTTTGTATTCTGTGCTGATGGTTGGATGATGATAGACTTGTGATCTGCCTGAGTCTCAGAGTGCTTACTAAATATGGTTTAAGTATTTTCTTGCCTTTCTTTTAAATAGTTTAGGGAAATACTTATATTCGTCCTTACCAGTTTCTTTCCTTTTGAGGGAACAAGTGATTTTTAAGTTTTTCAGATACACAATTCTTTTTGGTACTTTAACTCCATAACAATTATTGAATAAAGTTATCTTGATGTAAGTACAGTAGATAATAATGTAAAACCCTCTGAAGAGAGGGTAGAAATACTGCAAAGCCTTCCAAATAGAGAGGATAGTAAAACACTATTTTAATTTGGTTTAAAATGCTTTCTTGAAATAGATCAGCTGAGGAAACTCTCCAGAGAGCCTTTGGAAATACTTCAAGAGTTTCTGAAATGATGCCTGCGTTTCTGAAGTGAACGTGCAAATCTAATCCTTCCACTTAAATAGGTTTAATGTCTTGATTAAGTAGTTGACTCTTCTCTAGGAATTGGGAACATGTTCACTGAGATCATGAAACTTTTAATTTGTTGTCATTTAATTTTTGGTGTTCTCTAAAAATGATTTTATTATTTTTATTTTCTTTAGGAATCTTAGGTTGTATTTAATATTAAGTTGTTGGACTTGAGTGGTATCACTATGTCTCATGCAGAGGATTTTAGTTCTTCAGCTTTAACCATTACTGACAAGTGATTAGATTAGATTGTGTTCCTCCTTAGATTAAAAAATTATTCTGATTTATTGCTTGTATTTGTTCTTTGCGTATAGTTTTACAATGAGCTGACTGAGATCCTAGTCAGGTTCCAGAACAAATGCAGTGATATAGTGTTTGCACGGAAGACAGAAAGAGACGAACTCTTAAAGTAAGTTTGTTTTGTGTATCAAATTATACTTATAGTATTTTTCTTTTAAAAAATCCTATGTGGAGGCTCTTGGGGTGAACTTGGCAAGATGAGATAGCAATTTCCTTCCTTTCCTCCTGGGTATTTTACAAAGCAACAAGCAAGCTGCATAATCTGAGAACAAAAGGATGAAAAGGAGTAAAACGTCTAGATGTAGGAAGTATAGTGGTATCACAGAAATGATAACAAAACAGCTCAGGTGGCAGATCTCAGGAAATACCAGTAAACATAAGCAGTTTACCTTGAAGTGGCAAATAGTTTCCTTATATAAAACTAGATATACAGACCATGGAGAAGTCAGGGTGAATAGCTCAGAAAATATCGACAAAATCACTTTCTGAAGGAGCCTATTGAGAAGGCTGGTCTTGTAACATAGGACTCATTCCATGCTGAGTAATCAGTAAAGGGTTGACATAGCGTTGATACTAAGGTACTGTATTTATTTAGGTGAAAAAATGAACAAAATTTGACAAAACAATAGATGAAGAACATTCACCACAGTGGTACTGTCACAGAACAGATGAAAATTCTGAATGAATATTTCACCATGAATTAAAAAAAGAAAAAGGTTAGGAAGCAGTCATTCTAAGGAACACCAAGAACTCTAAGGCACAGAAATGCCAGAACTCAAGGGGGGATGGTGAAAAAATAGGAAGTGATAAAACATGAGGTGTCAGAATTCAGGAAACAAGTAGAAGAGAACAGAACCATCACAGATACAAGATGAAATGGGAAGGCGCGAAAAGGAGAATAGACAGTGAATAAAACACAAGAACACAGAACAGAAAAGAAGAAATCAAAGAAAATGAAACCAAAGTAAAGAAAGAATTAAACAGGATTAAAGAGAAGATGGGTAAAGAAGATCCAGTATATGCAAAATTGGATTCCCTTCAAAGAAGAACAACCAAAACAGTGAACAGAACAAATATTTAGTGATATTACTCAAGAACGTTTTCCTAAAAGAATTGAAGGTTTGTTGAAAGGATATATCTTATGGTCAGGAAAAATGAACGAGAACTGTCAACACCAAGGCATATAGATTATTAGCCTTAAAAGATAATGACAGAATGCTTTAGGCAGTCAAGCAGAAAGATCAAGTCAGTTTATAAAAAGGTAAAAAAAAAATTAGGCTGGTGGCATTGCGTGCTAGAAGAGAGTGGAGTAATTGCTATTGGAACTGAAGGAAAGCAGATGTGAACCAAAGATTTTATATCCAGTCAAACTGTTCTTAGGTATATACAGAGCCCTGTGTTCATTAGTAATGAACATAAAGAACTCAGAGACTATTATATTCATGAGCCTGTCTTGAACCCTTCTGCCAACCTAACCATTATTAATCTCTCTGTCCATGTTTAAACCGTTTTCCATAGAAGAAGTGGGAGAAGTTATCAAAGAGCTACCTCCCTCCACCCCCAAGAAAGAGCAGGGCCAGTTGTTTTTACAGCATCATGGTTAATAGAGAAACACTATAAACATTCCCCCTAAAGGCAAGGACAGACAAACGAATTCCCACCATCAACACTGTTATTTAGTATTATATTGGCAGTACCAGCCACCACAATTAGACAAGAGAAGGAAATTAGAAATATAAAAATTGGAAAGGAGGAGGTAAAACTGTCACTACTTACAGACTTTTTGATTGTACAACTTGAAAATCCAAGAGAATCAACCCCATAAAAAAATTATTGAAGATAGTCGATCATAAAAATAATTTGTAGAAATCAATGGCTTTCATATAAATAAATATATAGAAGATATAATGGAGGAAAACACCCCACTTACAATAGCAAAAAAAAAGATAAAATACATAGGAATAAGCTTGCCATATATGAGACCTGTATGAAGAAAACTGAAGCACTATTCAAGGACACGGAAGAGTTGAGGAAGTTGAAAGATGTATCATGTTCTTGGATAGGATGACTCAACTTCATAAAGATGTCAGTTCTAAATATACTTATGCATTCAACATAATTTTGATTTAAAAAACAAATCAACAGATTTTCATTTAAAACTAGTCAAGTTAATTCTAAAGCTGAAGTAGAAACAGTCAAACAAGATTAGCCAGGAAAACTGAATAAAAAGGAGAGTGAGGGGAAACTAATTCCACCAGATATTAAAATATATAATATTGTCTTTAATTAAAACACAGTAATACAGGTACATGGTTAGACAGACCAAAGACAGCATAGAAAATAGAAGTAGATTCAAATACATATGTGAATTTAATGTAAAAACGATCCTAAACCAGTCAGAAGAAGTTAGAGACAACTGCCTAGCTATTTAGAAAATGAAAGTTATTTTTATACCAGAATAAATTCTAAATGGATCAAACTTGAAATACGTGAGGTGAAACGTAAAGTTTAAAAGAGAATATGAGAGGGCCAGCCCCGTGGCTTAGTGGTTAAGTGCGTGTGGTCCGCTACTGGCGGCCCGGATTTGGATCCCAGGCGCGCACCAATGCACTGCTTCTCCGGCCATGCTGAGGCCGCATCCCACATACAGCAACTAGAAGGATGTGCAGCTATGACATACAACTATCTACTGGGGTTTTGGGGAAGAAAAAAAGGAAGAGGATTGGTAATAGATGTTAGCTCAGAGCCGGTCTTTCTCAGCAAAAAGAGGAGGATTAGCATAGATGTTAGCCCAGGGCTGATCTCCCTCACCAAAAAAAAAAAAAAAAATACTGCATACATTAAAAAAAAAAAAAAAGCGAATTCCTTAATAAAGCTGAAATGGAAGGCTCTTTCTAATTGTGACTTAAAATCCAGAAGCTATTAAAAAAAAGGGTAAGTTCATTATAACATGATAAGCAGAGTCAAAATGTAATAAATTGGGGAAAAATATTTGAAACTTATTCACAGGCAAAAGGCAAATTTACTTAATTTAAAAAGAACTAGACATTAACAAGCAGGAAAAAAACCCAATAGAAAAATTGGCAAAGGATGTGACAGAAATTTTGCAGAGGAGGAAATATAAGTGGTTCTTAAGCATATGAAAAAATACCTATCCTCATTCAATATAAAATAAATACAAATTAAAATTACTCTGAAATGACATTTTTTAGATTGGCAGAAATCTGAAAGTTGATATAACATGCTTTGTTGGCACACTTGAGGGAACAGATCTCATACATTGCTGTGAGAGTACACATTGGTACAGTCCTTGTGTGGGGCAGTCTAACTGTAAAGGTTTGGATTACAAACCCATTCATCCTTTAACCCGGCTATTCTGTTTTTGAAAATTTATTCTGAAGATATATTAGCATATGTTAGAAATGACATATTTATGAGGTAATTCGTTTCTAAGTTGCTTGTAGCAGTAAAAGAATAGGAAAAAATGTCCAGGGCTGGTGAAATAAATAAAGCTGCATCTGTGCAGTGAAATACTATGCAACTACTTTTTAAGAAAAGAGGATGTTTTCTATTTACTGATATGTAAAGATCTGTAAGATAGTTATGGTTAAAAGAAAAAAAAAAGGAAGATACAGAACAGTGTAAAGTATGCTTTTTGTGTAAAAAGGGAGAAAATAAAAATATAGATTTGAATTGGCTTATTCATGCATAAAGCAGCTCTGGACAGGTTCATAAAAAATAAAGAATAGTGGATATCTGGGGGAGTGAATGGTAGAGTGGGAACTTGCAGATAGGGATCTATCACTCGCTTTTTGGTTTTTGAATCAAGTGAGTATATTACCTTTTCAGAAAATTAGATTAAATTAATCTAAACAATTATTGGGACTTCGTATGTTTTTATAGTCACAACCAAGTTGTCTGATTTTTATTTTTCATATTGTGTTCATGCCCTGTCGCCTGCTTTTTTTTTGAGCTGCAGAATCCTTTGTTCAAACACCTTCTTAGAAGCCCAGTTTGTAAAACAGGTCTGGCTCAGATCCAAGCAGGGTTTGAAGCAGGACCTTTTGTCCCTCTTTCCTTTCCTTCTTCCACCCAGCAGCTATTGAAACATCTGTACAGAACCCTAAATTGTGTAGCTCAGGACTAAGAGAGCTGAAAAAGATTTTTAAGTTTAACTTGGACATTGACAAACTACAGCACCCAAGCTAAATCCAGTCTGCCACTTATTTTTGAAAGTAAAGTTTTATTGGAGCACCCCCTTGCTCTTCGTGTTGTACGTATTGTCTCCAGCTGCTTTTGCACTAACATGAGCAGTGTTAAGTAGTTGTTACAGAGACCCTGTATCTTACAAGGCCTAAAATATTTACTGTGTGGCTCTTTACACAAAGTTTTGCCAACCCTTGGTTGAACTCATTTTGTTGTCCATGATAATTGACTTTCTAGTTGGACTGTTTCTCCATTTAAAACTTTAGTGTAAAATGGGCTAACATAACTATTTTTAAAATTTTATAGCATAATAAAAGTTCATGGCTTAGGAAGAAATTTTGGGATATTTTCATTTTCAAATACTTCATATTTCAAATCTCTAGTTTGAAAATTTTTTACTATTTGCATGTGTATTTCTATATTTATACTATCAACGAAATCAGTTCTGAGACAGTCATCAGCTTGTCTAGTGGTTTCAGCTCAGTGATCAAAAGGTGAATAAATGATGGAAAACTAGGCCAAATAGTCATTAAATTAGCTTTTAAAAATCTGAGGGTTATTTTGTTAAAATCACTGTTAATAATCAGGGCCTGAATTCTTTAAAACATTTTTATTGACTATAAAATAAAAACACAAGTATACATAAATGTGCATCTTGTTGAATTTTCACAAACTGAATACACCCATGCAGTGAGCACTTAGATCATTACACAGAACATTCTCAGCACCCCAGAAGCACCGTTCCTGCATCTAGCAGGTCATTACCCACTTCCCCCAGGGCAACCACTATCCTGACTCTGAGAGTATAGACTGGTTTCTCCTGTTTTTTCACTGTATATATGTAGAATCATATGTACTCTTTTGTGACTGGCTTTCAATCAACGTTACATTTGTGAGATTCATCTATATAGTTGTATGTAGTTGTAGATCTTTTATTTTCATTTCTGTATATATTTCATTGTGGGAATATACTACAAGTTAGTTGTTCTACTGTTATTGAGTCTCAGTTTTTAGTTTTGGCTACTATATTATAAATAGGGTGGGCTTGAGTATTCTAAAACACAACTGTCCAGTGTTGCTGGTAGCAGTAAAAGAATAGAAAGAAATCAGATGTCCAGGGCTGGTGAAATAAATAAGCTACATCTGTATGGTGAAAATACTATGCAGTCACATATACAATTTAAAGTTTAACATTTCTAATAGCCACATTAAAAAAGTTAAAAGAAACAGGTGAAATTAATCTCAATAAAATATTTTGTTTAGCCCAATATATTCAAAATAGTATAATTTCAACATATAATCAATGTAAAAGTTGTGAATGAGATATTCTACTTTTTTTTTCCCCCCAGTAAGTCTTAGAAATCTGGTGTGTAATTTCCACTTACAACACATCTCAATTCACACTATCCACATTTCAGGTGCTTAATAGCTACCTGTGGCTAGTTCTATATCATGCTTTTGGTGATATATATATATATGCAGTGCTGTTGGGTATATGTATCTAAGAGTGGAATTGCAAGGTTGTAGGGTATGTGTATGTTGAGCTTTAGTTAATATTGCCAACAGTTTTCCAAAGTGGTTGTCCTAATTTATATTCCTACTAGCAATGTATGAGAGTTCTGGTTACTCTGTGTTTTTGCAATTAGCTATGCTGGTGGATGTATAGTATTATTTCATTGTGGTTTTAATTTTCATTTCCCTGATAACTAAGATGTCCTCTTTATATAAAGTGTGCCAAAAGAATAATGTTTTACTCTGACCTTTACCTTCTTTTCACTAATGATTTAAAACTAATGTCAGTATGGACAAAAACTAGACTGTTGGTGGTGAACACAGTCTATACAGAAACTGTCTATACAGAAACCGATATATAATAATGTACAACTGAAATTACACAATGTTATAAGCCAGTATGACCTCAATAAAATAATTAAATATAAAAAAGGAAATAAAAAAATAAAACTAATGTCAGTAATGATGGGCGTTAGAATACTGGTGGCATTTTATTTCATATATTTTTGCTTTTTTTATATTATTAGTCTTACGATTTAATAGCTTTGATTTATATAATTAGTAAGTGACTAGGAAATTCTTATCTGTCCTATAAATGTGTTATTTACTGCAACCATCTCTGGAGTTTATCAAAGGAAAATATAAGTATTATGTTAAGGGTTTATATTATATGTATTAGATACATTTATGATTAAATATACTCAAATATCTAAATAATTACTATAATTATATAAACAATTAAAATATAAAATAGTATATATAATTAAATGTATTTACTATATATGATATATATATCATAAATATATGTATGATATATATACATATATATGGAAGATATTGCAAAATATGAGCTTTTTGAATTTTAACATTGATTAAAAAGTTCTAGATTATGTTGTAAGCATTTATTACAAACTTACAAACATTAAGAAGTAGTTTTGGCTTCTCGATGAATGTATATTAGTTTTCTTTATATATGGAGTGACTAATTTATCTTCCAGTGGGACTCTTTTTGAGAGTGAAAGTGTGGTCTTGAGGACTCTGGGAGTTGCTATGAATTGTTATATCAGGATAACAGGTGCTGTCACAGACTCTGCAGGACATGTGATATTGCCTTCTCTGTGTATGTGAATAAGTGCAGTGAGAAGTTGACCATGTATTCATGGAATGCATTTTACCTTAAGGTTTTGTTTAGTGAGATTTTAGAATGGATTCCAATTTACTGTTAGAGGGGACTTGAAAATATTTTTCTAATTTTAATACTGTATTTTAATGATCCATTCAATAATCTATCTTTCATGAATTTACCTTAGTAATAGATTATGAGGTATCTTTTAACATACAGTATCTCCATGCCACATTTCTTTGAATATCTTCAGAAAGTTTTCATCAAGAAATTCACGTAGTCGAATAGGTTAGCTTTCTCACTTGTTTTCTGTAAGCACTAATCTGATAACAGTGATTAAAATATCAGCCAGGTGACTATGAACGGTTGTAGTTTTCAATAACTTGTAGATAGGTTATTATGTTAGGAGTTTCTCATCTAGGGGACGACCTCTTATTAGAGAGTGGGCAGTCTTTTAGGACCGCTTGCCCAGTTTGACGTGTTCCTTGTTCTAGCTGTAACTGTGATCTACGAAAAAGTTTATCTTTTTTCCTAGTCTTCAGAAATACAATAAGAACTAACTTCCTTTAATTAAATAGTAGGAAGAAAGAAGATTTAAGTTAGTTCTAGTCAAGAACAGAAATGTAGTGTGTTTTAAAATACCATCATTGTTTTAAATCTATTTTCTGTGTTTCATATATGAAGAAAAGTAAGAAAAAGACCTGGTATTTTATATGTGTTGGGTTTCTTTTAATTGTATTAATTTCTAACACTTTTGTCTTTAATAAGGGACTTGCAACAAAGCATTGCCAGAGAACCTAGTGCTCCTTCAATTCCTACACCTGCATATCAGTCATCTCCAGCAGGGGGACATGCGCCAGCTCCTCCAACTCCAGCGCCCAGAACCATGCCGGTCAGTGAGCAACCACATTTTTGTGTGTGTGTGTGTGTGTGTGTGAGGAAGATTAGCCCTCGCTAACATCCGTTGTCGGTCCTCCTCTTTTTTGGCTGAGGAAGATTGGCCCTGGGCTAACATCTGCACCCATCTTCCTCTGTTTTTTATGTGGGATGCCGCCACAGCATGGCTTGAGAAGTGTTGCGTCGGTTCGCGCCCGCCTGGGATCAGAACCTGCGAATCCCCAGCCGCTGAAGCTGAGTGTGCCGTCTTAACTGCTATGCCACTGGGCCGGCCCCAGCAACCATGTTTTTATTTATTTATTTTTTTGTGAGGAAGGTCAGCCCTGAGCTAACATCCATGCCAATCCTCCTTTTTTTTTTTTTTTTTTTTTTTTGCCCTGAGGAAGACTGGCCCTGAGCTAACATCCGTGCTAATCTTCCTCCACTTTATGTAGGATGCCGCCACAGCATGGCCTGAGAAGTGGTGCATTGGTGCGTGCCGGGGATCCGAACCCAGGCCCCCAGCAGTGGAGTGCGCGCACGTAACTGCTACACCATGGGGCCGGCCCCAACCATGTTTTTAAAGTAGAAGTTTTACATTAGTGACAGCTTGCTTGCTGTCACTAATGCTTGCTTGCTAGGGAATACTTGTTAATTTTCTTAGGGTGAAATGGTCTTGTGATTATGTTGGAAAATATTAGGACTTGTATGCTGAAGTCTTTAGGGCTGGTGTCATGAAGTTTGCAATTTACTTTCAAATGGTTCTGCCAATATATAGATAGATAAATATATGGATATAGCTATACATAAAGCAAATATGGCCAAATGTTAATAGTTAGTAAATTTATTGACATATATGTGGTTGTTTAGTATACTATTCTTTTAAGTTTTCTGGTGTTTTAAAATTTTCATATAAAAAACAGTGGGGCCAGGAGGAGATTACAGGAATAAATTGTATCTGAGCTGCTCTTTCCTCCCACCTCAAATGTCTTAACCATTGATGGGACCAGTAACGTGCAGTACGTGGTTAAATATTAGGCATCAGGAAAAAAGCAGTGGCTATGGCGTATCCACAAATTGGAGAATTATTCCTCAACTGTGATACAGTTCTAGAGTAATAAACCAAAAGTTAAGAATGGGAATTGGAAATATGTTTGGGTGGATTCTCGAGTTTCTCATTTGCCCTCATTTATTTTAATTAATAGTAATTTGACAGAAACATGAAACGTTTTGTAGTCAATGCTGACTTTTTCTTACAGCCGAGTAAGCCCCAGCCTCCAGCCCGGCCTCCACCTCCTGTGCTTCCAGCAAATCGAGCTCCTTCTGCTTCTGCTCCAGCTCCAGTGGGGACTGGGAGCGCTGCAGCAGCTCCATCACAAACTCCTGGTTCAGCTCCGCCTCCACAGGCCCAGGGACCCCCATATCCTACCTATCCAGGATATGCCGGGTAAGGCTGAAACTTTGTGTATCCCAATGAATTGCCTAATGTTTGTAGCTCTGTTTAACCTTTTAAAAACAAGGTCACCCCTTCTCTGAATGGAGGTGTCATGAATGAGCTGCACTGTCAGCTTACACAGAAATAAAAATAGTTATAGTCACTTATTTGAGTAGTTGAATAGCCACTTCCCAGGCTTATTTATGTTTTTAGTTTTTATATATTGGTATTAATTAAATACATCTCTTCTGGAATTCAGAATGTGTTTCCTTGGTTGTCTTTATTTAGGTCATAAGCGGATAAGTGCCTTTTCTGAGCTTAGCATAGCAAGACTGATAAGGCTTTGTTTACATACCTGTACTTTGAAATGTTGGCATTCTGATAAACTGTTAAACAGAAATCTATCTAATTATGGCATGTAGTTTCTTAAAGATCAGCTTTCTTTGTGATAATTTTTTAATCTTAAAAATCCAGACATTTGACTACCTTTTAATATGTGCTCCAGACTTTACTTAGTAAGTACATTCTGTCTTCCAAATATTAAAACTTTGTAAACAGTAAATTTATGTGCATTACAGTGAACATTAAATCTTGTGAAACAGGAATGTGCTTAGATTGCCACATAAAAGGAAGGGTCTGCATTTTTATTCCTTGTTAATAGGCAAATATTTAGTCTTATTTCCTTCAACAACATTATTTTCTGGATAGTATTAAACACTTGGTATTCTTTCATTTCTATTAACAGGATGGGAACACTTTTCTCTAACAAGTACCTTGAAACAGCTGTTTTTTCCTCTTCTCTGTTCTCTAACAGACCGAGAAATAGAGAAAAATGGCTTTCTTGAAAAAACTTAGTTTTAGAATTTATTATATGTTTCATTTTCTAGTATTTGATTTACCGATCTAGTTTTTTTGTTTTCTTCTTCCCATCAGGTATTGCCAAATGCCCATGCCCATGGGCTATAATCCTTACGCATACGGCCAGTATAATATGCCATATCCGCCAGTGTATCACCAGAGCCCTGGACAGGCTCCATACCCGGGACCCCAGCAGCCTTCATACCCCTTCCCTCAGCCCCCACAGCAGTCTTACTATCCACAGCAGTAATATGTCACCTCAGAAGCTCAGCTGGTTCAGTTCAAAGGGGAAGAAATACCAATCCTGCAATAAGTGTACTAAACTCTATGCTCTGGTTAATATAATGTCCTCTCCTGTACTGAATGCAGTGTATAATTTCTGTCTGTGGCTAAAAGCTGTGCCTCAGTTCCACATTTGATTGCACATGTGAGATTTGCTGCTGTTGCAGTATAAACACTAGGTATAATAGGATTTGAAATAAATTACATTACACTTCATAAAAGTTGAAAATGAGAAACCCACAAGTGAAATGTTTGAAATTATTATACTTATGTCTACACAAGATGTGATTGGGACATCAGATACTTTAATGATGGTGTAAGTACTGATATTCAAGAAAACTAAGTTTTCTTTCTCTTTTGGTTTATTGATTTGGTTTAATTTCCATTATGCTATTTTGCATAATCAAAGCATTGTAAATCTTATAATTTAAAAATAAATTACTTAAGAACAGTTGTCATTGTTATGTTTTGTCATTGATTCTCATTACTGTCTAATTTCTTTCTGGTATTAGTCTCTCATTTTATATGTATATAAGTTAGATACTGTGTTTAAGTGCATGATTAGTGTAAGTTAATAGTCAGGTTCAAGTACATTTTATAGGAAAACCAAAAGAGTAGTACCATAATTTATCTTTCATAAGCTGATTAGTAAATTAATTTTGACGTTTATTTTGGAAAGTCCTATAATGTGGAAGAAACACAAGTGCTACCAAAGATTCTTCAAATAAATATACAAATAAATATGTATATTTAATGTTTTATTATTAGATTCTCTAAGAAATTGATACAAATTCTGATAATTTTTTTCATAACCTGGTTAAAATGAATACGTCGTTGACAATACTGTCTAATGTAATGCAATTATTTAACGAAAATTTACTGTACCCTTCTATTCCTTTTTTCCACCTTACTGTCTTAACTTAGTAACATTTAATGGACAATGTACATCAATAGATCTAAGCCCTTTCGTTTTTATGCTCCTAAAAGATTGGACTATTTTATAATTCAGGGAGTGCACAAAACATTGTTGGGTGCATATGCCAATTGTGGAATAGGCTGTGTATTTAATATTAATCTCTGCTGTTAGGGTAACTAATTACTGTATAAACCTCAGTGAAAATAGTGAGGCATCATCATGGTATGAGAAAATGAGAAGGGAATGAGTTGTCTGATATCACAGTGGGATCTGTTCTGTGTAAGGTTCATTTCTGAACACATCAGGCATATGAACAGATTTCCAATGAATCTGTTTATTTTCTGTTCTAATGCTGACCTTTTATTGTTTCATTTAAATAATACTGTCACTTGATCCACTTTGTTTTCTTTGAAAGCTGCGTTTATATTTTGAATGTTGGGCTGAAGGTGTGTTTGTAAAAGGGAGTGAGTTGGTTTAAAAATATATGTATATTTTAAAAAAATCTTACTTTGTCGTTGTATGTAGAAAACACGAAGGCATGTTACTTCAATATAAATGACCTTTACGTAGGATATTGAAATTGGTTTAAAGTCCAATAGTTAAAACCTTGGCAAAAATAGTTTTTTACATATCATAGCTAAGTTTTATTAATGTGGAATCATCAAAGTATGACATGGGCTTGTTTGACTCTTATGTAAATGGCATTTAAGTTCTACATTCTTATTACTCAAGATATCATATGCTAACATAAGATACTCAGTGAGAGTTAGGGTTATTCCAAATTGCTAGTTTATAATTCTTACGAATACAGAAAAAACAAAATTGGCCTGAATATTCTCTTGGGGAAAGAAGATGCTAAAGAAAAGAGTAAGTGCATCAGAGGGCCAAAAGAGAAGTTATAAGGCCATTTAGCCCATTCTCTGTGCTAAGCTAGGCCTGGTCCCAGAGAGCCACAGGAAGATGGTTCAGCAACTTTAGGAAAGGAGGCTCCACAGCCCCATGTGGCAGCCTCTTTCAGCATGCCTGACTCGCTCAACTCTGTTAGCAAAGCCTTTTTATGCAGCAACCCAGACCCATTTTCTCTTGTCAGTTCACTCATCCTTTAGATAATTGAGGATACTTTCTTTTGGTCACTTGTGTCTAGGTACAGATGACCTAGTTTCTGCAGCTCTTCGTTGCTGGCCCTGTCTTCATAGGCCTGTCTAGTTTCATTAAAATAGTTCATGGAAGGAGGTTTCTCATGTCTATTTTGCATTAAGCAAATAAGAAGGAAGCCCTCACTGGGATTGTTTTTGTTATCAAACTTTTTTTATTCTTAGCTTAACTTCCTGTATTCTACAAAATACCATAAAAAGTTGTCATGAATAATACTGTTTATTTAGAGATAGGAGAGTGTCACTCTGGTTCAGGTATGTTGTACTTATGTTTATAATTAGGCTTTTTGATTATCTTCTTAAACTAAGGAAAGGAAACCATTCCCAGACTATTTATGTTGGGCTTTGGAATACTATTTTAAAATGGACTAGACTTCAAGTAATGAAGCTCTGTTTAGAGGAACTGGTCAGAAGTGGGGGAAAAACTGTCTCACTTCTCTTATTTCTTGTTCCTAGTTGGAGACAGATGATTTGACTTCTCAGTCTGGTGTGAAGTATTGGTCCGTTACTATGCCCCTTGGTCTTTATTCTCAGTTAAGAAAAGCAGTCATATGTCACTGCAAACCAGTCAGTGTTTTTAAGATATCCCTGTACCCATACCCCCAACTTCTTTGCAATTTATAATCTCCCCCTCCCCAAATCTAACTAGTTACAGAAAAAAGGAACAAGATTTTGCAGAGCCTTCTGTCCCTGATGTTCTATCCCCGTCAGCAGCCTTTCTAGTCAAAACAGATTTTAAAAATGTTTTCCATTAGAGTTTTACAGTTTGCAAAAGTGCTTTGTACACATTTTCGAATTTCATAAACATAATAAAAAGCAATTTGTTAGGTTTCAGTTAATGAAATTCTAATTTTTTAGTAGTCAGTGTATCTTGAAGAATCTTGCTACAACTTAATGACATCTCTTTTTTTTAACACCAGCAATTATTGGTTGATTCATAGTACAGAACAGGATACAAAGTAGGAAAAAAACAGTGCTATAGTGTTATAATTACTAATTTAAAAATAGACTTTAGAACTAAATGGTTGATTATAAGATTTATGGAAGAGCAAAGAAGGAAAAACTATATTTTTAAAGAAAAAGAGAATATTCAGGCTTTATTTCTGGTAAGAAGTTTATATTTTTTAAAAAATCCTATATTATCACGCCAGAGATTTTAAATTCTTTTCTGGTTACAAACATTGCTGGTAGTTGGATTATATTTTTATTGTATTCATTTCTCTTAGGGGAAAATTGTAAAGAAACAAAAAGGTTCCAGATGAATGTATCCTAGAAATAAAAGTTGAAAGATTCTTACTTCTTTGGAGTATGAATTCTTTTTTTTTTTTTTTTAAAGATTTTATTTATTTATTTTTTCCCCCCAAAACCCCAGTATATAGTTGTATGTCATAGCTGCACATCCTTCCAGTTGCTGTATGTGGGACACGGCCCCAGCATAGCCGGAGAAGTGGTGCGCGCCCGGGGATCCGAACCCGGGCCGCCAGCAGCGGAGCGCATGCACCTAACCGCTAAGCCACGGGGCCGGCCCTGAATTCTTATTTAAAGTGTTTCTCCATCAGCTTTTAGTTTCTGTAATTTCTTTGACAAATGGTGGGTTGGGAAATAAAAAAATACCCACTTTGACTAAAAGCATGAGACTATAAAAGGGAGACAATGTTGTGTAAATATATTCTTACAGCTGTCAACCTTATAATTTATCATTAATGGACTATGTTTTTCATTAGTTATGAAAACTATGTTTTCATTAGTCTGCCCCAGTTCTTTCAGGTGAGTAATTTCTTCTTCAGGTGTCATTTTTTGGGTTAATTTTTGGAAATATTTGGCAAGATTACCATATTCAGTTGATCAGAGAAGGGGGGATGCGGCCAGGATCTGAACCTGCGAACTGCAGGCCACCAAAGCGGAGTGTGCGCTCTTAACTGCTGCGCCACCGGGCTGGCCCGTGTTCATCTTATAAAACATATTTTCTTATTTTCTTTCTACTTCTCCCATGTTTTATGGTCAGATGCAACCATTTTATTGCGTAGCTCAGAATACACAATTTATCAGAAAATGTATTGATTTTGTATGTCTTTCAAATTTGTTGAAGTTGAACAAGCTAGCTCCGGGAATGAATCAATAGTATGAATCCCTATCATATAAATTTTAAATATATGACAGTTGGGTGTGGTTAAATCTTTTTTGTTTTCACTTACCTGGCATCTGGTTGGAGAGCATGGAGAGTTCACGCTGAAGGGCTTGGGAACTTAGACATGTGGAGAGTGGTATCTAAGGGACCCCCTCCCTGGAACTTGGGTTCTGCTGCAGGCTAAAGAAAAGTGACTGAGAAGCTCTGCAGGGTGGGATTGGCTTAGGAACTGCCTGTGAGCAGACTTGAACTTGCCTGGAGCATGTGCACCTGAGAGCCTCAGGCTGCTGCCAACCAGTGTCCCTGAACGCTGACTAATCTTGCCTTTGTAGATAATCCATCCGGGGCGAACTTGCCTGGAGCATGTGCACCTGAGAGCCTCAGGCTGCTGCCAACCAGTGTCCCTGAACGCTGACTAATCTTGCCTTTGTAGATAATCCATCCGGGGCACATCCAAGTTGTCTGCCTTAGCACTTCTGCCTGCAAGGGACCCTGTCTTCTGTCAGTTCTGCGGCTTCTGATAGCCTTCCTTTTTGCTTAGAAGTTGCTTACGTCCCTTTCAACTAATGAATACCAAGTGATACAGGTGAATAGGTTCAAGTCTATTACCATTGTGTTTCTTTTTAAGTTTTCCTGTATTTTTAACTGTTTAAGTCTTTACACATTTTGAAGCCATGTGATTCATATTCATGTCGATTATGTCTTTATCGTGAACTTAATGTGACCTTTTCCCTTTTTCACCTTGTAATATATTTTGTTATTAATATCACCACAGTTGTTTTCTTTTTGGATACATTAGCGCATTTTCTAACTTGTGTGTGCCTGCCTTAGTTTTTAAGTGTTTAGATTTAGTTATTTGACCCAATCGGATTTTTTTTTTTTTTTGGTAATCTAATAGGAAAGTTGAACTAATTTACAACTTTTAAATGATCTTTGACATTTTGTCTGGTATGAATATTTTGCCTTTTCTGTTTCCTTTTTCTGTCTTTCCTTGCTTAGATTATGTTTTCTTTTTTCTGTTCTGGTTATTTGGAACACTGGTAGTCTTATTTTCTTCCATCCTCAGCCAAGTCTTGTCTTTTTAAAAAAATGTTTTTATAAACAGGGTTTAGGCTTGTACTATTGTTAATGCTCTATTATTCTTAATTAGGCATCTTCTCTTGATTATAATTGTTGACCTTTCTGTTTTTTCATTCAGTTTTATGTTACTCAATTTACAAAATATGTAAACATAGTCTATTAAAATCTGGGTATAGCTGGGCCTCCTCTCTTTTCCCTTCTTGGGAAGGTCTTTGGGTATTCAGGAGGTTTGATCTTGGTGTCTCTCTCACGTCGAATTCCTTAGAGCCTCCCGCCTTGTGGGCTTCTCTGTTGCCACTAAGCACCAGTGATTCCAGAGGAGGGACCCCCTGAAGGGCCAATGCCTTCTTTCTCCACTGGAACCTGAAAGAAAGGGGATGAAGAAGAACGCTTGCCCCTTCAACCTTCACCATCCACCACGTAGACTGGGCTGCATAATATATTCTTTTTAAAATTAGTATACTTTTCGAATAAGAATATATGCATATGTTACAAATTTCAAAAGGTAAAAAAAGGTGTGTGATAAAGAGGTCTCTTGATCTGATAAAAAAGTCTCTTAATCCAATTCCCTTCCTCGGATATGGTCTCTGCTACCAGTGCACACAGAGTTCAGATTGTGTTTAGGCTTATTAACTCCCAGAAGCAGATGCGTTGTGCCCTTCTGCTGAAGGGATGCGGTGAATTGTGACAGTTGGGTCTAAAACCAAAATCTGCCCTGGCTTTTCCTTCTTTCATAGAGAACAAAGACTGCATTTTTAGCTGGAAACTTCAGAGAGCTAATTCTAAGTTCAGCTATACTTGACATTGTTAATACTAACTAATGACATGTGTTGAATGATCATTAATCTCTCACCCCACTATGCTTTATGATTTTTCATAATTACCCAGAGTATGTCTCAATTTTTGACAAAGATTTGCATTTTAGGTTGATACTTAATTTTTCAGCAAGAAAGCTTTTAACATTGACTCATAGAAAATAACTGCACCTAAGAGAGAGAATGGAGCATAACTACATTTAATTTTCTTTTGATACTGTGGTAGGCAGAATAACGGCCTCCCAAATATGTCTATGTGCTATTCCCTGGACCTGTGAGTATATTAGGCTGCATGGCAAAGGAGAATTAAGGTTGTGAGTGGAATTAAGGTTGCTAATCAGCTGACCTTAGGTAGTTTATTCTAGATTGTTCCGGTGGGCCCAATGTAAGCATAGGATTCCTTAAAAGTGGAAGAGGGAGACAGAAAAGGGACAAAGAGAGATGGCATCATGAGAAGAACTCTGCTCAATGCTGCTGGCTTTGAAGATGGAGTAATGGGGCTATGAGCCAAAGAAAGTGGGCAGTCTCTAGAAATTGAAAAAGGTAAGGAAACAGATTCTCCCCTATGGCCTGCACAAGGTGAAAACAGCCCTTGATTTTAGCTCAGTCAGACTCATTTTGGACTTCTGACCTCTATAACTGTAAGATTACTAATTTGTGTTGTTTTCAAAGTCACAAAGTTTGTAGTAGTTTATTACAGCAGCAATAGTAAATGAATTATACTCAGTTTGGTTTATTAACAAATAGCTTCCTCATTTAGCTCCCTGGGTGATACTGAATATACCATATGCTCTAGCTTCTCTCATGAGCTGAAAGGTGGAGATTTACAACATGGTGGTGACTGCCCAAAGGACATGTAGGCCCAAGTGTCAGCTTCACCGTTTCCCTTTAATGAAAGACTGTTTGCTTCCTAAAGGAAGATTCATTTTCTTCATATTTTCATTTCTCAAAGGGATCTTTATGTTAGTCCCTTTCCATATCAGCTTCTTTTATCACTATATGGAGTTTTGAGGAGGGACACACAATGTAGAAGGAAGTGAGGGGAGCTCTGCACAAGGGAAGCCACTTCAAAATTTAGATTGTAGTGTTGTGGAAGAGATGTCTGCTGCGAAATCATTGTTTTTCCTTACTGGTAATCTTGTACAAAATTTTTAGCCATTAGAATTGAGATATTTCTCCTGGCAATGGTCTATTTTTAGTAAAATTACCTGATTATATATGAACCTTAAAAAAATTAATAGACATTTTTTAGAGCAGTTTTAGGTTTACAGAAAATTGAGCTGAAAGTACAACGAGTTCCCATGTACTCCTTGCCTCCCGTCAGTTTCTCCTGTTATTAACATCTTGCGTTAATGTGGTAAGTTTGTTACAATTGATGAGCCAATATTCATACATTATTATTAATTAAAGCCCATGGTTTACTGTTAGGGTTCATTCTTTGTATTGTACATTCTACAAAGTTTTGTCCATAATGCATAATGTCATGTATCCATTATAAAATCACACAAAATAATTTCACTGTCTGCAAAATCCCTTGTGCACCACCTATTCACCCCTCTCTTCTTCCCCCAAACCTTTAGCAGCCACTGATCTTTTTGCTGTCTATAGTTTTGCCTTTTCCAGAATGTCATATACGTGGAATCACAGTATGTAGCTTTTTCAGACTGTCTTCTTTCCCTAAGCAATATATATTTAAGATTCCTCCTTGTCTTTTTGTGGCTTGATAGCTCATTTATTTTTAGCCCTGAAAAATATTACATTGTTTGGATATATTGGATATGCCACAGTCTGGTTAT
The DNA here is from genome assembly GCF_020826845.1 of Diceros bicornis minor. Taxonomy (NCBI): domain Eukaryota; kingdom Metazoa; phylum Chordata; class Mammalia; order Perissodactyla; family Rhinocerotidae; genus Diceros; species Diceros bicornis. The sequence continues at coordinate 37,559,294 of NC_080741.1, forward strand.
CTATTCACCTTTTGAATATCATCTTTGCTTCCAGTTTTTGGCAATTGTGAATAAAGCTGCTTTGTGTGCAGGTTTGTGTAGACATGAGTTTTCAACTCATATGTTTGAATACCTAGGAACATGATTGCTGGATCGTATGGTAAGAGTATGTTCTGTTTTGTAAGAAACTGCCAAACTGTCTTCCAAGTGACTATACCGTTTTGGATTCCCACCAGCAATTAATGAGAATTTCTGTTTCTCTGCATCCTCTCTAGCATTTGGAATTGTCAGTTTTTTTTGGATTTTAGCCATTCTAATAGGTGGGTAGTGGTATATCATTGTTTTAATTTGCAATGTTTTAATGATTTATGATGTTGAGCATCTTTTCGTATGCTTATTTATCATCTTATAACTTTGGTGAGGTGTCTGTTTCATCTATTTTTAAGTTGGATTTTTTATCCATGTATTATATATTTTATCCATTTTTAAATTGGATGTTTTGTTTTCTTATTGTTGAGTTTTAAGAGTTCTTTGTATATTTTGGATACAAATCCTGTATCAGATGTGTTTTGTAAATATTTTCTCCCAGTCTGAGGCTTGTCTTTTCATTTTCTTAATTGTATTTCACAGACCAGAAGTTGTTAACTTTAATGACATCAAACATCACTGTTTTTCATTCATAGATTGTGCTTTTGGTGTTATCTAAAAACTCACTGTCTTGCCTAGATTTTCTCCTGTTATCTTCTAGAAGTTTTACAATTTTGTGTTTTACATTTAGGTCTATGATCCTCTCCTTCATTTTTGAAGAATAATTTTGCCTGATACAGAATTCTAAGTTGGTGCTTTTTTCTTTCAACACCTTAAATATTTCACTCCACTCTCTTTCTGCTTGCATACTTAGTGAAGTCCCATGTAATTCTTATCCTTGTTCCTCTATAGGTAAGATGTGTTTTTCTCTGGCTTCTGTCAAGATTTTCTCTTTATCTTTGGTTTTCTGCAGTTTGAATATGATTTGTTGAGGTGTAGATTTTTGTTTTTATATTTTTATGTTTACCGTGACTGGTGTTCTCTGAGCTTCCAGGATCTGTGGTTTTATGTCTGTCATTCATTTTGGAAAATTCTCAGCCATTATTCGAATATGTTGTTTGCTCCTTTCTCTCTTTCTTCTCCTTCTAGTGTTCTCATTATGAGTGCGTTACATGTTAAGTTATTGTTCCACAGTTTGTGGATATTCTGTTATGATTTTTCATTCTTTTTCCTCTTTGCATTTCAGTTTGGGAAGTTTCTATTGACATATGTTCAAGCCCCTAATTTTTTCCTTGTCCATGTCCATCAAAGCAGCTCATCAAAGGCATTCTCATTTCTGTTATGGGGCTTTTGATTTCTAGCGTTTCCATTTGATGCTTTCTTAGAGTTTCAATCTCTGCTTACATTCCTCATCTCTTCTTGAATATTGTCCACTTTCCTATTAGAAAATATTAATTATAGTTATTTAAAATTCCTGGTCAAATAAGTCCATAATCTCTATTACATATGAGTCTTGTACTGTTGCTTGCTTTTTCTCTTCAGACTGTATTTTTTTCTTTTTCTTGCCTTTTAGCATGCCTTGTAGTATTTTGTTGAAAGGCAGACATGAAGTACTGGGTAAAAGGAACTGAGGTAATAGACTTTTAGTAGAGGGTTTATATTTATTTGGCTCAGAGTTGGACTGTGTTTGCTGTTTTCTGTAGATTTGTTTGTAGGTGTCTGAGTCTTCAATTTCCTCTAGTGTCCCTGTTTTTATTTTTCCTATTGTCTTTGGCTTTCCCTAGAAATTCCTTCTTTTTTTTTGTGGGGAAGATTGGCTATGAGCTAACATCCGTTGCCAATCTTCCTCTTTTTGCTGAGGAAGATTAGCCCTGAGCTAACATCTGTGCCCATCTTCCTCTATTTTGTATATGGGATGCCACCACAACATGGCTTGATGAGTGGTGTGTAGGTCCACGCCTGGGATCCGAACCTGAGAATCCTGGGCTGCTGAAGCGGAGCGCATGAACTTAACCACTATGCCACCAGGCTGGCCCCAAGAAATTCCTTCTTAAATAGAGTCTGAGCCTACCAGTTCTTTCAGCTGTAGTACTCTGCCATTTTACAGGAGCCCTGTTGATGTGGTGGTAAGGTATGGAGGTAGAAGTGTTCTAGAACTCTATGATTAGGTCTCAATCTTTTAATGAGCCAGTAGCCCTGCGCTATAACTTTCACAAGTGCTCCCCAGCTCCTCTGCCTCCTCTCCTTAGATGAGACAGGAAGACTAGAGGGGGCTGGGGTTGGGTATTTCCCTTCCCCCATGTTGGTTAGGCTCTGATAAAGTAGTTCCTCTTGAGGGCAGGTGGAGAACAGAACACTCAGATGGTGACTTGTCTTCCCCCTGCTGGAAGCCGGAGGAAATTTTTCTTAGATCTTCACCATGAAAATCTGGTGAGGTAAAACCCATGAAAGAATGTGGGTCCCTCTAAGACTGGCTCCCAGAAGTTTTTAACTCTTAACCTAGTCCAAACTCAGTTTCCAGCAGTTTTTCCATTACAGTTTGTTTTCCTCCGAGATTCTGGCTCCAGTGGTATTTGTTCCTGGTAAGCTGTGATTCTCTGTCTTCAGGTATTTCTCCAGTTTTGGGACTGTCTATTTTCCCTATGACCTCAATTCTCTGATGAATCTAGAAAGAATGGCTGATTTTCAGTTCAGCTTTTTCTTTCTTTCTTTCTTTCTTTTGGGGGGGATTACGGAGTGATGACCTCTAAGCTCTTCACATATCAGAGCAGAAACTAGAAAACCAGATGAACTTTTTGATATAAAAACTTAAGCCTTTCTTAAGCTTAGAGAATTTATTACCTTTCTTCCTTGTGCTCAATTCTGAGAGAATTTCCTGAAATGATTTTTATATTAGTTATAAGGAATTGGCTCACACTATTATGGAGGCTGAGAAGTTCCAAGATCTAAAGTCTGAAGACCTGAGAAGCAGGAAAGCCAATGGTATAAGTTCCAGTCTGAGGCCGAAGGCGGAAGACATGTCCTGGCTTGAAGACCATCCAGCAGAGAGCAGATTCTCTCTTGCTCAGCCTTTTGTTCTATTCAGACCTTCAATGGATTGGACAAGTCCTGCCCAAATTTGGGAGGGCAATCTGTTTTACTCAATTTACTGATTCAAATGTTAATCTTATCCAGATACATCCTCGCAGACACACACAGAATAATGTTTAACCAAATATCTAGGCACCCTGTGGCTCAGTCAAGTTGACACATAAAATTAACCATCGCAGTCTTCTAATTCAGAATTCACTTTTCTGCAGCACTAAGTCTTCCACACACCATCCCTAAAGTGTTTTTAAATTTGGCTCTCATATTTACCTTTTGATGCAATCTTTACTGATCTCACATTTCACTCTATAGTCAACTGCTGCTATGTTTCATTGATATCATGGTAGCTACTCTAATTCATGTAATAGTGACTTGCTCAACATCAACTATGCACTTACTAGTTCTAGGCACTGTACTGAGTCTTTAAATAGTAACTTATTGGTTTCATAAGAACCCTATGAAATTGATATTATTTTTATTCATACTCTAAACAGAGGCGTCAACTTGTTGTAGAGAAGTTGAGCAACTTGTCCAAGGTCACACATGGTGACCAAGGAAAAATTCACTACAATTCAAACAGCAGATATTTATTTGGGCAATGAGAATTGCAATTCAGGAGCCACAGATTCAGGTAGAAACCCAAAATGTGTTCCGAGGAAGACAAAGGAGGCAGGGGTTTATAAAAGCAAAGGACACAGGCCCACAGAGGTTTACATTGAACAGCTAGTGATTGGTTCTGGCGTGGGGTGAGCTGGCTTGTCAGCACGCAGTTGGTCCTTGGGTTGTACCTAGGCAGATTGTTGTTGGAATGAGGAAGTGTTTCAAGATGTGACCTCTGGTGTCAGGTAAAGTTCAAACGTTCAGCTAACATCTGGTGGTGGATGTGGTGAGAGTGCGTAAGCCCCACTTCCTTAATGGCCTCCTAGGTCTATTTTAGAAGCCTTGACATATGTTATTCCACTTTGTTATTGCTGTCCACACATGGCTGCTAAGTAGCTGAGCTGGGTCTCAGGTCTCTTTTACCTGCTGCCTCTGATCTGAATGAATGTCACAACAAACACAGCTTCCTCTTGTGTGCTGCTGCTAAAAATAGCTAACATCGAGTGCCCCTCATGTTCCAGGTCTTCTTTTAAGCATTTAAAACCCATTAATTTATTTTAGCAGAGAAACTACTAGTGAGGTGGCTACTAATTTCAACCCATTTTACAGGAGATGAGGAAACAAAGCACAAAGAGGATGAATATCTGGGGTGGGCTTGTGCTGGACCTGGGCTCTCATTGGGATGAAAAGTTAAAGACTTTCTAAAATTTATCCGGTTTCTTGGAGTATTTGTTTTATAGGAGGGCATTTTCTCTAATTCCTCACATCCATCCATCTATTCATTCATTCATTTTTTTTCTCCCCAATAATTCAAAACTCTATGTTGAGAGACTGCTTACTATTCTAGGTGCTGGGATACAACTAGGCCCTCAAGGATCTTATGTTCCAGGAAAGAGTGAAATTGAACTGGGAATGATAGGTTTGAAGATGGATGTTATCTTAAGACATGAATTTGTGGTAGGGAGTTCTCCTTGTCTTTCTCCCTGTGTTCAGCTTCAGCCAGGTAGCTAAACCCTTTGTGTGTTCCAGCTCCAGAGGTTGTTTGCTGGTGTCTCTGGGGCCAGGAGTTGAAGGAACAGCCATTGCCGCGACTCTTACCGTGAATCAATGTGCTATGCTGCTGAGAATACCAAGCCCCATCATGCCTGGTAAAGGCATTATCTACTGAAATTTACAATGAGAGGTCCCACCAGGATGGGTGAGTTACTTCTCACCCCTGGGTGAAGGGGAACTACTCACTCTCCACTGGATTCCCATTGTCCATCGCCAGGCCAAACCTGTTGAAATGCGCTACACTTGGAATGGAACATGCACCATTGAAAGAGGAGAAGAGGTAGGGGTCCTTGTCTGGCATATCCTGTCCCCAGTTCATCTCCTCATGCCTGACAGTGCTGCCTCCCCTGGCCAAAACGTATGGTTTGCACAACCTGGTCAAGTCCCTAAAGCTGCAAACCTCCTTCTCCTCAAGACCAGATGGGCACATTCTGTGTGCCACTGGTACGATCATTTGGCCATCGTCTTTGTTCCCTCCATTGCCCTGGAGGACATTGTAGGTCACATAGAAGCCCTTACCAAATTCACCCAGCAAGTCTTAAGAGAGAGCCAACAAAGCCTGTCCTTACTGAACACTGAAATGTCTCTAATGAGGAAGGCTGTTCTCTAAAATAGGATGGCCTTGCACATTATTACTGTCTCACAAGGAGGCACCTGTGCATTATCCAAACAGAATGTTGTGTGTTCATACCCGATGAGTCTGCTAATGTATCATCTTTATTAAATCACGTGAGGACACAAGTGAACGCCCTGAGTGATCCAACCCCCAGTCTAGGGGACTTAATAAATCAGTGGTTTGGATCATGGAGCTCTTGATGGAAAAAATTGTTACTTACTTTGAGAATTATTATCTTAATCTGTGTTTTCTCTTGAATGTGTTCCTTGCTGACCACTCACGGCTCATTGCAGCAGAGGGGGGCGTGTGAGATTGTAAGAGCCTTCACGAGGGGTGGAGTGTTGAAGGAGGTCATCAAGAGGACATGACCACTGGTTGACCCTCGATCTGGCCCCTGGGCAATCAGAAGCTCCTCACCCTCCCCACTGTCCTTAGAATGTACCTTCAGCCCACCGTTCCTGCACTAGGAGCTGTTCCAAGGATGGAGACTTGAGAGAGTAGGGTGTTGTTGAGACCATCTGGACAGACTATGTGACTGAGCCCAGTTGAGGCCTCTATATAAACTTATAAGACTCTGGCAGACGGGTGCAGAGATCTATTCGTTTTGCGGTTACCCAAGACAAGCCTTGTATGTAAGTTCCCTTGCTTGTTAAACTTGCCACCTGGCAATCTAGGATGGCCTGCCTTTTTCTTTGGTTTCTCCTTGCCCTCCCTGTACAGGGGCCAGTTTCAGATTTTTACCCAGGATGCTCCTGAATTTTTACAAACCAACAGCAGTGCTGTGCAGGAGTTCAAGTCTTGGTTGTCAGAACCAGCCTGACCTGGGCTCCCATCCTGCAAGTGTCTTTGGGGCAAGGCACTTCTACTGTAAGCCTCCATTTTCTTGTTGATGAAACAGAAGTAATCCCTTCCTCAGAAGAGTAAAATGCCTGAAAGACTGGCCCCTGGTAGATGCTCAAACACTGTTGGCTGTTTTAATTATTACTAGAACAGGCAAACTTTCCCCTCACTTATGGGGAATTTGGTGGGATTGTTGGCCCTTATGACTTCAGGCTTATCTGTACTTCATCTTGCTGAAATTTGCTTCTATTTCACGTTCAGCCAGGATGGGACAGAAACTAGTGCTCCTGATTTTCAGACCAGTGTTGTGTCAGTTACATTAAATGTGTTGGATTGGCCGTTTAATTCAGATTCCCCAGTTCTCTCACACCCTGGCGACAACAATAGCATTTTCCTCCGTGAAATACTACAGAACTGGTAACCTCCTTGCCTCATGTGGAGAAACTGCTCAATGAATAGATTAAGCTGGATTAGAATAGCTGGGTTCCACCAACCCCGAGGGGCCTGTGGACAGAATTCAGGAGACCCCCGTCCTAGTCCTAGAACGGGGAAAGACTGGAACTTTGTATTTACTAACCTCTAACTAAAATACAGAATTTCCAATTGCAAATGGCAATGAAAGGTCAAACACTGACCTTTGTGGTATTACCAGAACCTGTGACTTTGTCACTTCTAGAAATCCTAGCTATTTGCATATTGCATTACAGTTGCCACTGATTTCCCAAAATCTCACTTATGCTCATCACTACTTTGCCTTTATGGCGATTAGACTTGCACTAAGTCTTGTTATCTAATGTTAAAGAAGCATATATATTAGTATAGCCCTCATTGTTTAATAATTGGATAAATGAATCTAAATATAATTGGTTTTCTTTGTAATTCCATGTATTTTACCTTGTGTATTTGGGAAGAGGTCCATAGGCTTTACCTGATACAGTTCACGGCACAAAAAAATTATTAACCTCCAGCTGTTGGAAATCTTTCTAGGGAAGAGTGCAATATTCAGTTAGACCACAAGAGGGAACTATTTCCCAACGAATGTTTTAAAAGATCACAGCAGGGATTTTTCTAATCCCGTCTTAATTCTTCTTCTAAAATTGGTTCAGGTTTTCTTCTTTACTGTTAGCAATGTAATTGGGGCCCGGTGACGAGGCTCTGTAGCTGATACCCCTCCAAGAGCTGAAGCATCCTTGTATTGTGCATCGAGGAAGACGTGATACGGAAAAGTGAGTCTCCCAGGCACAGTGAGAACTGAAGTTTCGTGCCCACAGCCTATTGCGGTCCGCTCCCCAACCCCCTGCCCCTCCCCTCCAGCTCGCCCCCTCCCCTCCGCTAAAAGAAACCTTGTAAAGCAGAGAATATACTTGGTTTGTTATTCTGGTGGGAACAGACCCTCTCTCAGAGTAGAAACCTAGCTGGAGGTTTTCCCTGGAGTTCAGTGGCTGTTAGAAGGTGTCTTGTTGGTGTGTGTGGGCGGAGACGGGCCGGAGGCGGGAGATGGTGCAGGCTGGAGCGAGATCAGAACTTTATAGGCGGAGAAAGGCCGTGATCCTATAATAAAAATCTGAGGACCTAGCCGGACCTTCCACTTGGTTATGCAGTGGTTGCCCCCAGGGCTGATTTGAATGGGAACAATTTCACACGTTCCTTGTCCTTTGGCCACATCAGCACATAGGTCACTGTATATATTTAAGGGCACAGAACAGAGGTCTTAAGTGTCTAATTGCAAAGGGCAACAGCCACTTTGACAAGTCAGCATCGAACGAAGCAACAGCTCTGAAACCCCCTCACTCGCCCTGAAGTAGGTCAGGCAGAAGGAAGCCCAGCCAAGTGTCTCTGTGGGCGGAGTCACCACCACCACCATTGGTAGTTCTGTGTTGGAACTTCCCCCAGTGATTCTAAAATTAACATTTCTTACACTGTCGGCTTTTCTGACCTTTAAGGATTCTTGGCTGTTATTTCTGCAATTTTAATTATGAGCAACACTTGTTTCATTCCCTCCTTCCTGCATGCATGCATTCATCTACTCATTATTGAAAACTTCCCTTTCAGGCTCCATCCTGGATGCTGGTGCCACAGGAGAGAACCCGACCCAAGTGCTATGGATCTCTAGTGCCTCACAGAACGCTTGGCACATGTTGGGTAAATGTGACTATTCTGAATGGGGTCCTTTCATGTATGTCTACGGCATGACCATCGGGCAACTTGTTGATCCTCTCTGAGCCTCAGCCTTCTAGTGTATAAAAAGCGAATAATATTACCTACCTCACGAGATTATTGTGAGAATTAAGAAAATGAAATGTGTACAGTAGGCCCCGTGCCTGGCTATTGTTACGGAGGCTTGTAGTTTTGTTCTTTGAGCGTGCGGTGTACACGGGGCAGGCAAATACTAGTAGCCATGACTGTGAGCTGCTGCAGCATCCTGCTTCACTTTACGGCACTGGTACCCCCAATAACCTGGTGAGCTTCATTAAAGTGATGTTAGATTTATTTTGTGAGATGACACTGTGACAAATGGGTCAAGAGCATGGGCTCTGCAGCTGGATGGCCTGGGCTAAGTCCCAGGTTTGACACATCAGCTGCAAGACTTGAGGCAAGGTACTTAGCTCCTCTGTGCTTCAGTGTCTCCCTATTTAAAATAGAAGCAGTAATGGCGCTTTCTGCATAAAGTTATTATGAGTTAATGCATGAAAAGCACTTAGAATTGTCCCTGGCACATACTAAGCACTCAGAATTATGAGCTATTGTTATTGTTATTGCCCTAGGCAAGTTGTTAAATGTTCTCTGATGACGAATTTAAAGGGTTGTGTGAATTTACTAGACAGTCTAGACTAGTGACTCAGGTCCCTGGACCCTGTTTCCTCAACATGCTGTGGTGAGAATGGGATGGGGGTGGATGAGTGATGGCAGTGTGGTGTCTGGGGAGGTCATTGACTGTGGATTGACCCTTGAGTTGGACCTGGGCAATTGGAGGTTCCTCACTCCCACCCCTGTCCTTGGAATGTATGTTCTACCTACCATTCCCACAGTGGGAACCGGTTTCAAGGACAGAGCATTGAAAGAGTAAGGTGCTGTTGAGACCATCTGGACTATATATGTCACTGAACCCATTAAGGCCTCTATATTAACTTTTAAGATTCTGGCAGGTGGGTGCGGAGATTTCCTCATCTTGCGGCCACCCAAGACAAGTCTTGTATGTAAGTTCTCTTGCTTGTTAAACCTGCCAGCTAGCAATCTGGAGTGGCCTGCCCCTTTCTTCAGTCTCTCCCTGCCCTTCGTGTATGGGGGCCAGTTTGCAACCAACATGTGGTGGTGGGTATGGTGGGAGTGCTGGTGGGGGTGGTGGGTGATGAGGGATGGGTGTTGGTGGAGTGATGGTGGGTCGTTGCTGGTAGTCAGTGTAGCGAGTGATGATGGCGTAGTTGATGAGGATGGAGGGACGGGGGCAGCAGGGGTAATGGTGGGGCGCTAGGAAGAGGACTAGGTGGTGAGGTAGGAGGACTGACCCTTCTCTCTGACTCCTTGGAAGCCATCCATGCTGTGACTAGCAAAGTAATGCCAACTTCAGGAACGAATATGTCCCTGATTCCTATGTAGTCACAGGAGGGAGCACAGTACCCAAACACTCCCTCAGCCGGGTCAGTCCTGGGTGGGTTGGAATTCTAAGCATTTAGGTCAGTTTTGGCATGTGGTCTAAGAACTTGTTTTATCCACTTTTGGACACACCTACACTTTATTTTATAGTCTCACCTCTTACTCCATTTTTTTCTCCGAGAAACCGCAAGCACTTTAAAGATATTGTACAAATGTTTCTTATAACATCCCTTTGATGTTGGGGTCAGATAAAAGAACCTCACTTTACAAGTGACAAAATTGAGGTGATTCTCCAGGTCACATGTTTCTTAAACTATTGAGAAGTGGCATCTGGTTTACAACCCTTCCTGTGGCTGGCAGAATTAATTTGTGTTGGGAAAAAAGGCCACTTTGTTATATTTCAACCTCCCCTCAGCTTTGGAAAAAGAGACGACAGGAAGAGCTCTTTCTTTTCTTTTTCAGAGAGTCGTGCTGGGCGCCTTCTCTCCTGTGTATTTGCCTGTGACCCTAATTCCTATCTGAAGAGAGCGAGGTCCTGGGGAATGGGGGCTGATGCTGCAGGAATGAGGGAGGAAACAGAAGTGGAACATGAAGTTTTCCTTTTAAACTTTGGTGAGCAAGTGGTATTTGCACTGCCCTTGTCATCCAAGGAACCATTTTGGAGAGAGAAGAAAAAAACAACCCTGTTTTTGACCACTTAAAAAAACATTTGCTTCACATTCAGTAAAGCTGAGAAAAATCACATTTTGCTTGGTAAAAGCAGCTGCAGTTTCTTCCAGAATGACTTTGAAGATGGGCTGCTGCCACTGTTCCTGTCGGAGGTGGTGCGCTGTGGCCCGTGAGCCAGGCCGAATGCAGCTTGCCTTCAAGCCGCTGAGTTTAAACTGAATAAGAATAAAAGGGTGCACTTCAGGACATACTTATCTCCAAAAGGCTGCTTCCTAAAACTGCTAATTGTGCATGTTAAACAGGAACCACAGGCTCCCAGCAGCCTCTCTAACTCCTATTTGCAGATGTTTTATGGAGGTGATTTAAACCTTAGGACTCTTCCTTCCTTCCCTCTGGTGAAGGATCTTGGTGTTATCAACTCATTAACTTACGTTCCCGTTATTTGCCTGGAGTTGCAGTCCTCTGCTTTCAATAAAGGGGCATAGCACTGTCAAGGGATGTTAAAGTCACAGAGGTGGCCTCAGTGGATGATCAGCAGTGATGGCAAGTTTGCAAATTTAAGAACAGCACATAAGGCAAAAATGAGAAGCAGTAGCTGAAGTGCTGATGAAGAGCAGCTTTCTAATACTGTCATCCTGTGGTTCCACAGGAGATGTGGGCCGCGAAAGAGGAAGAGTTATGAACAATTTGGTGCTTGGTATTGAGATTCTCAGAAGCCTATCCATGCTGCTTTGTGGTGTGGAGTCCTGGGGTATTTGTTCCACAGACATCCTGGGGACCTGCTTAGTGCTGAGGAAGACATGAACCGTGTCATCAGGGAATAAACAGTCTTATGAGAGAAACGTAGAGAGACAGTTATGCCAAGAAGTGCAATACAGAGGAATAAGTGTTACAACAGAATGTTGTTCCAAATAGGATTCAAGGAAGCTGGAAGTCTGCCCAGGTAGAGAGATAAGTTTTTGTCTGCTGGATTGGAGAAGGTCAGAGAGGAAGAGATTGTCAATGACCACCTGCCAAAGACCACCAGGAATACGCATGTGGTTAAAGTTGGGTTCGCAACTTGCTACACGAAAGGAGAATGTACACCACAGAGAACCATGGAGTGCCTGGGTAACGGGGAGCTGGGAGGGGCTTAATAGAAGATATGGGCTTGTGTTTAGTGATTTGAGTACAAGGAAGTGGGGGTCATTGTTAGAAAGCTGGGCAATTTGGTGACTGGGCATCTTAATACTTTGAATCTAGGAGGTGGGGGGAATGGAGTGGGGTTAGAGATGTCATTGGAAAAGAAGCAATAGCAGCTCACGTTAGCCTAGAGAGGGAATGTTTGGTCATTCTTGTGGTTGCACAATGTCTTTGTTTTTTATCTCTGTTCAGGTATGATTATGGAGTGGTATTGTTTTTGTCTTGTTGGAGTTCTTGATTGATGTTGATACTCTGTGAAATTGTTTATATCATCGGGGGAACATCACAGCCCAGCTGGTAGCAACTAGGTCACCTAATAGCTGAAACCTCTCAGGACTGCTTTTATTTTTCTCAAAATGCTTGGTCTGGGCGCTGAAGGGTGAGTGCGAGTTTCCCAGATCAAAAAGGGAAGGCATCCCTGGTAGCGAGAGGGTAAAGCTGGAGTGGAGAGAGGGTGGCATCGAGTATCACAAGAGGCTGAGGACACTGTGAGTGGCTCAGGATGCCAGAAGTGAGGGTGTATGTGGAGAACCAGAGGGAGAAAGGCCAAGGAGTCAGACAGGGCCAGATGTGGAGGGCTTGTGGGACTGTATGTATCCTTTGGCCATCTTCATCTGAGTACTCAACTCAGAGAAACTGATCAACAGATGTGTATTGAATTGAGATGGACTTCTTTTCCTTGCACACTCTTCTCTCTTCCACACCATATATCGCCATCAAAGCCAAAAAGGAAAGCTACCTGAGGGAGGGGTATCCTTCTAGGAATCCAGATATCCTTCTGTTACTGTATCTCTTAGAGTACTATGTCGCAGGGCTGGAAGGGTTCTTATGGCACATTTGGTCTGCCTCCCTCCTTTCACGAAGGAGGTCATGAAGCCAGACATGGCAAAGTTCTTGTGGAAGGCTCCACGGCAAATCGTGCAAGAATGGGGACTTGAACTCACATCTCCTGCTCCTTGTCTCTGTTCTTCTCACTACAGCAACCCTTGTACTAGTCATTCAGAACTTTCTTAAATTAATGCTTATATAACCCTAGTAAATCCTGGGGCTCCACACTGCTCAGTCACTGCAGCAACTGCCCCCCCCCCCAAAAGAAAAATTCAGCGTCCAGAATTGAGAAGGAATTTCATTTGTTATGTGACTCTGTTGAAGAACTTTAAGGGGAAATGATTCATGAGTTATAGTAACACTTTTTAAAGGCCCTTTCCTCCACTCGTCTCTCAGCCTTTCCAGATGGTCTCTTGTGCCAACACCCTACTGCTTCTCAGACGGCACTCTGGAGCTGAATTTTCTCTTGCTCCTTCCTTCCTCTTGTCTACTTCTTTATTAAATAGATGAGCTAGGCCTCTCTGCCATACCCTCCCTCCCTTCTTCCTGTCTCTCAGGACCCATTCCCATCTTATGTCAGTCAGGGTTGTGTCTGGTTGCGTGTTACAGAAACCTCTTTACAGTGGCTAAAACAAGTAAGAAGTTTCTTTTTCTCCCCAAACAACAAGTCTGTAGGAAGATGCTCCATGGCTGATCCAGCAGCTGTTTCTGCTTTTCTGTTCTTCCATTTATGGAGTATAGTTTTATTCTTCATTCTTGCGGATGGCTGCTGTACCTGTAGGCATCATGTTTACATTTCAGGCCAGAAGAGGGGGAATGGCCAAAGGCAAAAGACATGTGCCTTCTGAATGGCTTCTTTCTATCAGAAAAACAATTGCTTTCTTAGAAGCCCTTTCCAGTATATTTCCACTTACATCTCATTGGCCAGAAATGGTCACATGGCCATTGCTAGCTGCAAGGGAGTCTGGGAAGGCAAGTATAATTGTGGTCACCTTGCAACCCTGCAAAAAAATCAGGGTTCTGTTGGTAAAAAAGGGAAGATAAATATTGGGTAAGAAGCTGGCAATACCTGGGATACTCATCTTCTAGATTTTGCATCACAAGAATTTTGGGGCTGATCTGGCAAAAACAGGGAAGAAAAGATGATTAAGCAAAGATATTCACATGTGAAAAAATATTCACTTAAATGAGTATGATCTATTTTAGAACACATTGATTATATTTTCATTTTGCAAATTTTTAGCCTTTAAAAATAAGTTAGAAATTTAAATAGACATTTAGGATATATTGCCTAGAGGAAACCAAATGTTTTTTTGTAATGCATTATACTCCACATCAGTGCTTTGCTCTGAGACATCTCAATTCCAAGATGACAAGTTTCCAAATACATTCTACTTAGAAAAAGTATGGTTGTTTTTCTCTTATTATGCACTAAAATAAAATAATTACAGAGAATAAAAACACCAAGCTCTTGGTACCATAATTTCAATTCTTATCTTTGTCAATGTGCACGTAGGCATTTAATGTTATTACAATGGGTGCATACCAATTGGGAGTGATCTGTTCTTTTCCATTTAGCATTATTTTGTAGACATGATTTTATGAACTGACAGTTCACACAGTTATATTTATTTATTTATTTATTTATTTAAATTTTTTGTTTATTGCAGTAACATTGGTTTACAACATTGTAAAAATTTGAGGTGTAAATCACTACACCTCCACTTCTGCACAGATTACATCATGTTCACCACCAAAACACCAACTACAACCCATCACCACACACATGTACCGAACCATCCCCTTCACCCCCCTCCCCCCCCTCCCCCCCAGCAACCACTAATCTAATCTCTGTCCCTATGTGTTTGTTTATTGTTGTTATTATCTACTACTTAATGAAGGAAATCATAAGGTATTTGACCTTCTCCCTCTGACTTATTTCACTTTGCATTATACTCTCAATGTCCATCCATGTTGTCACAAATGGCTGGATTTCATCATTTCTTATGGCTAAGTAGTATTCCATTGTGTATATATACCACATCTTCTTTATCCATTCGTCCCTTGATGGGCACTTAGGTTGCTTCCAAGTCTTGGCTATTGTGAATAACGCTGCAATGAACACAGGGGTGCATGTACCTTTACAAATTGGTGTTTTCAAGTCCTTTGGATAAATACCCAGCAGTGGAATAGCTGGATCATATGGTAGTTCTATCCTTGATTTTTTGAGGAATCTCCATACTATTTTCCATAGTGGCTGCACCAGTTTGCACTCCCACCAGCAGTGTATGAGAGTTCCCTTCTCTCCACATCCTCTCCAACACATGTTGTTTCCTGTCTTGTTAATTATAGCCATTCTGATGGGCGTGAGGTGATATCTCATTGTAGTTTTGATTTGCATTTCCCTGATAGTTAATGATTTTGAACATCTTTTCATGTGCCTGTTGGCCATCTGTATATCTTCTTTGGAGAAATGTCTGTTCAGGTCTTTTGCCCATTTTTTAATTGAGTTGGTAGTTTTTTTGTTGTTGAGATGCATGAGTTCTTTATATATTTTGGAGATTAAGCCCTTATCAGATGTATGGTTTGCAAATATCTTCTCCCAATTGTTAGGTTGCCTTTTTGTTTTGTTGATGGTTTCCTTTGCTGTGCAAAAGCTTTTTAGTTTGATGTAGTCCCATTTGTTTATTTTTTCTATTGTTTCTCTTGCCCGGTCAGACATGGTGTTTGAAAAGATGTTGCTAAAATTGATGTCGAAGAGCGTACTGCCTATGTTTTCTTCTAGAAGTTTCACAGTTTCAGGTCTTACATTCAAATCTTTAATCCATTTGGAGTTAATTTTTGTGTATGGTGTAAGGTAAGGGTCTACTTTCATTTTTTTAACATGTGGCTATCCAGTTTTCCCAACACCTTTTGTTGAAGAGACTTTCTTTTCTCCATTGTATGTTCTTGGCTCCTTTGTCAAAGATTAGCTGTCTATAGATGTGTGGGTTTATTTCTGGGCTTTTGATTCTATTCCATTGATCTGTGTGTCTGTTTTTGTGCCAGTACCATGCTGTTTTGGTCACTACAGCTTTGTAGTATATTTTGAAATCAGGGAGTGTGATATCTCCAGCTTTGTTCTTTTTTCTCAGGATTCTTTTAGCTATTCGGGGTCTTTTGTTGTTCCATATAAATTTTAGGATTCTTTGTTCTATTTCTGTGAAAAATGTTGTTGGAACTTTGATAGGGATTGCATTGAATCTATAGATGGCTTTAGGAAGTATAGACATCTTAACTATGTTAATTCTTCCAATCCAAGAGCATGGAATATCTTTCCATCTCTTTGTGTCTTCTTCAATTTCTTTCAGAAATGTTTTATAGTTTTCCATGTACAGCTCTTTCACCTCTTTGGTTAAGTTTATTCCTAGGTATTTTATTCTTTTTGTTGCCATTGTAAACGGGATGGTATTCTTAATTTCTCTTTCTGCTAATTCGTTGTTAGTGTATAGAAATGCAACTGATTTTTGTATGTTGATTTTGTATCCTGCAACTTTACCATATTCGTTTATTACTTCTAAAAGTTTTCTGGTGGATTCTTTAGGGTTTTCTATATATAAAATCATGTCATCTGCAAATAGTGACAGTTTCACTTCTTCCTTTCCAATTTGGATCCCTTTTATTTCTTTCTCTTGCCTGATTGCTCTGGCTAGGACTTCCAGTACTATGTTAAATAGGAGTGGTGACAGTGGGCATCCTTGTCTGGTTCCCGTTCTTAGAGGGATAGCTTTCAGTTTTTCACCATTGAGGATGATATTAGC
The DNA here is from genome assembly GCF_020826845.1 of Diceros bicornis minor. Taxonomy (NCBI): domain Eukaryota; kingdom Metazoa; phylum Chordata; class Mammalia; order Perissodactyla; family Rhinocerotidae; genus Diceros; species Diceros bicornis. The sequence goes on from NC_080741.1 coordinate 37,575,569, forward strand.
TGTGGGTTTGTCATATATGGTCTTTATTATGTTGAGGTACTTTCCTTCTATACCCATTTTATTCATAGTTTTTATCATAAATGGATGCTGTATCTTGTGAAATGATTTCTCTGCATCTATTGAGATGATCATGTGATTCTTATTCTTCATTTTATTAATGTGGTGTATTACGTTGATTGATTTGAGAATGTTAAACCATCCCTGCATACCTGGAATAAATCCCACTTGATCATGGTGTATAATCTTTTTAACGTATTGTTGTATGCGATTTGCTAGTATTTTGTTGAGGATTTTTGCATCGATGTTCATCAGTGATATGGGCCTGTAATTTTCTTTTTTTGTGTTGTCCTTGTCTGGTTTTGGTATCAGGGTAATGTCAGCTTCGTAGAATGAGTTAGGGAGCTTCCCCCGCTCCTCAATTTTTGGAAGAGTTTGAGAAGGATAGGTATTAAGTCTTCTTTGAATGTTTGGTAGAATTCACCAGGAAAGCCGTCTGGTCCTGGACTTTTATTTTTGGGGAGGTTTTTGATTACTGTTTCAATCTCCTTACTGGTGATTGGTCTATTCAAATTCTCTACTTCTTCTTGATCCAGTTTTGGAAGGTTGTATGATTCTAAGAATTTATCCGTTTCTTCCAGATTGTCGAATTGATTGGCATATAGCTTTTCATAGTATTATCTTATAATCTTTTGTATTTCTGAGGTGTCTGTTGTAACCTTTCCTCTTTCATTTCTGATTTTACTTATTTGTGCCTTCTCTCTTTTTTTCTTGGTGAGTCTAGCTAAAGGTTTGTCAATTTTGTTGATCTTTTCAAAAAACTAGCTCTTGGTTTTATTAATTTTTTCTAGTGTTTTTTTGGTCTCTATTTCATTTATTTCTGCTCTGATTTTTATTATTTCCCTTCTTCTACTGATTTTGGGCTTTGTTTGGTCTTCTTTTTCCAGTTCCTTTAGATGCATTTTTAGATTGTTTATTTGAGATTTTTCTTGTTTGTTGAGATAGGCCTGTATCGCTATAAACTTCCCTCTTAGAACCACTTTTGCTGTATCCCATAAATTCTGGCATATAGTATTTTCATTTTCATTTGTCTCCAGGTATTTTTTGATTTCTTCGTTAACCCAGTTGTTGTGCAGTAGCATTTTGTTTAATCTCCACGTATTTGTGGTTTTTCTGATTTTCTTCCTATAGTTGATTTCTAGTTTCATACCATTGTGGTCAGAAAAGATGGTTGGTATTATTTCAATCTTCTTAAATTTATGGAAACTTGTTTTGTGGCCTAATATGTGATCAATCCTGGAGAATGTTCCATGTGCATTTGAAAAGAACGTGTATTCTTTGGTTTTTGGATGGAATGCTCTGTATATATCTACTAGGTCCATCTGTTCTAGTGTGTCTTTAAGGCCAATGTTTTCTTATTGATCTTCTGTCTGGATTTATCCGTTGGTGTAAGTGGAGTGTTAAAGTCTCCTACTATTATTGTGTTACTGTCTGTTTCTGTTTTTATGTCTGTTAATAATTGCTTTATATATTTAGGTGCACCTACACTGGGTGCGTAGATATTTACAAGTGTTATATCCTCTTGTTGGATTGTTCCCTTGATCATTATGTAATGCCCTTCTTTGTCTCTTTTTACAGGTTTTGTTTTAAAGTCTATTTTGTCTGATATGAGCACTACTACCCCAGCTTTCTTTTCATTGCCATTTGCGTGGAGTATCTTTTTCCATCCCTTCACTTTCATTTTGTGAGTGTCTTTAGGTCTGAAGTGTGTCTGTTGTATGCAGCATATATATGGGTCTTGTTTTTTTATCCAGTCAGCCACCCTATGCCTTTTAATTGGAGCGTTTAGTCCATTGACGTTTAAAGTAGCTATTGATAAGTATGTACTTACTGCCATTTTTTAACTTTTTTTTTTTCCTCAGTGTTTTAGTAGTCCTTCTCTGTTCCTTTCCTCTTCTATATAGAATTGATGGTCACTTTAGTTTGACCTCTGTCTGAAAGCTGTACTCTTTAACTCCCCTCCTCCCTCCTTTTATGATTTTGATATCATATCTAACCTCTTTTTTGTGCATTTGTATCCATTACGTTCTTATCATGGAAATAGATAATTTTTCCTATTTGTGGTCTTCTCTTTTGCCCTTAAATCAGTCCCTTTAACATTTCTTGTAGCACTGGTTTCTTGGTGACAAACTCCTTTAATTTTTGCTTGTCTGGGAAATTTTTGATCTCTCCTTCCATTTTGAATGATAACCTTGCTGGGTAGAGTATTCTTGGCTGTAAGTTTTTTCCTTTTAGCACTTTAAATATATCGTGCCATTCTCTTCTAGCCTGTAAGATTTCTGCTGAGAAGTCAGCTGATAGCCTTATGGGGTTTCCTTTGTATGTAACTTTACTTTCTCTTGCGGCTTTTAGGATTCTCTCTTTATCTTTAATTCTGGACATTTTGATTATGATGTGTCTTGGTGTGGGCCTCTTTGGGTTTATCTTGTTTGGGGGTCTCTGTGCTTCCTGTACCTGGATGTCTGTTTCCTTCCTTAGGTTAGGGAATTTTCATCTATTATTTCTTGAAATAGATTCTCTGCCCCCTTGTCTCGCTCTACTCCTTCCGGGACACCTATAAGACGGATGTTAGTGTGCTTGATGTTGTCCCAGATGTCCCTTAGACTGTCCTCACTCTTTTTAATTCTTTTCTCTTTTACCTGTTCACCTCGGGTAATTTCTTCTAGTCTTTCGTCCAGCTCACAGATCTGTTCTTCTGTATCCTCTACTCTGCTTTTTAGTCCCTCTAATGAATTTTTCATTTCCAGTATTGTTCTTCATTTCTGATTGGTTCTTTTTTATATCTTCCATTTCTTTGTTGACATTCTCACTGAGTTCATCTACTCTTCTCCCCACATCAGTGAGCATCCTTAACACTCTTAGTTTGAACTCTCTGTCAGGTAGGTTGCTCATTTCTGTTTCACTTAGTTCCTTTTCTGGGGTTTTGTCCTGTTCCTTCACTTGGAATGTATTCTTTTGCCTCCTCATTTTGCCTCTTTCCCTGTGCTTGTGTCTACGTATTAGGTCGGTCAGCTACGTCTCTTGCTCTTGGATAGGTGACCTTATGTAAGTGATGGCTTAGGAGGCCTGCCGTGTGCTTCCCTCACTTCTCAATGTTCCAGGGGTGACCCCTATGTGGGTGACGTGTGTCCTTCTGTTGTGGCCTGTTTACTCTCCCTGTAGGCACCCAGGGAGGCCGAGTTATGCTCCTGGCCAGCTGTTGTAATGCTCAGCTGCTTGTAGTTGTTGTGGGCCCTTCAGTCTCTTTATCAGGTGTGGGGAGCTGCAGCACAGTTGGCTGCAAGTTCTAATACCACATTTGTGTTGCAGTATTTCTTTTAAGTGAGTAGGCCCCCAGCGTGGCAGGTTGTTAGGCTCAGTGCCTTACAATTGCTGTAAGCCTCTAGCCTATTAGGTCTTTTGTCAGCTCTCCAAGGATTGCAGCTGGGTGGGGCTGGCCTCAGGCACAGGAGCACCCAATTGTTTCAGGCTTTGGAAGGTGGGGCAAACCCCCTATGTGGGTCTTTGAGAAGCACAAGTCTTCTGCAGCTGACAATCCCTGCCGCCCACAGGTCCACAAACACAGTCAACACCGTCCTGCCCCATGTGCGCACCCTGACCTCCCCAAGCGGACCCAGTCTCTCCATGGTGGGAGCCCCACCCACTCCACCACCACCCCACACTCTCCACCGGCTCCTTGTGGACACCCTGCCCTGCTAAAGTGGGATCAGTTGCCAGGCTGCAGAGAATCCAGTCACCAATCTATGCAGGCCCACAAGTTGCCTGAGGGCTTGTTGTTGGGAGGGGCCAGTCTCTAGGGTGGGCTGCCTGCCCTGGCTGAGCTGGATTAAATGGGTGCTCTAGCGGGTGGGGCAGACCCTGGGCTAGCAGGCCCCAGGGAGAACTCCAATGGCGTCTGTGTCAGCACGCCCACACCAGGCCACAACAATGGCAGCTGCCAATGTCCCAGTCCCTGGAGGGGTCTTACCCCTCACCGAGATGCACTCAGGGCCTATTAGGTGAGTCTCTTTTCACCGCAGCACCTTTCTTTCTGGTGATTTTAGGATGCTTTCTTAAATCGGTGAGTTTGTGTGTGGGCCCTTTAAGAGCTTGTTTTAGTTTCTTTGTGAACCGGGTTTTCTGGGGGTGCTCCCCAATGTTTTAGTAGCAGGCAAAGTCAGATATTATGCCACTCGTCTCGATTGTGCTGGGTCCACAAAATGCCCACAGCGGGGGCGCTCCCCGGCTCAGGGCCCCGCGCCTCCAGGGAGGCTGCATACCTGTAAGCTGCTCCCGGAGGCCGTGAGGCTGGCGGCTTGTGAAGGCGGCGTTTTTCCTCTCCAGAAGGGAGTCTCTGCCTCTTCTACCTCAGTTAGGATTGTCCGTTGTTGCAGGAGTTCCTCTTATCCAGTTTTCATTTCTGTCTCAGGGGTAATTTTTCCATGAGTAGTTGTAAATTGGCTGTGTCCACGGGAGGAGGTGAGTTCCCAGTCTGCTTACGCTGCCATCTTGACTTCCTAACCTCCCCCACACAGTTATATTTAGTGACAGTATAATATTCTGCTGTGCTATAGTTGACTTGCCCATTCCCGTTTGATCAGAGGTATTTTAAAAATACTAAACAACTGATATGTCATTAACATCGATTAGTCATAATAGACCAGGCTATTCTGTTGAAGCAGAACATGTCCTGGAGGCCTCTGCTGGACAGGGCATTAACTGTTTTTTTTTTTTTTTTAATTTATTTTTTCCCCCAAAGACCCAGTAGATAGTTGTATGTCATAGCTGCACATCCTTCTAGTTGCTGTATGTGGGACACGGCCTCAGCATGGCTGGAGAAGCAGTGTGTCGGTGTGCGCCCGGGATCCGAACCCGGGCCGCCAGCAGCGGAGCGCGCGCACTTAACTGCTAAGCCATGGGGCCGGCCCCAGGGCATTAACTCTTTTGTTGCTGATTGTAGAGTGGCCCAAGGGTCCATTTGTTGGTGGCGGGGGATTGGGTAGTGAATATTTACCAAATGATATGGGAGAACTGCGACAATTTAATAACCAATTTTATCAATTAGATTTTGTGTAACAAATCATTCTAAAACTTAGTGACTTAAAAACAAAAAACAATGCATTTAGCTCCTGGTTCTGTGGGTGGGCAATTTGTGCTGGGGTCAGGTGAGTGGTTCTTCTGGTCTTGATTAGGGTCAATCATGTGTCTGTGGTCTGCTGCTGGACAGTTAGACAATCTGCTTCTGGGTGTTGCGAGGTCACCTGGTGTGATGGGGATGACTTGGCTGTGTGTAGTTCATCCTCCAGAAGGCTACCCTGGGCTTTCCACGTGGCTGGATGGAATTCCAAGAAACAAGCAAAAACACGCAAAGATTCCTGAGGCCTGGGCTTGGAATGGGCACAATGCCTCTTCTGCCACACTTAATTGGCCAAAGCAAGTCTCAAGGTCAGACTCAAGGACAAGGAGATAGATTCCATCTCTGGATGGAAGGTGCTGCAAGATCACATTGAAAAGAGGTGTTGATACAGGGACAAGAGTAATTTGGGCCATATTTACCAAATACCATGCTGTTGTGTCCCAGAATGGCTGGTTGAATATCAGCTCTGTAAGCGATGAGCATTTATAATTTGCATTTTCTTTGGACATTACATGTACCACTGCTATGAACATCACATTCTGCGTGATGATTTTACCGTTCTTGGTGTTAGAAAAATGTGTACTAATGGAGCAAGGTTGGAAGGTCTTCATGCATTCAGGAATCATTTATTCAGCATCCTTCCACACTAGGTGGAGGAATAGAAGCAGCAGCAGACACATTTGTTTGGAGTCCAGCAGGGAAGATACACAACAGTGAACAGCACAATGTGGAATGTGCTTTCTGCTTTGGTAGTGGTGTGTGTGGAGGGGTCTGGGGATATGTACATGTGGCCCAGGGGGAGGGATGTTGGTGGGGAACTTATGTGTGTCTTGTGTAAGGCAAGGCAGCCCAGGGGTAATGGCTGGGTTTAGATTTGAAAAAGGAGTTAGGCAGGCAGCAAATGTGGTGAAGGGCAAATTCCAGTAAGCACAGGCATTTCATCCCAGATAATGAGGGTGCTTGGTGGTCTAGTGGTTAAGATTCAGCGCTGTCATGCCCTGGCCCGGGTTTGTTTCCTGGTCGGGGAACCACACCACCCATCTGTCTATTGTCATACTGTGATGGCTGTTGCTGTGATGCTAAAAGCTATGCCACTGGTATTTCAAATACCAGTAGGGTCACCCATGATGGACAGGCTTCAGCAGAGTTTCCAGACTAAGACAGACTAAGAAGAAGGGCCTGGCCACCCACTTCTGAAAAAACTTACCGTGAAGACCCTATGAATAGCAGTGGAGCACTGTCTGATACAGTGCAGGAAGGTGAGAGGGTGGTGCAGAAAGGCCAGGCAGGGTTCTTCTCTGCTGTACACGGGGTCTCTAGGAGTCGGAATTGACTCAATGGTACTAACAACAAAATGAGGGTGCTCTGGGGCAGGGAGCAAGCCAGAGTGAGATTGGAGTGAAAAGCAGGGCAGGGTCCACTGTGCCTTCAGCCTGCCTTTGACCTTTATCTAGGTGGCAATTCAGGGCCGCTGATGACAACCCGTGCGATTGTGCAGATTCTCAGAGTTAGTACTGAAGAAGGTGGCTTTGACCAGTGCAGGCTGTTTGATTCCCTGCAATTGGGACCATGTTCTTGTCCTAGAACCAGAGGAAGAATCATTTTTCTTCTCGGAACACCCCATGGTTCTCTGAGAAATCAGACCAGAAGAAATAAACTTGGCCTTATGTCACATCTTCCAACAAGATTAGGTCCAGAGAGATCAAAGATTTAAGTATTAAAAAAAAATAAAGTCATAAAGTATTAGTAAAACATATGAGAATTGTTTTAATCTCAAAATGGGCAAGATTTTCCTAAGAATGACACAAACCCTGAAGTCATAGTAAAAGAGATCAATGTATTTGACTACATAAAACAAAAACAGAAATAAAAAACACCTGCATTGCAAAAAATACCATATGCAAAGTAAAAAAACCAAAAACAAATTAAGAAAAAATTTTTGCAATGTGGCAGCCCTGCTATCTGGTTATTCAGTTTTCCCAACATTATTTTGTAGAAAAAGTCTTTTTCTTACTGATTCAAAACATCACCTTTATCATATGTCAAATGTTTATCTATTTATACACACTCACATTTATTCATGGATCTTTTTTGGGCTTAAAATTCTGTTCCTTTGATCTATCTGTCCTTTCATGCACCAGTACCATATTATTTTAATTACTGTAGTATTGTAATATATCTTAATATATGATGGTCCTCTCACATTGCTTTTAAAAGAAGACTTTTCTTGAAAAATTTTGCTTTTTTTTTTTTTTCCATATGAGGGATTTCCTATTTAAGAATATGGTACACCTTCCCCATTAATGTAAATCCTTTTTTTGTGTGAATCCTTCAGGGGTAATTTAAATTTTCTTCACATAGATTCTTCACATCTTAGATTATTTCTATGTATTTTATCCTTTTTGGTTATTACAAATGAGATATTTTCTTCCATGATACCTTCTAACTGGCTATTAAATTCTCTATTTTAATTTTGTATCTATCCAACCTACAAAAAATTTTGTTGTTTGCAATAGATTTTCATTTAATTCTCTTGGACTTTTATTAGTTGATATTCATACCAACTACAAATCTTGATAACTTTGCCTTCACTTTTAAGTTTTTTGTACTTTGTATTTCTGTTTATTAACATTTCAGAACCATGTTAAATAGTAAGGGTGATGGTGGACAACCTTGTTTTGTTCCCGACTTTAATGGGAGTGCTTCTTGTGTTTTCTCATTAAACATGAGGCTGCTTAGAAAATTGGGATAGGTATATCTATCACATTAGGGAAGCATCCATCAGTAGCAGCCTCTGCTGTAGCCAGTTCCTTGGGCTAGCCAAGTACCTGTGTGCGCCTTTTCTCTATGTAGAATGTACTCACCATCTCCTAAAAGGAACAGAGTCGCATTTGGTTCCTGCATCTGGGTCAAAGGCCAGGATCTCTGGGTGATGCACAGTTCTGTCCAACAGATCAAGATAGGCTTCCCTTGATCTGATCATCTTTAAACTAAAAGGATAATGATCTAATTGCAACATAGCTGATATATCTTGACTCAGTGGACACAAGCTAATCACAACAGGAACTCCACGTTGAAAAGGGAAAACGGGAAAGGCTGTAGACATTGGTCCATGGCAGAGATTATGCTGGGCTGTAATGGCAAACATTCCCTTTTCTGGCTGTAGAACATATTTCATCTTTAGTCCATTCAGACTACCTGTTTCTGCTCTCTGGGAAAAATGCTTTTGTTCTTTGTCTGCTGAAGTTCCCAGCTCTGCCTGTGGGAAACTTTCTTCCTTGTCTTTTATTCTTCAAGGCCATAAAAGTGCTGGACTCCCAGTCAACTTGGATTGCTGGCCATAGACAGAAAGTACTTCCTCTCCTGGAAGAATTATGTCCCCTTCCATCTCTCTTTGTGACTGGCTGGTTCTAGACTGAGTTAATCTCTCTAGTAACATTGAGCAAAAAAAAAAAAAAAGGCAGCTAATGCCCACCAAAATTTGGAATTTTCCCTAATGCTTCACCTCCATTGGCAGGTTGTTTGTCTTCCAAGATACCACCAGTGATGGTTTAACTAAGAGCTTTGTATGGAATTATAAGAGTCACCAGAGGACCAGCCTGTGGTATCATATTTTAAGTAAGATGTTAGTGATTGCTAGATACATCTTACTCAACAATGTTAAAAAGTAAAAATGGCCCATGGCAATTGTAACATGCTCTCAGTTGTAAGATGCAAATCAATTTCACAAATGTTAAAATGGGCACACTTTTAACATTTAAAATGTTAAAAGATGCACATTTCTTAGAGGCAATGAAATATCATGTCTGCATCCTTGCCATCTGCTGTCCTACCAGTTCCGCTTGGACAATGTCGCATTTTAGGCTTCGCTACTTGAGACTCTCTACCTGCGGGTACCAAATTCTGTTTAAATTAGGATTACTTATTGTTGTTCTCTTCAAAGTTCCTTTTCCATTTGTGGTCCAAGTTGGCTGCTCCAGCACCAGGAGCCATGATCACTCCTCTACCAGTGGGAAGGGGGGAAGGGAATACAATGGACATTTTCTCTCCCTATAGGTGTATTGTCCAGGAAGATGCTCATACCATTTCTGCTCATATCCCATTGTCTGGAGCTTAGTTGCATAGTCATACCTAGCTGGGAGAATGTGGTTTTTATTCTAGGTAGCCAAGTACCCAGCTAATATTCAAGTGTTCAATTACTGTGGAAGGAAAAGATGAATACAGGGGATAACTAACAGTTTCTAAAGATTTATAAGATAGTCTGTAAAGTAGTTCTTATTTTTATTAAGAATGAAATCATTCTAAGAATCTACATAATTTCATTAAATGCCTTTTAAGCATCTCTGGAGATGATTAACTCCCAGCTCCTGACTCAGTCTGGGCCTCTTGTCCTATCGTGGAGGATATACACTGTCACTCTGAACTTTGCAGCAGCTATTACTTAGCAGAATTAAGCCTTCATTTTTGTGATTCCTTGATTCCAATCTGACCCCACCACCAGCTTGCAAACCCCACCAGAGAGAACGGGGGCCGTGTTTTGCTCACCACTGTGAGTCTAGCAGCTAATATAGAACTCGGCGTTTAGTGAGTGCTCAGTAAATTTCTGAAGAAAAAGTGAATGAACGAGCAGTTTCCGTTTTGTGTAAGGTTTCTAAAAGAAAAGAGCGAACATCTCTCTGCCCATTCCTGCCTACCCCATCCCTCCCTCCCACACGCAGCAGTTCTGACGAGACAGTTAATAGGACAGGTAGGTGGCTTCTGGTGTGCAGGCTGCAGCTTCCAGGCCTACCTCCTGGGGTCTGTGTGGACAGGAGGAACTTTGAATTAATGGTGGAGGAGAGCCCTGAGAGCTTTGCGGACAGCTCTGAGTAAAGTGCACAAAGCCGTTGGCGGTGCCAGGCTGTGAGGCCATTAGCACAGGGGACAGGGCCTGCCTGGAGAGACCTGGCCAATTACGGGAGTGCGAGTGGCAGGAAGGTGCACTGAAGTTCACACGAGTCCCAGCCTGCTGGTGTGTTATCTAACATGGCAGGCCCAGTGTGAGCATAGATGCCATTTAGCATTTTTTCACTCTGGCAGGAGCAGCAAACTGGGCTGAGAAATCTTTTCTTGCCAACTCATTAAGGATTGGGCTGGAGCCTCAGAAAACCTGCAGACTCAGGCCACATAGCAGGAGAGAAGGCCCAAAGGCATCTCCTTACCTCCAGGTCGTCTCACTTCCTCTTGGCCTCCCTCTTGCGCTCTTGGGGAGGGCCACGGGGAGGCTGGAGGACAGGGGGTGGGTGGGGTGGTGGGGAAGAGACAGGGCACAGAGGCTGCCTCCCTGAGGTCTTGGTGTCTCCTCGCCTTTCTCAAGGACCCGTGTCCAGAGGGGCTGTGTGCTCTGCAGCTGTAGACCTCCTATGAGTCCAGGATGTTCTCTTGCCCGGCTGGTTCAGCATTATCAGCACTTACTGGACTCCTGCTGTGTTGCAGGCCCTGGCCTGGGCTCTGGAGGCCCATTGGTGTCCAGGACACTCGTGGAGATCAGAGAGATAGGCAGGTACCCTCAATGTGAAGAGCCATGGGCAGTGATAGAGGCATATCCTCGATAGCAGGTGTACCCAGGAGAGGGGGGTTGGGCTGAGGTGGGTATCAGGGAAGCTTCTAGGGGAATATGGGTATGAGCAGGCTTCACATGATGAATGGATGCTTGGCAGATGGACAAGGGCATTCCAAACAAAAAAGTCACAGAAGTGCCAAATAGCATGGCGCATTTCGAGAACTACCACACTGCCGTGCTACTCCTGGTTAAAATGTATTGCTCACTTACCAAGTGCCAGGAAATGTTCTGTGTTTTCTTTGCTTTGTCTCTTTTGGTCCTCGCAATATCCCCGAGAGGTAAGAATCATTGTCCCATTTCACAGTTCAGGAACTAGGGCACAGGGAGGTTAAGTGTCCAAGATTCATAGTTAATAAGTAGTTAATAGGGAGTTGACGAGGTTTGTTGGACTTTAAAGCCCGTAGCAATGATAATGATAGCAGTAATTTCGTAATAGTAGTTAACACTTGCTGCATACTCGCTAAGTACCAGGCACTGTGCTAAGCATTATTTCAGTTAATTCTCACCACACGCAAGTCTGTCTTGTTTTATCTCCACCTCACAGATGAGGAAGCTGGGGAATGGTCAAGTAACTTGCCCAGGCAGAGAAACCCAGAACCAATGGGGCAAAGATTTGCTCCCAGGCAGCCATACGGTGAAGCCCATCCTCTTAATCACTGTCCTTTCCTTTTCCTGCTGCCCTTTCCTTGAAGGGTGGAGTGAGGGAAGGTGAATCTGGAGAGAAAGGCAGATAGGCCCCAGACCTTGAAGGGCCTTGTATGCAGCACACAGGCCCATGGGCTGTTGGGCAGGGCAGTCCTGGAGTTGGGCTGCCCGTTGGAAGGGCAGCCCCAGGGTCTCCTCCATTAGTCCAGTTGGGGTCCATTCTCTTTGAATTCCATTTTTTTTTTCCCTCCGACTAGGCTGTTAAGGTCTGTCAGGGTGGGGGCTGTGCTGTCTGATTCTCCTTGGTCTCTTCAGTGGCTACCATAGTATTAGGGTCACACCATGAGCAAATGATGGAATGACAGCAAGGATGGAAGAAACCAACTGCCACTGCTCAGGATTCCCTGGGATGCCTTAGGCCTGGCCAGAATGCCCTCTGTCTATTGAGCCTTGTGCTTCCCTGAGCTCATCACCTTAGCCTGCTCCTCTCAGCCTCCCCCTCTCAGTAACTGGCAGCACCACTGTGATGATTAATTTTATGTGCCAACTTGACTGGGCCAAAGGGGTGCCCAGATATTTGGTCAAACATTATTTTGGTGTTTCTGCAAGGGTGTTTTTGAATGAGATTAACATTTTAATTGGTAGAGTAAACGAGATTGCCATTCATAATGTGGATGGGCCTCACCCAACCAGTCGAAGGCCTGAGTAGAACAAAAAGATAGACCCTCCCCCAAGTAAAAAAAATTCTCCAGCAGACTGCCTTTGGACTTCATCTGCACCATCAGCTCTCCTGGGTCTCAAGCCTGCTGGCCCACACTGCAGATTTCTACTTGCCAGCTTCCATAATTGCATGAGCCAATTCCTTATAATAAATGTCTTTCTTTGTATCTATCTATCTGTCTGTCTATCTATCTATCTATCTATCTATCTATCTATCTATCTATCTATCGATCTGTCTACCTACCTACCTATCTATCTAAATCTGTATCTATATCTATAGATACATCCTATTGGTTCTGTTTATCTGGAGAACTCTGACTAATACAAATCATCCTCCAAGTTGCTCCAGCAGAAACTAAGTCATTGTTGACATCCCCCTCTCCTCACCGCCAGCATCGAATCAGTCACCAAGTGCTATTGATATCATTTCCTGCAGCGCTTCTCTATCCGTCCACTTCTCATCATGTCCACAGCTACCTCCCAGGCCAGGTGGCCATCGCCTTCCTCTGGGTGACTGCAATACCCACTAACCCACTAATCTTGCCCCTTCTCCGCACATTGTTCACGTAGCAGCTAGAGTAATTTTTACAAAGGCACATCTTACCCTGTCACTCAGCTGTTTAAATCCCTTCAATGGCTTTCCATGGATCTCTGGATAAACCATGGTATCAGTTAGCTTTTGCTGCATGACATACTGTGCCAAACTTAGTGGCTAAAACGAACAAGCATTTATGGCTTGTGATTGGTAACTTGTTCTGGACTCATCTGAGTGGTTCTTCTGGAGTTGTCTGGGCTCACTCACGAATCTGGGGTTAGCTGGTGGGTCAGCTGGGAACTAGCTGGATCAGGAGGGACTCAGCTTGGATGGGTGGGCTTTGCTCCACATAATCTCTCGTCCTCTAGGATCTAAGAGAAAGAGGGAGTAGAGGCTGCAGGGTATGTAGAGGCCCAGGCTCAGAACTGGCACATCACTTCCTCTGCATTCTTTTGGCCCAAGCAAAAGAAAAGGCCAGCTCAGATTAAGGGATGAGGAAATAGATTCCACGTCTTGATGGGAGGAGCTGCAAAATCATCTTGCGAAGGGGCTAGATCCAGGTAGGGGTAAAATTGTAGCCATTTTTGCAAACTACCCCAGTCCCAATCCCTGACCCTGGCTATATAATTATTTGTGATTTGGTCCCTGGCTTCCTCTCCAGTCTCACCTTGGCTACCTGTCCTCTCATTCTTGGCACTCCAGTCCCAAAGGGCTTCCTTTGGTCCCTAGAAACCACCGAGCTCTTCCTGCACTGGAGACTACACACATGCTGATTCTTTTACCTAAGATGCTGTTCCCTTATTCAGCTACCAACTGCTCCTCACCTTTGAGGCCTCAGCATAAACATTGCTCCTTTGGGAGAATCTTTGTTGACTAACCTGGACAAACTAGATCAGTTTCTCCAGCTATAGGTTCTCAGTGCACTTCATTCTTCTCTTAGTACCGCTATTAACAGTGAGAATTACATAATTATTACTTTGAATGTTTGTTTAATATCTGTCTCCTCCTAGACTGTAGATTCCATAGACTTTAATCAATTAAGTCATCTATTTAATGAATGTTTATTGAATGCCGTTATGTGCTAGGCATTGTGCTAAGGTTCTGGTGATATGGTGGTGGTAGAAATAGAGCCAGTTCCTGCCCTCAGGGAATTTATAATCAGATGGGAACACCAACATTAAGAAATAATTACCAAAACAGAAGTAAAATTGCAGCAGAGGTAGTTCTGCAAAGGAGGGTTACATTATGCCGTGAGTCTCTCTAGTGGGGCAATTTGACAGGGGAATTGGGACACAGAAGTCTTTGTGAGATCTGAGATATGGAGAGCAAATGTTAATGAAGCAAAAGCTGAGGGTGGAGGGAGTGGAATGAGGCAGCTCTGACCTGACTCCCGGTGGGAGGAAGAAGGTGGGGTACAAAGGACTGAAGTGGAGGAGGGGGCAGGGGGGCTGGGGCGCAGAGAGTGAAGGGATGGACACAGTGCGAGGCTGGGGAGTTCGGGCTATATCATGCAGGGCATTCCCTGCAAGATTGAGGAGTTTGGGAGGGGGTCACCATGAATTTGGCTTTGAACATGTTGAGTTTGAGGTAACTGAGATATTTACAGGTTGCTCTTGAGTAACCAGTTGGATCCACAGGTTTGCAGTTCAGAGGAGGGGCCTAAGCTGAAGATGCATGTGTGTGAGCTGGCGATAACTAAAGTCACAGTCACACATAAGACCCCCTAGGGAGGCAGCTCTTCATTTCTTTTGTGCTTTGGATTTCTTTGGCAGTCTGAGGATGCCTATATATTTTTTTTTTTTTTTTTTTTTTTTTTTTTTTTTTTTTGTGAGATCAGCCCTGAGCTAACATCCGCCAATCCTCCTCTTTTTTTTTTTTTGCTGAGGAAGACGGCCCTGGGCTAACATCGGTGCCTATCTTCCTCCACTTTATATGGGACGCCGCCACAGCATGGCTTACCAAGCAGTACTTCGGTGCGCGCCCGGGATCCGAACCAGCGAACCCCGGGCCGCCGCAGCGGAGCGCGCGCACTTAACCGCTTGCGCCACCGGGCCGGCCCGAGGATGCCTATATTTTTAAATGTGTGAAATAAAATGCATAAGATAACAATGGAAAGCAATTACATTGAAAATAGTTATCAAAATATTAAAAATAAATTTGTGATAAAGAAGTATATATGCTTCTTTATCAACTCATTAAATAACAATACCCAGTGGCAGTTAGAATAATCACTATAATTTCAAAGTAGTGATGAATATAGATTTTGAGACCTGTGAGATGCAGATACCTGGTATTTTTATTGGGGACAAATCAAAGGTCTTGCAAATACTGCTGTGGTTTGTTGTCTGTGTTCATAATTGAAGGAATTGTTAAATTTCAGTGAGATGAGTGAAAATTAAAGATGCAATCTTTTTTCCCATCCAAGTTCACTGACTCCCAAGGGGCCTGGGGACCCCAGGTTAAGACACTTGGCCTTCAGTGAGAGGAAGAGAGTGCTTAGATGCTAGGACAGAGTCTTGGACCAAACAGAGGAGGATAAGGCTGCAAAGGGGCAGAGGAGAGGCCTGAGAGGTCGGTGGAAAAATGAGAGTTTTGTCTATAAAAGCCAAGGGAAGCAAGTGATCCAAGAAGGGGGTGGTCAAATGTGTCAAATGCTGGAAAGTTCCACAACATGAAGATTGATAAATGTTTGTTGGACTTGGTGGTTTTTCAGGAAATATATTCATCTTATTTATTGCTTAATTCCTGGTACATTTCAGGGCACATAGTAGGCATTCAATGTCTGTTGAAGTAATGGACAAGTTGCTATTTTTCCTCATCATATCTGGTGGGAGATTGTCTGCTTGGTGGAACAGTCAATGGAGCCTACAGACACTTCCTTAAATTAATCTCTTGACTGAGGACTATGGACGCTGCAGAGACTCTGCTGGGGTTAAAGAACCCTCAGAGTTTTGGAGGCTCTCATTTGTGTGCCATGCACTTGGGATGGAAGTTAAAGTGGTCTCTCCCCATCTAGGAGGGTTGGCTTGGAAGCTCTGGGCCTAGGAATGGCACTGTGTCTACTCTGTCCACAGCTGCCAGGGTTCTACCATTGGGTTACTCATACTCAGACAGGTCTGAGTATGAGTATATTCAGATAATGTCTCCCAGTGGAGGTGACGTCCTCTGAGGATTCACCTTCATCTTGGCATTTTCGTCCAGTGCCTGGTATCAGGTGGGTGGACCCATGTGTTTGAGAAGTGCTCTGTTGTGTGCTGGGAGATCTGGATTATCACTTCAGATCTTGAGCCATTTTTCCAATCTCCCCACTCTGTGGTATCTCCCTGTGGAGTGAGGTCTCTTCTGTTGGTTGTCTCTTACCCATACTCCGGTGCTGTGGGGTGAGAGAACTGAGCTGTGCATGGTTACCCCAAGTGAAGTGACCATTATGAGTTTTTGTCATGAAGGTTTCTCTGTTATAAGTTTGACATGTTTTAAACAGCAGAACATCCTAAGATGGTAGTTGGGCTAATGGAGGCAAGAACTTGGCAATGAAAATAACAAAACTTGGGATTTGGTGAGGATTTAAAACGCGCTCTTTTCAATGGATTTCAATCTGTGCTCCAGGGGGCCCCAAAGGTTCCATGAGATGCTCTGGGGGCTCCAGGATGGGGATAAGAGAGGCTAATCAGGTGGGATTCAGGACTCACAGGGGCCACCGGAGCATCTCCCTTACATATTGGAGCATCT
This sequence comes from Diceros bicornis minor, assembly GCF_020826845.1. NCBI lineage: Eukaryota > Metazoa > Chordata > Mammalia > Perissodactyla > Rhinocerotidae > Diceros > Diceros bicornis. The sequence continues at coordinate 37,591,973 of NC_080741.1, forward strand.
CTTTTATATATTGAGCACCTCTACAATATCATTTGAAGAAAGAATTCTAGAGCTCAAAATTTTTAAAAATCACTGATTTAGTCCAACTCCCTTATCTCACATGCAAGGCAACTTAAACCCAGAAAGGTAGAAAGCTGTGCCCAAGGTCATGCAGAGAATCAGTGGCAGAGCTAGAACTAGATCTCAGGACACATATATAGTCTTTTTTACAGTTTGATTAAGTAAACACTTATAAAGTTATGCATATTACTATTTTTGTATGTATGTAAAACACTGCTTATACATGGTTATGGATAATTTCTTATAATTGCATGTCCCCATGGTGAGTTTTTTACTTTGAAAGCTGTTTGGAGAAGGGTGCTTAGAATTCTTATAATTTGAAAACTCCTTTTCACTTTTCTGGCTTTAGAAGTACAAGGTAAATGGAGCAGGTCTATGAAGATGTCGAGTGTTTTACATATACAGAAAAATGAACCCCAAAAGAAAATGGTCTAATGAGGTTAATGAAGGTCAGCATTCCTTGGGGAACTGGGAAATGAATCTGACAGCTCAAACCTCTAAGGAGTTAATGGAAATTGTAAAGCAACAGCTCCGCATATTGAAAAGTCTATAAATAGCTCAAAGTCCTGAACTGCCTCCTGAAGCTATGATATCGTCCATATTAACTTCAGCGGCTTTGTGCCAGGCTAGACTGAATTTATTCAGCTGCATCCAGAAAACCCCTGCAACACCTTTCAGCCATGAGCAAAAGAGTGTGGGGAGATAGAGGAAAGGCTGACTGGTTACGAGTTATGTGCTGGATCCCCTTAGGGTGAATGGTGAACGGGCTGTGCCTGCATGCATGTGTGCATGCATGTGTGCGTGCGTGCATATGTGTGTGTGTGTGTGTGTTTGTGTGTGTGTGTGAGAGAGAGAGAGAGAGAGAGAGAGAGAGAATTTTTGTGTGGTATCTCAATTTGACTGGAGCATGTAGGCCTCCTGAGGCTTAGAACCTTTTTTTTGATCTTCAATTTTTTCTTGGTAATAGGATTTTGAGTAACAGGACATGATAGACTCATTTATGAACCTTAGGGCTTGTCTACCTCAAGCTCCTCATTTTTCATGTGAGGGGCACTCTGTGGTCCAGAAAGGGAAGGTAACTGGCCGTGCCTCAGACAGCTAATGAAGTGGGCACAGGCTTCCCTGATCTGCCTGGTGGAGTTGGCCCCCCTTCCTCTGTGTTTCTAGAGCTCCTGTCCCATAGGATCCCATCTCACCTGGTATTTGTCTGTCTCTCCCACTAGCCTGTAACTGTCTTGATAGCACAGACTCTGTCTTATTCAACTTTGATGCCCAGCACCTGGTAGAGGGTCTTGGCAAATTGCAGGTGCTCAGGAAATTTTTGTTGACGGACTGAATGAATGAATGAATAAGCTTTCTTAGGAGAAATCTTCTAAGAGTCAAATTTTCCTATAAGGAGAGACAGGAGGTCATGGGAAAAAATTTTGAACAGAAGCCAAGCACTGCTCCCCCTTTTCCAAATTAAGAAACAACAATGCCTTTCATTTCTATAAAATTTATGATTACAAAAAAATGTTCTTTTGATCCTCCTGATACCTTGCGAGAAAGACTGGCAGGTGTTTGTTGTCCCTACTTCATGGATGAGGAAGCTGAGGCCCTGGGAGACTCAATACTTGCTCCAGGCCAGACAGCTGCTAAGAAGCCAGGACTCAAGTCCTCTAGGCATCAGCCAGAGCCGTCTTTCTTATTCCGGGGAGCAGGTGACCTGTTGGATTGTCTTAGGAAAACTTAGCAGGAAATCTCTGAGTGAGAGAAATCATGGCCAGGCATTTGGTGAAAGAAAACAGTTAGCATCTGTTTAGTGCCTTCCAGACTCTTTGATGTGCATTCTCATAAATCATCTCATTGGTCCCCACTGCAACCCTGAGATATGGCTGGCTGCTGTCATCACCCACATTGCCTAGACAAGGCAACAGAATCAAAGACATTGATTTGCTCCTATCATCTAGTTGATAAATGATGGCATTGGAGCTGGGCCCAGGTCTTCAGTCACCTGAGCCTCAGCTCTGACTACTGTACCACCAGGCATCAGCCCAGAGAGTGACGGGACAGGTCTGAGATCAGGAAGAAAGACCCCGTAATCTAAGGAGACTGGATCCTGTGTACAAGATGGCGGGCTTTCCTGGGCTAAAGGCTGTGCTGGAAACATGGCTTCTGGGGAGACTCAGATGGGCAGGTTTAGAACCTGGAGGAGAGAGGGATGTTGAGAGAGGAAAAGTCTTGCAGAAGATGAGAAAGCCAGCCAAACCAGGACAAGAAAGAAAGTGATTTCATCAGCAGGACATGGATGGGAAAGAGTGATGTAAGTTAAACAACTGTCGAGAAACAGAACATATAGTTCTCCCTGTGAAATGCCTTTAAGCTGCAAATGTAGAGATGTTATTTTTGTATTTGTGACATTTTAAGCTTCAGCCACTTGTAATTTAAAATGAAAAAAGAAAATCCCAAATCAACCTAACTTATTTGTTACTGAGTTAAAGAAAATGACAGAGGAAGGACACAACGCTTAGCTGCTAATTGCCATTCTTTGACAATCCCCGAAGGCTATCCTCAGCTCGTTTAAAATAAGCACGTTCTCAACTCCTCACTTTTCATTGCTGATATCACTCCTGAGGGAAAGGTGGTGTGAAAAGACCAGGAAAACACATCAGGTACCATGAATCAGAGCAAGTTTAGGAAAATTAACATTATCATGAAGAGAAGGCCTTGGGACAGAAAAGGCAACCAGGGGCACCCTTTCAGAGCCAGGGGATGGGGTCACCTGGTGAGGCTTCCTGGCTTTTGAGTACCCTCTGCCCCATGTTCCTTCTCCCCAGAATGGTGGCAGGGCTCTCTCCAGACCTCTGCCCTGCAGTTTGGTTCTACTCTTTGTTTAGGTTTTGACTGATCTCAGATTTAATTTTATCTTCTAGGATTTCCTGATACATCTCCAAGCAGGAAACAATATTATTTTTCCTTTCTCCTCAGTGAAAAGAGATCAGGAACTTACAATAAATTTTCTTTGTGAAAGAGGATGAATTGAGACGTTTGCAGGTAGGAAGAAAAAAATTATAAACAAAAGGAGCTTGGGAGGGCCTGATGGGTGGATCCTGAACTATAACGAGGAGCTGCTACAAACAAACACCCACCCCCAACCATGCACGTTTCAGCTGCATCATCACTGCCCCCTCCTCCACCAAAAAATATTTCCAAACCCTCAAATATAGATGAAAAAGTGTCAAAGATTTATTTAACTCATTAATTAGTAAGGGAATCAGCAGGATGTTAAGGCTGTTCCCACAAGGGAGTGGTGACCTTGAAGCCTAACTCTTCCTGGGAAAGGACCCTCATTAGCTCTACAAGGCCCCACAGTGTGGCCACAGCTTTTGTCTTTTGCTGTCTTGACTCCCTGAGGAGGGGGCAGCTAGATGGAGGTAGAATTTCCAGCTCCCCAGGGTGCAAAGAGCTGCCACAGGGCAGAGCTTTCTTTTATTTATTTATTTTTTTCCCCCCAAAGCCCCAGTAGATACTTGTATGTCATAGCTGCACATCCTTCTAGTTGCTGTATGTGGGACGCAGCCTCAGCACGGCTGGAGAAGCGGTGTGCACCAGGGATCCGAACCCAGGCCGCCAGAAGCGGAGCTCGCGCACTTAACCACTAAGCCACGGGGCCGGCCTAGAGCTTTCTTATTGTTAGATTTTAAAGGAATACTCTCCTCCCTCACGGCTCTGTGTTGTCATGTACAGGATATAATAGATTCTTCCAAGGGGTGCGTGAGGCTGTTCTCTTTGGAAACTGAGTTGAGTAGGATTGATTTTTAGATGGCAGCTCTTTCTCAGGCAGGTTTAAGATAAAAATGGGCAAGAGATAAGATTGTGAGTAGGAATTTTGAAATCAGACTTGAGTACCTTGCAAAGACTGGACTCCTTTATTTTAGAGGCTCACTTGATCCATTTGAACACAGAGCCTGGCACGTAGTAGGTGCTTGTAAAATGTCTACTGAATGAATATCTCAAGAATTTCCTTTAGGGCAGCAGAGACCCCCTTTTCCAGGAGGAGGTGTGTTGAGGGGCTGGTAGGAAGTGAGGATGCTGTCATGTTCTGCTGAATGATCTTCATTGCTGAGAGCAATTTCTTGCTCTCTCACTCCCATTTCATATTCCAACTCTTTTAAGGACAAGATGAGTTTGAGAATATTTCCTCTTATTCCTCCTTATTTTTTCCTCTTTGTGATGATATCATTGTCATAATCCTCATGGTTGGCATTTGTCGGTGACTCACCATTTTGCTATTTTGGTGGCTATACATTTTGGTAGATAATTGTCTTCCCTCTCCCCCAAGCATGACACCTGCTCACATCTGCAGACTTTCAACACAACAGAGCCTTGCCAAGGAGAGACTCGTTGAGCCTGGTAGTGGGGGTGAGCGTTACTTATGAATGAGAGATGGAAAGCGAAGCAGTGGGTGAGAACACAGGCCTGCTCCACCAGGCATGAGCTGTAAGTTAGTCCTAAAAGCCACTTGAGGCTCAGCTTTTCTCACACACAGGACAAGGGGAAAATCTCCTGGGAAATGAAGGCTGCTATCCTTGAAACCAAGCATGGTGTAGGTGTTCCAAGCGGGTCGAAATTCTCTGGATGCTTCACCGAGGCACTTCTGAGAGAGAGGTGGCTTCTGAGAGAAGCTTCCAGAGCATGATGTTGTGGGGTTTAGTGAGGTCCTTAATGGGTCAGAGGGTTCCTTCCCTCTCAGGGAAATTCCTCCATTTCCTCTGAGGGGGATCAGGTCTTTCCATAGGCAGTATTCAATTTGGCTTGAAACCGAGACTCTGGCTCCAAAGTGCTTCCTCTCTGACCTGTCCTACTTTAAGTGACCCTAAGTGACCCCTGCCACCCCCCGACTCTTCTGGTAATAATCTTCTCTAGGGTCCACGTGGTAACTTCAAACGTATCTGCTCGGGGTATATCTTTTATGATGATTTAAAATTCTTATTTAACTCTTAATACACTGAACCTTTGTCTATCTTCCTTTCACTGTTTTGTCAGCTTGAATTTGATGTTGCTACTGACTCAGAGATACCTTCCCCATCCTTACCACCACTGACAACCTTCTGAGGACATTGGAGGACTCTGCCATTTGTCCCTCCAAAAGTAGCCCCATCCTGAGGCCTGAGGGGGAAGAGACAGCTCAAGCCCCACACAGTGAAGGGCTAGGTCAGAGGAGCCTACTGCCCACCTTGCAGCCCTTTCTGGTGAGAGGGGAAGAAAAGAGGTCCCGGAGGTGTACTCTTTCCCATGTGTAGGAGGCCAGTGTTCTTTCCCATGTGTAGGAGGCCAGTGTGGCTGACGTGGAGAGAACAAGATGGATAGTGGGAGGACCTGAGGTCGTAGAGACAAGAATCCAGGTTATCCAGGGTGTGATGGGCCAGAGCAGGGTTCCTGAACACGCCAGCACACCTCTGCACTAGTCCTCTCATGTCTGTAAGACTCTCTCATGTACGTATTAAGAGCATTTTGTCATTTGCTGAGGATGGAGGACTCTCCAGTGAGTAGGGAATCACTAATTCCATTAAACTGAAAGTCCAGCATCCTAGACCATAGGGATTTTGTCTTAGAGAGACCAAAAAATCCTGATGGGTCACAAATGGGGAAATCCTTTGTTATTATTTAATTTTCCTGACATTTGTGACTTGTCTACCAAATAAGACTGTGTGCATTTTGAAACAGGGATGATGCATTATTGCTGATTGAATTCCTTGTAGCACCAGCACATGTCACACGTCATGCTGACAGTGAGTGCTCCATGACTACTTGGTATGATTTGAGGGTTTAGGCTTGATCACGAGCCCAGGCTCCCTGACTCATTCATTCATTCCACACAAATTTGTTGAGCATCTACCATGTGTTGAGCACTGTTCTAGGCACTTGGGATTCAATAGTCTCTGCTCTCTTGGAGCTTATATTCAAGTAGGGGAGACAGACAATAAACAAGGCAAATCAGAAAAATATATAGTCTAGCAGGTAATGACAAATACTAAGAAGGAAAAATAAAGGAGGAAGGGTGGATATAAAGTGTTGCTGGGTAGTCAGGTAAGGCCTCACTCAGAAGAAGACTTCTGAATGAGGACCAGGAAAGTGGAAGTGAGCCTTATGGATCTCTGAGGGAAGAGCTTTCAGAGCAGAGCATACAGCAAGCGCAAAGGCCCTGTGACAGAGATGTGCCTGGCATATTCAGTAATCCCTGCTCTGGCCCACCAGGCCCTGGATAATCTGGCTTCTGGTCTCTATGACCTCAGCTGCTCCCATTATCTATCTTGTTCTCTCCACGTCAGCCATACTGACCTCCTACACATGGGAAAGAGTACACCTCTGTAACCTCTTTTCTTCCCCTCTCATCAGAAGGGCTGCAAGGTGGGCAGTAGGCTCCTCTGACCTAGCCCTTCACTGTGTGGAGTTTGAGCTGTCTCTTGCCCCTCGGGCCTCAGGATGGGGTTACTTTTGGAGGGACGAATGGCAGTGTCCTCCAGTACAAGGTCCTCAGAAGGTTGTCAGTGGTGGTAAGGATGGAGGAAGGTATCTATCTTTGAGTCAGTAGGAACATAGTTTAAGTTCAATAACAGGAAAGTGGGTAGGGAGGAAAGGGAGGGGAAGCTCTAGGCATCTCAAAAGATCATCAGTAGGAGATGCCCCCACAGGCATCTTCTTAGAGTGAGATAAGACTGGCCTGCTCTGAGCTCACCTCTTCTAGAAGTTTTCACACCAGTGCTTTGAAGGACTTGCCTCAGCATCCCCTCTGTAACCCTGAAGTCATTTTTCCTAAGGCTCCCTGGAGATTTATTGTAAAATGCTCTTGGCCCTTCAAAAATATGCTGCCTTTCTTTTTTTTTTTTTTTTAAATAAAATAATTTTATCTAGAATTGCCATTCAAATATCGAAAAACAAAATGGAAAAGGCCTTGGGAAGAATTAGAACAATCAAATGTATTCACCTCTGTGCTTCTAAAGCTTCAGTTTATGGCTGCTTCCCATGGCCGATTATGGCTTCAAATAACAAAGGGATTTAGTAGGCAGAAAACACTTTCTAGCCATCAGATTGAGGACGTTGGAACTAGGAATAAACTATGTTAAAAAAAGTTTATAATTTTTATTCCTTTATGTGGGAATTTTGATGTAGGTTAGTTTGGTCAAAACAACCATCTTGAATAAACAAAATGAACTCCTGTCCTCCCTAAGTCCTTACACTGTCAGCCATTTGGGGCCTCAGTGTGGGAACTGAGCAGGATTGCCCATTGCCCACATTTGTCCTGGTGGCACCCACTCCCCACGGTGCCAGCCTGCTGCTGCTCACTGGAGGGCACAAAGGCCCCAGGGCTGGGGCTGACCGCCTGCTTCCCCCTCTACCTCGTGCCCAGTGGGGTGGGAGCAAGGGTGGTTGTGCAGAAATAAAAGCCATGGTTACCAAGTGGAAGGTGGTGTGTGTGTGTGCATGGCCCCATGACAGCCCCTGAGCTGGGCTATCAGTTATGGCATTCCCTCGGAGAGCCATTTATAACTGGCAAAGCAGTTTCCAGAGGCTTCAGCAGAAATCAGAAGGCAGCAGCACTATTGCCTTGTGTGTTCCTCATATCCCTCCTCTCCACCTCCCAGCTTTTCTTAGTATAAGGGTCTGCTCTTCTGGCCTGGGGAAGCCCCTTTCTATTTGAATACTCATCATCTCTCATAGAACAACGTAGCAGTCAAGGGGCAGTGAGATAGGGAACTTGAAGCTTTCCTAACGATGAATGAGAGTAAAGTTGAGCACGCAGCACCTACCGAGCATGGGCTAATTATTGTTGTGTGTATATTATCTCAGTGACTAGTATTACGTCTTCATTTTATAGAAGAGGAAACTGAGGATGAGAGAGGTCAGTGTCTTCCCCAAGGCCACCCTATGAGTGGTAGAGTCATGTTTTAACCCCCAAGCTCAAGCATGTAAGTACTCCCCCCACTGCCCACCACGGCAAGTTTCTCGCACACTCTGAGCAGGGGTGTCCTGTGGACTTGGGCAGGGGGCGCTGTGCAATTCAGAGACGGAGTTAAGGCTCCTTCTGAGTACCTTCCTGCTAATTAATGCTTGATGAGTCTCTGCTGCCCTTCTAGCTCCTTGCTGCTCAGTGTCGTCTGTGGACCAACAGCATCAGCATTGCCTGGGAGCTTGTCAAAAATGCAGAGTCTCAGGTCACACCCCAGACCCGTTGCATCAGAGTCTACATTTTAAGAAGATCCCTTTGTGATTCAAATCATGTAAAAATTTGAGACACACTGCTCCAGAAGTATCTTTCCTAAACTACAAGCTCAAGAAAGCTAGTTCGGGGGCTTCTTCGGAACGAGGCCCGGGTCAGCTGTAATACCAAGAAGCTCCATGCTGTTGCGTCTGCAGAGTCAGAAATTCCCCTGCAAGTGGTGGTCAAAGCCAAATCCACACCTAGTATTTATTTCCAGGAGAATGAACAAAATAGCTGCAAGACATGCTCTCAGCAACTGCCTGAGAGCTGGCAGATCTGACAGTGTGCAAACGCTAGATGGCAATGGATGGACAGGCAATGGCAGAAAACACGCGAAGCTCTGTCACTGCCAAGGGTCAAGACGAAATGATAAAGGCGTGGGGTGTGGGCAGGGGGTGGCTAAGCACTGTTAGGTCGTGAAAGGAGATTGTTGGGATGACATTAAAGAAACTGAGACTTCACCAGCAAGTCTGAGAAGGCTTGTTTTTGTGGAATGAGAGAAGGTTTTTGTGGAGTGAGAGATTTGGGCGAGAATAATTGCTTCTTTTTTGCCTCTAGCAGTGTAAACACACACTATCTCCCCACAGGGGAGGGATGTCAGCAGCTGGGTGTGGTGACGCTGAAGAGAATTAAGTGTGGGTTAAAAGTTGCCAATCCACTACGTTTTGCTCCCTGAGGTCAGCGGAGGCAGCAGCAGCCAGTCTGCAGCATGGATCAGTCAAAGCTGGCCTGCAGGGAATGAGAGCATCCTTTCCCACCCTGTGCTAGGCTCACAGGATATGCCCATACACTGCCCAGTTGCTCTGGTAACACCCTCTCAGCTCTGAAGGGACAGAGCAGGGCTTGGAGAAGTGTTCAGATCAAACCTCTGCTTCCCCACTGTGTCCAGCTGTTTGGCTAAATCCAGACTGGGAAAAGAATAAGCAGAATTATCTTGGCTCCTAAGGTTGTTTCTTCTTCTCCCTCCTGGGTTCCCTGGGACTAAACTCGAGGGTGGAGCCCTCGATGTGATACCCAACATGTGATACCCATGTTGGAGAGGCTGGAGTCTATCTTTGGACTTGAGGAACTTGGTTTCAAAGAAAATAAGGCAAAGGAAGGTTTCATGAAATTCCCCAAATTGTGAGGTCCCCTTATAGAACCCGGCTCTTTTATCCTGTGGTGTTTGGTTCCAGCAGAACTCTCTCGTTTGGTCAGTGGACCCAAAAGTTGGAGAACTGTATTGGGAATCCATTCAAGAAACAATAATGTTTTCCTGACTATTTGGTGGGAGTGCTATCTGAAAACATCTTAGAGTCATGACAGGTGGGTGGGGACACATTATTCTTAGAGATTTTAGTATTTAGGTTTGGGGTCTGGACTTTTTCAAGTTATTCTCAGTCTCTAACCAAAATTTAGACTTGGCTGGACAGCTGACCCCTGCAGAAGTCTGCAAGCCTACTGATAATAAGACTGTAGAATTATGGAATGGATGTTAGAGATTGTCCTGTCCCTCTCCTGTCTTGTTCAGATGGCAAAACTGAGGCCCAGAAAGTTCCATTTGGTTTATTTTATCAAGCCTTAAGTGAGTGCCCACTCTGTGCCAGGGACTGAGGCCATACAAGGAGCATGAAACACAGTCTCTATCAGTTTATGGCTCAGCAATCAGCTTATCTATCCAGTTTATGGATCAGCTTTTGGCCCAAGTCACTCTGCTGGTGAGTAGTGAATTACAGGTGCAGAAGGATGGCTTCCTATCCGCCCCCCTCCCCCCCACCGCTTTCTTTCTTTCTTTTTATTTTTTACATTATATTAGTTTTCCTCTCTCTTACTTCCCTTTTTTGTTGTGTGTGAATTCTGATAATTTTTTGAGCCCTACGGGGCTTTGTATTTACCAGGTGGAAGTGAGTGAGCAGCAGTATTAGCAATTCCAAGGACGTGTTTGATCACTTTTGTCCTTCCCCAAAGGCCTCAACACAAGAGGTAGTGCTTTCAGACCTGAGGAAGCAAATTTCATTTTTTTATTTATAGGAACTTGCCTTGAATTCTGAGAGGGGAAAATAAACCAAGCTAGTAAACTTAAAGCCTTTTTTTGCCTGAGGAAATACACCTTTTGCAATAGATGAGCTCAAACGTACCCTCTGGATGATGCTGTCCAAGCTGTAACCCAACCCCACTTGACGGTAGGCTGCCCTAATTCTCCAGGTTCTCACCTCTCCTTCTCTGAGCAGATTTTGTGGGTAGAAAGAAATGGTGAATTAGAAATAAAGATGTCACCAGCCGTAACTGGAAAATTGCTAGAGAATGTCTGCACATATTACACAGTGATATGAAAGTCACATGCAAATAGGCCCCTAGCCCTGCTCACTGTGCCCAAATCTGGTAAAGGCCACTGTCTGGACTTCTATGTCCTCACCGACCAACCAGAAGAACTAGAGACCTGAACATTAGGCACCTGAAGTTTGCATATAATTGAGCTTTTGGGCCTCTAAAAATCTTACATTTTATTCACAAACACAGGCATCTGCTACTAATTAAAGTATCAGGGTATAATTATACCCTTTCTTATTAGTAGATATGGAATCTGACAGTTGCTTAGATACAAAATAAGCAAGTGCAGATTGCGTTCTGCGCCCTTCACAGGCTGGGGAGACAGAACAACAGAATTTTCAAACGTTCTGCGTAAATGAGTCTTGTTGCCCAGAAAATGTAAAGTTCTGAATTATCATCGGTAAATTTGCCTGGGAACAGATGTTAATCCCATCACATCTCTGTGGTTTGAGCTTTGATATCATTCAATTATTTCCTTGGCTTGGTCTCCTCACCTCTGTAACAAAAAGCATCTGTCTTTCCAAGGTACCCACAGGTAAAGCGGTCCTGAAATCTAACCGTGTGGCAGGGAGAAAGCAGCTGTAGATTCCCCAGGGAATTCTGGAGCTAGAAGACACCCATCTGGAATGGCAGGGCTGCGCTATGGCCAGGTCGACCTTTGGGCTTGCAAAGGTCCTCTTTGGGCTCGGGGGTGTGGATTTGGCATCCTGGGGAGCCTCTTGGTCATTCTAAGATCCTCTCTCCCTGCTCAGATATGCCTTCACATAACACAATTAGGGAAGTTCCCTGCTAACCCATCAGCTACAGGAATTCAGGGACCAGGTCTTTTTTGGGTCACCCAGTATATCTCAAGTGTCCAGCATGGCACTTGGCACTTAGAAGGTGCTCGATAACTAGTTATTGAAAGAATGGATTTTGTTGGCTCCCTTACATGCAAGTCACCTGGGGGAGGTAACACTTTCAACCCTAGTAGTCATTTACTCCTCAGTGAGTGTGAAGTGATTAGATCAGGACTTGGCAAACTCCTGCCACCGGACCAGATTCTGCCTGCCAACCTGTTTTTGTGTGGCCTGTGAGCTAAGACTGATTTTTACATTTTTAAATGGTTGGAAAAAAATCAAAATAAGAAGAGCATTTCATGACACATGAAAATTATACGAAATCCAAATTTCTGTGTCCATAAATAAAAGTGTTGTTGGAACACAGTTATGCGGCTCGTTTACATATTGTCTTTGGTTACTTCTGCGCTATCGTGGCAGAGTCGAGTCATTGCAGCAGAGGCTGCATGGCCTGTAAAGCCTATTCTCTGGCCCTTTACAGAAGGTTAGCCGGCCCCTGGACTAGATCATTCCCCAGGGTTAGCTTTTGATGTTGGGGGGAGTGGGATGCAGGGGCGAGTCATTGACAGGCTGGCTGGGAGGAGAGAACAACCAGGAGATCTGGAGGAGCACTTCAGCCCCCTGCACACTTGTGCCAGCCCTGCCCTTCCACAGTGGAAGTTTCCAGTTTCTCCCTGTAATTCTGATGAACGCCCTCAAGGAGCGCAGCGATAATCGTTTCTCAGACTGCCGTGCTGCTGCTGCTTGGATGCAAAAGACTGTACCTTTCTGCTGTTTCTTGGTCGTTGTAAATCCCTAGTTCAAAATGCTCTTTCTTTGTCAAAGACATAAAATTTTGCTTCTCGGACAGTGTTGGGTAACACATCTGTATGTGTGAGCAAGTGTGAGCTGGAGCTTGTCTTCGGAAAGCAATTGTCAGCAGTCTTCAGCCACTCAGCAGTCACCTCATGCAGCTGCTCCGAGTCTTAGCTTCCCGGGGAAGTGTTGACACCCCCTGTTCGATGCCATAAGCTTTGTTTCTAAACTCCTAGCAAGGGTGGAGCCCTTCCCTTCTAGGGAAGTGCCTTTGTGATTCAGTTGGCAAGGATGCAATGAGCCTAGTTAAAGCTGTGGTAATCCACTTGATCCATCCCAGTTAGCCGTGCAAATCCCAGGAGGAATCTTGTCGACCTGAGCCTCATTTCTCTGGGGTTTACAGGAGCACCTTCTGGAGAAAATGGCATTCTACTGTTCTCTCATTAGCCAGCTAAATTCTGAATTAGACTCTAATTTTCTCCAAACCCCACACTTTATTTGGAAAGAGGCCTGACTCACCTATAGGTGTAAAAAATGCCCAGCGTCTTTTGATGGTGTATTCAATGGTTTGGGGGATAGATTTGCTTTCTCAGTGACAGTGATTAATACTGGCATTGTTTACCTTAAGTAGACCTGGGTTTTGAAAATCGTAACCAATAAGAAGACTGTCATGTCTTTTTAAAGGGTTGAATAGCAGGGCTTCCTGTGGGAGCACTAGCCAGTTCTCTGATCTGAAAGGGTTTATTTTGGAAGTAATATAGGAAATGGTTGTGGAAAGAAAATACAAGTTTCTACTTTATAAATAATACTTACCATTTGTTGCATCTGTTATGTGCTAGACATTTCTCTAGGTATTCTGTTTATGTTTTCCCTTATTCTTACTCAAATCCTACAGAATAGATGTTATTATCTCCAGTTTACAGAGGAGGAAACTGGGACTTAAATAGGATGAATGAGCTGCCTGAGATTCCATGGACAGGAAATGGCGTAACTAGGATTTGAACCCACAAAGAGTGACCTCAGAGCACATGTGCATAGCATCGCATGATACCACCCCTCTGGAATGACACTTCAGCCACCTTGTACTTTAAGGACAGAATTTTAGAAAGAACTGAAACATTAAACAGTTAACAAATGACTATTGGAGACTCAGACCCAACCAACATGTGATTATCCGTCTTAACTTGTACAGGGATCATGGAGCCCCAGATTTTCTTTAACTAAAAGATTCCTTCCTTACTAGACATTTTTAAAAAATTTGGTTGAAATTATTTATTTATTTATTATTTAATGGGTTTAAAACTCAAAAAGGATAAGAAGGCATATAAAGAAAAGTCCGTCTCCCACCCCTGGGAGATTTCTCACAGGCCTCTTTATAGGAAAGCAAAGCTAATATGGTAGATTACAAAAATGGTCGCAGTTCCACTCCCTCCCTCTATCCACGCCTCTTTGCTCTGTGACCTTGCAGCTTCTTCCATCAAGAGGTGGTGTCTATATCCCCATCCCTTGAATCTGGGCTCGCCCTGTGACCTGTTCTGGCCAGTAGAATGTGGCAGATGTGACCAAGTGCCATTTCTAAGCCTAGGCCTTGAGAGGCCTTGTGGATTTCCTCTCTCTCTCTCAGAAACTTGCTGCGTTACTGTGTATGCAAGCCCAGGCTAGGCTGCTAGAAGGTGAGACACACAGAGCAGACGAGTCATCTGAGCAAGGGCAAAGGCCCTGAGGACCGAGCATGTTTGATGTGTATGAAGAGCAGTCAAGAGGCCAGACTGAGGGGAAAGTGGTAAGAAATGAGGCTGGAGAAGTAGCCAGGACCCTTGTAAGCCATGATGACAACTTCGAGTTTTATTCTGTGTGTGTGTCAGTAACGAATGAACAAATGAGCAAACAGATGGATGCAGGAGTGAATGGTCATCCAGGGAAAATGAAAGCGCATGGTTCCTAACAGGTAAAACAAGTAGCCATTGCTTGCCATGGACAGCTCGTCTGGGATTTGAAACTCAAAGAGCAAAACCCACACTGCTCCATGAGAGGCTCAGCTCACAATGAACAGAGCTAGAGAAGACAGAGACCAAGCTGTGGGCACCATATAACCTGATCCCTGTCACTTTCTTTCCTGGTTCGGAATCCTCGGTGGACATCAGATTAGCTCTGATATTGACTATTGATTTCTGATACCCACACTGAGGGTTCAACCAAAGCGAGGTGGTAGTTATCAGCAAATAAAAATAAATAAGAGGACTTACCCCACCGGGCTTCTTGGGCTGGTGTGGAAGAAAACTCGAAGAAATAATTATCAGTCCCATATCCAAATCTCTTGCTGGCCCACTCCACAGAGTTTTTCCTTTCCCCGACAAAGTGAAAGAGACTTCTGATGACTTCGTTAACATGAAGGCACCTGCAATGTTGGAGAATGAATCAGGTAGCTTTTGCTGTGTAACAAACAACCTCAAAATCTAATGGCTCGTGATTCTCCCAACCTGGGATGGTTTGAATGATCTCAGGTGGGCTTTCACATAGTCTGTGGGCAGTTAGTGGGTTGGCTTGAGACTGATCTAGAATGGGCTCACTTACATGGGTGGTGGTTGGCAGGCTGTCTGCTGGGGCACTGCACTTCTCCTCCACATGGGTTCCTAAACTCCAGGAGGTTAGCTTGGGCTCATTCACATCGGGGTGCGTTCACATGGTTCCCTGTGCGATAAGAGAGGGCAAGCCCCAATGTGCAAGTGCTTTTCAAGCCTCTGCTTACCTTATGCTGTTGTTAATGTCTCATTGGCCAAAACAAATCCCAAGGCTGGGCCAGATTCAAGGAGTGGGGAAATAGACTCCACCTCTTGATGGGAGGAGCTGTGAAGTCATACAGCAAAGAATTTTTGACTATTTTTGCGTACTGTCTATCACAGAGTATGAGGGAAAGAGTGTATTTATTTTTTTTTTTTTACCCAAAAACGTTCTTTTGAGAAACTGATTTTTTAAAAATTTGCTTAATTTCTTCTAGGCCAGGGGCCTTTGCTAATTCATGTGGCTGGCATAAAGCTTTATGATTTTACCTGTTCATATTGCATATAATTGAGATTATAGGAGGGTATTTTTGGAAATAACTTTCCTTAGAAAGTATGATGACATAGGATGATCATATATAATATGCCAAAAAATTTTCCTACTTTTTTAACATTCTTAATGAACATTATCACCAATACATAGTTATACTCTCATTAGTGAAATTCACGTTTATATTTCAGTCTCAGACCCTCCCTTTGATGCAAGACTATGTCCCTCTTTGAGAGATGAGGGTGTTGTTCAAAGCTGGGAAGAGAACATGAGGCCTGGGGAGAGAGCTCCAGGTGTATTCCTGTAGGAAAACACACTTTCTAGTTCTGGTCTGTTCTGAAACAGATGCGTGACCTTGGGCAAGTCACTTAACTTTTCTGGGCTTCACTTTCTTTATGTATAATATGAGAGCTTCCTTCTGGTGCTCAACACTGTGATGGGTCCTCTGGGCTTCCCGGATAGCACCACTTCTGCCTGTGGAGGGGTCATTACCTTCTCCAGGACTACTCAGGAATAAGTTTGCTCCATCTGTGTGTCTGGATAGTTTAGATTTCTAAAAAGGATTTCAAACATAAAAAAGAATTGGATTGAGCCCCATTCTTTATAAAGGCAGGGGATGGAAATACCAGGGCCTTACTGGGCTTGAGGATCTCCACTTAGGATGCGGAGGACTTGACTGTGGCCTCCTGCCCTGTGATGTCCAGTGGTAGCAGCGTCTCCTCTGGAGCGAGCACAGAGGGATGGTCAGCTGCAGCCTGAACTTTTCAGCTGCACTTTCACCCAGGACTGCTCTGCCCTTGGCGAGAAGGCACAGGTCAGAGCAGGGTCTGTGGAGGAGACTGCAGCCGTCCCCATGACGACCTCTGTAGGGGTGCCTCAAACTCGGTGGTTCACGCGCTGGTACCGAGAGAGGCTGAAACACCAGCCAGCCCCAGAGAACAGCTCCTCAGTGCTCTGACCCCTACTCCCACTTGCCTGCTACACAGCCTACTTCTCACCTGTCTGACTTTTAGGACTCTTCATTTTTCCCTTTTGGTTTAGCAGTCTGTGAATACCTGCTAGACACTTGGCTTGCCTCCCTCCCAGAATTTGGCATGAGGTCCTGGGCCAGCTCACAGCTCCCTCTTTCTCCAGAGACACTGAGTCAAGGAGAAAAATGTGACATGCTCTATAGTGTGCTCCCCTGGGGCTTTCTGTTGCCATTTATTCTCAAGTTATGAGGGTGAAACAATTAAATGCCTTGAGGGTTCAGAAGGTTGAAGAAATATGTGAATTAGGCCAGGTGTCATACTGTCAGGGGTGGTGGGGCCTGGGAAGAAATGGAGATGGCATTTTCCAGCTAAAGGCCTTTCAGGCCAATTTTGAAAAATACCATGAACAAAATCTGCTTTTGGTCAGGTTGACAGGCTACCTCTTTGAGTCCGTCGGGGATTAGAATGGTGGTTTCACATGAAGGCAGCCTGACTTGTTGGAAGATACAACCATCAACGTTTTTTATTTTTTTGGTGAGGAAGATTGGCCCTGAGCTAACATCTGTTGCCAGTCTAGATTGTCTTTGAGCTAACATCTGTGCCAATCTTCCTCCATTTTGTATGTGGGTCGCCACCACAGCATGGCTTGATGAGCAGTGTGTAGGTCTGCGCCCAGGATCCGAACCTGTGAGCCCTGGGCTGCTGAAGCAGAGTGAGTGAACTTAACCACTATGCCACCAGGCCAACCCCCAACCATCAACTTTTTATCCCCATAACCCCTTGCCAAATTCTTATGTGGGTCCCCCAACTCCCTTCTCATTCTCCTTGAGATGGAGCTTTTGATCTTCTGCTCCCCACTTGGAGTGGCTTTCAGGGAAAACTCCTCAAGCAAATCCCCCTCATGGATGCTGGGCCTGATTGGCTCCATATTTGGGTGATGGGCTGAGCTAGATGCTAAGACACAGGGAGGATTTGACATTCTGTGATGCCAAGTTCCCCTGCAGGATGGCACATCTTCCTTCTTGGGGAGCAGAGGTGCTTCTTCCCTTCCTTGCTCTCATTTTGAGCTTTCTCACAGATATCAATAAGCTCAAGGAAATTAGAGTGGATGAGGGTGTTGGAAGTGGAAATGGAGAGTTGGATGGATTTGAGAGATATTTAGGAATGGAAATGGACTGTATTGGATGTTGGGGGTGGTGGAGAGGGTACTTTCTGGGCTAGTGCCCTGGTTTGTTCTGAGTAATAAGATGGCTGATGGTGCCATTTTGTGAGATGGGGACTGCTATAAAAGTAGTGGATGGCCACTACTGCCTTGAGTGACTGTCTGTCCATAAGTCATTAACCATCTTGATGCACTGTTTCCTCAAGAATAATCTCCTCAAATGGTCCTTGACAGGAGCATGCAGAGAAGGCTGGCATCTCTAAGTGTTCACAAACAGGAAATAATTTGGAGCCTCCAAAGGACACCCCCTGGAATGCCAAGGCTGGCTGCTGTCCCCAGCCCTGAACTCAAACCATCGAGACATGATTGATGGGAACAAATGAAGAACAAATTAACATGCTTTGGAATGAATGATTAGATCCCACTCAGACTCGATTGCTTGTGTTTCCTGAAAGCTCAATTTATTTTTAGTCTGAGAGAGTGCTTTGCTCTGCAGCACCAATCTTCTCTAGTGGCCACCACTCGGGGGGTGAGGTGAAACCCTTCAGGTTCCAGGAAGAGGCCAGTGGTGACACATATGTGTCCAAGCCTGAATCTAAGAACTTGAATCTAGCTCAACCCTCACCAGGCTACCTAGGCAGCCAGCAGTAGATAGAAATCCTGGTTCCAGGCACCTGTGGACAGCGTGGGAGAGTGCCTCTCCTCAGGCTGGATCTGGCAGAAAGCCCAGCATCTCCACTTCCCATGGCCATGGCCACCAGTGCCTTGGGCTGCATGTTTCACGGCTGGCTGGCCTGTGTGGAGAGAGAGGTGATCAGTGCATAAAGAACAGATTTGGGCCCTGGCAGAGACAGAGAGAGTTTGACACAGGCACACTTCCCTCCTCCCACATAAAAAATTACTGCCAAGAAATGAGGTCTTTTTAGATAAATGTGCGTTTTCTAGAGTGTATCCTTTAAAGTACCTTTGTATTTTGTTGAATTGTTTTTTGAAAGGAATGGTTTTAATATATATGATGTGATTTACATCTTTTTATAGCAGAGTACCCTAAGATCAATTCAGCCTTAAAATATCTTTTTTTTTATTATGGAAAAATTCAAGCATATACAAAAGTGAGAGAATCATAGAATAAACCCTATGTACCCAACAGCCAGCCTTAACAATGATCAGTTCATGACTAGCCATGTTTCATCTATATTCCCCACTTCCTTCTATCCCAGATTATTTAAATCACCCTGTTTATGCTGACCTAAGGTCATCATTATGAACATTATTTGTGTAGTACATCCAATACGCATCCCTTTTCAGTGTATTTCTCCTATCTACGTCCTTGCCTTCATGAAGATTCTCCCTAGTTTGTCTCTTATAATCTAGTCTGGAAAGGTATATAGCTAAGGTGGTTAAAATTCTGTGTTAAGTATGAGCATGTAGGATTTGAGAGAGCCTTTCTTACCTGGATTTTAATATTGGGTTTATCTTGGGCATTCACATGCTGTTTCTGGAGGACTGAGGTTTAGGACTTTTCATCTCTTGAAAATGAGAGTGTTTTATCGTGCTGTGGGAGTGCTCTTTATTTTTTCTTTGAAAATGAAGTCGTTATTAATAGATGGAAAGAAATGGAAAAATATTCATTTTTGGGAGAGATTTTGAGACCTAAATGAGGAATTCCAAGTATACTCAATACATCATTTGTTGCATGAATATGATGGAATTGTCCTGTTTTGAGGTTCAGCACCATCTCCTGTGGCTTCTCTCAGGAGCCGTTTTGAGGAATTGCACTCAGTTTTGCACCAGATGCCTCAAGATTGCTATGTTTTTCTCCCACCCTTTGCTCTCTATTTGCTATCTTTTAAGATTACTTGGTTGTTTACTGTCTCTACTCTTTGCAATTCTGTATTTGTAACATAGAGAGGGACTGTAAGTTGCTGGGTCAACCAGATAACCATACCTGATACATCAGTAATCTTTCATTGTGTGAAATTGAATCCCTAAACCCCGCTTTTCCAAAAAAGTGCATGAGAACTTCCCGAGTCAGAAGTGTGTACCTAGTGACAGGCTCTGAGGACAAAGGTGCAGACAAAGTTTATGTAGCTGGGGGTGTGGTGGTGTAGTTGCAGAAGTGGGATCATGAAGATGGGAAGAGAAAAGCTTGAGGCTCCTCCAGAAACTCTTGGTGCCTTGCAGTCAACAGGGGCTACTCTCACCTTCCAGCATCTTCTAGCACCCTCTGCATGGGGTGTCACTCCCTGGAATGTATGGAGAGTAAGCACGTGGATCTTAAGGAGCAAGCGTTCTGGGCATTTGGGGAAAGTTTCAACCATTTAAACTTTAATTGAAGAAACTAGGACATAGGAGCTGTTTTACTCAACCACCTTCTCTTCTTTGTTCCCTCTTAATCTCTGCCTTCAGCATTTTCTCTTTTTATGTTATCTGCCTTTCACAAATGTTTGGCAAAAACATTTCTTTCAGGATGAAAACCTGAAGGCATGCCATCAATCCTTGAACATTGAGGGTGCTCAAAATGAGTGTTTCTGGGGAACAAAAACACCATATTTTAGGTAATTAGCTGCAGTTCATGAAGAAAGAAGTTGAGGAGGAGGCTTGGCAAAAGGTGGAGTTATTATTACCACAAACACCTCTATGGAAGGCCATATTTATGAAGTGCTTGCTGTCAAGATTGGGATGAGGGTGGCAGGCCAGTACCCTATTTTTCACACGAGCAATGTGAGGTAGAGATTCACGAGTTTGGTCTGGGCTTTTCCCATCTTAATGTTTATCTTTTTGTCTTCCTTCTTTGGCCTATCCTGGGCCCCCGAACCTCTTACCCTCCCTGCCCCTCGCCCTTCCAATTCCTTTCTCTTTTTACCATCCAGACTCCTACTTCCCATGCGGGACTCAGCTTCTTACCACAAATCTGCCGTGTGCAGCTATTTCTTCTCTCTTTCCATCTTCTTCAAATCTCTTCTGGCCCATAAACTTTCAGGTTCCAACACTATGTCTTTTCAGGTTGAGAACAAGAGGTTTTTCTCTAGATAGGAGCCTTATGCAGGAGAAAGAGGTAGACTGGGGGATTTCTTGGCTCTTTCAGCTCCATTTTGACTTAAAATAGAATTGATCTCGTCAAAAGGTGCTGACTGAGGGCCTGGAAACCACCAGGTGTCCTGACTACAGAGGCATCACTGTAGTGTGTACATGAGACGGCAAGAATGGGCTTGTGGTGGTGGTGGGGCTGGGCAGAGAGTGCCGCTGAGGGAGCTGGTCCAATGTCTGAGGGCAGGCCTGAACTTGGGGCTTTCCATGGGAAGGAGAGTGAGTCTTGGGCCCTGAATGGCAGGCCAGTCAGTGCCCCTGAGTGAGAATGTAGTAGTGGCACAAAGTAGAGTGGGTGGTCATGGCAATCCCCCTGTTTTCTCCCTCCTTTCTGTTTCTAATCCTCTTACATGCAGGGAAAATTGATATTGATAATGAAGACCCAGGGAACGTCCTGCCCCAGCCCCAGACTGAGGAAGGTCCCCTATGCTGCCCTCAGAAGGTGATAACAAATGAGCCCATGGATGGGAAGAATGCCTTTCTCTTGGAAACCATATTAGCAGTGGTGGTCCAGGGCTAAGAGCAGCCCTCCAAATCCTGTTGAACTCATTTATCTTTGTGTTAACCTGCAATGTACTTTTGAGTACTACTCATTATGTGCCAGCCATGATACTCTGGGCCTTACATACATTTCCCATTTAATCCTCAAAACAAGCCTATGGTAGAGATCATTATAATCTAGACTTCACAGATGGGTAAACTAAAGCCCAGAGCCGTGCTTTTCCTAAGTGGTACCCAGCTGGTGAGTGCCAGAGCTGAGATTCCAGCTTCAGGGCCCATGATCTGGAGTAGCTCCTGCCACCTTCCCTTTTTGAAGCCAGGGCTGGGCCGAGAGGACAGGCTGGAAGCTGGGTTTGAAGCCGAGGGTCAAGACTGCTGATGCCATGGGGGCCTCTTTTTTTTTTCTCTTTCCTGTTTTCCCTGCTTTGTAGGTTGTCCATTCTCTTGTGGTTCCCTGATTCCTCAGTTCATTCTGGAGTTGAGCGTCTCATCTCGGAGCCTTCTCAGACCAGATGGGCTGTCCTCAAGTTTCAGTTTGGCTCTGTCCCTTCATCTCACCAGCTTGTTCGGACAAAACTGTGGTTGCATCAGCCGCAAGTTGTGGATCACGTCCTCAGATCCCCTGTGGGAATATGACAAATGGGAGAGGGTGGGATTTTTTTAAGGAGACAAGTGTGAAGCATGCTGTGCAAGCATTCTATAGCTGTACTTGTCAGAAACTTGTGAAACTCAGAAAAAGGAATGGGGGAGGTCCATGCCGCTAGTGGCCACCCTCCCACTGACAGCTCCAGGGTGTGGTCAGGACAACTAGATGTGGGGCTTCTCCAGGCGGAGGGGAGGAAGGCTTTCTGAGAAACTGGGTTTGTGGATTGGAGCTATGGGATACAAGCTTCATAGGTCTTCACCTAAATTCTCCGTAGGATCTCCAGACCAAGGGGTCCTGCTATAGGTGGGAGCTTTCTGGTTCCTGATGATGGGATGCTGGCATTGCCAGGATGGGGTGGGTGTGCGTGTGTGTGTGTGTGTAAATGTGTGCGTGTGTGCTTGTCTAAGGGGATTGCTAAAGTTAGTCACCTGACTGACTTCGGTACCTGCAGGCTGTGAGCCCCTGGCTGTTTGAGGACAGTACCCTGCGTACGGTAGCTTTGTAAATACGGGCGGTAGCTCACCAGGGGCAGGGTTCTGGAGGCTGTATAATTCATTACAGCTGCATGCTCTATTGATTTACAGAACAACAATCTTCATTTTTGAAAGCCTAGCCAGTTGTATTTGAAATATTACAGACCCAGTACTTAGAGAGAAATGGGTGGCAAACTTGGTTCAGTATTAATCTTTAAAAAATAAACGCCCTATAGTACTTCAGCACTTTAAACAATTAACTATAAATCTTCTAACATTTTCACATCTGTAATCTTTGCTCCTGCTCAAACGTTTGCATCAGCTCCACTCCAAAAGGTTAAAAGAACCCCTCTTTCAAGCAAGACAGTTCCCCTCTTCTCCCCTTTGTACCTTCCCTTGGGATCTGAGGACTCTCTCTCTCTCTCTCTCTCTCTGTAAAGCAATTGAGAATGCCTTTTATAGCCAAGATTTTTTTTTCTTGTCCCTCTGAGGAAAGAATTCTGCGCATAAATTCAGAGTTAAAAGGATAAAGACTCTGAAATCTGGTTCAAAGGAGAAACATGGATCCTGACAGGGACAGTTTTCAGTCTAAACAAGATACTCCCAATAATGGAGACCCAAAGCTTAACTGCGTTTGCGCTAGAACTAGATTCTCAGATGTTAATTGCCCATAAAAGTTTTTTCCCCAGCCTGCCATCTCCTTAGCTAACTTGGTGTACTTCCTGCCCATTGTAGCCATTTAGCAGGTAAGAAAATCTTGAACTAAACAATTAGGCAGCAGTAACAATTTTCAAGACACATACAAGTCATTTTTGGATTAAGTTTGGATTATCCAAGTTAGTGCTTTTTTTCATCACAGCTTATAAACACGGCTTCCTAGTCGCTCAGATAGATGGAACAAGTTATGGTTTTATCACCCTGTGGACCCATTAACTTAAGTCTGTCATCTGATTACACAGCCTAACTCTGGCTAGTCATCTCTCAGCTGTGTGTTCTTGGCACCTGGTGGATCAGCTGAGGGTGGGTGGTTGAATGGGCGCAGATTAAGCCCCTCTTCCAGGAGAAAAATTCAGCATTGTGGGATAGCTCATTCTCTTTCTGTATGTTGGAGGGCATGATGCGTGCATGCATACATGCATCCATCCATCCTCTCACCTGTCCATCCATCCATCCATCCAGCAAACATCTGAGGGCCCCATAAAGAGGGGGGAGTTCACAGTCTGGTGGAGGATCCAACAGCCCCAGAGTGTTGAAAGAAGTTTATTTTGAGCAGACTGCTGGGATATTGGAAGGGAGGATATAATTTAAGTGAATGAGTGAATCATGAGTGAATTTTAGAAGTTCTTTATTGAGGTTTAATTTGCATACAGTAAAATGAACAAATCTTAAGTGTACAGCTTGATGACTTTTTAACACCTGTGTGACCACCAGAATGTTTCCATTATCCCAGAAAATATGCTTCCGGTCAGTTTCCCACCTCTGAGATAACCACTCTTCTGACTTGTTACCAAAATCAGTTTTGCCTGATCTTGTACTTCATAGAAATGGTATCATACAGTATGTGCTTTTTTGGCTCTAGCTTCTTCCACTCAGCACAGTGCCTGTGAGATTCATCCATGTGTTGCATATGTCAGCGGCTTGTCCTGTTTGATGAGCTGTATTCCACTATATGAAGATGCTACAGTTTGTTTATCCCTTCTCCTGTTGATGGACACTTGGGTTGTTTCTAGTTTTTGGCTACTTGAACATTATTTGAATAAAGCTGCAATGAATATCATACAAGTCTTTTTGTGGACATAGGTACTCATTTTAAAGTGAATGAGACGTAGGAAGGTAAAGAAAGTCAACTGATTTTCAATTATTCAGTGTGATGAAACCCTTTATAACAGAGAGAGAGATCCAGGACTGACTGGATTTTGAGACAGGCTAAATGTGTCCCCTCTGAGATGCGTCATCTCATTTGAATGTGTTCATTACATGAGGTTGTGTGAGGAGATGAATTAATCACGGTGCCTTCAGCTTAGTCACAGATTTCCCTGCAGGAAGGGAGGCCCCCAATGGACCACACTTTTGACTTGTTGGGGAACCAGAGACCTTTGGGAATAAAGCTAAGAGATCTCATCTTCTGCGTTGAAGAGGGGACCACAGGCTGCCCCACTGCTAGTGTGTAAGGGGGATCCTAAATCTTCCCGTTGGTCCTGATTCCAGTTTCTGAGCCACAGTTAAGGCAGGGGAGGCGATGGTGTGCCCTGTTCCCAGTTGTTGTAGTTTGAAGTCTGCAGATCCTCCAGTGCCCAAGGCTCTCTTCTCCCTGGCTGTGTGTATGTAGCAACACGAGAAGGCCAATGCCTCATGACAGACAGTTTAATCTTACCTGCCTGCTGTGAGGTACACTCACCATCCCAGAGAATTGAAAGTATAAATTGTCTCTTAACACTGATAAACAGTAAGGAGGAGGAAAAAGCCCTGACAAAATATTACAACTTAATTGTATTTCTCAGCTGGGCTCAGGAAATCTGCTTCCTCCTTAGGCTAATGCTATTTACCAAGTCTCCCAGCCCCACAATAATTATTTCTTTAACCCTTGGTGGGACAGCACCTTAGCGTGGGATGGGACTGCACTGCCAGGGAAGCTTAATGAGGCTGTTCCAGGTGCTCAGGTGGGGGAGGTTTGCCTTCATTAGGTGCATGAATCAGCGTGACTTCTAGCTTCCGACTGCGAGTGGGGTGAGAGGACACGCAGCCCCTGAGAATAGAGGCTGCTGGGGATGGGGGCAGGGATGAGGAGGCAAGATTTTCTGCTGGCCCGGTTTTCTAGTGCACAGGTGTTTGCAATTCTAAATAAATGTGCAGTGTCAGGACTCAGCAGCTTATCAGCTGAGACTTATAATGAGGGCTGAGCAGGGAAATAAGATTGCCCCTCTCTGGGCCCTTGTCATTGCGTTGGATGGACCCAAATTCAGGCCTAATCATGAAAAATGATAGCCTGGGAGAGCTGACTTTGGGAGTCTGAGAGACAAGGGTGGTGGCCCCCTGTCAGAAATAGTGTGCGCTCCAAAAATCCCCCATGGGACTGGAAGCTCACTACTATGAGTGTTGTTGCTTTTTCACTTTGAGAGATGTCTTCATGCTTTCTGGAAAGTTTTGAGAAACACTATGTTTTGAATATCCATTCAGAAAGAGAGGACAGAGGCCCAAGGTGGCAAAAGCTTTTCGCCTTCACAGAGCAATGTCCATCAGTGACTCACAAAGGCCCATCTGGTGGTCTTGGCAAGCGATAGCTGCTTGTTTCACCCGGGTGACCATTCACTCCTGCATTTGTCTGTTTACTGATTTGTTCATCATTGCTATCACACACTTAGACTAAAACCCTAAGTCCTCATTGTCCTGGGTTGAATAGAGCTCTCCCCAAATTGATGTCCTTTCCTGAACCTCAAGTTGTGACCTTATTTGGAAATATGGCCATTGTAGATGTAGTTAGTAAAGTTAAGATGGGGTCATACTGGAGTATGGTGGGCCCTTCATCCAATATGACTATGTCCTTACAAGACTAGAAGAGACTCATAAAGAAACATGTATCTAGAAGAAAGACAACTATGTGATGGCAGAGGCAAAGATTGCAGTGACGTATCTACAAGCCAAGGAACACCGAGTGTTGCTGACAATCATCAGAAGCAAGGAGAGAGTCACAGAATAGATTCTCCTTCTGAGCCCCCAAGAAGGAACCAACCCTGCCGACACCTTGATCTTGGACTTCTGGCCTCCTGAACTGTGAGGGAATGAAATTCTCTTGTTTTAAGATGCCCAGGTTGTGGTACTCATCACAGCTTACAAGGCTTCTGGCTACTTCTCCAGCCTTAGTTCTTACCACTCTCCCCTCGGCTCCCCCAGCCTTCTGACTGCCCATCACACGTGTTGAACACATTTAGTCTGCAGGGCCTTTGCACTTGGTGTCCCCTCTGCCTGGAACATTCTTCCCAGATAGTCCCATGACTTGCTCTTGTACTTTACTCAGTTCTCTGCTCAAATGTCGCTTCTTCAGAGAAACCTCTGGACGTCTTATCTAAAACAACATCTCCTCTGTCACTCTCTACCCCCTTACTCTGCTTTAATTTTCTTCCTGGCATGTAACACCAGCAGACATCACAGTGTGTGGATGTGCATTTGGTTTTTTTTCCTTGCTTTCCCAACAGACTGTAAGCTCTATGAGGGCAGAGAGTTGTCTTGCTTACTGCTGTAGACCTCAATAGTAGATGCTATTGACAATGCTATTGCTTAATGCTGTGGACCTGGCAGATAGTAAGAGCTTGATAACTATTTATTGTTAATATTACCCTGTGCTAGGTAACCAAAACCAAACCCAGTTCCCATGCTCCCAGGGCTCCTATTCTAGTAACTGGCACACATAGATGCAAAGAATGACCGGGGTTAAGAGAAGGCGAGTACACCTAAGTGGGATTTCACCTGGTTTGGGAGGCCAGGGAAGGATTTCCTGAGCAAGAGATGCTTGAGATTGGACTGTGGAGTTGGAGTTGACCAGGCAGGGAGTGTGCAAAGGGCATGTGGTGGGAGGGAGTATGGGTGTGTTTGAGAAAGTGAGAAGGCAGGTGTGGCTGAGAGCCAGGGGGAGAGTGACTGAGGAGGTAGGGGAAGCCAGAACATCCAGGGCTTTGTAGGCGATGAAAGGACCCTGGTCCTTATCTTGAGTGATGGGGAGGAGGCAGGAGGGCATGACATGATCTGATTTGTGTTTTGCAAAGTTCCTTCTGGCTACAGCCTGGCAAATGCCTTGGGGTGACAAATTCTGAGGTTGTTGTGGTCATCTGGAGAGCTGCCTGAAGATGGTGATAAGTGGCCAGATTCAAGAGCTATTCAGGATTCCAAATGGACAGGAGTTGGAAACGAGTTGCAGTTAGGGTGTGGGGAGGAGAGGGTAATATCAAGGGAGGATCTCAGGTTTCTGACATGAGCAATGGAACGGATGGTGGTACCACTCACAGAGTAAAGGAGCACTGGAGGGATGTGTGTGTGTGTGTGTATGTGTGTGTGTGTGTGTGTGTGTGTGTGTGTGTGTGTGTGTAGGGGCTAGGAGAGAACCTTGGATCCATGACAGTTTCTGCTGCATTGCTGCATTAGGGACCTTTTGCAGCCTCAATGGAAATAAAAGATGAAGCCTCTGTGAAGGGCTGTCGTTCTGAGAGGGCTTATGCCCTTGTGGTGATTGGTAGGTTGGTGTTCATGGGGGAACCATGGACCTTGGTATGCAAGCCCTTGGGTAGCCCCTCCCACGCTGACCCCAGGCTTGGCCGGTGACTTGCTTTGGCTAATGGGACATTGGTAAACGTAAAGAGAGCAGAGGCTAGATAAGTGCTTACATTTTGGGGCTTGCCCTCTTGGAAGCCTGTTTTGGAAGCCAGCTGCCGTGCTGTAAGGAGGTCCAGGTAGACCACTGAATGATGAGAAGCCACGTGGAGAGACACCCTGCATGATGAGAGACTGTCTTGGAAGTTCCAGTCCCAGCTGAGCTCCCACCTGAATGCACCCACATGAGTGACCACCGCTACGCTACCTGGGGCAGAACCCAGTCCACCCACAGAATCATGAAGAAGAATAGATTGTTGTTTTAAGCCACTAGGTTTTGGGTGGTTTGTGATACAAAAATAGATAACTGAAACAGACCTCTTCGGACAGATTCAAATGGGGGAATTGGACTATTTTTGGGCTCTTCTGGGTAGAGAGTCTCTAAAACAGGTATTTCTTAGGCCCCTCTGCCTCTAAAGTTTCTTTTGTCACCTCTTCCTGACGTTGACTTCAGTTGTAGCCTTGTGGAGGGCGGTCCGTCTTAGGGGTGCAGGTGGCTCAGAGGGCAATTACCAATGGTTCTCCTTCTCCCCGTCTCCCTCTTTCCAATTTTTTGCTTCACCATCCCTTCCATGGTCTGTATCTATGCCTGGTTTTCCTCACTTCCTTCCTGCTGCCTCCTCTTCTATAGCTGTGGGGAGCCCTCAAGGCTACAGGCACTTCTGTAACCTGGTTCAGGATATGCCTCATTGCCCACCCTTCTGTTCCTTTGTCCCCTCTCCTAGCAATGGAGCGAAATTAGGTCTCCTTTGTCTTTTTTTTTTTTTAATGAACAGGTTTAACCACTGTGAGCTGGCTATTACGTTGGACTGAAAATGCTGTTTGTGGGCCACTGTCAGCTGAGACCCGGGACCAAACTGACACTTCCTTAATTATGTGCCATTAATGATGTACATGCCACAGTTAGGGGCAAATTGTGGATCCATTTCTCGCTTTAATTCTGTGCCGTGTTATATGAAACGCTAATGAGTCCAGAATTCTCAAAGGTCATAATCGGAATACATTTCCTTTTCTTCTTTTTAGGGGAATAGGGATAGGATTCAAAACAATTAAAATGAAATTTACTTCATCATTTGCCTCACAATGTCCTCGACCGTGCTAATTACACTGAGATATGTATTCACTTGCTGGTCATTTGGACAGATCCGAGTGTGTCTGATTTGTTGTGAGGCCTTCATCTCTGAATTCTACACAGGGTGTTTTTTTTTAGCTGCTCACCCCATTGATTGTGAGAAATAACTGGAAAAAAAAAAGTCCACCCAAACCCTTACAATGCAGAAAGTGCAAATTTAGCAGAACCAGCATTGAATTTTCCAGGGAGTCATTTATCATCCTTAGAAAGTTTTGGTTCTTTGCAAATAAAAAAGAGAAAGGAATGGTAATTGCTCTGCTCAGCTAATTGACAGAATTGTGTCAGAAAAAGGAGGCAGTTCAACACTGTCTCCGATGATGACATTTGAAGGTTGTTCCCATTCTCTCTTCACTGCTAAATTAGGTAATCATTATTTCCCTGTGAATCTTATTAATCTAATACTTGCTTCTCCCCCACCCTCAGTTAGATTTGAGATTCAGACAGAAATGTGAAAATGAAATGCCGATGGTCAGATAATAGTTTAGCCAGTTCAGGTTGTATTCTCTAGTTTTGTGGTTCAGTGCTTAAGTGGGAAAGGCCAAGAGGGTGTAAGTTTAAGTTGCAGCCAGGGGAATTCAAGCCCCATCTCTTAGTTAAAAAGGACCTTCTCATTATATGAATGGAACCCAGAAGGTTTGAAATCTCCACTGGTGGATTTTAAGAATAGGTTAGTCCACTGATGTGCTAAGATAGTAGAGGCTGATAAGCTAGAAAAAGCCCGGAATAGTGCTTCTCAAGCTTTTTCTCTTTTCAAATGGCTTCACTGGGCATGAAAGTCTCCGTTGGGTACTCAGGATAATGATAATGACAATCTCCAATTTTTCACTGTAAGAAAGAGTGTTCATTAGTTGTAGGGCTTATGATATGGCTTCTGATGAGACATTAATGAGATAATGGCTGGTTTAAAAAAAATTGATGCTTGGTTTTCCTTAGTTATTATAACCAAAATGTCAATTTATGATGGAAACAGATAGTGTAGACAGTCTGGTAGCAAAACCAGCAATTCCTCAGTAGGACAGATGGACAGTAGCCCTGGATGACACTTGGAACACAGCTGGATGCCCTGTGATGATAAAGGCAAAATGTGAAGGCAATTCCAGCTGATGGTGGTATGTTGGTCATAAATCCTGACCCCCTATAGTCTCTGATTGGGTTTGGGCAAGACCTCCCCAGTCTGCCTTGGTGATCTTTCTGCCCCTCGGTATGTTCTCATGCCATCTCACCTCCAGTCCTCTTGTCCTCCCCGCCTCCTCTGTCACTGCTCCTTAGGGAAGCCAGTAGGAACAGCAGCTGCCGCCCTGAGATGATGAGGCTGAATGTACACGTCAAATGCATTCTGGGACATTTCCTGCTCGCCTCTTCCTTCTAGCTTCCCAAATTCCACATAACGAAGAGGAATAGAGTAGATGACGAGTGGCTCTCTGTAGAATCAAAACAAATCTGGAAAATATTGTTTAAAAGTAAATTACCTGGATTGACCTTTCAGATGTTCCAAATTTTTTGAACCAGTGGTTCTGGAAACTCTAAATCTTTCTTTTAATAATCATCTTACTCAGTTTAGTCACTAATGTTTAATATTTTAAACAACAGCCTTTATGAAAGAGAGTCTAGCCTTTTTTTTCCCCTGGGCCCAGAGAGATAAAAATTTCATGTTTTCCTCTGGCAAGTCAGTCAAAATCAAATCCTGCATCAATGAGCAGGTTTTAGAGCCTCTGATTCCCACTTCTAGAGGAAGTGATCTGTGACTGTGTCCTTGCTCAGAAACAAGGTAAACGATTCATGTTTATATGAAACAATCTAGTAAATGGTATGATGCTTTCTTCATTTTGTTTTATGATGGAAATAAGTTATTTATCTCCCCTTCATAAGACATTTTCCTTTGTAACTTCAATCTTCACAGTGAAGTTCAATAAATGAGATAAAAAATGATAGAAAAAAATCATCATTTGAAAATGTTCATTAGTCAACCTGTTGTTCCAAGAAGGCAGATGTAACTATATTTTTTCTTTCTCTTCTTTTTTTCTCCCCCACTTGCCTTTGTGTTCTTTGTGTAGTTTCCAAGTTTGGTGAACACCAGCTACCTTCTAAAGTTATCAAGGAATAAAAAGCCAGAATGATGTGCAAGGTTGAGCAGATGGTGGCACTAATTGCACTTTCCTTGGTCAAGAGTTCCTCCATGTTTTGTCATCTCTGTGGCTGGGGAAACCTCACCTTGGATGTTCATAGGTTAGAGAAAGAAGGTAGAGGAAAAGTTCTTGATTTCTATTTTTATTCCTTCTAGCTTCCTTTTAGTATACCTTTCACATTTATGGACCATGCCCACTAGGGACCTTGTATACGTTAATCAGAGGGTGAGTCTCTTAGTGGGTACATCTCTAGTGTGGCTACCACAAAAGGAATGAATCAAATTTCAGCTCTATGCCTGGTTTTGGTGGCACATGACTCATTTTCATGGCCCCAGAACTGAAATGTGGTAGTTAAAACAGTAAGGTGATATTTATAGGGTAATTTTGATCAAGTCTGTCATAATTTTCTCTCCTGGGTAAGTCTGTATGTCCTTTGTTACAACTCTAATTACAGTGACAGCTTTTCAGAGGGAATGTTAGGGTAGAGGTTATTTAAATATGAAACTGAAGGTTTGACATCAGTTAAGAGTGAATGGTTTTTATTTCCTAACATATATTTTAACGTAACATAAACTTACTGGCTTATTTTCCTCCATGAATACTATCATTTTTATTTTATCATTTATTTTATTTATTTTATCATTGAGGCAGAAGGAGAATCGTGCTGGTCTCCTTTCCTCCCACCCAGGCAGGGAGCAGCCTTACACAGTATTCCTCAGTTAAGATATGAACCCATGGTGCCCTGCTCATCTAGCTCCCCGATGATGGTGCCCCTCATGAAACCCTGTAGCTGCAGGCCTCTCTCAGGTTATGAATTTAGCAGTGCTTCTCTGGTGACTTTCTTCTTTCCACGCCACTCTTGGGATCTCTATTAACTTAACACACTAAAAATAACGCTGCAGAACTGCTGAACGGGCGAGGGCAACCGGCAGGGAAGGCTAAATATTGCTTGCATTGATCAGAATCCTGGGCCCTGCTCCCATGATGCTTGCTGTTTGACACCAAGCTCATTAAGAATGTGTTTGTGTATCTGTGGGCTTGAGAGGCAGGAGAGGGGAGTATGTTAGGCCTGGGGGCTTGAGGAAGCGAGGGTGCTGTTACCTGTCAGAGAGGTCTTTTCTTATCAATCTTGGGCTCCCTTTTCCTCTGAATTAATGTAGCTTGTGTGAGCCTGGACTGGACCTGCCTTTCCGTCTTGACAAGTGTTCTTAGCTTAAAATAAAGCCCACTCTTACCTTGACTTTAATCCCAGCCACAGTTGTAAAATTTTTTTCTCGCAGAGTGTAGTGGTCTTGTCAAATAGGAGATGGCAGCATATTGTACTTGCTTAGGGCTGAGAAGCTGATGGGAAAAATTTAGGAAGTCTTAACTTCTGTGTTTGAGGCCTAGGTCTACTGCATGTTAACTGTGCTCTATTTGACTAGTTATTGAACCTCCCCTAGCCTCAGTTTCCCCATTTATAAAATAAGAATATTAATTGAAATTAATACCTCTCTCACAGAGTGGTTAGAATTCAGATGGGATAGAATCGAGTGTTTAGGGAAATGTAAAGAGCTGTAGTATTTCCCAAATATCTGGAGTATTAGTGTGATAGTTAATTTTATGTGTCAACTTGACTGGGCTAAGGGATGCCCAGATGGCTGGTAAAGCATTATTTCTGGGTGAGGGTATTTCCAGAAGAGATTAGCATTTGAATCAGTAGACTGAGTAAAAAAGATAACCTTCACCAATGTGGGTGGGCATCATCCAATCCATTGAAGGCTTGAATAGAATGAAAAGGCAGAGGAAGGACAATTCACTCTCTCTGATTGAGCCAGGACGTCTATCTTCTGCCCTTGGACATTGATGTTCCTGGTTCTCAGGCCTTCAGCCTAGGACTGGGATTGACACCATTGGCTCACCTGGTTCTCAGGCCTTTGGTTTTGGACTGGAACTATATCATCGGCTGTCTTAGGCCTCCAGTTTGCAGATGGTAGATCGTGGGACTCCTCAGACTCCATAAATAGCATGAGCTAATTCCTCATAAGAAATCTCTTTCTATGTATCTCTATATATCCTATTGGATCTGTTTCTCTGGAGAACCCTGACTGATATAATTAGGTTGAACCAAATGAAAATACCAACAGTCAACCAATTTTGTCCCACAAAAATGGCCATTTCATATGGTTCAACCTAATATATTAAGACGAGGTTTTCGAAAGTATTTCTCTTCTCACTTCTCTGAATTGTCCCCGTGAGACAGAAAGATTATAAGCAACCTTATTTTAGTGCCTGGGGAAATCTAAGTTGCAAAGGTTACTTGTACAAAGTTGTATAAAAATCCATGAGTGGAACCCGTTCTCCCATTACTCAGTCTGTGGTTTCTTGACCTTGCCCTGCTCTTTAAAGGCATGAGCTGAAAATGAGAAGCTGGAGAAAGAATGTGATGGAAAGTCACTTTCCCCAGAAGTTGAGCAGAGTGTAATATGAGAGGTCACAGCCTCTATAACAAGTACCGTCATAGGGAGTGGTTCTCATGTTAAGCATACTTTCTTGAGCTGATGCCAGCTATCCTAAAACGAGATTCTTTCAGGGTCTGTGTGAATCTCTGCTGGGTGACTGCATAATGGTTACTTGTGCTTCTTGTCTCAAAATCATCAATACGTGCAGCGCAGGGTGACCTGGGGATCTGAGGAGCTGACTCCTCAGTTAGGGGGTTTAGCTGGTCTGCATCAGAGGATGTTCCCACTCTGGGCTTACCTTTGGCCCAGGCAGGCTTTCTCAACATCAGCACTGTTGACATTTTTGGTCAGATTCTTTGCTGTGGGGACTGTTCTGTGCATTGTAGGATGTTTAGCAGCTTCCCTGGCCTCCACCCACTAGATGCTAGTAGCATTCTCTCCAGTTGTAACAACAAAAAATGTCTTCAGACATTGTCAAATGTGCCCCAAGGGGACAAAATCACCTCAGGTTGAGAACCACTGGGCCTGGGAGACTTCAGAGTGGGAGTGAGCGGCTAGTCTGGGCTGGGCTGATGGTAACATATTTCAAGGCATTTACCAACTTGTCTGATGAGTGTCAACACATCCGAAGGAATTGCGTTTCCTCTTCTCCCACCTCCCCATGAAAAGTGGTGATGATTCGATGAGAGATGAATCGTTTTTGGGGATATCGTTTGCCAGTTGCATATGAATAGGAAGAGAGGTGTGCAGTTGCTTTAGGCCCTTAGGTAGGAAGAAAAGCAGTTTAACAGAAGACCAGGTTCTCTCCATTTCCTGGCAAAAACATCTGTCTTCTTGTTTTTCTAGTTAATTATGGATTTTCATGAGCTCACTCAGCTAATCAAGTTTAATGACACTAGACCTAAATCACATTATTGTTATTTTTCAAGGCTGTGTTGGAACTGTGCCGCGTTAACCCGCCAGCAGCCTGGAGACAACTGCAGTCACTCAAACGCCGGAGAAGCAATGCTTTTATTAGCAGTGCAACCAGCCCTTTCATAACATGTCACCACTGAAATTACAACGACAAAATAAAAGCAACAGAAAAAGGAAATTTTCCATAAAGAACACTTTAGGAACTTTATTACGAAGCAGAAACTTTATTGCAAGATGGGCAATGAGACATGTGTCCTATATTTACAACCATTTCCAATATAACTTTGGTTTGGAGAGACACAGAAAAAGACAGATATGAAGCTATTATTGCTCTTTCATTTCCAAGTCCCCGATGACAGCTTGATGCAAAGATTTCCCAACTGGCCGATTGTGACCTACCTTTGATCTTGATGCTGTGTGTGACTCTGTGTATACCCTCTTTTCTTGTCCTAAGGAATTTCTGGTGGAGAATGGACACAGCTGCTAGTCTTGCCATTGCCGCCTGACCCCACACTTGCCTTGCCTCATATGAATAAAAAATATTGTGTATTCAGCAAAAAGTTGGGTTCTTTTGCCTTAGGATTTTACATTGCCTGGAGAAAAATTCATGATATTTTTTATTTAGCATTTCATTTGGTCTGAATCACGAACCAATAGTTTTTTTTTTTTTTTTCCTTTGAGAAGGAGCATTTAAAAAAGTAATAAAAATTTTCTGGATTCTGCTGCTAAAGCGTCTTCTGTTAGATCTTTGCATTACTTTCACATTTTATATTTTATAATGGAGTGTTCACATTTTATAATTCAGTCCCTCTCTTCTGAGGACAGTCTATAATTCATTTCCGGGCCCTAAAGTTAGTTGCTTTGTAGACTCTTGCACCTAATAAGCTAAAGAGAAGTTATTCTTTTTCTCTATAAGTGAGAGACTGGTAGTTGTTGGTATACAGCGTCAAATAGACTTCCATGAAATTCCTGAATATCATTAGGAAAAGGTCTGGGTTTACTTGGGGATACATAAATGCACTGGGCTTGAGGGCTTGAGTTTTTGTGTCAGACTGATCTGGATTTGAATCCTGGGTCCATCACTTAGCTGTGTGACACTGAGCAAGTTATTTTGCCTTTTAAAGCTTTAGTTTCCTTATCTGTAAAATTTATTGTAATAATAGTACTTAGATCATAAAGTGTTTGTGAGGATAGAATAAGGTAGTGCATGTAAAATACAAAGTAGGATGCCCAGCCATAGTAAGCACTCATTTGATATTAGAGGATGGGGGTATAATTATATCCAAGCTGAATTGTCCAGTGACATTTGCTTAATTTAGTAAACTAAGCTGCCTCCTCAAGTAGTTCCTCACTGTAACTATTATTATCTCTCCTTCAAATAATAATTCTCAGGTCATTTTGAATATATTTTAAGATATTTCCTGGCCAGAAGACCTTTCATAGTAATTCTGTTGCTCACCTCCTAGGAAACCAGAAGAGGATTATAAATAACAAGCAATAAAGACAGCAAATATATGTTCTAGAAGTGAGATAAATCAGTCCTACGGAAAGTCATCTGAACTTTACCACAAAAAGGTAGGAAAGAGTCAATTGGATATGTGGGAATAATCATGGAGCTTAAAAACGGCTGTCACTGTAGAACTATTGGAATTAATTATGGTAAAAATGGATTCCTGATTGAATTTGCTTAGAGATGGTGAATGGGATCAAGAAGGAAACAAAAGTATCTTTAATAAGTAATCAAGGCTCTGAATTTTCTTGAAAAAACAAAATAAACCAGAAAAACAGTTCTCAAACAAATAGGATTCACTCATGCTGGGTGATTTGACAAGGATAGCTCAAGGACCAAAACAAATTGTTTAGGGAACTAAAGAATTGAGAGAATAGAGCAAGGGTCTTTTAGGGAAATCCTTGGACCGTCTTTTTCACAATCCTATGTTGCAGCCATGTACTGCAATGGATGAAGTCACTGAGAAATTTCTGGTGTTCCGTAGGCTTCAGGTCTCATTAAAGTGTTGTTTGGGAGGCAGATAGATTGGAGGGGTGGTGGCTAGAGAGATATTTTCTGGAGGTTGCTAGGAGGATTCTTTGCTACCTTGGAGTGGGGATTTGGGGATGAGGTGGAGGTGTATGCCGTTGAGGAAGCAGAAGATGGAATGGGATTAAGAGAAGGTGTTAAGTACCTACTATGTTCTAAGGGCTTTAACAGAGGCTAGCTCATCTAATCTCAAACAGTCCTGAAGGGATGATGGTGCTATCCCTAGGTTACAGGTGAGCTTGATGCTTTAAGAGGTCAAGTAATTTACCAGAGGTTATTCAGCTAGTAGGTGGTAGAGCCGAGATTTGAACCCAGGTCTGTTTAATTCCAAAGCCCATAAAAAACAGAATTCTGGTAAGTTTTTTCCTCTTCCTCCTCAAAGGAAAATTAAGAAAAGAAATAAGCATATTAAAATGAAGGAAATGAAATAAATGACTATATTAGAATGTCCAAGCTCCAAGCTTCAAGTTATGTGAAGAAAGACAAAAAGGGAATTTGAACTATTTATCAATCACTCTTCCCTCTAAGAACAGCAAACAAAGGGCAATAAAAGAAAACAACAAAAAACTAAAAAAACATTGTCCCCAAAGTCCTGTGGATACAGCTGAGAAGGTATGGACTAGGGCATTGAGTTCATTTCTGACTAGTTTCAATTTTTCGGGTCTTCCTCATCAACTCCTGAAATCATGGTGGAAGCAATTATGACGTGAAGAAGATGCTGGAAGATGGAATAATGGTAGATCTAATGACAGTTTTTGAAGAATGGGAAAGATACTGAAAACTGAAAATGAATATCTACTGGAATAGGTTTTAATTTCCTTGTAACATAATGGAGCAAATACCAGGAGAAAAGAAATCTGTGGTCATATGGAGGATAATAGAATCATCAGCAAGAAGCAGTTCAGGTCTGTAAACAAAGAGTCATGCCAAAAAAACCTGATAGCATGTCACTGAGGGGATTATGAAATTAGTGGATGAAGGGAAAAACAAATTTAACATATTTGAATTTTTGGTAACACATTAGAGAGAAGTGGAGAGTATCCAGATTAATTGGATAGAACATTTTAGCAAAGTATTTGACACTAGGTTGAATTGGATTTTTCTTTTGAAAAGTTACTTTAGTTAGACTAGATTTTGCTAGAATTGCTGTAAGCAATTCAGGTGGCTATTCCAACATATTTTGGATATAATAAAGGATCATGACATTAAAAAAGAACAAACCAAAAAAAAAAAAAATAAAACATACCACCCTACTTCGAGACTTTTGCAAACTAAAAAGAAAATATCCCTTTTTTGGTTTAACCCCAAATGGATTGTTTCCTGCTTAAAAGAGCTCCTGTGTGAGACACCTTTATCTTTTAACTGTGCTGCTGTGATGATATGATAATGCCTCCCCTGTTCCCTTTTCCTGAGATACACTCAAACGTACTATTAGTCTTACTAGGAAACCCACAGACAGATTCATAGAGGTCTTGGATGGCACCTTTAGAGCTCAGACTGCAGTTTTGAAGCAAAATGGTGACTGATAAGAATTTTCACAAGTAACTTTTATAGAATATCACTGAATTTTGATGTAAGAAGGGGTGACAGACATAAATGAGTTAAATGGAAAACAATTGCCCTGTTCTCTATCATAAAACAGAATGAAGAGTGCATCACATTTGGGGAGAAAAATAATTTTTGTTGACTACTTAATGTGTGACTGGTGCTTACAGAATCTTAGGGAAGCACATCAAGTTTATGATGCTTTTGGCTATCATGCGAGAAGACTTGAGAGGGCCCAAGCCCGGTTCCAAAAAACACACTTTTTATTATTACTTATTGTGGTAAAATCTGCGTAATGTAAAATTGACCATTTTAACCATTTAAAATTTACAGTTCAGTGGCATTAAGTACATTCACACTGTTGTGCAACCATTACCACTATCCATTTCCAGAACTTTTTCATCATCCTATACTGAACCTGTGTACCCATTAAACAATAACTCCCAACTCCACTCTCCTTCTCAGCCTCTGGTAACCACTGTTCTACTTTGTGTCTCTTATGAATTTGCCTATTCTATGTATCTCATATGAGTGGAATTCTACAATAATTGTCCTTTTGGCTTATTTTACTTAGCATAATGTTTTCAAGGTTCATCCATGTTGTAGCATGTATCAGAATTTTATTCCTTTTTCTTTCTAATTGTAATAAAATATACATTACACAAAATTTACTATCTTAACTGTTTTTAAGTGCACAGTTCAGCAGTGTTAAGTACATTCACATTGTTGTGCAATCAATCTTCAGAACTCTTTTCATCTTGCAAAACTGAAACTCTATATCCATTAAACAGTAACTCCCATTCCCCCTCTGCCAGCCCCTGGCAACAACTACTGTACTCTCTGTCTATGAATTTGACTACTCTAGATACCTCATATAAGTGGAATCATACAGTATTTGTCTTTTTGTGACTGGTTTATTTCATTTAGCATACTGCTCTCAAGATTCATCCATGTCGTAGCATGTGTTAGAATTTCCTCCCTTTTTAAGGCTGAATAATATTTCGTTGTATGTACATGCCCCATTTTTTCCAGTTTTATTGAGAAATAATTGACATACATCACTATATAAGTTTAAGGTGTACAGCATGATGGTTTGATTTACATATTGTGAAATGATTACCACAATACGTTTAGTTAACATCCATCATATCATGCAGATACAATAAAAAGAAAAGAAAAAAAATTTCTCCTTGTGATGAGAACTTTGATTTACTCTCTTAACGTTCCTATATGTCATACAGCAGTGTTAACTATAGTCATCGTGTTGTACATTACATTCCTAGTACTTGTTTATCTTATAACTGGAATTTTGTTCTTTTTGATCACCTTCCTTCAGTTCCCCCACCCCTCACTCTCGACCTCTTGTAACCACAAGTTTGATCTCTTTTTCTATGAGTTTTTTTTTTTTCACATTCCCCTATACTGTTTTAATTACTGTGGCTTTGTAGTATAGCTTGAAATCAGAAAGTGTGATGCCTCCTGCTTTGTTCTTCTTTCTCAGTATTTCTTTGGCTATTTCTGGTCTTTTGTGGTTTCATCATATAAATTTTAGGAGTGTTTATTCTATTTCTGTAAAAAATGCCATTGGAATCTTGATAGGGATTGCATTGAACTATAGATGGCTGTTGGTAGTATTGACATTTTAACAATATTAATTCTTCCAATCCGTGAACACAGGATACCTTTCCATTTATTTGTGTCTTCTTTGATTTCGTTTGTCAATGTCTCCTAGTTTTCAGAGTAGAGATCGTTCACTTCCTTGGTATTAAATATATTCCTGAGTATTTTATTATTTTTTACATTATTGTGAATAGAATTGACATCTTTATTTCTTTTTCAGAAAATTTGTTGTTAATATATGGAAGTGCTGCTAATTTTTTGCATGTTAATTTTGTATCTAGCAACTTTACTGAATTTCTTGATTAGTGCTAAGAGTTTTTTGGTTGAGTCTTCAGGATTTTCTATACATAAAATCATGTCATCTGCAAATAGAGATAATTTTGCCTCTTCCTTTTCAATTCTGATGCCTTTTATTTCTTTTTCTTGACTGATTGCTCTGGCTAGGGCTTCCAGTACTATGTTGAATAGGAGTGGTGAGAGTGGGCACCCTTGTCTTGTTCCTGATCTTAGAGGAAAAGCTTTCAACTTTTTACCATTGAGTATGATGTTAGCTGTGGGCTTGTCATATATGGCCTCTAATATGTTGAGGTATATTCTTCTAGGCTTAATTTAAGTGTTTTTGTCATGAACGGATGTTGAATTTTGTCAAATGCTTTTTCTGTGTCTACTGAGATGACTATATGATTCTTTTCTTTCATTCTATTAATGTGATGTATATGCTTCATTTGTTTATCTATTCATTTATTAGTAGACATTTAGGTTATTTCCACCTTTTAGTTGTTGTGAATAATGCTGCTGTGAACATTGGTGTACCAATATTTGTTTGAGTACCTGCTTTCAATTCTTTTGGGTATATATACTCACAAGTGGAGTTGCTAGATCATATGGTAATTCTACGTTTAATTTTTTGAGGAACTGCCATACTGTTTTCCATAGTGACTGCAGCAACAATACATAAGGGTTCCAATTTCTCTACATTCTCACCAACACTTGTTATTTTCTGTTTTTTATTTTATTGTTATTATTTTTTTATACTAGCTATCCTAATGGGTATGAAGTAGTATCTTATTGTGGTTTTGGTTTGCATTTCATTAGTGATTAGTGATATTGAGTGATATTGACATCTTTTCATGTGCTTACTGACCATTTGTATATCTTCTTTGGAGAAATGTCTATTCAAATCCTTTACCCATTTTGTAAATTGTCTTGTTGTTGTTGTTTGGTTGTGGGAGTTCTTTATGTATTCTGAATATTAATTCCTTGTTGGATGTATGATTTTCAAATATTTTCACCTGTTCTCTGAGTTGCCTTTTTACTCTGTTGATGATGCCCTTTGATGCATAAAAATTTTTAATTTTGACGAAATCTACTTTAATTTTTCTTTGTTGTCTGTGCTTTTGGTGTCATATCTGCAAAATCATTGCCAAATCCAATGTTGTGAAGATTTTTCTCTATGTTTTCTTCTAAGAATTTATAGTTTTGTCTCCTACTTTTAGAGCTTTAATCCATTTTGAATTAATTTTTATATATGGTATAAGGTAAGCGTCCAATTTCATTCTTTTGCATATGGATATCCAGTTTTCCTAGCACCACTTGTTGAAAAGACTGTTCTTTCCCTATTGAATGATCTTGGCACCCTTGTCAAAAATCATTTGAACATATACGTGAGCGTTTATTTCTTGACTCTATTCTATTCCGTTGGTCCTTATGTCTGTCTCTATGCCAACACCACATTGTTTTGGTTACTGTAGTTTTGTAGTAAGTTTTGAAATTAAGAAGTGTGAGACCTCCAATTTGTTGTTGTTGTTCTTCTTCTTTATAGTGGAAAGAACATTTAACATGAAATTTGCCCTCTTAACAAACTTTTAAGTCTTCAATATGTTATTGTTGACTATAGGTACAATGTTGTATAGCAGATCTCTAGAGCTTATTCATCTTGCTGTTCTTTTTCAAGATTGTTTTGGCTATTTAGGTTCCCTTGAGATTCCATATGAATTTTGGGATGGGTTTTCCTGCTTCTGCCGAAAATGTCATTGGAATTTTGATAGGGATTGCATTGAATCTGTAGATCACTTTGGGTAGTATTGACAGCTTAACAATATTCAATCTTCTAATTCATGAACATGGGACATTTTTCCATTTATTTATGTCTTTAATTTCTTTCAGCAATGTTTTGTATTTTCCAGTGTACAAGTCTTTTACCTCCTTGGCTAAATTTATTCTTAAATGTCTCATTATTTTGATGCTTTTATGAATGAAATTGTTTTCTTAATTCCCTTTTTTGTTAGTATATAGAAACACAACTGATTTTTGTGTTAGGGAACATACTTTTACCCAGAGCATCTCATCATCTTTTTTCAGTTCATGCTCTACTCCCCTCATCTATCAGCATTAAAAACTCACCTCTCAATATGAATAGCAATATGAATGTTGGGAGGAATGAGCCTACAAAAGCATATTGAGAGATATTTGTTCTTGTAGGTGTCATTGGTGATCATATCTGCTTTGTTTGAGCTCTTGGCACATTACAATCCATAGCACTGAGCTACAATGGCTGGCTATGGCCAGTCAGTTGCAATGATTTTAGCTGGTGAATTCCCTGTCATTGGATATACTCAATTACAGACTGAGTAACGACTTATTAGAGGGACAGAGGAAAAGATTGTTTACTGGACAGAGGGCTGTGTTCGATGGAGTTTAGGAGTTTATTGTCCCTTCCAAATTTCAGGGTCTTCAACTTCTCATATAACTTTGGAAAAAAATCATCTGGTCTGGTAAGGCTGGATTTGGGTGATCAGCCTTTGTGAGGTGTTCAGAAAAAATGGACACTAAACCATTCTCTCAGTAACCATCACTGAGTGATCATTATGGGCAAAGTACCGTGCTAGGTATATGAGTTACGCAGAACTGAATAACACATAGCCCCAGTTCTCAAGGAGCCTTTTCCTATGTTGGACAAAGGTGGGCTTAGTGTATTCAATGTATCTTACCAAGCCTTACACATGCAGTGATACAACTTTTCTACACTCAGGGCAAGTGATTTGAAAGTGGTATTTTTGGTGATCTACATAACCGCAGGTGGAAGATACAAAGGCAGGAACAGATGTTTTCGCATAGATTGCCAGTCCAACCTTCCATCTTTTTGTGCCTCTCATTGTGCTCATCTAGAGCCAGCTTATTCTGGCTCATGAGAGCTTATCATGTGCATCTCTTCTCAACTCCTTTTTTGGTGACATCACAACGGTAGCTTGTAATTGGCCATAATGAGAGTATTTATGCCGCAGAAGTCAGCAAATGCTACAAAGCAGAGCTTTTTCTCCCTCTCCTGATCTGGCTTACCAGCACTAGATGAGAGACCCTCAAGGGTTAAGTGAAATTGAGAGCTCAGTAGTTGATTTCTCAGTGAAAGGAAGTTGTAGTTCTTGGTTTCTCAAGGCTGGTGTCATGGCTGCCAGGACCCCCCAGACAGCTTTCTAGATTGCTCAGTGGAAGTTATTCTTATTTCTCAGGGAAACTTTTTCACTAACTCTATGATCCCATTTGTTTCTTCTCTGACACCTCCAGCCACCTCAGGGATCAGGGATCTGAGGCCCTATAAGCAATGATAAGCCTTTACCTTACTCACATTTTGATAAATCTTAGACTCTGTTGGGTTTTCTCTATCACATGTACGTGAAAGCTGGTATAAAGATTATGTGGGAATCCATCAAAACTATTTAAAATATGGAGAATGACCATTATAATGAGGTTTTTAGTAGAGAAGAGCAGTGCTTTTGTAGGAGGAATTGGGTGGGCAAATATGTAAACAACAACAGCAACAGCCACCACTCCTGCTACTCAGTAAGCTGAAAATTTCCTTTGTCATTATTATCATCAATTTCTATGCATGTGTAGTTTGAATAATATAAATTTTTCTCTAGAGGACTGCCTAGGAGAGGGCAGTCTCGTTAGGTAACTGTTTCTAAAGACTCTTTTACACACACTCACCCCCACACACGCACACCCACACACACAGAGTGTGGGTGGTAGCAGCGAGGATGTAGTGGGTCCCAGAGGCAGCATTACCTTAGT
This sequence comes from Diceros bicornis minor, assembly GCF_020826845.1. NCBI lineage: Eukaryota > Metazoa > Chordata > Mammalia > Perissodactyla > Rhinocerotidae > Diceros > Diceros bicornis. The sequence continues at coordinate 37,635,362 of NC_080741.1, forward strand.
AATTTTCTGGAAACACTCAGCTCACAGACACGGAACTGCAGTTTACAGGAAGCTATCCATCTTCCTCAAAACAGTTCAGAAAAGGAATCCATTTTCTTTAACGTAAATCCTCTTTGTCTTGTGATGTATAAATCATCCCTGCGAAAGAAGCCCTTTGAGGTATCAATTCAAGGCATTCTCTCAAAATATCATCCCTCAGCATAGCCCTGCGATGGAAGCTAATCCTTCTGTGGCTGCCAAAGGCAAAATTCCTCCCACTTTTCACTGAATTTCCCATCTAAAGCCCTCTGCTGTCATCTTAGCAATTAGGATGGAATATCAGGGTCGGAATGACCTTAGCCAGGTGTAGTTATCTGGATATGAAGAAGAGCAGAGAGAGAGTCTATCTGACACAGTGGTTTCAAATTAGTGACTCTCTTAATAATGAACGTACTTATTGAGAATCTCTCTATAGGAGAGTGAAGCTGTTGCCACACTCTTAGCTTACGGCTGGCCCACTTACTCAGTCTCGTGTACTTTTGGAGGTGAAGGATAATGTTGATGCCTCTCTGTGTGTGTAGCCCGGTTTTTAGGACACAGCAGACAATGATCGTGCCCTCTCCAGATTCACTGGGCTCCATTTGTTCAGTTTGGTTTGCCCATCTCCAGCTGCTGTCAGTGCTGCTGCTGATGGCGCACAATAGCAGCCTTCTCCTGAGGACTGCTCTTGGGTGACTGGAGTCACTTTACCTGGAGATGCCTTGGAGTTATACCCCCCTCACTTACACTGGAGCAGCATGTCATAATGACCAACTGGCTGGAGTTAGGTGGGAGGGAGTTTACAAAACCCTTCTTTCTTGTCTCAAGTTAGGACAGACTCCAAGGTACAATTTGTGTTCTAGAGCTCCTATGGGATCAAGTTAAGGCAAGACCTCACATGAAAGCCTCATTCTTGCTTATTTCTGCCTTGTCTCTATTCTGCTCTCTTCCTCCCTTAAATGTTTGTTCTGAGAGCACTCCCTCAATAAATGACATGGACACAAATCTCTGTCTCAGTCTCTGCTTTTAGGAAACCCAACTTCACTGGGTCCATCTCAGGCTGATTCAAAGATCTTGCAGGGAGTTATTTGTTCTCAGAGTGAAGGGGCTATAGTTTATTCCATGTGGTTCTGAAGTTCAGTTTAAATATATGCTTGAGGACAATTGCAACCTCTCTGGTCTTGATGACTATTAATTTTGTGCATAATGTACTTGATTGAAACTATGGTCTCAAGTCTATGGCTGTCTGCATTAAGTGTGAATTGGGCATTTCTAAGGAGCTATACCTCCCATGGTCATCCCACACTGTAACTCACTGTCTCTATTCACTGGATCACTTTCTCAGGCATAAGAAAGCATTTTGTTCTCAAGCTGCCTGTTGTCTAATTGGGCAACGGGACAAACACACCAAAATGAGGTAGTCTGCAGAAACTGTCTCATGAAAGTGCCCACAATATGTACATTGGGTAAGAGTTTAGAGGCTTGAGAAATCACTTTGGGTTGAGTGTGGCAAGGAATATGTTTTGGTGAGTGGATTTGAATTGGGCTTAGGAGAATGAGTGGAGGACCTCAGACTAGGGGAGACTGTGGGCTCAAGGCTGGAAGACATGAGCATTTACTACCACATATGGGAATAATAAGGCGAAATTCAAAATCCCTTTCATTGCAGAAGACCCACAAAGAGGGGCACATGGTAAAAATAAACTTTCCTACTTCCTTTGAAATTGACATAGCTATGTGACTTGTTTTGGCCAATGAAATGTGAGGAGACGTGTCATTTCCAAGCACACTTTTTCAGAGCAATGTGTGACTCTCCATTTTCCTTTCTGTTGCTGCTGCCATCATGGAAACACATGTGGAGACGGAGTCTTTGTTTGAAGCATGCCTCTCTTTTCAGAAAATACTTTGCAAGCAAATACATTATATACTTGAATAAGTCACTTGCCCTGTGACTCACAAAACGATGGTAATTGGGCTGCAACTCGCAGGTTCTTTTTAGCTTATTTGATTTTTTGGTGAAGGGCCCATATTCAAATTTAGTCAGACTCTTGTCTCTTCTTGGAAATGGGGGAAGAGAAGCATCTTCTATTGAAAACAAATAGTTCCTTCTAACCTCAACGGACAAAAAAATCAATCAGAAATGGGAATAATAAAGTTAAATGTCCTTTGCTCCTGTTGAAAAACTCCGAAATTTAGACCTTGACCACATAGGAATTTGTTTTCCCAAAAAACCAAAACTTGAATGCTCCCTAGAAACTATGAAAAGTTTTCGTTAATGAACATGTTTGCAGCTCAGATGAATATTCCAGGAAAGTCAGGGATCTTGTTTATCCCAATGGGTGTAGTTCTGTGTTAGAGATCGTATAAAGTTCAATTTCTTTGTTTTATTTATTGTGCAGAGGAACATCTGTTGTTCAACTCATTTGTTTAGGACTGTTGTGAACATACTTCTCTAAGCCTATTTTGCTTCCTGTCATCCCAAATTCAGCCATAAATCCCTTTCTGTGCTGTTTTGTGCATCACTAGAAGCTACTTTGTGTGTAGAAGTGCTGCTTGTATGTTGAGCTCTTGTAGCTCATATGCCATATTTGTTGCCTCCTTCTCAGCCCAGCAGGAAATCACCTTCTGCTCCAATGATCCCCTTTCCTTCCCTCACCCCACCATTATTTTAGTATAATTTTCTCTTTCCAGATGATCTCATGGAGTCCTTATGCTGACTGTTCATGGCAGGGTCTCATGTCCTCATAGAAATAGAATTCTCATCTTGAGTTAAAGAAAGGAATCTTAAGCTTTCTGAAATCATCTGCTATGTAATTATAGAGGACAGCCTTCTGTTACTCAATTTATACCCAGGTTTTATAGAATTTACACTTCTGTTCACAGGGTGTTAAAATAGAACTCTTTCTATCTTAGTTTCAGCAGAGGCTGCACAAATCTAATAAAAAATAATAGATACTACACCTACTTTCTAAAATGAGGTGCTAGACCACCTATACAGGGCTGTGAAGGAGGTAATTGGGAACGAGGGTTGTGATCCTTAATCAACCCCCAGCTTAAGGATAAAACATGACGGAGTTTGAAAAGGCCAGGTGAGAGAATATCTTTGAGGAAAGCTGATGGAGTACTCTGGTATTTCCCTACTACATCCGCATGGGGAAAAGGCTATGTCTAGTGAGAGGTAATTTAAGGAGACCCCATGGAGCCTTGATATGTGTTCCCTGGAGTTTAGGGGCTCCAGTGGCCTGGTGGCTGACTCATGCCTGAAAGGTCAACAGAAGAGAGGTCAGTGGAGCAGCCTACCTGGCATTGGAGTGAAGAAACATGGTGGTATTGGGAAATACCAACCTTTCCACCTGTGAATGGTAATCAAATGTGTCTTGACTTGGGAGTGAAATTTTAAATTTCACTCAAGAGGGTGAATAGGTTCGTGGATGAGCGATGGAGCCATGGGTAGGGTGTGGATAGACTGCTTGATGCCCAGGGGTAGGGCAAGGAGTCACAAGCAACTGGGAGCAGAAGGGGCATTGCCTACACTAAGGGAGGTGCAATCAAGTGCCCTAGTGGGGAAATTTCCTTTAAAACCATAAAAGCACCCCAAGTGAGAAAGAGTTGTTTTTGAACATCAGTCAGCCACTTGGCACCCTTCCCTCCCCACTTTAGAGGAATAAGGATTAAGTTTTCCTTGTGAATTTTTCTCTGGATATTATATAATATCTCTCTTTATCCTTTATAATTAAGGTGACTATATAATTTATCATCCAGACAGAGAAAGTTTTGATAGTGAAAAGGGACACTAAAAATAACTAATAGGTAGTTCTGAAGGGGAAGTTTATAGTGATAAATGCCAACATTAACAACAAAAAAAAACTAAAAACAGTAGAAAAGATCTACAAAACTAAGAGTTGGTTCTTTGAAAACAAACAAAATTGACAAACTTTTAGCTAGACTAACCAAGAAAAAAAGAGAGGAGCCAAATGAATGAAATTGTAAATGAAAGAGGAGGCATTACAACTGATTCTATAGATATACAAAGGATTATAAGAGACTACCATGGACAACTATACACCAACAAATTGAACAGCCTAGAAAAAATTTCTAGGAACATACAATCTACCAAGACTGAATCATGAAGAAATAGAAAATTTGAACAGACCAGTAATGAGTAAGGAGATTGAATTAGTAATCAAAAATCTTCCAGAAAAGAAAAGCCCAGGACAAGATGGTTTTACTGGTGAATTCTACCAAACATTTAAAGAAGAACTAATGCCAATCTTTCTCAAATTCATCCAAAACATTGAAGAGTAGAGAATACTCCCAAACTCATTTGTAAAGCCAGCATTACCCTGATACCAAAGCCAGATAAGGACGTTACAAGAAAAAAAACTACAGGCCAATATCCCTGATGAACATATATGCAAAAATTCTCAAAAAATTAGCAAACCAAATTCAAAAGCACATTAAAAGGATCATACATCACAATTAAGTGGGATTTATCCTTGGGATGCAATGATGGTTCAACATACACAAATCAATAAATGTGATACACCACATTAATAGGATGAAAGATGAAAATCATATGATAATATCAATAGATGCAGAAAAAGCATTGAACAAAATTCAACATCCGTTCATGATATTAACTCTCAACAAATCGGGTATCGAAGAAATATACCTCAACATAATGAAGCCATATATGACAAGCCCACAGCTAATATCATACTCAATGGTGAAAAGTTGAAAGCATTTCCTCTAAGATTAGGAACAAGATAAGGGTGCCCACTCTCACCACTCCTATTTCACATAGTACTGGAAGTTCTAGCCAGAGCAATCAGGCAAGAAAAAGAAACAAAAGTTATCCAAATCAGAAAGGAAGAAGTAAAATTGTCTTTGCCACTGATATGATCTTATACATGGAAAATCCTGAAGAAGACTTCACCAAAAAACTCTTAGAACTAATCAACAAATTTAGTAAAGTTGCTGGATACAAAATCAACATGCAGAAATCAGTTGCATTTCTATACACTAATAACAAGACATCTGAAAAAGAAATAAAGAAAACAATACCACTCACAGTAGCATTGAAAACAATAAAATACTTAGGAATAAATTTAACCAACGAGGTGAAAGAACTGTGCACTGAAAACTATAAGACACTGATGAAGGAAATTGAAGAAGACATAAATAAGTGGAAATATATCCCATATTCATGGACTAGAAGAATTAATATTGTTAAAATGTCCATACTACCCAAAGCCATCTACAGATTCAATGCAATCTCTATCAAAATTCCAATGGCATTCTTCACAGAAGTAGATAAACAATCCTAAAATTTGTATGGAACCACAAAAGATCCCCAGTAGTCAAAGCAATCCTGAGAAAGAAGAACAAAGCTGGAAGCATCACACTTCCTGATTTTAAACTATATTACAAAGCTATAGTAATCAAAACAGTATGGTACTAGCATAAAAATAGACATATAGACCTATGGAATAGAATCAAGAGCCTATAAATAAATCCACATATATATAATCAAGTAATATTTGACAAGTGAGCAAGGAATATTCAATGGGGAAAGGATAATCTCTTCAATAAATGGTGTTGGGAAAACTGGATAATCACATGCAGAAGAATGAAATTGGATCCCTATTTTACACCACTCACAAAAACTAACTCAAAATGCATTAAAGACTTATGCATAAGACATGAAACCATAAAACTCCTAGAAGAAAACATAGGGAAAAAGCTCCTTGATGTTGGTCTTGGCAGTGATTTTTTGGATATGACACCAGAAGCATAAGCAACAAAAGCAGACTACATCAAACTAAAAAGCTTCTGCACAGCAAAAGAAACAACCAATAAAATGAAAAGGCAACCTACAGAATGGGAGAAGATATTTGCAAAAAATCTATTTGTTAAAGAGTTAATATTCAAAATATATAAGGAACTCATACAACTCAATAGCAAAGAAACAAACAATCTGATTACAAAATGGGCCGAGGATCTGAAGAGACATTTTTCCAAAGAAGACATACAAAAGGCCAACAGGTACAAAAAAAAGATGCTCAATATCACTAATCATCAGGGAAATGCAAATTAAAACCACAGTGAGTTACCACCTCATGCCTGTTAGGATGACTATTATTAAAAAAAACAGAGAGATAACAAGTGCTGGCAAGAATGTGGAGAAAGGGGAACCCTTGTGCACTGCTGATAGGAATGTAAATTGGTACAGCCGCTATGGAAAACAGTATGGAAAAAATTAAAAATGAAACTACCATATGATCCAGCAATTCCACTTCTGGGTGTATATGGACAGGAAATGAAATCAGGATCTCGAAAAGATATCTGAACTCCCATGTTTATTGCAGCATTATTCACAATAGCCAGGATACGGAAACAACCTTATATATATATATGGAAACAACAACTATCTATATATCTATATATCCAATGGAAAATTATTCAGCCATGAGAAAGAAGGAAATCCTCCCATTTGGGACAACATGGATGGACCTAGAGGGCATTATGCTAAGTGAGATAAGTCAGACAGAGAAAGACGAATACCATATGATATCACTTATATGTGGAATCTGAAAAAGCAATATGGGTAGTGAAAATCTGGCCTCTCAATCTATGCACAGCACAAGCTCTGCAGCTTTCATTCCTCATAGGAAACATTTTCACCCTGATTCTGAGCAGAAACAAGCTTCCTTGTTGTCTTATCTACTAGTGTTTTTTTTTTCTTTTTCTTTCCACCTGTGCCTGCAACATTTAGAGGGTCTTTGGTCTGAAGGGTCTCTGTTCTAACTCCATACTTGCATGGGCCTTGTCTGGCACCATCCTTGGACAGTTTAAAAACCCAACATCTAGATTGTTATTGGGTCTAATTCTCCCTTTTCCTAGAGTTACGGCACCATTAACTCTCTCCTTGGGGAGGAGGCCTGTTAGAGAAAACCAACTTACTGAGCTGAACCAGATGAGCTGTATGCTTTGGGCCTCACCATGTAGAAGTACAGAAAGAGGTAGGAGGGGCTTTGAAATTTCAATCTTTCTATTTTCCTTTCAGCTCTTAGCTTTTGTAAGTGAGATGGAGCAGAACAAATACATAATTCCTTATTTTACAAAAAATGCAGCCCCTTTTCCCACTGGAAGGCAAAAATGGCTACAGCCCCTTTCGGTATTACATGATTTTCTTACCCTCTAGTCTGCCGGAAGCTGTGTGAGGAGAAGGAGGTTGGATAGGTAAGCTGGGACCAGACCATGAGGGCCCTCAGAGGCCACGTGAAGGAGTTTAGATCCGTGTTTTCCACTTGAGTAATTTATGAGTAAATTATGATAAATGCTCCAACTTTATCTTTTGGCAAAAAAGTCTCAAAATATCCCAGTGTTGACTTAAATGATTTCATTGTAATATTACCTAAATACATACAACTATAAAACTAGTCTTAGTGTCATTATATTTATAGCTCTTATGCAACTATGAAACCAAAGCAGATTTATAAATTGTACTCAAATAAAACTGCGACCTAAACAGAAAATCAAATGAAAATTTAATTCGATGTGTCAGATCAAGCTGTTTTGGGAAAGCAAAACTGCCACTCTTAATGTGACAATGATACTGCTATCAGGCCCGGTGTTTTGAGTTTGACCCACTTGTACTGTGTGTGAGAAATGAATCAACCATTCACCATTTTTCTCTAGTTAAACACTGCAAAACCTTAATTTGGGCAGTAATATGAAGTACTTCAACCTTCATTTGGCCCCAAGGCATCATTTATTCAGTGTTTGTCTCTGGACTTTCCCTCATTAGCCCGAGGAAATTAAAATCATACTACCTGGAGCCCATGTAGTTGTTAACAAATGCAAATGTGGGCACTAAAATTTCAGGATACTGCTTGATTTTAAAGTGAAAATCCAGACAATCCAAAATATAATTATATTTAAAAATTTCAGTATTATTGAAATGAAAAGAGGAAAAATACACTTATAGAGATTTTGAAGTCCTACCCTAATATGTCTGAAGACCTTCACAGTCTCCAGCTGGAAACTCCAATGTTATCCCAAAGATGCTTTAGGTATTTAGGATGCTTCAAGTGATGAGACCTGAAGATCACCAGGGGAGGGGACCGTACTAAAGGCAGAGAAGGGTGAGGAGTCTGAAACAAGACATCCTAAAGACCAACAGTGATTGCGCTAAAGTTTAAGGTTGGCAGGGAATGGATGGGGGGTATTGCAGGGGATACTGTGGTGCTCCACCCAGATCCCCTCTTTAGGCAGCTGCTGGGAATATCTGGTGTTCATAGCTCACAGCTGTGTCCTCTGGGAATTACCCTCAGGGACAGGGAATGCCTCAGGACTGCCTTGCCCTACGTTACACTTTCTAGGGATCCACTCATAGCTGGTGACTGGCTGATGGGAGATATAAAGACCTCAATTTGGGACAACATTGAAGGGCTATCGGAGCTCCTGAGCCCTGTGTAGGATCAGCTGAGGCCTCAGTTGCAACTGTATTGTGAGTCGGCTTCTCCCTCTGCCCAATCCTGTCGTCCTCTCTCCTTTCAGGTGTATCTCCTGAGAGTTCTCCCCAGTAAAACTTCTGCATACAACTCCTTATCTAAGAATCTGATTCTAGAGAGCCCAATCTAAGACAGATATCCATGGGACCTGTGACAGAACAGATGGGAGTGTTCACTGCTGACTCTCCAGTGCTTAACGCAGTGCCTGGCACATAATAAGGATCAGTAAATACTTGTTGAGTGAATGATGGAATGATGGATTTGAAGAAGTCAAGGATGACTACCACAATTCTGGCTTTGAATATTGATTAGATGATGGGTCAATGGGGGGAATATGATGAATTTAGATATTATAGGTTCTCTGATTTTTGTTTATTGCTTGATCCCATGCTTTCTTCTTAGGCCTGGTTCCGTGCCCTCTCCCCCACCCCAGACTACACATCATGCCCCCTCCAAGTGTACTTTGTATAGTTTTCTTTAGGTTGCTAGTGTTTCAGGGAGTTGCAAATGAATTATGAGATGGTGTCAGTGAGACCGAGCTCTGTTGACTACTCCCTGACACCCCTGTCTAATAACCTATAGTTGAGATTCTAGGCGTTCTGTCTTCTTGCAGGCGCCTGTGAAGCGTGGCATGCACTCAGGAGTGATAAGTCCAGATTTAATGGGCCTCACTGCGCATCAATACATAAAATGACAATAATTAGATTGGATGAGGGGAGGAAATGCTTGGTTCTTTGATTGTTCCAAATTTCATTTCTGGAGGCGTCCAGGGAGTGCTTTCATGGTGGAGACGGGCATTACCATTTTAACGAGCCCAGTCTCCCTGTAGTTTATGGCTTCCTTTCACCCACGGCAAATCTGATGGGCAATTGCTTTCTCTCTTAAGGTGGCCTTTCTGGGATCCAAGATTAGGTCAGACACTCCTCCCCACTGTCAGGCAGCCTCATAAAGCTCCTTTCTTTAATTGGAATTCCAGGCCATTAAGTAGTGGCCTAATTTGCTGCCATGGACTGTTTCTCATATTAACTTTGCCAAAGGTAAGAAGCAAACCAGATTTGGGTATGGGTCTTCTCCTAAGTTATGTTTCTTAAAGGGTCGGATTTGCATTTCTAGAAGAGAGAATGGTTGAATATACTTTGAAGGGGAGAGGTTGAGGGGGTGGAGATACTTCAATAAAACATAGAATTATGGAAATATGGAGGTGGCTGGGCTCTTATAGGGAATCAGGTATCCCCTGCTCTGCACTTTATACATTATAATCCAGGGAGGTGAGGTTGCTAATATAAAGTTACAGAGTTAATTTAGGGCAGAGAGTTAAGCAGAACCTGGACCAACTAGCATTACCAAATAGGAAGGCTTTGTGGGAGTTGTGAGGTTCCCTGCATTACGTGCAGACCTGACTGTTTTGCTTGGCAGTAGAACAGCTGGGCAAGGGACTGAGGGGGAAAGTTAAGCTGTTGGTGCCAATTCCCTATTTATGATGTATGGATCACCTGACCAGGGCTGTCACCTTTCCCATACTAAGAGATGTCAGTGAATTGCATCTGCCAAACAAAATCTCAATCAGGAAATATACTTCCCAGGTTATCAGGACTAGTTTGAGAAGTGTCTTAGGCCAGTGGAATTGGAGTTTCTGATCAAATTCTGGACGAAGGCTAAGCTTTCCAAATAAGGGGCTCACAGAGGCCCCAGCCTACTATAATCTATGATTGTGGCCATTACTGATGCTCAGGCTTCCCACTGCAGGCTTCTGCCTGGAGTCTGCTTTTAAGATAGCAAGAGCTCTAGATGGCATTTGGTACCAGCCACTGCCTGCAGACTGTCACTCTGTGTAAATCTCTTAGTCCTGCTGGCTCCCTCAAACAAAGCTAATCTGCCATCTGACACCTGGGCTTGTCACCTTTAATTCCAGGCTTCTGAGCTGCTGTCTCCAGGGAAATAAAGGGAAGGATTTCTCTTTTGCCCTCACATACTCTTGACATCTATTATTCCACTCATGGGCTTCTGCCCGCAGAGGCACACAGCTGCACCTCTCTTTTCCGTTTAACAATGTAAAGCCATTCCTGAGTTTTTGACTTGCCCATTTTTCAGTTTTAATTTTTTGGGTAAAGGGTCCCTGTGGCAACAAATCAACTCCTTTTTGGAAGCTGTTTCTGTTAGAAAGTTTATGAACCAAGAGAGACATTGAAAAAGAAGCTCTTTCGTAATGGCAAAATTTCAGGTATTATGAGGATTCTAGGGGAAGTTTTTTGAGTCAGAGGACCTATTTCTAAGATGTCCTCTGCCTCTACTTTCACCCCTACGTCCCTAGCCTAGAGAGGGTGGGTTTGCTCTATCTTTCCCTCAACCTTTCAATGATTGGGCAGGTAGGTTGGCTGGTGATTGACCCAGTTTATTTAGGGGAAACAGCACAGCTGTTACATGATAGAGGGCCAGGTAGAGTATGTCTGTAAACTAAAGGATCCTCTGGGGGTCTTGTAGTACTTTGGTACAGAGGTTAATCAATACATTAAAATATGTATATAACAGAGAAAGGAAAAAAGTGTATAAATATGAATATATATACAGTCATGCACTGCACAATGACGTTTCAGTCAACAGCAGACTGCATATATAATGGTGGTCCCATAAGATTAGTACCATATAGCCTAGGTGTGTAGTCGGCCATATCATCTGGGTTTGTGTAAGTATATGCTACGGTGTTTGCAAAACAACAAAATCACCTAATGACATGATCTTAGAACATATCCCTGTCATTAGGCTGTGCGTGTATATATAGATAGATATATCTGTATCTCATGAGGTATATCTCATCATGAGAAGGTGCTATTGGTGAAGCTAATTTAGATGGCTGGTCAGGGAAGATGTGGCAATTAAGCTAAGATCCGAAAGATGAAGAGGAGTTACTTAGGTCACGAGAGGGAGGAAGAGGAAGCAGGAAGAGCAGCCCAGGAGGCGGAAACAGCATGTGTGAGGGCCTTGTGATAGGACGAGTTTGGATATTTAAAGGTACATAGTGAGTCCAGTGTGATGGTGGGGGGATGAGATTGGAGAGGGAAGCAGAGGCCAGATCATGCTGAGCCCTGCAGGCAGGTGAAGGATATTGGGTTCAAACCAAAGCACACTGGGAAGTCTTTGAAAGTTTTAAGCCTGAAGGTGACCTGAACTCTCTAGTTGCAGCAGGGAGAATGGATTATAGGGGCAGACATGGAAGGAGGAGTATTACTTAGGAGCTTGCTGCAAAAGTCTGGAGAGAGATGTTGCTTGTGATGGAGGTGGAGGGAAGTGGACTGATTCAAGAGAAAATTTGAAGGTAGAATTATCAATTACTGAACCTACTAAGTGTTATTAATTTTTTCCTTTTACTTTTTTTATTTTTAACATACAATAAAATTGACTTTTTTTAGTGTACAGTTCTAGGAATTTTAACACCTATAGATTCATGTAACTAGCACCATGATCAGGATTCAGAACAGTTCCATCACCCCCAAAAAACTTCCTAGTGCTATTCTTTTGTAGTCACACTCTCTTCCTCCACATCTAACAGAACTAGAAGAAAAAGAGTGGGAACCTGAACCGAGACAGACCTGTTACTATCCATTTATATCCCAATTGTGTTACTGATCGTCATTCTATACTCAGGAGCCATCTAACCAGGCCCAGCGTTTCCCAGAGGGTTATTGCAACCTCTTGACCTTTCGCAGGCTGCCTAATGCAGTGTGCTGAGTCTCTGTCTTAGTAGGCACAGGAGATGCAGGGAAAGTCTATAGGAATCACTTGAGCTCACCAAAAATTTCCACATTCTGAGATATATTCACAAAATCGGTAATGAGGGAGGGTAATCTATTTTTAGGCACATAAATAATTTAGGTCAGAATATTCCAGGTAGCATCGCATTATAGCTGAAAACAAATCTCGATTTGGATGGTTATAAAATGATTTCAATAAACATCATTGCTAAAAGCATAAGCATTTTAATTAGCTCATCCGTAACTCCACAGGGCCTGCTGAGATATAAATATACATATATATCCATATTATAGATTCTTGTGAATATATTTCTTATTAGTTGCATCTCTCTCTCCTCCTTTCCCATTATTGTTTTGTCACAAAATGTCTTCTATCTTTTGAGTGAAAGGAGAGTTCTGTTTACTTGTATTCTGAGGTCATGGAAAATGGAAGCAATTATTTTTTCTGGAGAGGGAGGAGGTTCCAGGATGGCTCACACTCTCTCAATTCACAAAAGAACTTCCAATATCACTTCATCTAGAGTTGCAATTTCCTTGTTCCCGGGTTCCAGTGAGGAGCAGATGAGTTGACTGAGTCTTGTCATGGTAAAGGCACTCGAGTGCAGGGAAATGCATTACAGGTGAGCAGCTGAAAGGGGAGATGGGGAAGAAGGGGAGAAACCCTTTCTTAGTTATAGAAGCCTAGGCTTAGTTATGGGTGAGGATTTTCTATCCTTTTTCTCACTGGGTCTTCTCAGGAATGCTGTGAGACAGGCTGTGACTTCCAGCCTCTGCAGATGGGGAAATAACTTTCCATGGTCATATGGTTGTGCCTTGAGTCTAAAACTCAAGCTTGGGAAAGAAGATGAGCTCTACGAGGGGTCAGCAGTATCTTGGCCTACAGTGACTCTTGAAGGTGCACTAGGAAGCTGAGGGATCCTAGCAAGAAAGATGGAGAAAAAGAAGGAAATGCAAGGCAAAAATAAAAATTAGAGGCAGAAATGGAAGGGAAACGATAGCAACCTTGATATCTGTACCAGTGAGAACATGTGCAAGACACTTTGGAATTTGCAAAGTTCTTTCATATCCACTGACTCTCATGATGTGGGAGGCAGTGGTGGAAAGAACTCAGGTTTTGCAAATAGACACACTCTGGTTTGAGGCTCATTTCTGAGTTACAGCTGAGCAAGGTGTATGGTCTGAGAAATGGTCCTACCCCAGATTTGAGATTGACCTTTGTTTTGCTTGTCCATTGCTGTGTAACCCACCACCCCAGAACTTAGTGGCTAACAGCAATCACAGTTTATTTCTCATGATCCGTGGGCTGACAAGACAGTTCTCTTGCTTCATGTGATATAAGCTAGGGTACTAGGATGGCTAGTAGGTCCAAAATAGCATCACTCACATGGCTGAGAATTTGTGCTGCCTGCTGATTGAAGGCTCAGCTGGGGTTGTTGGCTGGGGGCTTCCATTCTTCTCCATGTGGGCCTCTGCACATGGCTGCTTGGGCTTCCTCACAGTGTGGTGGCTGGGTTCTAAGATAGAGTGTTCCAAGCCTCAATGTGCAAGTACTTATTAAGCCTCCACTTGCGTCATGCTTGCTAATGGACAAAGGTAATCACATGGCCAAGTTCAGAGACAATGTGGGAGGGTGCTACACAAAGACATAAATACTGAGAGGTGTGGTTTGTTGGGGGCCACCAAAATGATAGTAATAGTGACAATCTACTACCATCTCTAAGAACCTGCTTTGCAACCACAGCACACGAAATACTGTCCATGGCTCAGCCCCACTCTGAAGCCCCAGCTTCATGCCCCAGCACAATTTCTTTGCCAAACTCTGTTAGAATGTTCCTTCTGATATGAGTCATAACTGGCCTGCCACATTTACCCATTGGTCTTGGTTCACTTTGTGCAGGACGCTGCCAGGCATTATGAGCAATATAGAAGAAATACGAGCCCTGTTCCTGTCTTAAGAAGTCAGCTGGCCAAATGGTGAGATAAAATTAGTACACGTGAGAACAAGAAAGAGCATATTGGCAAGGGAGGGATAGAAATTCAGAGAAGGGAGAAGTGAAAAAGAGAAGAGAAGAGAGACATGAAGGCTGGAGTAGGTGGAGAGGATACTTTTCTCCCTTTCACCCCACCCTCCCTCCCTTCCCTCTTTTTCCCTTCCTCCTTTCTATTCTCATATTCTATACCCAAATTCTTCTGATCCTGAGGTGGGGGATCTTCCTAAGTTGAAAGTGAATCAGGCTCATCTACTGTATTAGTCATCTATCGCTGTGTAACAAATTATCCTAAAACTTTATGGCTTAAAACAGCATTAAATATTTATCTTTCATGATTTCTATGGGTCAGGAATTGAGGAGTGGCCAAGCTGAGCAGTTCTAGATCAGAGTCTCTCATGAGGCAGCCATCAAGATGTCATCTGGGGCTGAGGTCATCTAAAGGCTTGACTGAGGCTGAAGGATCCACTTCCAAGGTGGCTCTGGCAATTGGTGCTGGCAGTAGGGGGAGGCCACATCCTCTCCAGGAGGGCCTCTGCACAGGGTGCTTGAGTGTCCTCATGACACAGAGTCTGGCTTCTCCCAGAGCAAGCAAACCAAGAGAGTAGGAGCCAGGTATGAGCTATCCTTTTATGACCTACCCTCAGAAGTTACATAGCATCACTTCTGCCTCAGTCTGTTCTTTAGAAGGGAAGCCCCAAGTGTGGCCCACTTTCAAGTGGAGGAGAATTAGCCATCACCTTCTTAAGGGAGTAGCGTCAAAGAATTTGCAGACACTTTAAAACTACCATGTCTCTATTTCAAGGGTTCCTCCTGAGGTCACTCAGCATGTTCTTTCCCCCTCTGGTAATTTCTGAGGCAGGGACAGTCCCCATGATGGTGATAAATAACTTAAGGGAATGCAGAAGACAAATGATTTCTCAGTGACCAAGTCCTCGTTCCCCTTTGTAAGGAAGTTCTCTTCTCACATAGGCTATAGCTAACGCTGACCGTAGCAAGACTGTAGGATGGCTCTCAAAAGCCAAAATGGTTTTGAAAGGACAAAGAAGATTTGAGTGAGAAGATGGCTAGGAGAGACCATTGTCAGTCAGGCAAATCCTGAAGGCCGTTGTTCCCTTCTGTCTAGTCAGGGGACCATGCCCTTTTGAAGGTGAACTTTCTGTGACTGTCCCTTTGCTTTCCTTGAAAGGAAGTGTATTTACACTGTGTGCTTATTTTTTCCTTCCCTTCATCTGCTCTCTGCGGAATTCATTATCTCTGATTTAGTAAAGTGCATTACATACCCAAGGAGTCAGTTTAACTAATTCCAGCTCATCAGCTAATATCATTCTCCTCTCTAGCTACTTCCCTTGGAGGAATCTGCACAGATTAGATATGACCTGCTGCTGTGAAAAATACTAAAAGGAGAAAGGTGAAAACTGGAGTAGGGGTCCTCAACTCTTGGAAGGAATTATCTGGGATATTTAAGGAATGGGTTTTGCCTTTTTGGGTTGTTGTCGTCACTTTCTCTGTTCAGATTTTCCACTGGGACTTCTCTTAGAGCTGGCCTTGCTCGGGCTAGGTTCTGCCTGGCCAGCTTAGTTGTATGGAATGACAGGCTTCAGCTCAGTGTCTTGGTTTGAGTCTGGTTACAGCACTAGGCAAACACTAGGCACACAGGGGACACTCAGTAGATGACTCTGGAATGAGCAGGTGGGATAGGGTTTGGGAAGCAGAACAAGGCTTGGACGGAGTGCTGACTTGAGTTCTAGCTCTTGATCTGTTGCTCAGCATCCCAGCACTTGAGTCCCATGGCTTGACTTTCATTTCCATGAAATGGGAGGGGCAGAGGTAGGTTGGGGATAATAGGCATTTCATGGTTCTGGGATATTGCCGTGTTTTGGAGGAATTAGAATTGTAGTCACCAGATGTGGCAATATCTAGACAGATGCTTTAGCTCAAGACCAGCTCTATGCTGGTGTGATAACATAGATGGGAGACAGAAGCCCTGTGGGACCTGATGCAGGTCAAAGACTCTCTCTGGACCACACTTGACTTGTCTCTAGAATAAAGAGGAGGTAGCTGCTCTTCTGGCTCTAGGTCCCCTGCTTCCAAGTGTTTCTTCCATCAGCAGCTGTACTGAGATAGGATCCTATTGATCACATTGGTGATAGAACACACTCAGCATGTCCTGGGGATGCTGGGGACTCTTGTTTCCTGAAGCAGCCTGTCAAGATGGTGAGATAGAGCCTCCTTCTTTTCAGTCATGAACTCTGTAGTTTGAGAATGAGCCAAATTTGGGCGTTCCAGGGGCTATTGATTTTGAGTCTTTTAGAATTGGAGACAATTTTTTTAGATAATTGAGTACAACTCCTTCATTTTTCTCATGAGTCCTAGAGAGGTGAAATGAACCACAATTTAGCAAATTAATGGTCAGGCTCAGACTCTGGTCATTTTTAATTGCAAGTTTCCTCCTATACTAGGCTTACTTATACCCTCAAGAAAAAAAAACAAATCAAAATTCTATAGATTTCCAAGGCCAATATTAAGTAAGAGGTTGTCTGAGGCCTAGCACAGTTCCCATCACATAGTAGGTGCCCAATAAATACTGGTCAAAGAAGTGAATGTGTGAAGGTCTATGAGATAACTTCCAATAGTAAGGTCTAGGATTTGTCTCGTGGATTCCAAGTTAGCAACTATTCATCCTCATCCTCTGCGCCCTCTCCTTTGAACCTGACTCTTTCTGTAAATATTCAGAGATGTTTTCCTTTTGTTTATTTTATAGACCATATTCTTATCTCAGTCCCTTTGTCTTATAATGACAAGACCTAGATACATGGATATTATGGCTCATGTGCAAAAACTGGGTCACTTTCAAACTGATTTATGGGACTAGTCCAAGGGCAGGTATATGTAAAGTCTTGATTCAGGATTTAAAAAGAAGCTTGCAGGTAGAAAATGATGTACTTTATTGATTTAGGAAACTGTAATGTCAAAAGTTATTTACAAAAACCTCACTCCTTTTGTATTCTTAAAAACGCATTTTCACTGTTATTAATTTACTACTTGTGTCCTCAATAAGGGTATTACAAATTTAATTGATTTTGAACTCACTGATTTTGAAGTTAATGAAATTGTTTATTTCAGTAACTTCACTTTCGTGATATAAATCCCAAACTGGTTTGCCTAACAGCTGAAGGGGCTAAAAATAAGAGATGTCAGTTCTCTGGAAGTTTTCCAATTTTGTATCCTGGATAAAATACCTGTTCAAGAAGTCATTCTGGCTTCTTCTTTTGAAAGATGTTTTCTTTATGACTCCATATTTGTCTTATTATTTAAGAAGAAATTGAGTCCCTACTTTGCTTAAACAACACTTGGTGACTTCCTTTGCCCCCATGAGAAGCCTCAAATGTTCAGCATGGAATTCTCAGCTCTCAACGATCTGGCTGCCAACGTGTCTCCTTTTCCATACTCCTTCTTACTGCTCCTGCTACACACTGCTTGCTCCTTGTCCCTCAACTATACCAGAAACTTTAATAACAGTGTTATTACTATCTATTGTTGCATAACAAGTTACCCCAAATCTTTAGGTATTATTTCATGGTTTCTGTGGGTCAGGAATCTGGGCCTGGCTTAGCTGGGACTTCTGCTTTAGGGTCTCTGCTCTCACAAGGCTGCAATCAAGGTGTTGGCTGGGACTGCAATCACCTCAAGGTTCAACTGGACCAGGATCTGCTTCCAAGCTCATTCATGTGGTTGCTGGCAGGATTCATTTCCTCTTGGACTCAGCTCTTTTTTGGCTGTTGGCCTGAGATCGCTTTTGGTTCCTTGCCAAGTGACCTTCTCATCAAAGAGAACATGCAATGAGAGCAAGAGCGAGCGAGCATGTGAGAGACTACCAACAAGATGGAAGTCACAGTCTTTTGTAACCTAATCACAGAAGTGACATCCCATTACCTTTTTGCTGTTTCTATTGGTTAGAAGCAAGTCACTAGATCCAGCATGTCCCAAAGGGGAGAGGGTTACACAAGGTCAGGAACACCAGGACATGGGGATCATTGGGAGCCATATCAGAAGCTGCTGACTACAAATAATATTTCACCTCCATTCTAGGACTCAGAAAGGTTAAGTAACTAGCAAGTGGCAGTGGAAGGATTTGAGCCTGGTTGTCAGGCTTCTAAGCCTTGGAACAGGAGCTGACTTCCTCATTTCTCCGTTCTTTGAGCACGCCACAGGCTGTGTGACATAGGAGCCTAGAGGGAATTGAGTAACAGCTAAATGAATGAATGAGTGGATGCAGACCTGGGTCACACAATTGCTGCTTTTGTCCAAACACTGGTCCTAGTTCTTGATCCAGTCTAAATAATAAATAATTACTGCGTGGTTAGATAAAGCTGAATTATATTTAATCATTGAGGAGAGCTCTGAATTTCAGGTGCAGGAACCAAGAGAGAAGATTGAGTTTTGTGAATTGTTCTCATGTGGTACCAAGCAGACTTCATTACTACTGAGAATTTCAAAAGGATATCCAAGAAATTAGAATGCCAGAACCCAGGAAGAGATATTATGGAGTTGTAAGAGAGACAGCCACAAATTTGAGAGGAATATTAGAATAGTATTTGGAAAGTGGAATAAGTAGCTAACTGTTGGCAGCGTTTTTAATCAGACTTCCTTTTCTTAAAGATGAATGAGATTAAAGCTAGCAGGCAAATGACTAGCTGGATCAGAGATAAACTGGTGTTATACCTGTGGCAGAATGGATTAAGAGAGCACAGGCAAGTGGGGACTGGGTACAAAGAGATGGCTCTTCCTGAATCCTGCAGATCTTGACTCAATAGTGGTTTTTTGCATTTTTTCACTTTCAGGATTCATTGAGGTGTTTGGACTCCTGTTGGAATAGGGCAGGTGGACCCAGATGTCATGGCTAATAGGTAAATCTATCCTTATAGAGGCCCAGTGAAACTCAGAATTTGAGGATGTTAGAGCACTGGGCAGTTTATAAAGTGCTTTCTCATGGGATCTTATTTTTGTCTTATAATGAACCTCTGAAGTGAAATTGTCAAGAAGACTGGACAGACCTATCACTTGACTAGTCCGTTGTCTCCCTATGGGAAAATCATCATAAGTTTTCCCAGTGAGAATGGACCACAATTCTAGTGCTTAATGGCATCAGGCTAATAGTTGGGCAGCCATTGGGCTGGTGGACTCTTAGGGCCAGGGTCTCTGCTTGTGATATGGGCTGTCAACTGTTGTCTCTCTGAGTCTGACTTTCCTGGTTTCTAAGTGGAGTTCCCTCCCCTTTCTGATGGACACTTCTTTTGTTGATGTTGTTGTTGGCGTTCTGAATTAATACCATGGATACAAATGAAGCTAATTTGTTTCTCTCTTTGCAGCTGGCACAGGAAACATTTTGTCTCTGTGGTGCCATTTGCACAACCGACCCCATACATTATTTATTGGTTTTATAATTTAGCCCAGCCTTTCAGATGCCTGCAGGATGTCACATGAGCATTTTTTCTCCAGTTTATAAATAAGGGAACGAGGCTTAGAGAAGTCAGTACAGGGATTTTCCAGGGTCACATAGTCAGTAAATGGGAAACTCAGACGTAGGTTTTCTGACTCCAAACTCTGAGTTCTCTCCACTCCCACTCCTGGCCCGGTGCTGGTTCCTCACAGAGTCACAGTCAGGGGACTCCCATTGTACTTCCCCTTTTATGGTACAGTCGCTTCTGGGATGTGCTGTGTTGTTGGATGAGGTTTGGTCATGATGATAGGGGAAGCTTAAGAGAAGCTGAACAGAGAAGTAAACCTAAAGAAAGGAAGAACCAAGCCAAGCAGGAGTATGGAGTGTTGTGTTCCTTCTCCAATCTTGGGAAAAAATGAGTGATTTAGTGATAAGGGGGACTTGAAACACAGGTGCAAAAATGGATGATGCCATGACCTATCCCACTCTCTGGTTCTATTCCTGGGATAGGTTGGCCACATCTTTTTCCATTATCTTTTCTTCACTGGAGCATCTCTCTGCCTAATGGATGGCTGCTTGGCTGGGTGATAGAGGCTGTTGTTCTGCCGTCAACAACACTTAGAGGTAAAGGGCTTGGCAAGAGGCAACTGCTGCCCCTAGAGGTCTGGAACACAAGCAGGAGTGGCCCCTACTATGGCATGCACTCTGATTCATTTTCAATCTAAAAATAAAGTTTGGTCAACAGATTAAATATGTAATTAGAAATGATGTGTATGCCATTCAGACAGAACATCTTCTGGAACACTCTCTATTGTCTCTTTCCAC
This sequence comes from Diceros bicornis minor, assembly GCF_020826845.1. Classification (NCBI taxonomy): domain Eukaryota; kingdom Metazoa; phylum Chordata; class Mammalia; order Perissodactyla; family Rhinocerotidae; genus Diceros; species Diceros bicornis. The sequence goes on from NC_080741.1 coordinate 37,655,901, forward strand.
CTCCACTCATGCCCGAGGGCCTTTTTGGGGTTCCCAAACCCCTAAAGATAGCCTCTTGGACCCAAAAAGCCTTGCTCTACTAGAGTGTTCATCGTTGTCTGCCTTGGCCATGGCAGGTTCTCCTCCTCTCCCACTAGCTGGAGAGTGAGTGAGTGAGAGTCTCAGATCTCATCTCACCTCCAAGGAGCAGGGAGAGGCAGGAATCATCTCATAGCCGGGGTCTCGTTAGCTCATTCCTGCTGCGCAACACATTCAAAACAACCACAAAAGGTGAAATTAACTCTGCAAGGCCAAGATCCAGATTTATAACAGACATTTGGCAAATCTTCACTGAGCCTATACCATGGTTAGGCTCTTGGGCTCGGCAGGTACCATGGGGGAATAAAAGCATGTAGTCAAGCCCTCAAGCACTGTACCTGGACCTGAGAGGCTCCCAATGAGACCAGCTCCTTTCCTCCCTCCCTGATTCTGAGGAAAAGTCGTGGATGCCTGGCCTAAGGTGGTGATATGATGTGGAAATTGTCAGTGTCCAGAGCAGACGTGCAGGGAAAGGCAGGGTGAAAGTTCCCTGGGGCAGCGTGGGCAATAAAGCAATGACATTGCTGCCCACTGGACTTCACCACAGCCCTCCGAACCCAGATGACCTTCTTCTGCCTTTCTCTAGAGGACCTGTCTCGCTGCTTTCCCAGGGAACCACAATTCCTCTGCACTGGGTGGTTAATTTGTCTGTATTCCAGCATTTCAGTTTCACCACTGCACTTCATTTACAGCACCGCTTAAGTGTTCCAGAGGGCCTCTGCATAGCCATCTAGAGAGTCTGTCCACAAAAAGGAAGCTATTCTAGTCTTTGCCTCCCAGGATCTCACTGCATTCTGCTGGCCTATTGATTAGGAACCCTGGGAGGCTTCTGACTTACACTTTGATGGGAGACAGAATGGAAAGTGTCATCAGGGGGACTGGCTTGAGATAGGATGACCAGAAGGCACATAAAGACAGCTTGAGACAATTTGGCTTCTTTCATAATCCCATGTGCTCATCCAAAGATTGAGATGGGACCTACTGACGGGCAAGTCAAAACCTTTCTAAAGAGATTCTGAATAATATCTCTTTACAGACTGTACTATAGAAAAACATTCAGAGAGAAATCACTCATTGTTTCTAATTAAACTTAAAGGGCTCTTTCTGGGGTTATAAATAAATTTTTCATCACTCACTTGAAGGTAATAAAGCTTGTAAATTTTGTGCTCTAAAGTTTGATGTCCCAGCTTGCCTTTTTCTGCAATCCAGCTTGTGTCTGGCTTTACCTTACCCACCATCAGTTGGTGTGTATTTAAGGAATAAAAATAATTTTAATATTTGTCAAGGTAAAATATAATTAGGTTGGTAAATCTGCTGTTTGAAAGGGCGTGAGCAAAATCCCCAGAATAAATAGGAATTATTTCTGGATTGTCTTCTGTTTTTCAATTATTTCTATTATCTATCTCTTCTATTATCATGGGTAACCAGAAGTTGATATTTTCAAAAAACCAAACCAAAACATAGCAAAAAAACCCTCCACAGCTAGGGGACAAGGTAGGAGGAAAAAATGTGAATGAACCATATAGGTGCTTTGTCCATCGTTAGTCTGTCCGTCCGTCCATCCATCCATCCATCCATCCATCCATCCATCCATCCATCCATCCATCCTTCCATCCATCCAGTATTTAGTGTGCCTACATATGCAAGGCATGAGCTTGAATATGGGAGCTGCATATTAGAGTAAAAATCTCATAGACTTTAAAGCCACACTGCCCTGAGTTATAATCCGAGCTGTAAATTTATGCTGGTTGTGTGATCTACAAAGCTCACAATCTCTGCAGTCTCATGTGGCTCATCTCTATAACACGTTTCCAAATCCCTCCCTCATAGGGCTGTTATGTGCCTGGAACAATACCTGATACCTAAGGGTTCCATAAATACTAGTTGTTTCTCTTGTTTTATCTTCTTTATCTAGTTCCTGATTAACTGATATGCACCTTTAAGAAAAGTCAATTTAGAATGGAGCTCACCATGACCTTCCCATTTTGACATTTTGTTAAGAGAAGTAATTGAAGAAAATTACAGTAAACAATATGGCAAATAAGAGAGCCCAAGGCATCTTGAATGTTAATGTTTTCCAAGGATTTCTCAGTTCCTCAGAAGACGATACTCAAGCGTTTAGACCTGGAGCATCCTGGGAACTTGGCCAAGCCAAACATCCCTGAGATGCCATCTGTGCATTCCACTACACTGGGCTGGTCTTGTACAGGATCTCCGTTATGCTAGATGGAGCTGCCTTGGGGAGCTGCCATCCCACTAGGTATGTGGAATCAACTTCAGCAACAGGTGTGGTTTCCCATTCCCATCCCAGAATCTATCAGGACTAATCTCATCATGCCACCCAACTGGGTTTACCTCAGTGACTGCTAAATGCCTGAGCTCCCTGGCATTCTATCCTCAGTTGGACTTTTATCCCTGCTGGTTCCGTTCATCCTGTATTCCAGTGTTTCTCAACCAAGGGGTCCTAGCACTATTGACATTTTGGGCTGTATAACTCTTTGTTATGCGGGGCTATTCAGTGCATGTTTAGCAGCATTCACCAGATACCTCTATTCACCAGATGCCAGTAATACCATCTTCGTCATGACAACCAAAAATATCTCCAGATATTTCCAAATGTTCTTAGGAGACAAAATTGCCCATGATTGAGAACTGCTGCTCTAATATAACCTACACTTTCCATTGTGCCCTCTTAAAGTGTCATCAGGAAACTTATCTACCTTCTCTAAATTTTCCTGTCTCCTTTCTCTAATTGAAACTTGGCTGTCTCAAATGGAGCCTGTTTCTTCTCCCTCATCTTACCTACCTAAATAAAGGCTAGGAGGTGAAATAGGTGTCTTCCTTGCTCCCCATTGCTGCATTGACACAAGCATTTTTCATTCTGCCCACAAAAATCTGCCCCTTTGAAGCTCCTGCCATCTGATAATGCTATTCTTTCTTATTCCCTGATGCATCATCCACTGACTGCCCCCTCTTTCTTCATCATTCATGGGAGAATTCAGTACCTGGTTTACTTTCTTATTCTTCTAAACACTGTCATCATTCTCAGTGTCTTTAGCATCCATATTGATGACTCATCCAATACCATGGCTCCTTGGTTCCCAATCTCATCTTCACTGAACTTTTAATTTTTCAAATAAATAATGGAACATTGGTTACTTGCCAGACACTATTCTAGATTCAAGGGCTACAGGAGTAATGGGATAGACATGATCTCTGCCCTCATGGAATTTACATTATAAGGGTGGAGAGGTGCAAACAATAAGTGAACAAACAAGAAAATTTCATTTTGATAGTTGCTATTAGGGGAATAAACAGGCTATTTGGATAGGGATTAATAAGGTTGAAGGGATGAATTTGCATAGGAGGGTGAATAAAATTCTCTCTGACTTGGTGAAATGTGAGTTGAGACTTGAAAGATGAAAAGGGGTTGACCATGCAAGGAGCCAGGAAAGGAACAATTCAGGAAGAAGAAACCAGAAGTCCAAAAAGGCTTTGGAGTGGTAATAGAGAATGGAATGTTCAAGGAATAGAAAGTTGGCATGAGTGGCTGGAACGGTGAGTGGAGAGGGTGGTACTGGATGAGATGAATTTGTGAGGTGCATGTGGTGCCTTTGTTGATTTGGTTGTTTGTGCCTTATGTGCACAAAATTGAGTTCATCATTCTCCTCAGTTTATTATACCCTATCATTACTGGTCTGTGGCTGCTCTCTTTTAAATTTTTAAATATATTATTTTCCCATTTTATCTTCAATTTCCAATCCAATTTCCCTACCTCCCATATACCTCCATTTTTGTATATTTATCTTTTGTATATATTCTTCCATTCTACTTTCCATACATCTATTTACATACGTGTATCCATGTTTGTTATATTTTAAAGTATTTGAATTAATGGTATTGTGCAATGGATCTTGCTCTGTTCTTTTCATTTTTCATTTCAACTTAAGTTTTTGAGATCTCTCCATATTGCTATGTGTATCTTGTTCATTTCTTCTGCTTGCTGCATAATATTCCACCATACATCTCTACATCTTTTAATTATCCATTTCTCAATTTGTAGCCACCTAGTTGTTTCCAGTTATTTACCACCATAAACAACACTATTCGTGTGCTTCCCAGTGAGAGGACACATTCTTTGAGATGTGTCCCCAAAAGTGGGAATGTTGGATCGTAAAATATGAGCATTGTTTAATTTCACTAAATACTGCTAGTTTGATCTCCCAAATTCTATACCAGTGGACACTCTCATTAGCAGTGCATAGTTTTCTATGTATTTATCATCCGTTCAACTTAAAACCCTCCCACACTTTATCCTCAGAATGCTCAGCCACATTAGTTGTTCTATCAGTTTTCCCTTCCTGAAGAAATATCTTCAAATTTTCTCACCCGTTCCAGACTGAAGTGGTTGCTCTCCAGGACTACTGTGCAGCTGTCATCTTGGGATCTCCCCTCACCATCACCTTGGGGATTTCCTTTCCTTCTCTCTTATGTTTCTGGGTTTTTATGTCTCCCTCTTTCTTGGCATACTTTCTTGTTTTTGTGGAGCACATGCTCTAGTAGCTTTCTGAGAAATGATAGAAATTTTACTGAGAGTGCTCCATTGTCTGAAAATGTCTTTATTTTACCTTCATATTTAATTAAAAGTTTGGATATAAAATTTTTGGTTGGAAACATTTCTCTCACAATCCTGATGGCATTGCCTATTGAATTCTAGCTTCCAGTGTTGCTGTTGAGAAGTTCAATGCTATTCTGATTCTTGATGCTTTGTATATAATTTTTTTTCCTACTCAGGAACTTTAGCATCTTCTCTTTGTCCCCCATATTCTGAAATTTTAAAATGATGAGTCTCAATGTGGGTCTATTTTTATCTCTTTTGCTGAGTACTTTGTGAGCCTTTCAATTTGGAAATGCAAATCGTTCAGTGCTGGGACATCTTCTTGAATTGTTTTACTGATGATTTCTTTCCATTTGTGTTCTCTGTTCTCTCTTTCCAGAGTGCCTGTGGTTTGGAATTGAACCTCTCATCTTCTCCATATCCTTTTTTTTTCCTCTACTACCTGGGAAGTTTCCTCAACTTTATCTGCCAACACTTCTAGTGGGTTTTTCATTCCTGTTGTCATATTTTATTTTCCAAAGGGCTCTTTTTTTGTTCTCTGAATATTTTAGAATGGAGTCTCTTCTTATTTTGTTGATATTTTCTTTATAGGTATTTTCTCTGATGTTATTAATGATAGCTTTTAAAAGTTTTTATCTTCCTGCATAAAAACTCTCTTTGCTGTCTCTATTTTTCCTCTGTATGTTTTATTTTTTATTATTCATTTTAGAAGCTTTCCTCAAATATATTGTTATCTTTGGTTGTCTGTTGGTAACTAAGAGGAACATCAAAAAGCTCATTTGAAGCTCTGTGTCGCCATTCATGGCTTTCACCATAGGGTGAAAACTGTACCGTTTCACTGGGGAACTCCCAATATCAGCATCTTTAGATTTTTTCTGTTAGGCTGGCCAGATTCCTCGGAGAAGCTGTTTTAGTCTCCTGGTTGGAGGATTTAGCCTGACTGACAGTATCCAGGGAGCTGAGGCAGGTTGAGAAGTCTGGGGAAGGAGGGTGAAGTTTCAACAGTCAGTGTGGATCTTTTAGTATTTTTGGTACTGTATGTTTGTCTCCCAACTGTCCTTGGTGTAACCCAATCCAGAGATCTCTACTTTTATCCTCTTTAGAGCTTTGATTCTCAAAGTATGATCTGTGGACCCTTAGGAGTCACTAAGACCCTTTCAGGGCATCAGCAAGATTAAAACTACTTTCATAATAATACCAAGACTTCATTTGCCTTTTTCAGTCTCATTTTCTCATGAGTATACAGTGAGGTTTTCCAGAGGCTGCATGATGTGTGATATTGCAAGAAGTTGAATGCAGAAGCCCAATAGAAGACCAATTATCTTATATTAAACCAGATATTAAAGAGATTTGAAAAATGTAAAACAATGCCACTCTTCTCACTAATTTTTTTGATTTAGACAATATATTTTTCATAAAATATGTTATTTAAGTTAATGTATAATTACTATTTATTACCGTTATTTTAAAAATGAATAAAGAAATAGTTTTAAATGACTCAGTTTTAATTTCTCACGTGATAAATATCAATATATGTAATTGGCATAAAATATTTTTGGGGGTCCTCAATAATTTTGAAGACTGTATAGTTGTCCTAAGACTAAACATTTAACAACCGTTGCTCTAGAGAATGGCCAGATGAACTTGGGGAGAGATCTGAGGATTCTAACCCTTTTTTGAACATAAAATCCATTTGCTTTTCTTCTCTCTTTTATCCCTTCCTTTCAGAGGTTCCTGCACAGTAGACAGCAAAGCAGAGAGACAGACAGAGCCTGTGTCCCTAAAGACATTGTTAAGCTGATGAATCAACCAGCCCCAAAGGCTGATCTACCTCTGGAGATGCTTCTTGTTATGTGAGATAATAATTTTCTTTGTTTGGTTTGAGGTGGTTGTTAATTGCAGCTGAACACCTAACGGAAGCCAACAGAGGAGAGTGTTTCAATAAGCCAGGAGCGATTGACTCTGTAGATGATGAGCACTGAAGGTTGTCCTAGGATTTGCCTACACAGAGGCCATAGGCGACCTTCGCAAGTCATTTTCAGTGGAGTGGTGATGGTGCAAACCAGATTAGCATGGCTGCTGGCATATCCCCTCTCCTGCTTTTGTTCCTTTTTGTCTCTATTATCTTGCTTCTCTACCAGACTGCAAAATGTTGGGATTCCTCTCAGCTTAGTCTGGGCTTTCTTCTCCTCTCTTTTTTTTTTCCTTGATGTCATCCATTCCCATAGGTCTAAATGTCATTTTATGCTGGTGTTGCAGCAGATTTATATTTCTCTCTGCGTTCCAGATTCACATGTCCAACTGCTCACCTGACATCTCCAGTGTCATGTCAGTGTCATGTCATCTCCTAGACATGTCAAATTTAACCTGCCCAAGCAGATGTCTGGATGTGCCCCCGACCAGCCGTCTCCCTTCCCTCAGCTGTCTCTATCTCCATTCACAGCACTCCCGTTCACCCAGCTGCTTGAGCCAGAAGCCGAAGTGTCACTCTTGATCCCCCTCTTCCCTTCACTCCCTGTTTCTGATCCATTAGGAAGTTTTATTTTATTTTTATTTATTTTTTTGTGAGAAAGATCAGCCCTGTGCTAACATCTGCCGATCCTCCTCTTTTTTTGCTGAGGAAGACTGGCCCTGGGCTAACATCCATGGCCATCCTCCTCCACTTTATATGGGACGCTGCCACAGCATGGCTTGCCAAGCGGTGCGTCGGTGCGCGCCTGGGATCTGAACCGGCGAACCCCGGGCCGTTGCAGCGGAGCTTGCGTATCTAAGCGCTTGTGCCACCGGGCCGGCCCCCACATTAGGAAGTTTTATCGATTCAATATGCAAAACAACTGGGGCCCAGTCTTCTCTCCTCGTCCAATGCCATCTTCTTGACCCATATCACTAACATTTCCTGCCTGTATTCCTGCAAGAACCTCCCAGCTGGCCCTGCTTCATTCTTGCTCTCCTCTGCTCAGCAGTCAGACTGCTCTTCTAACAAAATACAACATAGTTCACGGTACTCTTCCTGCTTTAAATCTTTCAACTGCTTTCACTTCTATAATAAAATCCAGACCACTTCCTGTGACGTAGAAGGCCCTGCATGCTCTGGCCCTGGCCATTTCCGTCAGCCTTATCATAGATGACTGTTGTCCTTGCTCACCTCAATCTCTCTCTGCTGGTCTTTTAGTTTCTTGAACAGTCTGCATACTCTACTTTGGTGGTCTTCTTGCCTATCGCTGCTTGGATAGCTCCTTCAATTTCTTTAAATGTCACCTTAAATGTTATTTCTTCAGCAAGGCGTTTCCATCTATTTTACCTAAAGTCGGCTCCCATGTGATATTCTCCTACTCAGCTCTTAGTTTTGTTTGATTTTTTTAATTTAATGTTTTTTGTTTCATAGTGAATGCACAGCAGAGAGGGTCTCACATTTGCTGAATGCTCTCTGTTGAAAGATAGTTCCCATAATGACCATGGCTCCCTTATAAAACGTGAGGAATTTACTTCTTAGAAGAGTTCAGTAACTCTTAGTAACCCAGGGAAAAAATAACAGGAAAAACACCGGAGACCGTACTGACTCTTGGAACTCCAGAATAATTATTCTTGAACTTTTCCAACCAAACCCATTAGAGAGTTATTTAATAATGTTAGATCCCTTCAAAGATTCAGTCTTTTGTCTCGGATTTACTGGGCATGTTACTGAACCAAATGTCTTTGTGACTCTCCATTCTGATTTTTAATAACAGTGAATCAATAACCTTGTTCCTATTCTTTGAAGTCTGCAGCTAAAGTGTGTCTGGAAGGGTCCCCAGAGGGTGGGGTGAGAAACAGGGACCCAATCCTGGAATTTGTAGCTCAAGCAGCAGCTTTGCTGGAAACCAGCAGGGTCAGTGGTTGGGAGGCTGAGCTGACCTCTAGACAGTCACATGGTGACAGACTCAGAGTGTATTTAGACCCCAGGTGTCCATCTCCTCTTCTGGCATCTTGATAGAACAGTGAGCATGCTTTGTCTCCAATAGGATTCTGGAGGATGGAGCTCTAGGGGCATTTTTGTGTTGGGATGTCATGAAAAGCAAAACTAAAAGCAAGCAGATGGGGGCTTCCTATAGTCTCTTCCTTCCTCTCTAAAGCAAAATTTGGATAATATTCATAGAGAAGAAGAGGAAAATGTCCTTGGAGGTACCAAGCCGGGAGGAGGTGACAGGAAAGAAGTGTAGCCTAATGTTCTATACAGCTCTTGAGGCAGCATTTTGTACCCCTCTGTCAGTCAGCCATTGGGTGCAGGTTGTCCCTGGCAGGGTGCTAAGGAGTGTAACTTCCTGGACAAGGCAGGTGCTTTGGCCCGGAACAATTCTCTGGAGGAGCGGCAGCTGTGAGAAGTTAGCAGCCAATATCTATGTAGCCTGGGCCTGGGCGTACCCAGATAGAAAAAAGGATCTGGGTAGGGGCACCAGCACGTCCATGATAGCTCTTGCCTCTGGAGGGGAATGTCCCTCAAAGTCAATTCCACTTTTACTTCTTGTGTGAAGGCTTTCCTGGGCCATCCAGCCTGAGCTGGCCACTCCCTTCCCTTGGCCATTCCATTGTCATCTCATTGTCATTGACTCTTTATTTATTTTTTTAATTTTTTGTTTATTGCAGTAACATTGGTTGATAACATTGTATAAATTTCAGGTGTACATCATTATACTTCTATTTCTGCATAGATTACATCATGTTCACCACCCAAATACTAATTACAACCCATCACCACACACCTGCGCCGAATTATCCCTTTCGCCCTCCTCCCTCCCCGCTTCCCCTCTGGTAACCACCAATCCAATCTCTGTCTCTGTGTGTTTGTTTATTATTGTTGTTATCTACTACTTAATGAAGGAAATCATATGGTGTTTGACCTTCTCCCTCTGACTTATTTCACTTTGCATAATACCCTCAATGTCCATCCATGTTGTCACAAATGGCTGGATTTCATCGTTTCTTATGGCTGAGTAGTATTCTATTGTGTATATATACCACATCTTCTTTATCCATTCGTCCCTTGATGGGCACTTAGGTTGCTTCCAAGTCTTGGCTATTGTGAATAACGCTGCAATGAACACAGGGGTGCATGTATCTTTATGCATTGGTGTTTTCAAGTTCTTTGGATAAATACCCAGCAGTGGAATAGCTGGATAACATGGTAGTTCTATCCTTGATTTCTTGAGGAATCTCCATACTGTTTTCCATAGTGGCTGCACCAGTTTGCACTCCCACCAGCAGTGTATGAGAGTTCCCTTCTCTCCACATCCTCTCCAACACATGTTTCCTGTCTTGTTAATTATAGCCATTCTGATGGGCGTGAGGTGATATCTCATTGTAGTTTTGATTTGCATTTCCCTGATAGTTAATGATTTTGAACATCTTTTCATGTGCCTGTTGGCCATCTGTATATCTTCTTTGGAGAAATGTCTGTTCAGGTCTTTTGCCCATTTTTTAATTGAGTTGGTAGTTTTTTTGTTGTTGAGATGCATGAGTTCTTTGTATATTTTGGAGATTAAGCCCTTATTAGATGTATGGTTTGCAAATATCTTCTCCCAATTGTTAGGTTGCCTTTTCGTTTTGTTGATGGTTTCCTTTGCTGTGCAGAAGCTTTTTAGTTTGATGTAGTCCCATTTGTTTATTTTTTCTATTGTTTCTCTTGCCCAGTCAGACATAGTGTTTGAAAAGATGTTGCTAAAATTGATGTCGAAGAGCGTACTGCCTATGTTTTCTTCTAGAAGTTTCACAGTTTCAGGTCTTACATTCAAGTCTTTAATCCATTTGGAGTTAATTTTTGTGTACGGTGTAAGGTAAGGGTCTACTTTCATTTTTTTGCATGTGACTATCCAGTTTTCCCAACACCATTTGTTGAAGAGACTTTCTTTTCCCCATTGTATGTTCTTGGCTCCTTTGTCAAAGATTAGCTGTCCATAGATGTGTGGGTTTATTTCTGGGCTTTCGATTCTATTCCATTGATCTGTGTGTCTGTTTTTGTGCCAGTACCATGCTGTTTTGGTCACTACAGCTTCGTAGTATATTTTGAAATCAGGGAGTGTGATACCTCCAGCTTTGTTCTTTTTTCTCAGGCTTCCTTTAGCTATTCGGGGTCTTTTGTTGTTCCATATAAATTTTAGGATTCTTTGTTCTATTTCTGTGAAAAATGTTGTTGGAACTTTGATAGGGATTGCATTGAATTTATGGATGGCTTTAGGAAGTATGGACATCTTAACTGTGTTAATTCTTCCAATGCAAGAGCACGGAATATCTTTCCATCTCTTTGTGTCTTCTTTGATTTCTTTCAGCAATGTTTTATAGTTTTCCATGTACAGCTCTTTCACCTCTTTGGTTAAGTTTATTCCTAGGTATTTTATTCTTTTTGTTGCCATTGTAAATGGGATGGTATTCTTAATTTCTCTTTCTGCTAATTCGTTGTTAGTGTATAGAAATGCAACTGATTTTTGTATGTTGATTTTGTATCCTGCAAATTTACCATATTCGTTTATTACTTCTAAAAGTTTTCTGGTGGATTGTTTAGGGTTTTCTATATATCAAATCATGTCATCTGCAAATAGTGACAGTTTCACTTCTTCCTTTCCAATTTGGATCCCTTTTATTTCTTTCTCTTGCCTGATTGCTCTGGCTAGTACTTCCAGTACTATGTTAAATAGGAGTGGTGAGAGTGGGCATCCTTGTCTGGTTCCTGTTCTTAAAGGGATAGGTTTCAGTTTTTCACCATTGAGGATGATATTAGCTGTGGGTTTGTCATATATGGTCTTTATTATGTTGAGGTACTTTCCTTCTATACCCATTTTATTCATAGTTTTTATCATAAATGGATGCTGTATCTTGTGAAATGATTTCTCTGCATCTATTGAGATGATCATGTGATTTTTATCCTTCATTTTATTAATGTGGTGTATCATGTTGTTTGATTTGCGAATGTTAAACCATCCCTGCATACCTGGAATAAATCCCACTTGATCATGGTGTATAATCTTTTTAATGTATTGTTGTATGCGATTTGCTAGTATTTTGTTGAGGATTTTTGCATCGATGTTCATCAGTGATATGGGCCTGTAATTTTCTTTTTTTGTGTTGTCCTTGTCTGGTTTTGGTATCAGGGTAATGTCAGCTTCGTAGAATGAGTTAGGGAGCTTCCCCCACTCCTCAATTTTTGGAAGAGTTTGAGAAGGATAGGTATTAAGTCTTCTTTGAATGTTTGGTAGAATTCACCAGGAAAGCCGTCTGGTCCTGGACTTTTATTTTTGGGGAGGTTTTTCATTACTGTTTCAATCTCCTTACTGGTGATTGGTCTATTCTAATTCTCTACTTCTTCTTGATCCAGTTTTGGAAGGTTGTATGATTCTAAGAATTTATCCATTTCTTCCAGATTGTCGAATTGGTTGGCGTATAGCCTTTCATAGTATTCTCTCATAATCTTTTGTATTTCTGAGGTGTCTGTTGTAACCTCTCCTCTTTCATTTCTGATTTTACTTATTTGTGCCTTCTCTCTTTTTTTCTTGGTGAGTCTAGCTAAAGGTTTGTCAATTTTGTTTATCTTTTCAAAGAACCAGCTCTTGGTTTTATTAAATTTTTCTATTTTTTTTGGTCTCTATTTCATTTATTTCTGCTCTGATTTTTATTATTTCCCTTCTTCTACTGATTTTGGGCTTTGTTTGGTCTTCTTTTTCCAGTTCCTTTAGGTGCATTGTTAGATTGTTTATTTGAGATTTTTCTTGTTTGTTGAGATAGGCCTGTATTGCTATAAACTTCCCTCTTAGAATTGCTTTTGCTGTATCCCATAAATTCTGGCATGTTGTATTTTCATTTTCATTTGTCTCCAGGTATTTTTTGATTTCTTCTTTGATTTCTTCGTTGACCCAGTCATTGTTCAGTAGCATTTTGTTTAATCTCCACGTATTTGTGGTTTTTCTGATTTTCTTCCTATAGTTGATTTCTAGTTTCATACGGTTGTGGTCAGAAAAGATGGTTGGTATTATTTCAATCTTCTTAAATTTATGGAGAGTTGTTTTGTGGCCTAATATGTGATCAATCCTGGGGAATGTTCCATGTGCATTTGAAAAGAATGTGTATTCTTCGGTTTTTGGATGGAATGCTCGTATATATCTACTAGGTCCATCTGTTCTAGTGTATCATTTAAGGCCAATGTTTCCTTATTGATCTTCTGTTTGGATGATGTATCCGTTGGTGTAAGTGGAGTGTTAAAGTCCCCTACTATTATTGTGTTACTGTCTATTTCTGTTTTTATGTCTGTTAATAATTGCTTTATATATTTAGGTGCACCTACATTGGGTGTGTAGATATTTACAAGTGTTATATCCTCTTGTTGGATTGTTCCCTTGATCATTATGTAATGCCCTTCTTTGTCTCTTTTTACAGGTTTTGTTTTAAAGTCTATTTTGTCTGATATGAGTACTGCTACCCCAGCTTTCTTTTCATTGCCATTTGCATGGAGTATCTTTTTCCATCCCTTCACTTTCAGTTTGTGAGTGTCTTTAGGTCTGAAGTGTGTCTCTTGTATGCAGCATATATATGGGTCTTGTTTTTTTATCCAGTCAGCCACCCTATGCCTTTTAATTGGAGCATTTAGTCCATTGACGTTTAAAGTAGCTATTGATAAGTACGTACTTACTGCCATTTTTTAACTTTTTTTCCTCAGTGTTTTAGTAGTCCTTCTCTGTTCCTTTCTTCTTCTATACAGAATTGATGGTCACTTTACTTTGACCTCTGTCTGAAAGCTCTACTCTTTAACTCCCCTCCTCCCTCCTTTTATGTTTTTGATATAATATCTAACCTCTTTTTTGTGCATTTGTATCCATTAACCTCTTATCATGGAAATAGATAATTTTTCCTATTTGTGGTCTTCTCTTTTCCCCTTAAATCAATCCCTTTAACATTTCTTGTAGCACTGGTTTCTTGGTGACAAACTCCTTTAATTTTTTCATGTCTGGGAAATTTTTGATCTCTCCTTCCATTTTGAATGATAACCTTGCTGGGTAGAGTATTCTTGGCTGTAAGATTTTTCCCTTTAGCACTTTAAATATATCATGCCATTCTCTTCTAGCCTGTAAGGTTTCTGCTGAGAAGTCAGCTGATAGCCTTATGGGGTTTCCTTTGTATGTAACTTGACTTTCTCTTGCGGCTTTTAGGATTCTCTCTTTATCTTTACTTCTGGACATTTTGATTATGATGTGTCTTGGTGTGGGCCTCTTTGAGTTTATCTTGTTTGGGGCTCTTTGTGCTTCCTGTACTTGGATGTCTGTTTCCTCCCCTAGGTTAGGGATGTTTTCATCTATTATTTCTTGAAATAGATTCTCTGCCCCTTTGTCTTGCTCTTCTCCTTCCGGGACACCTATAACACGGATGTTAGTGTGCTTGATGTTGTCCCAGAGGTCCCTTAGACTTTCCTCACTCTTTTTAATTCTTTTCTCTTTTACCTGTTCAGCTTGGGTAATTTCTTCTAGTCTTTCGTCCAGCTCACAGATCCGTTCTTCTGTATCCTCTACTCTGCTTTTGAGTCCCTCTAGTGAATTTCTCATTTCCAGTATTGTATTCTTCATTTCTGATTGGTTCTTTTTTATATCTTCCATTTCTTTGTTGACATTCTCACTGAGTTCATCTATTCTCCCCAGATCAGTGAGCATCCTTAACACTCTTTGTTTGAACTCTCTGTCAGGTAGGTTGCTCATTTCTCTTTCACTTAGTTCCTTTTCTGGGATTTTTTCCTGTTCCCTTACTTGGAATGTATTCCTTTGCCTCCTCATTTTGGCTCTTTCCCTGTGCTTGTCACTACGTATTAGGTAGGTCAGCTACGTCTCCTGTTCTTGGATAGGTGACCTTATGTAAGTGATGGCTTAGGAGGCCTGCCGTGTGCTTCCCTCACTTCTCAATGTTCCAGGGGTGACCCCTATGTGGGCGACGTGTGTCCTTCTGTTGTGGCCTGTTTACTCTCCCTGTAGGCACCCAGGGAGGCCGAGTTATGCTCCTGGCCAGCTGTTGTAATGCTCAGCTGCTTGTAGTTGTTGTGGGCCCTTCAGTCTCTTTATCAGGTGTGGGGAGCCCCAGCACAGTTAGCTGCAAGTTCTAATAATACATTTGTGTTGCAGTATTTCTTTTAAGTGAGTAGGCCCCCAGCGTGGCCGGTTGTTAGGCTCAGGGCTTTACAATTGCTATAAGCCTCCAGCCTTTAGGTCTCTTGTCAATTCTCTGAGGATTGCAGCTGTGTGGGGCTGGCCTCAGGCACAGGAGCACCCAATTGTTTCAGGCTTTGGAAGGTGGGGCAAACCCCACCTATGTGGGTCTTTGAGAAGCACAAGTCTTCTGCAGCTGACAAGCCCTGCCGCCCACAGGTCCACAAACACAGTCAACACAGTCCTGCCCTATGTGCGTGCCCCGATCTCCCAAAGCGGACCCAGTCTCTCCACGGCGGGAGCCCCACACGCTCCACCGCTGCCCCACACGCTCCACCACTGCCCCACACTCTCCACCCGCTCCTTGTGCACGCCCTGCCCCACTGAAGTAGGCTCACTTGCCAGGCTGCAGAGAATCCAGTCACCGATCTATGCAGGCCCACAAGTTGCCTGAGGGCTTGTTGTTGGGTGGGGCCAGTCTCTAGGGTGGGCTGCCTGCCCTGGCTGAGCTGGATTAAATTGGTGCTCTAGTTGGTGGGGTAGACCCTGGGCTAGCAGGCCCCAGGGAGAACTCCAATGGCATCTGTGTCAGCACGCCCACACCAGGCCACAACAACGGCCGCCGCCAATGTCTCAGTCCCTGGAGAGGTCTCACCTCTCACCGAGATGCACACAGGGCCTATCAGGTGAGTCTCTTTTCACCAAAGCACTGTGCACCTTTCTTTCTGGTGATTTTAGGTTGCTTTCTGAAACGGGTGAGTTTGCGCGTGGGCCCTTTAAGAGCCAGTTTTAATGTCTTTGTGAACCAGGTTTTCTGGGGGTGCTCCCCAATGCTTTAGTAGCAGGCAAAGCCAGATATTATGCCACTCGTCTCGATTGTGCTGGGTCCACAAAATGCCCACAGCGGGGGTGCTCCAGGCTCAGGGCCCCGCGCTTCCAGGGAGGCTGCGTACCTGTGTGCTGCTCCCGGGCGGCCGTGAGGCTGGCGGCTTGTGAAGGCGGCGTTTTTCCTCTCCGGAAGGGAGTCTCTGCCTCTTCTACCTCAGTTAGGATTGTCCGTTGTTGCAGGAGTTCCTCTTATCCAGTTTTCAGTTCTGTCAGGGGTAATTTTTCCACGAGTAGTTGTAAATTGGCTGTGTCCGCGGGAGGAGGTGAGTTCAGAGTCTGCCTACGCCGCCATCTTGACTTCTCCTCTTTGTCATTGACTCTTTACTTGCTCCTCTCCCTCACCACGCAGAGCTCCTTGAGAAAGTAACTTGGCCTTGCCCACCTGTTGTCCCTCTCAGCCCTGGAGGCTGGTGCCACCCTTGGCACAGAGGAGGTAACTGCAACATTCTCTGATGTCTTGGGTCTCCTGCCTCAATAATCCTTGTTCTCTCTGCCCTCAGTACTGCCCTCTGCTCACTCTACAGACTCAAGTCGAGGTCATTGACTGAATCGTGACCTTGGGAGACTTTGATGAGCCATGTGTGAAAATTAGGCAACAAACAGCTGAATTGAGAGTCTTCAGCCTTATTTTTTGCTTATCTTTGTTTTTAAAAAGTTTATTTAAAACAAATTGGTAAATTTCTTCTCCCTACCCCCCAAATGGCACAGTGGAAGACACTTTGCTCTGCCCCTCTTGGAGAGAGAAGAAAAATCCAAGAGATCTTAAAGTTCAGTAATTATGTTCATCAGTAGGAAATCAGTACTCTGTGTCTGAACTGAACAGGTACTGGGAGAGCCTGACTGTTTAATTTCCTTTAAAGGCCATTTGCATAGATTCAGTGCTGAGAGGATCACTTTGGGATTTAGAGAATGAAAGATATGTCAATGGAGAGAATGGAAATAAGTAACAGAGACTCAGAAGGGTGGTGTTTAAGAGAGATTTCGGTGTTTATTGGCAACTGCTTGGGAGCCCAGGGACATGCACAGCCTGACACCCTTGACCTCCCCACTAGGCTTCTGAGCCATGGAGAAGCCGGCAAGACCCAGGATATGTCAGCCTTTTGGGGACATGCTGTGATCGCTTCCTGAAATGAGTGATGGTTGAGTCACAGCCTCCCCAGGTGATCATCTCTCCTTGTCTGTAAGAAAAGAAACTTGGGGAACTGCATAAACTTTTCCTGGCTGCCTCTTAGGCAGCAGCTGCAAGGTGGTAAATGAGCGAGTATGCCCATCAACCAGCCAAATGAGGGTCTGGGGAATCTGAGGGGCCATGTGTCATTCATCTTGTATATCTGACACTTCAGGGTAAGTGAGGAGGAGGTAAAATGAGTCCACCAGGAGCTTCTAGATTCCCCTTGTGTTCTTCTCCCTTTGCCAATGCTCATAGGTGTCTTCTGTCTACACTCAATCCCTCCGTTTTACAGATTGTTTTTACAATAGGATTCAATTTTAAAATGAAATTCAAGTGTGTTAAGCACCTCTATGTGCGAGCTCTTGGCTAGTTGCTGGGGATTCAGAAATTAGAGTTTTATCGGGGAGACAGATATGTTATCAGTAGCTGTGGGCATGTGACACATGATATCAGGGAGGAAGGTGCTCTTTCCTGCTTTGGGGTTGGAGGTAGAGTCAGGAGAGTCTGGTGAGTTTGACAGGTAAACAGGTGGGGTAAAGTCTTTCTAGGCAGAGGGAATAGCCTGTGCAAAGCTTGGAGGTCTAAACAACATCAGGGGTCAGGGCAGACCATACAGTTTGATATGCTGGAGAGTGAAGTCAGGGTTGAGGTGAGGATGTGACTGAAGAGCTTGGCAGAGATCCTGCCATAAAGGGCCTTAAGATCATCCACAGGAAGGGGCGAAGATGCAATGAGACCTAAGTGTGATGTTTCTCAATTGTAATTGTAATTGTAGTTGCTGGGAGTGGGGATGACCATGAATTAAAACTGCCAATGGTGGGATGTCAGGAATCAAACACTGGCAGGTGAGTTTTTTCTCGGGTGAGGAAGTTTCTCTAGCTCCTACTTTAGGCTGCTTCTGAACTAGTTCTGGAATATATCCACTTTGACTAGTCACCATATATTACTGAGCACCTACTGTGTGCTGGGAACACTATATGTGGCTGAGAAATACCACAGTTCCCCAGGTCATGGACTCCTGTGGCTCCACTAGGACAGAGCTTCTCTGTGCTCTGCTCACTGCCAGGACGAACCCCCCACCGCACCTGGCTTGACACAAACCATATTCATTCCTAAATCCCTGGTGCTCCAGGAATCCCATGGCCCATGCTTGGTTAAGGTTTGATGACTGAATGATTAGGACATACAAAATCATTGGTGAACATGGATTGGGGGAAAGTCATTTGTGAGTCTAACATTAATAACTGTGTCTTCTGGAATTTGGGGATGTAAGAGTTGACCTACGCTGAGTAAAATAGATCCGGTCTTGCTTCTGCCCTGAATTGTTTTGTGACCTTAGACGGCCCTTGGCTGAAATAAGCCTCTTTTCAGCATTTGTAAGATAAGAGATTTGATCAGCGCTTCCCTAATGTCCTTTCTGTTCAAATATACTAATATTTAAGTCTATAAATAGGAATCTCTAGAATTCTGGACTCAAAGACAAAAAAGTGTGAGCCCTGAGGGTTGTGGCAAAATGCAAAAGACTCAAAAAGAGTACCTGGGGTTTAGAATCGATTTCTATCTTGCTTAGGAAGTGCTTGTTTTTATGCCTTGTTAAATATAGACAGGAAAACCGACTGTCTACTCTGGGGTGCTATGGCAATTAATTAGTTAATGTTCGTGAGGTACAAAAGGAACAAAAAGTGCTGCTTGTAAAAAGTCATATAAATGCTAAGTGTTATTGTTTTCCATCTGATTCTTCCCCATTCGATTTCAGTTTCATATCAGAGTAGTCATAACAGCATCAGTTGGGGCTCCTCTGGCTAATTATGCTGCCAATAAAAGGGGAAAAATTCTCTTTTAAATTTCCATTTTAATTTGTCTCTGTCTATGACCCCCTCCTCCCTTTCCTCCAGTGCGTTGTTCAGAGTTGCTAACTACTTGGGGTCAGTAAAAGTTAGCACCTTCTGTTTTCTCTCCGTAGTCATTGCAGTATTGTGAGAGACTGACACTCTCCGTATAAGTTAGCAAATGGTGCTTCAGTGCTTACCAGGCAAAAGCCATGGAGGATACACGAATAAATACCGCAAGTGGATCTCTACCCACCAGGGGCTCCTACTCGTGTGGGAAGGGTAGAGACTGGCTCACTCTCCTGCCACATGTAATCACTGTTCAAGGCAGAGTGTGTTGAGCTGGGTGAGGGCAAGGCTGCGGTGTTCTTGGTGAGCCCTCTAGTAAACGGTGGGGTAATTGATAAAAATGCAGATTCCTCTGTGTACTGATTGTCTACTGCCATGATAATGCCATGTAACAAAACACCCTAAAACGTAGTGTCTTAGAACAATAAGCATTTATTTAGTTTAAGAGGCTGCAGATTGGAGATTCAGACCTGGCTCACCCTGGAAGCCCCTCTGGACTCAGCTGGGTGTGCTCTCATGTCTAGGGGTTAGCTGGCTGGTGGCCAGCATAGGCTGTCCTTGGAGGGGATGGCTGGAAGGCCTTAGCTCTGCCTCACTGTCTCTCTTCCTCCAGTTGGCTAGCCTGGCTGTGTCATTCTTAGGACATTGCACAGCTGCAAGAACGAGAGGGAAATCTGCAAGGCCTCCCGAGATCTAGGTTCAGAAGTGGCACACCCTCACTATTGTCTATTCTGTTGACCAAAGAAAGTCACGTGGCTTAACCCAGATTTGAGGAGGCCAGTGGGATCCAGACTCTGCTTCTGTAGTGGGAGGGACTGCAAAAATCACAGGGCAAAGGGCAGGGCACAGGACGAGGTGAGGAATGGGGGCTGTTAACGCTTTCAGTCTACTACAACGCACTGCAGCCCTAGACAGTCTCAATCTCTGGGGCTCAGGACATTTGCATTTTCAACCAGTTCCCCAGGGTATTCTGTTGCTCAGGGAAGTTTGAAAGCAACCAGACATAAGCAAAGAGCAGCAGAACATGAGATTACTGGCTGCCCGGGCTGGCCTTGCCCCAAATGCCCCTCACTCTGCCTGCTTCCCATTTCCTCATATCCAGAAGAAACGAGTTGAGCCTCTTCAAATGTCGATGAAGCTATGTGTACTGTGACTCCTGGGGGAAAATGATCCATGTGACCAGGACCACCACAAAGGCCCTGTGGAACTTGGTTGGGAGCCTGGCAGTCCGGGCAAGATTTCAGGAAAAGGAGTGGGGTGTACGTCAAGAACAAGAGCTTGGAGGCAGGGGAGCTAAGGGGTGTTGGAGTACAGTGTTATGTGGCTGGAGGAGGGTACATGGGAGAGAAGTCTGGAAAGGCAAACCAAACCCAGATTGTGATGTGCCTCCAGCAGCTGGCACATGGAGAAGTCAGTGGTTAGCAAATGTGTGGTCCTCTTATGGGGAAGTCTGATAATGGAATCAGTGTAGAGAATGGGAAAAAAAGTGCCATGTACTAAAATAGGACTTGCACTTCCAAAGTTGGGCCTCATGTCTTTGAGGATCTTTCCCATAAAACTGCTTGTGTTGAATCAGCATCCCTTGTGGGGTAGAATCATAAAGAAGTTAAAATTTTTTTTGTTCTTCATTGTTTTGCTAGTTATACTTGGTGAGACTAATTCTTCCTCTACTCTTGGTTGACGATCCAGGTGGACTTCATGACTCCTCTGATCACTCTTGAATAGTACAGTTACAAGTAATTCAATGTCCATTTCCTATGTAGGAGTCAAAACTTTGAACTTTGTGTAGTGTGACGTCTTTTCCATTTTGCATTTTCCATTCTGCCAGCTAAGGGCTGCTGAGGGCACGAAAGCCTGAGGTCAGGAAAAGGAATGTGGCTTGCCAGTTCTTGCTTCCTGTGACTTCAGTATCTACTCTCACTACCCCAACTTGTTAATGTCAGTTTCTGCAGGTCTGGGATGTAGAGGAGGGAAAAGGGGTAAGGGGCACAGGAACATCTTACTTGGCTGGTAGCACTGTGGATTGGCTGGCATTCTTTCTGATTTCTCTTGGGGTTCTGCAGAGACACCCTTTCTTAGGTTGGGTGCAAGGTAGTGAGGGGAAGCTGGATGGGCAAGGAGAGGGAGCCAAGCAAAGGTGTGGTTTCAGGTAAAATCCCAGAGAGAGTCAAATAGGTTGATCATGAGGGGGCACTCTGGAGTGTAAATTATACCTGTTTGTCCTGACTTAAGGCCAGGGGGCTGGGCCTTCATCCTCGTCTACCCAGCAGACATTAGTTAGGAGCCATCATGGTGGTGGGGTGTACAGGGACGTAGAGTCCCAGGCACATGCTGCAATTTGCTTCTGCGGGCAAAGCAGCTCCAGTAACTTCAGGGCAGTTCTCCAAAGAGAGTTGCAGGTGCAGGCTGTTAGAAGCAGAAGCACACAGATGGTGGGAAAGGGGCAGATAGAAATGGTAAAAGGGATCCAAGAACTATGGTGATGTGCTGACAGTATGTCCTACATCTTTCCTTCCCTGAGGACCACTCACTTGCAATTCCCCTGATGCAGGTGACAGACACTCACTCAGCTCTCGGTGTTCTCCTTCCTCAGCCCTCAGGCATCTGACAAAACCTCCAGTTTCTCTCTGCTGAGATCTCTTTACTCCCTTTGGGTGTCTCTCTTGGACAGGATCAGATGTCCCCATGCCTGTTCTCTTTCTTGTAATGTTCCCGCTGGTCCCCAGTAAACACTGACTGATGGCTTTTCTGTCCTGGCATCTCTGGGAGTGCAGGCCACCCTACCCAGCCCTGTCTCCTTTGACTTGGCTGTCAGCTGCCAGCCAGCCCATTCCTTGGTCTTGGGATTATTCAAGGAGATGTCAGACAGCAGTCCACTGTGACCCCAGACTGTAGAGGACCCACCTCAGTGAGTCACAGCACAGCTCTCTCTGAAGGACTCCTCAAAAACTCTCTTCCAATAGTCAACTCCACCCCTTTTATATGAGAGTTTTGTACTGTTGGGTTTTTTTTTTTTGGTCATCTCCTTTACAAATTCTGCAGATGTTCTACCACTTCCTCTGGACTGTGCCTCAGGGTAAACCTCCATATCTTACATCTTGTTACACTGATTTCGTGTGACCTTCTGTAGGAAGAATGTTTGCTTGAGTCCACAAACGTGCGTGGAGTACTGGCTGTGTGCTGGGCTATGGGGAGCCTGGAAGAATCGGAGCTGGTGCTTGCTGCCTGGAGGGGCTCCCAGTCCGGCACTGGAAACATCGCCTTCCTCTCAGTTAAGCAGCTCTGACAAGCCATTCTGGCGGGAAGCTCTTTGAACACATGACAGAGCCTGAGACATTTATATTTCCTTCTTTGTTTGAAGGAGAGGGGGAGTGGGCATTCTACAAAAGTCTTCCAAACGAGTGAATGAAAGAAGTTGGGCCTTCTGGTTTTGAAATGAGTGGTATTTTTTGTTCCTTGAGGTCATGGTCTTAAAAGAAGAAAGTCCCGGTGTCCTTACAGAGCAATCACAGAGTAGTCCCAGAGATGTTTATGTGTCTCTCAGTTCTGGTGGATTTACAACAAGGAAATGGGAGGCTCCCTCAACACAGCTCTCGCCCACTACCTGGCTCATCCATGCTGAGTACTGCCGAGGCAGGAGAGCAAGATGCCAAAGTGGTGTTATAGGTGTGGAGGGAGGGAGGTTTGCGGGGGCTTTGATAGGTATGCAATCTATTGTCCAAGGGACCCCCAGAGTTTGTGTTCTCTGCAGCAGGGTGACCCTTAGCAAACACCACCAGTTCTCTGTTCCTGTCAGAAACTCTGTGCTGTGCCTCACAATTGCAGAGCGTGTGTGTGGGCGGGGGTGGGGGTGGGGAGGATGCTGTAGATCACTTTGGAGCCTGAAAGTGCTGGGTTCAAATCAGGTTATGCCACTTTCAAGCTCTGTATTTCTGGACATGTCTCTTCGCCGCTCTGAACGTCAGTTTCCTTGTCTGTAAAATGGGGGCAGCCATCCCTACCTTACAGGATTTTGGTGAAGATTAAATGAGATATCACATGGGGAAAGCCCCCAGACATGGTAGAGGCTCCATAAATGTCCATTTCTTTCCTTGCCTTGCTGGTGGAATGCTCTGGGTTTTGGAAGGAAAGGCGAGAACCAGCCACTTCCTCTCTGGAGCAGCCACAATATCTGATCTGGGACTGGGGAGACTCAGCTGTGGAAAAGCCAGCCTCTTATGGCAGTTTGCAGTGGTCCTAGATGCCTGAATTCTGCGGCAGGAAGGAACTGCAGGGCCCACACTGTGCAAGGTCCAGGTTGAACAGGTGGGGTAGAGGAGACCCAGAGAGCCGAAGTGACTTGCCCAGGTCCTTATGGCTGATGGGTGGCAGACCTATGAGTTGACCCCAGGCCCTGTGTCCCTGCATTGTCCCACCTCCCACTTGTTAGGAGAGTAGAGCATGCACTTGTGAAATAACTCCTGGATCCAGGTTGCACAGTTCGGCCCTCACTTCTTACCTCTAAAAGACTTCTGTTATATGAGGGGGCAGGGGTGAGATCCCGAGCCAGGTAGCTCAACATGCTTCTCATTCCAGGAAGCTTTCTTGACCTCCTAATGTCAAGTTAGGTGGCCCTGCCGGGCTCTCCCGGGATCTCTGAGCGGAAGTTACATGCTTATTTTTGTGCCACCTGCCCCAGACTATGAAGGTGGGGTCTGGACCTTTTGTTCCTTGTTGTGTGTGTAGGGCCTTCTGTACATCCTGGCACCTAGTTGACCTCAATGACTGTGGGTGAATGGCTAGGCCAGCTGGGTCCATTCTGCTGATGTTTTCCTCCTGGCACTGGGGGCCCCAGCTTGAGTGTGGTTACACAGGGCCCCTCCTTCACTCAGGGAAGACTTCTTAGCTTCTTGGGGAGGCACCAGCCTGGGCACTAGTAATAGGAACTCTAATGGCTTCTGGCCTAAGTTAGTGGAGCCTCATAGCTTCTCTGATCCGGCCCCCTTTTTCCCCCTGAAACTTGGAGAATGATCCGAGTAAACGTAAAATGTATTCACCAAGACAGAGAATTCAGTATCTGGAATTACAAGCCTACTTGAAACCCTTCAAGTTTTGGGTAATGTCCCCCACTGGGCTGCTTCACGTGGGCCTCTCCACCCTGATCTCTACCGAGCACCCAGGCAGTGAACACGCACTGTGTGCTGGGCCCTGTGACTGGGTCTCTGTGCAGGGAGGGAGATGGGCTGGCTGCCCGGAACTGGGTCAGCGTCAGCTCTCTCAGGCATGGGGGAGGGTCTCTGGGGAAAGGTGGCTCACTTAGAACAGGCTCCATTGCACAGGATGCCCTTTTCCTGCACTAAGCTGAACAGGATGCTTTAGTGGGATCATTGCATCTTCTCCCAGGAGGCAGCCAGCAAAGGTGGGATGTGAATGACACGGATGAGCTGCCATTTCCTATAGAAATGGCAAAGAGAGACAGCTCCAAGATAAATTGTGAGAGAAAAAAAGCAGATTTCACTAGACTTGTTGGGATGGGAGTGGAGGAGGGCGGAGGAGGGAGAGGAGTAACATGAAACCCTGGGGAGGGACAGAGAGGCAGAGATGTAGTTATTAACGTCTCAACAACATGCAAATAGCTTCTTGGCTTTTTCTTAAAACCACATTTTATTTGAAACTCACAAACTTCTGGTTCTAATTGTTTCGTTGGTTATATTTGTCCTTGCTGTGAAATTTTGCAAATGAGACTACATTCTTCGGTAATTTTATTTCTCAGTTGTGATCATATTTTCACTTAGGGTAAAAAATAGGCAGCTTGTTTAGAGTGGTGGGGGCTGTTAGGCTTCTCCAAATCTAAGAAATTCAAAAGTGGGAGTGAATGACTTCAGCAAAACATTATTGCTACACATGGGATGCAGTGCTTGTTTCTTTGTCCAAGTTCCTTTGTTCCTCCTCCCCCGACCCTTCCTCCTTCATTCGTCAGACATTTACTGAGCATCTACTATGCACCAGCTGAGATATACAGATAGACAAGACAGATATAGTCCATATCTATTCAGTATAGATATGATAGGAGCTGAGAAGTTGCATTCATTCATTTATTTGCTCGATAAACATTCATGGAGTGCCTGATATATGATAGTCTCTGTGCTAGGCATTGAGAATACAGGGGTAAACAAGAGAGATATTGCCTTTGCCTTTGTGAAGGTTATAATCTGAGTGTGGAGAGATGTCAAGCAAAGAAGTTCATAAAATAAAAGCATAATGACATAGTTTGAAGGATGCTTAGTGGTCCAGTCCACGTGGGTATCTTTCCTCATTGGCTCAAGTTTCATGAATATGTTCAACCTTGTACTGTGGAAATGCACAGCTACGTATTAGAATAATTGTGGGTGTGTATGTGTAACAAGGAGAGTGTATGTTTCCTTCTTCATTTATTCTCAAGAAGGGGCAGCTTCTTGTGGGAAACACAAATCTCAAGATAATGTCTTGCATCTATGTTGGTCACTTTTCCTCATCACCAAGAAAATCCAAGGGGTCAGTGGTGGAGGGTGGGGTGCAGATTTAATGTGCTGTTTAAATGAGGCTCTTCAATGCTGTGTTGTTGGAAAACCAAAGGCCAGCTGAGGGACAGTGAATTGCAGCCGCAGTTGGGACTCCTGTTCTCATTGGTTTCAGTGGTTTTGTTGTATTCCCAGTGGCTCCAGTTCTTACCTAGAAAGCTGAGCCCTACACCTGCCAGGACGGGATTCTGACATTTTTACGTCAGAAGTACGGTAGGAAGAGTCACAAACATTATTTATTCTTCAGGGTCTGTGGCACAGTGATTTAACCTGTACATACAGGAGGCTGACACTCACAGCCCTTCTCAAACACCCTGTAGTAACACACAGAAGGCCTCTGAGACCCTGTGCTCCTGCTCACCCCCAACGATCCCATCACAGCAGACTTGGAGCCTCAAAGACCTTTTTGACTGTAGGTCTTTAGACAAACCTCTTCTCTTCTCTTCTCTTCCTCTGTAAACAATGCTGATCTCACAGGGTTTTATGAGCATTTAATGATACACGCCTCGTAAAAAGTATTTTATAATCAGTGAGCTGCTGAACTTATTGCTGTTCTTGGTTATAGTAGTAATGAAGTCCTTGGTTCTCATTTCTGCAAATACAGAACTCTTAGGGGATGTGTGACACATTATGTCTTCCAAAGATAGCACAACAACATCTCCCATCTCACATGAGCTTCCTCAATGTGACCTTACCACTCCCCCCTCAAGGACTGTGGTCTATTTCTCCATCCCCTTGACTCTGGGTTGACCCCATGAGTGCTTTGACCAATGGAATATGGCAGAGTGACCCTATGTCAGTGCTAGGTATAGCCCTTAGCCAGCCTGGCAATGTCTGCCTCCTGCCTCTTGGAGCCAGCTGTCATGTAAGAAGTGTGACTGTCCTGAGACTTCCAGATGATGTACCCCGTGGAGCCAAAGAAAGGCCAAGGAGCAGAAAGATGTACTCAACTTATGCCTGATAGTGTACTAAGGGCCAGATGCGCTGCAAGCACTTTCAGTTGGCTGGACTCAACATTGAGTGAAGAAGCCATCTTGGAAATGAATTTTCCAGCTCCAGGTTCATGAATTTCCAGCTGAATTCCCAAATTCCCAACCCATTAAATTGTGACTTCCCAACCCACTGAATTGTGAAAAAAATAATGGTTGTGTTAAGACTCTCAGTTTGGGGGGTAGTTGGTAACCCAGCAATAGAAAACTAAACAGTCCTCTATTCCTTTTCCAGGTTTCTGTGTCTTTTTCCTGAGGCCTTGTGAGTTGTGTTGAACTGAGAAAAGCACAGGCTTTTCCAACTCTAGTGGTCTGCTGTGTGAATCTTTCCTTGGCCACCTATTAGCTGTGCATTTGCGTAACTTTGAACTTCAGCTTTCATATCTATTATAGGGCCTTATAAGGCCTCCTAGGGGTGTGGTGATGCTGCAATGAGCCAATCCATTCAAAGTGTCTTGTAGCGTGTCTGGCCCTTAGTACACTGTCAGGCTTAAGCTGGGAATCAAAGAGCCTTCTGGGGCTCTGTGGGACTCCTGTTGGTCAACCTCGCATTGCTGGTGAGGCTAGTTCCCAGCAGTACTTGAGGTTGATGAAATCTGGGGCCTACTTTTAGGATCGGATGGAGAAAGGCTGCATAGTATGGAGGCTTTGAATGAGCTCATGACTGCTGAGTACCTACTACACGTGCTGGGTCTCTCTCTAACCTCAATGTTATCTCTTTTGGTTTTACTCCCTTAATACTTATCTCCATTTTACAGATGGGAAACTGAGGTGCAGAGAAGCTGATATGGCTTACCTGAGGACATATGCTAGCAATGATGGAGCCAGGATAAGAAGTCAAATTCCTGGACACAAGTGCAATATGATTTGAAGCAATCACTTAGGATTTTTGCCTTTAGCATACAGTGGAGAAGATATGAGGGTATCCAAGAAGCATAGAATTTTAATCTTAAAGTATTACAATGTGGTAACTCCTTGAATGACATGAAAGATATTGAATTCCTTTAAAGCTACAAATACCAGAAGTTTACTCCTTCCAATTGATTGTTCTTGACAAAATAGGCTTAAATGGCATCTTATGCCTTCCGTTTCCAGTTGGAGGTTCTTCTGTTTTGAGCATGTGTGTCCTTCTCTTCTGGAAGTTTTTCTTGACAGAAGCAGAGAGGTTTTTGACAAACAACTTTAATATTCTTTGTGGCTGTGTGGCTGGCTCTAATAATCCTGCAAGCTTACAAGGTCACTGTTAAGATTAAATCTGAGTCATCAGAGGCAGATGTTGACACATCATTATTTAAATCCTGAGCTGCTGAAGGACTCTCATCCCCATGAGCTATGATTCACCGTCCAAATGAACACCCCAAATTCCACACAGCCTGCTGAGCAGGGACTCCGACTCCATTAGGGAAACAAGCTTACCTTGTCACTTGCCTGACTCTGTGTGATCAGAAAGCCCTACTTTCTGTTGCAGAAGAAGTGTGGCGTATATAGGGAATGAGTGTGTTTTAGAAGATCTGGCGTCCCATTGCATCTCTACCGCTTGCTGTGAGGTTTATCTTTTCACCTGTTCTTCATAGACCGTCCTAAAATTTGTGCTTACACATTTATCTATTTATTTAGTAAAATGTGTTATCTTGAGCGTTCAGCTTAATGAAACTTTGCAAATATGTACTCCAAATGAGCATCATCCCGATCAACACATGGAACATCCTCATCCCCCCAGAGGGCCCCCTTGTGCCCCTTCCCAATCAATAACCCCTCAAAGTAACCACTATTCCGACTTCTGACACCATGGATTAGTTTTGTCTGTTCTAGAATTTCCTGGAAAAGGAATCAAATGGCATGTATTCTTTTGTATCTAGCTCTTTTACTGAACAAAATGACTGTGAGATTTATCCATGGTGTGCTGTGTATCAGTAATTTGTTCCTTTTCATTGCTGAGTAATATTCTGTTGTATGGCTGTGCCACAGTTTGTTTATCCATTCTCCTACTCATGGACGTCTGGGCTGTTTACACACTTTGGCTATTATGAATACAGTTGCTATAGCTATTATTGTACACATCTTTTTGTAGATATATGTTTTCATTTCTCTTGAGTAAATACTCAGAAATGGGATTATTAAGTTATAGGATAGGCATTTAACTTATCAGAAACTGCCCAACAGTTCTAACACATATTTTCAGTCTTTTTAAATTTTAGTCCTTCTGGAGGGTGTCTAGTGGTATCTCAGTTTAGTTTTAAGTTGCATTTTTCCAGTGAATAATGATGTTGAGCACTTTTACTTATGCTGTTTGACCATTCATATTACTTTAATTTTTGTGAAGCATCTGTCTAAATATATTTCCCATTTAAAAATTTTGATTTTATAGGTAGAACGGGTTAATAAAAATGTTATCTGGGGAATGGATGTGGGAGTACAGATAGAAGGAGTGCTGAGTGAGAGAGAGTCGTCAGGGCAGTAGTGAAAACAGTGGGTACAGTTGTTCCCAGTCCACCCCACGACAGAGGGGAAGCCTTTAAGGATGTCATCACTCGCCTGATTTAGAACAAAGGGATATAAATGGTAGGGATAACTCTGATGATAATCTCTGAGAATTTTACACACACGCACACACAGACACACACACAGACACACACACACACAGCATTGTGGAAGAAAGATGAGCTCAAAGGTCAGAGAAACTGCATTCCAATCCTGGACCCTGGGGAACTATCATGTAAAGGCGGCATAGTCACGTACCTGTAGCACCACAAGGGGCAGAAACAAAATAGAATTTATTGGGGGAAAATTCATAACCAGAGAAGTAGAGTGCAAGTAATCCTCTGACCTTTCAGATTCCTGCAGCTTGGGCCAGGTCTAGAAGTATGCAGCCCCACGGCCAAGTTCCCGAGAGGGGCTCCACCTCCATGCGGCTCCTTATATCGATAGATCTGGGGGAGAGAGAACGTCTGCGCAGCTACGTGGAGTGGGAGCTCGTTGGTGTTATTAGGAAGGAGGAGACTGGGGAGCCCAGGAATTGGGCTGGTAGAGACCTTTGCTTCAGTTGAGATAACTCAGTCCTGCTGAACTTGCTCTTTGCTGAGCCGCCAACAACGGAAGGAAAAATGAGCCTTCAGGGCTGTCCAACTTTGTCTCTCATCAGGAGAGTTCTTGCATTTCTCTGAGTCTCTGTTTTCTCAATTGTAAAATGAGAATAATAATACTTATTTTGAAGAACTATTGTGAAGATTAGATATAATCATGTAAAGAGTTAAGCACAGTGCCTTGGATCTAGTAAGAGCCCAAAAATATCAGGTTTCTTCATTTCAAGGGAAGAGAATAAAATACTTGTTACCAATGTGAAGTCTTAATGCATATGGGCAATGTGGCTGGTCAGCTGGTGACGGCTCTACTCCTGGCAGAGGCATTTGCTCTCGGCTCTACTCCTGGCAGAGGCATTTGCTCTCGCTGGACATCACAATTCCTTATCTAAAACCTGGAAGGAGGCTCTTATGACAACGGCCTCTGGGGATTGTAATTAGCACGTGGTGAGGGCAAGATGCAGTCTCATTTCCCTTATTTGCTGTGCAGCATTCATGAAATCAAGACTTGATGTGTAGTTGTTGGATGTTGGGAGAGGATGCTGTTGGACTGAAGTTGTATATTCTGGCACCGAAACATTGGACTCTTGGATGCATCCAGAGCTCATGTGGCCTAATTCGTGGAGGTGTACATTGTGAAATACCAGATTTTCATAATGGAAAAATAAGAGTATTAAAGAAAAACATCAACAGCTTCCTTTTTATAGTTCTCTTAATAAAAGCTGATGGTTTATTGTGAGCTGTGAGTTGCTATGGTGACGTGAGGATGCTGAATTTGAAGAGAATTGAAGTAGATATTCTAATATGGACAGGCATAGCTTGTAAACACTTAGAAAAAATACTGCATTTTAGAAACAGGCTTGAGATGTTGTGTAGAGTGTTTTATCGTGTCAATAAAATTTCCTGAGTGTCTGTGTCAGACTGGCCTCTGTTTTCTAGGTTACCCATTTAATCCCCTCTATATTTTATTTCTCAATCACAATAGAGTTTGTTTACTTATTCGTTCATTCATTCATTAACAAATAGCTCTTGATAGCATATATTCTGAGGGATATTCAAAGAAGTAAAACATGTGGGCTCTCAGGGTGACTTCCTGAGTGTGGTAGCACATCCCTGTCACCGGCCAACTTTCTCCTCTGAATTAGTCTGCATTCAATCACTGTATTCAGTGATTTCAACACTGGGGAAGTTAAAAGTAAAGAATTATTAAGCCACGATAAGATAATATGTGTAAAGATGGAAAAGAACTCTAAAAGGTCCCAAGAAATGACAAATGGAAGGGGGTGTACAGACCTCATTGAAGAAGGTCTAGTTGCGGGTCCCTGGATGATGGAGAAGTTTGCTGGGTTGTAGAAGCCAGAGCTAGTCCACAGTAACTGGACAAAGAGCAACAACCCTATGGGGTGCAAGTGAGCTGGAGCTGGGAGTTAGGAGTGCAGAGGGAGTTGGGGAGGTGTCACTGTGAGGCGGAGGCTGGGAGCATGCGGTGTCTGCAACCAGAGACCTACAGCAAAGTGGTCACTGGGCAGAGATGGAGGCTGTGAGGTCACTGGGGAACTGCCTACTTTGGGCATGCATCTGGGACAGAGTGTCATTGGATGTTCCTACCCACATGCACCTCTGACAGAATGAGCAGGTGGAGCTAGAAAAAGCAAAACAGAGCAAGCCAACTAGGAAGAGAAGGGCCTGCCTCCTGTGATATCCTGCCAGCGCCCTCTACTGACAGACCTTAACATTGTGCTCATTGTAAAGGAGAAATGCTTCAAGAGTCCTGTCCATTATCACAGAGCAGGTATTAAAGAGTGAATTGGGAGCTGAGGGGCAATAAATCGATAACTCAACCAAGATGGCCCACCATCTTGGTTGTGATTTGTCTTGTAAAATCATTGAAAATATTTGACTTCCACAACCATCCCTAAAGTGGCTTCATTGGCTGCGAAGCTAGAAAGTTGTTCAAAGGCTTCCAGAGAGCAAATCTTTCAGAGAAGAGGACTCCCTTGTTGGCCCTCCTGAGAGGAAGACCTGGGATGCAAGCCTAGGTTGGTAGTAATCATTTGGACTCACTCCTTCCCTGATGAGAGGTAGTTTGTATCCATTTGGTTTACAGACTTGGAATCACAAGGACATGGGTTTGAGCCCCAGCTCTGCCAATCACCAGATGTATGACTTTGGACACTCTGCAGTGATGTCGTTGGTAGTTCAGATACCAGTACGTGCTAATGGTGCTCCAGGATTGGCCTCCAAAGTTACAGCTTTCCCCATCATGCCATACGCTAAGCCACCGTTCCCTAAAGCAGAGATCAACACACTTTTCTAGAAAGGGCCAGGTAGTAAATATTTTAGGCTTTGCTGGCCCTATGATCTCTGTTGCAACTATCCAACTCTGTCTTTGTGGTGCAAAAGCATCCGTAGACAACAAGCACGTGAATGAGCATGGCTCTGTGTGGGGAGGTGTGTCCAGTATTGGATCTAACTGTACTGGGATCACTGTGTCCCTAGAAGTGCTCTAGCTCTTGTGCTAGACTGACCTCTCCCTTTCCAGAGGAAGTTTTATCTCAGGTCTTATTGACTTGCCCTATTACAGGTCTTGATTGGAGCCCCTGAAGACATTCTAATGAATTGTCTTGCTTTTGAATCTGGAGTATCTGGGGTTGGGGTCTTGGTTGCTTCCTACCTAGAATTTCCCAGTCTTCTTATTTAACCTTAGTCTTTAGGGTCCAGCTCTACAAAACCAGTAAGTGGCAGCTTTTGCTAAGTTACTAAAAAAAAAAGAAATTAAAAACCCAGATATTGTTAGATAGCCCCGGCAGTGATGCATTGTGGTTCAAAGAAGATCTACTTCCTTGTTTAAGAAGCAGCAATAACAACACAACATCAACAAACCGTATCTGGCTGTTGTTTTATTGTTGCTATAGCTACCAAATGTAAAAAGTTGTCACTGTAGGCAAAGGATCATCTGTTATTGTCATCTGTGAATTTTCTTAGCCAGAAAAGATACAGCAAATTTGAATATATCGGATAATGAATTTTAAGGAAAAGTAGAGACCAGTAAAGTGAAGCATTAAACTAATTGCCTTAGTGGTAGGGAGGTAGAGCTCCCCAGACAGACATCCGCCAACATTTCTCCATCCTGGGCTGGTCTGTGAGCCTGGTGGCTGTTCGCCCACCCCACCAGCTCATATGATAAGGAAGCTTTGGTGCTCTGGCATTTTCCTGTGCTTTTTTTTTTTTTTAGTTCTATTTAAATTCTGGGGCAGAAGAGTTGATTTGGAGATATTTATGCCCTTTTGATAACTGCTGCTTAAGCTGCTTCTTTGACAGACAAATTCTAATTAAACAGTATAATAAGTTGCAGAAACATAACGGCTCTCGGTGCTTTTCCTGTGGCATGTCACATCCGAAAAAGCCACATCCTATAACTTGCAGATACATTTTTAGGAACTGTCTCTGTGAAGTCCCACTGGCTGTTTCTCCAGAGATGTTAGGCTAACACCTTCTCCTTTTTTTTTTTTTTTAGTGGAAACTATTTTTAGGCAGCAAATTAATTGTGGGGAAGTTCAGGTCAAAGAGGTTTGTATTTCTTTGCAGTGAATTCTGCCCATTAAGAATGTAGCAACAGCCAATTAAATGCTGAGTTGGGATTTGAACCCTAGTTGTCTTGTCACCATACATTCCAGAAAATAAAAGGAAAATGAAAAACAACAACAAAACAACAATGATAACAACAAAAACAAATCCTAGGTGCTTGATTTTAGATGTAGGATTTGACTTGGACTTGAGGAATGGAGAGTCATTGCAGTGGTGGCATTCAGTAAACAATTGGAAATGGGGGCCTGGAACAAGTGCAGAGTAGAGATTTAATTGTGAGAGTCTCCTGTTTGGGGCTTCATTCTTTTATCCAACACTCTTTGTTTAACCTCATTAAATGGCATTTTTTATAGGTATAGTGGAAGAAGCCCTGAAGGAGAGTCAAGACAAGCTTTCTATACAGAATTTTGCCTTTACATTTGCTATGTGCCTGTGGGCTAGTCACTTAACTTCTCTGACTCTGGAAAGATTATGAATTTGGTTGGAATGGTAGGCACTCAAGTTAACTGGGTTTGTTCACATGGCAGGCGCAGGGTTCCAAGACAGCAAGTGGAAGCAGCCATTATCAATGCCTCTTTCTGTCACCTTCCATTGGTCAAAGCAGGTCACAAAGCCAGCCCAATGGGAGGAGCTGCAAAATGACATTGTGAAGAGGTAAGGAAAGAGAGAGGAGAACTGCCTGAAGCAAGTTAGTTTTCATTCTGAGATCTTCAAGAAAAATAAGTGAATAATACAACGTGGTGATTTGGGTGTGTGATCCGCCTGTGGGTGATGTGAGCCAGGAGGAGAAACAGGAGGAAGCTGGAGAGAGAACACTGGACAAGGAGTCAAAACTCACTAGCTGTGTGGCTTTGGACAAAATACTTAACCCGTTGGGACCTCAGTGTTTTATCCTAAGGTTCCAAAAGCCTTTATTAAGCTTGTTCTATTCTAGGCACCAGAGCCACGATAGAAAAAAGGAGATGATGCTCGTGAGTTTCTGTGGTTGTGTGTTTCAGTGATTCGGGGAGTGAGGGATGTTAGCGTCAGCCTCTTTCGTCAATAAAGGGTCATTTGGTTAAACTACACTGGGCCCTTGCTTGCTGTTCGGGTCAGCTTTGAGCTTGGCTCACTGGACCATTGCCTCACTGAAGGAGCGCTGAGTAACAGCAGACGAACAGTGTTTCCCGCACTCTGAGGCAGGCGTTCCCCATGGGAAATCTTGCCTTGTTAGCTCAGTTTTTGAATTGCTTGACCCCTTTGGGGGACATGGGTTGGTAAAGGCTTCAAGTGCATCTATATTCTGCTCGCTTGTCCTGGTTGATTTTCAACTTTGTTTTCCAGCTGTGAAAAACATATGTACGGATGGCAGTAATTGGGAATTTAATAATTTTTTGATGTTTCTTGTGGTGCTCGGGAAATCCACTGAGGAAGATACATATATATATATTTTCAGTGTTTCCCCATTCTGTGCTAAAACTCTGTGCTAAAACTATACATGATTTTTATTTTCTCCTTTTTTTTTTTAAGCACAAAGCAAGCTAACTTTGAAGTCAAGTTTCCTTTTTAGAGGGTACATGTATCGGTTCCTTATTTTCTCCTTTTGTTTTTATTGCTATACTGTTCTTTATTATGTTTTCCCAAGTCATTTTAGAAATAAAAAAGATGTGGGAATAAAACCACCAGAGTGAGATTCAAACAATCTGAGCGTTGTCTCCCCATGAGAATTGCTCCTGTGGCTGTAGCAGGAGCCACAGGATTTTTTTTACCTGATGTTTTTTACCTGATGTTATTTGATTACTGGGTCATCAAAACTTTATCAGCTCTATTGCATTGACTCCCGAAAGCTTGAGAGTAACAAAGGAATTGCAGGTAGTGCTGTTATCATGTCATATGAGCTCCAATTTCATCTTTGAGGGAAGCAGTGCAAATGAGTGGAAAGTTTTTGGAAGGATCGTGAAGACCTCTGGATATCAGGCCCAATTCTACAACTAAGGAGCTGAGTGGCCTTGGAAAACCTGCTTCACCTCTCTGGATCTTGCTCTCTTTACCTTAAGATGAGGCTTCTTACTTAGTTACTGTAAAATGTTTTCATTTTAGACCTAAAAGACATCTCTCATTACTTGCTTCATGGATCTTAGGTTAGGAATTATTTAGGGTTCTATGGGGTCTTCTCATAAATAAATACTATTTGTATTAAGATTTTGAAAAGTTGACTATAATCCATACCTCCTCTCCCCACCAAGTCCAATTTTTCCTTTGATGAACCTCTAGGTACTGGGATCCCAGACTGGGAACTGCTGAGGTCTTGCCCAGCTCTCATTGATCATGGTTTTTAGTTACAGAGCACGACTCTAATGATTGTTAGAATCTTGTATTACAGAACCAGCAGGAGATCCGGGGTGCAGAGAGGTGAGAGAACAGAGGTCAAAGTTGTCTTTTAGCCTTGTCGGTAGTGTCAACCTTAAAAATAAAACAGCCAGTTTTTTTTTTTTTTTTTTTTTTTTTTTTACCAGCAAAATGGATTTTTTCGGGAATAGCAAAGGAATTGCAATTCAGGGCAAGAAAGCTATAGCAAAAGCCATAGGCAAGTCTAGCAAACAAAGGATAGGAACATTACTTTATAGAGAAAAAGAAGGAAGTTGGGAGGTGTTGTTTTGAACAAAAGTCCATTGGTGGAAAGCAAGAGTTCAGGGTGGTGATAATTTCTCATTGGCTGAGTTGCTGGGCTAGTGATTTTTTGTTGGAGATGCAATGTACATCTCTTCCTATTGGGGTCTGTAATTGAGATTCTTCCTGTTGAGGACTTCTTTCTGTTGGGGTTTGTAATTGACGATTCTTCCTGTAATTGACACACTGTGGTAGTGTGTGAGAGCACCCCCTTCTGGCCTCCTGACTCCATTTTAAGTGAAGTTTCCTTTGTTGAGTTTCACAGCAGACTTTAACTCCAGTCTTTACTTTTTATGTGGGTCTGAGTGTGTTTGTTGGGTGTAGTAGTAAATTAATTTCTCTTCAGGTCCAAATTCTCTGACTTGCATATTGGTGACACAAGTGGCATTACCCCATTTAGGGATGCTGTCTGTGAGTTTTGGGGAGAGACAACTCATTTCCACTCCTCGGTCTACATTTTTGCCTCTATAAAACATGAAGGGCAAATAGAATCTAAAAGGTTTGGAACAAGGGAATCAGGCAATTAATTATAGTTTCTTTTAGTTGTCTGGTGAGGGAGGAATGCTGTTAGCACACTTTCTGGGAGAATTCCAAAAGATGAATGTGGGCAGAACATGCTCTCTGTGATTGGACCTCACACCCTCCTTACATTATTGATGTCTTGGCTTGTCTGTGGTTACTATTACGGAGGGAGATCAGATCTTGTGCCACAAAGTGCAGGAGACATAATGTCACTTTCTCTTACTCACTACTGCTACTATTATAACTGTACCTATTACTGTAACCAATGTTTATTAAATACTTACTAGGTGCCAGGCAATGTACATCTACATTTATCTTCTCACTTAATATTGAATATAAGCCTTTGCTGTAGGTAGCATTATTATCTTCACTTGGCCTATGTGGAAATTGAAGCAATGGGCTTCTTTCGTCTTCCTTACCCAGCTGGTAAGTGGTAGAGATGTGATTCGGAGTGGGCCAGCTAGTCTCTAGAATCTTTCTCTTAAATATTGTGCTGTGCTATTTCCATGAACATATATAGCCATCTGTGCCTGATCAGCAAGATCACAGAGATTAGAACACTAACTAGCTTATATTTCTGCCACTAGTCTAAGCCCCTTTCTGGTGGCTTTGGTCAGAGCTGCAGATGTGGTGGGTCGTGAATGTTGTGGAAGCTTTGAGTGTGGAATCTTTGGCGGGCACACTGAGAGTACTGTATTGGAGCGTGTATATTGCAGTACTTCCTGTTACCCACAGGACCTCCATGTTCTGCCCCTGTCTGATCTTCACCTTAATTTCTCAACAATCTCCTCTTGTACTTTTAACTTCAGCAATGTCAAAAACTTGTAGTTGCCTGAGTTCGCCACGCTCTCCTGCTTCATCTTTGAGGAAGATGCTGGCTTCCCTCATATTCTTCGCATGGTGATGTTCTCTCTCCCTCCATGCTGACCAGATGCCGTGCCTGGGCATCTTCTTGACATTCTTTAGGTTTTTCCTGGTTTCCCGGAAGTCCTTACTCTCAGTCTGAAGTGACACACACTGGGCATTTACCATGGTGAGTCAAAATGATTTGTTTCATGTCTGTTTCCTAAACTTCTCTAGAGCAAGGACTGGAAACTATTCATCCAGCATCTCCAGAGCCTGGCAAGAAGATCTTTGATATATGTTTGGCATATTGCCAGTCCAAAGCAAACCTGGATAATGTGCTCTTTTCTGAGTGAATAGTTAGCTCATTGCTTTTTTATTTGATTGAATCATGTGAAATTGCTGTTTTTATAAGTGAAAATTGCTTGAATCCCAGCATTTCAAATGTTTATTTTTCTATTCCCATGAGCATTTTCATTCTGTTCCTCTCCTGGGTTCCTCTCCTTCTGCTTATACACCCCAAGGGTTACTTTACCTCTCTTAAACACATCTTTTCCTCTTTCTGACACTGGCTTCCCTTGAGTCCTCAACTTCTTGAAAGAGTTGTCTACGTTCACAGTTTCCGTGTCCACACCACCCAGTCATGCTTAGTATTTTGCCATCTGACATTCCCTCTCTCTACTTTCCTGAAGCTGCTTCTGTTGTTTTTAAGCAGTCCTGTAATTGCTTCAGCCAAAGACTCTTCCTGTTCTTCATCCTCGTAGACCTTCTGGTAGCGTGAAAACACTGTAATGACCCCTTTTTGAAACCCTCACCTTCCTTGACTTCCATAATAGAAAGCTCCCCTGGCTCCGCTCAGATAGATTAAGAAATTCATCTTTTAAACTGCAGGTACAATCTGACTGCATTGTCAGAAGTTTGGAAAATAGAAGAAAGAAAAAAAAAATCACTCATAAATCTACCACCCAGCACACTGTTCTAATCACTTTGGTATATATTTTCTCGTTAGTTTCCCCAATCCTATTTTTATGTGGTTTACAAAGTTGTCATTGTTATCCCAGTGGTCCACCCAGAGCACACAGATTTTCTCAGCACTGATGCAATGGGCTACATCTTAGCCATTAATGTTGCTCACCAAATATGTCTGGTTCTCTGCCTTCCTGGCAGGATTGTAATTCCTAGTTCCCTGTGGTTAAGCAAGGACATGTGATCAGTTCTGGCCAGTGATCAGTTAGTTGCTGACCCCCTAGAGCACTCTTTCCATGGCTCTTCCGTCAACCTTGGTCCTTGAGTGAGATAATGACACGGAGGAGCCCCCAAGTGACCAATGATGGACATGAAGTGGAAGTGAGAAAAAAAGCTTTATTTTAAGCCATTAGAATTTTGGGTTTATCTGTTATTGCAGCAAACTTTAGCTCAATCTGAGCTATAGATTGCTACTTCTGAGAGATCAAGAAAACCTGAAAGATTCTCTGATTTAACACTGTCATTTTACAGATAGAGATACTGAGACTCAGGGGGAAAATGGCCTGTCTAAGTCAAAAAGAGTCAGCATTGGCACTGGACTGGTGCCCAGGTCTGCTGTTTCCTTGAACACTTTTTTCTGTTCAGCAGCATTCTGGGCCCCACATGAGGCCAACCTCCCAGGATGCTGCCCTGTTTTTCCTCTCTGCTTTGTGGCAGTATTTCTGCTGCAGAGTGTGTGGGGCGAGGCTGTCCCTGGAGTCTGGGTCACTGGCCTGCTCTAATTTTATACCTTGACAGGTCATTTGAGAGAGCCCAGGGGTCCACTTTGGGAGCCCTCTGCAAAATGCCATGACACAGGTGCCCACATCAGCACTATAGCAGCTA
Source organism: Diceros bicornis minor (assembly GCF_020826845.1). Classification (NCBI taxonomy): domain Eukaryota; kingdom Metazoa; phylum Chordata; class Mammalia; order Perissodactyla; family Rhinocerotidae; genus Diceros; species Diceros bicornis. The sequence goes on from NC_080741.1 coordinate 37,694,766, forward strand.
GAAGAATGCTTCCTTTTACGGATGAGAGCCTCAAGTTTTATGCAACGGCGTCTCTGTACAAGTGAGAGTTCAACAATTCTACTTTGGAATTATCCGATGGTGAGAAAATTCTCAAATTCAAAGGTATGAGGATAATTAGGACTCTTGTTAATCATTCTGTATCCTTCTCCCCACTCCCACCCCCCAGCTATGAGATTCACACAGATTAATTACTGCCTGCTATAAATAAACGCAGAGAAAAGCAATCTGCATAGGAGAGGCAGAGGGTAACTGTCATTTAATATATCACAGCTTTCCGCACACCTGTTCTGCCTTCGCTGTTGCCATGGAAACCACACTTTATAAGAGAAGCTATGCATAATTAGCATGGATGGAGGTCTATATCAATCAGAATAATTTGGAAGAATACTAAAAACCCAAAGGAGCAGGCAAAACTACTTGTCTCAGTAGGAAGGAATCAGATCTCCACTGTGTGGTAAATGAGGAGGCAGTTACAGTCGGAAATCAGCAAAATTAGCAATTCTGGGTCAGCTGAAAAATAGGGAGACAGCCTATTCCACTAGAAAGAAAGAAAACTTTGTCGTCGAGTTTGACTTTTTTCTTTTAAGTGCTATTTAGAGTCGCACAAAGGAAACACAAAGCCAAACAAACACATAAATTAATTTCAAGGCGACGGGGCTCAGATGACAGGAGCTGCACTTCTGAGTTGGGGGGCTCTACACATCTGGGGAGCCCCTGCTGCAAAGTTAGGCAGCGAGGCTGGGGCCTCAAGACTCCAGCTGTGAGAAGGACAGGTCGCTGAGTTTAAAGTTTCTTCAGGGAACAGTGAGCAGCTTTCGATCAAAGTATGGAATTTTCTGAGAGGTTGGAATTACCACATTTCTTTTTAGTGGTGGAAGGGACTTCAGAAAAAATATGGTTCAAATGCCCTAGTTTTTGGAGGAGGAATGGGAGTCATGGAGAGAAGCAACTTGCCTGACGTTTCAAAGCCAGCTGGTGGCCAATCTTGAACCAAGACTCAGCTCTCAGGTTCTCGTTTGCTAAGGCTGCTGATCGGACCACCACTGGGTTGGTCATCCTGGTTGGTAATTCTTGGGTCCTTTATTACTGTGGGGATGAAACTGAATACCTGGCACAAGAAGTCATTCAGACTTTGGCTTTTTCATTCTTTGACAATTTCCCTTCATGTATAGACATACAAATTCCTTCCTTCCTTCCTTCATTCGGCAAACATTCATTAAGTAAAATGGGATAATATTATTTTGAGATAACACACACAACACTGCCTTACACTCTAAATTTCCAGAGCTCTTACCAGATCACTGTTTATATTAATTAATATTTATTCCTCCAACGTTTATGTATTGAGTACCTACTATGAGCCAACTCTATTCTAGGTGCTGGGATACAACCATGAGTCAGGCATGAAGATCTCTGCTCTTACAGTACTTGCATCCCAGTGGAGAGAGACAGACCCTAAATATGGAAACAAATAAATAAGATAATTTTATATAGTGATAAGGTCAGTGAAGAAAATAAAGCATGGTAATGGGCCAGGGTTGTGAGTTTGGATTTTATCCTAATTTCAGTGAGCAGCAATTGGAAGGTTGTAAGCAGGGGAGTGATGTATTCTGAACAGTCAGTACCTTTCCTTGTTCCCCAAAGCAGGATTTGACATCACTGCTCTAGGCAATTCTTGGGCCAGCAGGCACCCTGAGGCTTGTGCCCAGGAGCTTCTGTGGCCCTCAGAGAAGGCCTTGGGGACAATGGTAAAGGGACCACAGCTTGGGCATGTGGCTTTTCCTTCTTTCAACTTAGTTGCTCATTCTACGCTTTATCTCTTCATGGTCCTGCTAATAATTAAAATAATAAAAATTAGAATAATAACAGCAATGAAAAGGCAATAATAGCAAACTTTTATAAAATGAATCCTTACCGCATGCCTAGCATTGGGCAAATTGCGGTATGGTATTTAGCTCATTAAATCTTTAAAAGATGGAAACCATCATTAAGCTGATTTTATAGATGAGAAAATTAAAGGCAGAGATTAAGTAGTTTTTCCAAGGTCAAGTACTTAATTTAATGGTTGTGCTAGGATTTGAAAGCAAAACATGTCTGTCCCAGGGTCTATGCCATTAACCTCTATGCTAATTAGATAAGTCAATAGTGTCAATAAGTTAATAGAGAAGGTTTAAATCCTACAGCTCCCACGTTAAGGGGAGTGGGAAGAAGAAAGGCATCAACACATAATGTCTACTAGTGCAGAGAAGACAGGTACCACGGAGCCCATCTTCAGGATGAAGAAATGGAGATTTAGAGATGTTCAATAACTTGACTAGGGGCTGCTAGGATTTGGCCTTTGGCCTGTCATGCTCCAAGGAAGGTCATCACAGCAGAGGTTTAGGGCAGGCCTACCTGGGAATTTGGGTGTGCTTCAATGGGTGTCAAGGATGCCCTCAAGATAGCCAGGCAAGAGGGCCTGGAGTGACTTTGGATCCTGAGTGGGTTGTCTTTGGTCATTAGAGCCTCATCTAGGAGTCTTTAGGGGTCCTGGGGGTCAAAGCATAGTGGGATCTGCTGGTACATCACCCAACTGCTGCAGGAAGTTCAGTGATCATGGTAAGTGTGGCCATAGGGCTCCCCTGCCCATGGTGGACAGGGTGCCCAAGGAGCAATGGTACACAGTCCAAGTTTGGCCTGTCAGGGGGTGGGTATTGCTCCAGGCAGGGCCCTGAATCTCTGCCTCCACAGGTATCACTCACTTCTGCCTATTTGTACCTGATATGCCCTTCTGGTGGCGTCCAAGCTGCCAGATGGCTCTTCTGACAATGTGAGCGCATGGTGGAAATAGAGCGCTTATGGTTGATATGAAAATGTTTAACTGGCTGTGAAATCTGTTCACATGGTTACAAGAAATTTCAACATTACATTTGTCAATGAAAGAAAAGGAAGAATCTTAGATTGTTAAAACATAATTTCATTGTTGTAATTTTTTGAATAATTGTAAGAAATAGTTTCACATCTTTTCTTATCACTTGTATAGGCTTGCATGAATCCTTGTATGAACAAAGATTTTTTATCATTGTTGATGATCAAGAATTTGAAAAGAGCATCACTAAATTGCCTTGATCAGGAATGGAGCATAGCCATTTCAAGCCTAAAAAGTCTTGTTTATGGAAACAACCTCGAATTTCCTGTTAAAAATTAAAAAAAATATTTTATTTGGAAGTTTTAGGTACATTCATACTTAGTAACTTCCGCGACACTTTATGTCTTAATTTTCTTATATTTATACAATAAAGTAAATGTAATGACTTTCTCCCAAGTCCCATACAGATGTACCCCATCCATCAAACTCCTCAAGTTTGCTCCAGTGTGCCGCATATTTTCATTTTCTACTTGCGCTCTGGCGTGATACAAGCTGGGAAGTATTGTGGGTCAGTCTGCTTAGGAGCTTCTTTCTGGAGTAGTTCTGCCTGGATTAATTAGGAGGAAGGCACCAGCTCAGGGTCAAGGGTACTAAGTCAACACCAAAGAAACAGAACAATTGGGAGTCAAGGTCAAATTACAGTCAGGTAGACGGAGCTAGGGGGTGGGGAATGGGGGCTTGGCCAACAAGACTCAATTTAGGCAGGCTCTCAATTGGGAAAGGATGAGAACTTAAAGTCTATGGTGAAAGAGGATGCTGACCACAGGTTCTTGGCCAGGACTAGTTGGAGGATGTCATTATAACACCTGGTGCACTTGGAAGAGACAGAATCCTGGGGAGAAGAAGGAGTGGCTAGACTGGTGGCAGGAGGATGCCTGGGGGACTCACAGGCATTGAGGGGGGCTAAGCTGAGGCAAAAACTTGAGAGCACCATCACAGTTGTGATGGCCAGCAAGGATCAAATACAGTGTGCAAAGAAGCAACGTGAGCTTGAGCTTGTCAGATACCAGGAGTAGGAGGAAGCTCTTGATGTGTACCTGGTGAGTAAGATAGAGCTGGTCCTGCTCTGAGGAGCTTGAGTCTAGGGCTAGTTGGAAGATTAAATTCTCCAGGCAACCAGAAAAGACTCCTTTCAGCTCCAAACCATATGGAGGACATAAGGATGCATCCTGGAGATCCCTAGTGTGGCTAAAATGGTTAAAGTAACCCCTTGGTCCAGCTCCACCTCCAGGGAGCACAGTTGAGCAGCTGTGTCTAAGAGCAGTGAGCTCCGTCACATCTGGGCTTGCAGAGAAACCATCTCAGCCCTCTTCACCCACAACACATGCCCGAGCAGGCCCATACCCTAGCTCTGTTCAATTGAATGGGTAGTGTGGTGGTGGGTGTCCCCTCATGGATGGCCTGTGACACAACTTAACCATCTGTATCAGTTAGCCTTTGCTGCATAACAGACTACTCCAAAACTTTTTAGCTTAAAACAATAACCATTTTTTTAGTTCACAGTTTGGTGGGGGTCATTATTCTGACCTAGTCTGAGCTTAGCTGGGTTTGCTCATGTGTCTGTGGTCACTTGGTGGGTCAGCTGGGGCCTGGCTGGTTCTCTATGGTCTCACTCTGGCCATTGGCTGGCTCTTGGCTGGGGCAATGGGGGTGACTGGGTGGAGTGTCTTTCATCCTCTAGTAGGCTAGCCTGGGCTTGTTCACATGGTGGCAGGAATACAAGAGCAGGAAGAGAACAAGCGCCAGTGAGAAGGTGCTTTCCAAGTCTCTGTTTGCATCACATTTGCAAACTTGCATCACTGAAGCAAGTCACATGACCAGGCCCAGAACCAATGTGGGAGGGGGAGGGTACTGCCAAAGGGATATGTGAACAAATTGGGTCATTATTGCAATTAACCCACCACACGACCATTTCAATTCATTGACCTGGGAGGCAGTGAATAGCCCATTCTTATCAGGAAAGCTAAGAGAAGGGATCCAAGCAAGTGCCTAGTTCTGGCTAGTGTAGGTGACTTCAAAGTCTTTTCTCAAACTTCTATTCTTCTATGTTTTAACTGACTCCTGATTTTGGGCACTTTGGGCATTGTACTAGGAGTCAGCCTACAAATACTACTGTTCTCTCTACTTCCTCTGGGCTAGTTTCTTCCTTCTAGAATGCATTCTCCTAATACTGTTTGTGTTCAGAAGCCAGTCACTTCTCTAAGGAGACCTCACCCCTTCCAGATTTAAAATTTATATATTTGTTTTTTTTCTACAGTCAATAGATTATTTATCAAAAATGATGATGGTAGGACCCAGGATGAAGCAGGGTAAAGAGTTTTCTCTGGAATGTTTATATGGATATTATGCTGGGTCTGCTAATCTTAGTGTTTAAGCATAGTTTCTTTGGAAAATTATTATCCCAGCCTTGAAACTGGAATGGATATTTTATTATGGATGCCAACTTTTATGGTATTTTTATAGCAACAAAGCATATCTTGAACCCAGGTATTCTTCTTTATTCCAGAATCTTATCAATAGTTATTTTGGCCAAGGTTTAGCACAAAAGATCGATTTTCTGTTTAGTCCTTTGGCTTTTATATTGATTGTGTATTTGTACTGTTTTACTGAGTATGGTTCCTTATACATATGTACATGAATAAAATATGTTTAATAAGCATGCATAAAATATATGAACTTGAAAACTGTTCCCTGGTGGAACATTATAGTCTTGGTTGAAATATCTAAGTGACTTCCAAAAGAAATCATTAGTTCCACTCTAGAGTGTTTTGTTCCTGCATAGGAGGTCACACTACACACAACGATTCCTAATTTTTTTGTTGTTGTTGTTCTACAAGTCCCCTTAGAGTTCTAGTAATTCTTGTGTACAAGACAGAAAAAAAAAAACAAAAAAAAACTGTTGGGTTGGTTCCTAGAAGGGCAGACAAGTCTTTTGGTTCTATTACATTATTATGGTGGAGGACCTTTAAAATGAAGAAATATTGTACTGTGGTAGATTGCAAAAATGCTCCTTATCGTCCACCCCTCTCTGTGTCTATGCCCTTTGCAAAGTGACTTTGCAAATCCTCTCATCAAGAGATGAAGTACATTTCCCTCCTTCTGAATCTGGGCTGGCCTTGTGACTTGCTGTGCAGTGGAATTTGGTGGAAATGACTGTTGCTGGTTTTTTTTTTTTTTTTAATTTTATTTATTTATTTATTTTCCCCCAAACCCCCAGTAGATAGTTGTATGTCATAGTTGCACATCCTTCTAGTTGCTGTATGTGGGACGCGGCCTCAGCATGGCCGGAGAAGCGGTGCGTTGGTGCGCACCCGGGATCCGAACCCCGGGCCGCCAGCAGCGGAGCGCACGCACTTAACCGCTAAGCCACGGGGCCAGCCCAGCTGTTGCTGGTTTTGAATGTAGGCCTCAAGAAGTCTTGTGTACTCACCTGTGTCTCTTAGTATTCCATCTTCTACCAATGTGATCAAGCCCAAGCTAGCTTGCTGGAGGTTGAGGGATTATGTGGACCAGAACCAAGTCAGTCCAAATGTCTCAGACAAGGCCACCAAAGATTAACAAAGCTTTCCTCCGCTGCTGACTGCAGATACATAAGTGAGCACAGCCAAGACTGGGATAAACCTGGCTCAGATCTGCCAAATCACTCATATAGCCTATAAACTCATGAACAATAGTAAATACTTGTTGTTTTAAACCACTAAGTTTTGGAGTGGTTTGTTATGCAGCAATAGCTAGCTGATACAGATAGGATCACAAGAAAGTGAGCTTCTTGAGGGAAGGGTTCATGTCTGATTCTCTAGTTATTTTGAGCTTCTAGCACACAATAAGTGTTTATTATTAAATGTTTGTTAAATTTATGAGTACAATATGATTTATTTGGTTTCCTGGGTTGGAGGTATTTCTGATGGCATAGCTAGAAGGATGGTCATTTCCCTCATAAACCATGGGATTTCTATAGGAGAGGAATGGCTTCTGTAGCAGAGATGTTAGTTGTTCCACAATATCTGTTCTCACCTTCTTCTTTGGTTCTAGACCCTTAGTTTTTAGTTGGACATATGGCTTCCTGCAATAAACATTACATTTTCTGGCCTCTTTCACAGCTATCTGTATGACTAAGTTCTGGCCAATAGAATGAAAGTGAAAGGGAGGGGCATACTCTTTTTTTTCCTTCTTTCATTCCTGCTGGTTGGAATGCAGATGTGCTGGCTGGCTACAGTGCAGCCATGTTGGAAAGTAGGGTAGGAATCATATGCAGAGGGTACAACAGCAGCAAATTTAAGGGTCTTGGGTCCCTGATGCCTTTATGAGACTTTCTGTGGTCAACGTTCTTAATATTCACTTCCTCTTCCCTGGAGGAGAATCATTCATTCTCACCCATTGCCAGTGATTAACAGTACCTCCCTATAGACTTCCCTATTCTATTTTTAAGCTTAGCCATGTGACTCATTTTGGCCAATGAGATGCGAGCAGAGTGACGTATGCCACATCCAATCAGAAGCTTTAAAAGCCACTGTGTATTTCCCCAGCTCTCTTTTCTGTGGCACAAGACAGTATGTCCCAAATAGGGACTCATCCTTCAGCCTGGGTCCTAGAAGAAGAAAACACCTGGAGCAGAGTCATAGCAGCCAACCTACTATTATGCGAGTGAAAAACACATATTTATGGTTGTAAGATTTGGAGGATGGATTTGGAGAATATTATTTTTAGGCTTCTTTTATGTGAGGTAGAAATTAACATCTGTCTTGTTTGAGACATTACTTTGTATTTTCCGTCACTCATGGCTAAATTGAATTGTAACTAATTCTGCCTTTTATCTTATTCAAGAGTAAGAATGGTGTGACCATTCATTCAATGGACACATATTTACTCAGTGTGTAGGTTAAGACTGGCACTGTGCAAGGCACTGGGGATGCAATGGTGATCACAAAAGACCCCGCCTCTGCCCTCATGGTGCTGGCAGTCTACTAAGGAGCTCAGACATGGAACAAAAAAGACAATTGAGGAAAATTTCAGGGTGTTATAAAGGAGTATCGTAGGGTTACTTGTTTTAGATTGGGAAGTCAGGGAAGATCTCTTTGTGGAAGTGGTATTTTAGGTGACATCTAAAGGAGGAAAAAGAATCAATGAGGCAAAGAGTTGAGGAGGATGGAGAGAAGAGCACACCAGGCAGAGGAAACAGCAGGTGCAAAGGCCCTGAGGCAGAAAAGAGCTTTGTGCATTTGAGGGATGAAAGAAGTCAGAGTGGCTACAAGGTGAGTGAGCAAGGAGAAAAATGAACAGATGAGCCTGGAGAATGTGGCAGAGGCCAGACTGCATAGAGCCTCGTAGGCCATTCCAAGTATTTTGATCTTTTTTTGAGAGCATTGGGGGAACTATTGAACATAGCCTAATATAATCCAATTTGTGATTTAAGATCACTTTGTTGGCTGTGTGGAAAATAAACTGAAGGAGAGCATATGACTCAGGGAGGCCAATGCTGGGGATCCTCTATGGAGTATATATGGATGTATATATTGTTTTACCCTTTACATTTAGGTCTCCAATCCACCTGGAATTGATTTTGTCTATAGTAAGTGTGAAGATTTATTTTTTTCCCATATAGATATCCAATTGATCCAGCACCATTTACTGTAAATGTCTTTTTCCTATTGCTCTCCTATCACACCTTTGTCATACCTCTGATTCTAGACTATCTATTTTGTTCCATTGGCCTATTTTTCTATCCTTGCACAAATATCACAATGTCTCCATTACTGTAGCTTTATGATAAATATTGTTACCTAGTGTATAAGTTCTCCATCTTTGTTCTTCTGTAAGACTATCTTGACTATTTTTGGCCCTTTGCTTTTTCATGTAAATTTCAGAATCAGTTTGTCAATTTTCTCATACACACACACACCCCTACGAAGATTTTGATAAGGATTGTATTAAGTCCATAGATCATTTTGGGTGAAACTGATATCTTAACATTGGAGCTTCCAATCCATGAGCATGGTATACACCTCCATTTATTTAGGCCTTGTTTAATTTCTCTCAAAAATGTTTTGTACTTTTCTGTTAAAGGTCTTAACATATATTTCTTTAGATTTATTCTTAATGTTTTTTGGTGCTATTGAATATTTTATTTTCTAATTGTTGTTGACATAAATAAATACAATTAAATTTTGAGTATTAATCTTTAATCTAGTAATCTTGCTAAATTCATTTATTTATTCTAAAGTTTGAGATTGTTTTTCATGTATATAATCATACCATTTGTAATAATTTCTTTCATTCTAATACTTATGCTTCTTTTTTTCTTCAAACCTTCTTTAATATTTGGCTTGAAACCAAATGCCAAGCGCAAGCAACATCTAAAACTATATCTCTAAATGTATAGGACAGAAAGCCCTGTCCTTGCATGGTAGACTTGCTTTCTTATAAATCTTTTTTTTTTCAATTATTTTGTTGAGATCATAATGGTTTATGACATTGTGTAATTTTGGGTGTACATTATTGTTTATTAATTTCTGTACAGACTTCATTGTGCTCACCACCAGTCGTCTAATTTTTATCCCTCACCATACACATGTGCCCCCTTACCTCTTTTGCCCACCCTCAGCCTCCTTCTCCTCTAGTAACCACTAGTCTGTTCTGTTTATCCACGTGTTTGTTTATCTTCCACATATGAGTGAAATCATGCAGTATTTGTCTTTCTCTGTCTGGCTTATTTCGCTTAACATTATACCCTCAAGGACCATCCATGTTGTTGCAAATGGGATGATTTTGTCTTTTTTATGGCTGAGTAGTATTCCATTGTATATACATACCACATCTTCTTTATCCATTCATCCGTAGACGGGCACTTGGGTTGCTTCCACGTCTTGGCTATTGTGAATAATGCTGCAATGAACATAGGGGTGCATAAATCTCTTTGGATTGTTGGTTTCAAGCTCTTTGGATAAATTCCCAGTAGTGGGATAGCTGAGTTGTAAGGTATTTCTATTTTTATGGTTTTTTCTTTTTTTGATGAGGAAGATTGGCCCTGAGCTAACATCTGTGCCAATCTTCCTCTATTTTGTATAAGGGATGCCGCCACAGCATAGCTTATTGAGCGGTGCATAGGTCCGCACCCAGTATCTGAACCCATGAACCCCGGGCTGCCACAGTGGAGTGTGTGAACTTAACCACTATGCCACGAGGCCAGCCCCATGCTGTTATGCTTTTTATTTCTTTCTCTTGTCTTATTGATCTAGTTAAAATCTCCAGTACAATGCTGAATAGAAATGGGAGGGCAAGAATCCTTTCCTTGTTCCCAATCAGTCAAGAGAGCTCTGCGGCCAGCCGTGACCACCTGACTTCATTTTCTTAAGTGCAGGGGAATACAGGAGTACGGGAGGGAGAAAGGAGACAAAGAGAAAAGGAGAGAGAGACAGAGAAAAGTGGAGGAAAGAGAAATGAAGAAATGCCGCAAGATCAGATGTGGCAAGATCCAGTGCTGTGATGGCTGAGAAAGAACAGGGCTTTGAAGAAGGAGAAGTGAGAATGCTATGCAAATAGCCTGAAGTAGCCTCCAAGGTTACAGAGGATGCTGGATGGCCCAGTAAGGCTCATGGATGCTTTTTGTTTGGTCAATTCGGTTATTAATTTAACAAGACTATTCTTACTTTGAATGGTTGAATTTGAATGGCCCACATGTGCCTGAGGGCCACGTGCACCCCAGGGAGCTTTGCGGCAGGCCACTCCACATATTTGCATTATTTACCTGGCCCCTTATGGTGTTTGAGATTTCACCCAAGGATCTGTCCTCAGCATTCAAAGTACTGTTAAAACAATCTGTTAGAATGCCTATCCACAATGATGCCAGGAAACTGTGTTTTCGCTGGAATGTGCTTTAACTTATATTGTATTTGTGTATAGAATTGAGGACTTGGATTTTTGACAGTTTGATCTTTTGATGAAAACGATTGACCTCAAAAGGGCCAAGTGCACTGAAATGCCAACGGGAATACAGTTATGTGGAAGTGTTGCTGCTGCGTTGGAAGGATATTTCTCCTTCCTCATTTATGCATTCATTCTGTTTTCTAATCGTTCATTCAGTCATTATTATGGAGCGCCTTGATGTACCAGGTACTAGGGTAATATTGTGTTGGTAATTGTTTAACAACCAGCTTTCTGAATAAAATAGCGCTGATTTGGACTAGTTGCCAGTTTCTGTGGTATAAATACTACCATCGTGGTTGATGTCAAGCTATCAACATATGACACTGAACACGGAGTTAGGGAGAGATGCTAGCAATGGGCTTGTGCAAGTTCACATGAGACAGCTCCCACACATTCCTGTATTCTAGGCACTGTAGACAAACAATGACCAAGACAAAATTCTGAAACTAGATATGATGTTTGAGTAGGAGTTAGCTAGCCAAAGGTAGGAGTGGAGTGAAGTGGTTAAGGGGGAGGAATTTCAGGCAAAAGAGCAGCTTGTGCTAGGAATCGGTGGCTGCAGCACAGGCAACAAGGAAAAAGGGTACCTGATGAGAAGGTTAAGCGGAGATTTTCTCCATGGAGTTCTGGGAGCTCCATGGGGTTCTGGGAAGGATTGCCTGCTGTGTACTCCCTATAAACAGAAAGAACAGGTAAATTTGGAATTGGCTTGTTATGACGTAACTTTACCAGTGATTCTTAAACTTCAGAGTACATCAGAATCACCTCAAAGGTTGTTAAAACAGGATTGCTAGAACCCACCCAGTGGGTGGGGTCTGACCAGATCATGCTGCTGATGCTGCCCTGGGGACCACACTTTGAGAACCACTGGAATAGCCCATTTAGTGCTACCAAAGCTTGGATTTATTGCCCCCAGAGACAATGATCTTGTTGCTTTTCTTGTCACCCACAAATACCCAAAAGCTGATATCCCAAAGATGGAATCGTCTTGAAGCATCATCCAGCATATAATTATCCCCCTCATTTTTCCATGCAAGGACTATTTATTTGGGTACCTCTTACCCACTACTTATAAATTCTGTTCTTGACCAACTATTAAGGAAACCAATGTCAGTCCATCGATCATTTATTGAACACCTACAATGTACTGTGATGTTGGCAACCTCTTTTTTAATTTAGAGCTACTTTCCACTTCCTCTGACATCCTGGCCTTAGCTGAAATCTCACTTGTTCCTTTGGCTGGGATGTCTGACCAGCTGAAAAATGATTTTTTTCTCTTGTGTGAAAATCCCATTAGTAATTTCACCTGGTTGCTTACAGCCAGCACTTGGAAACCAAGTACTTTGGGTATGAGAGATTTGGCCAAAATTGCCTTTGAGGACTCTTACCTGCAATGCATCTCACTGAAGTTCCCTTGGTTCCTGTCATCTATCCCTATTGAAGCATTTTGGTTCACAATGATAACCACTTTACCCTAGAGGTCATAAAATGATTTAAAAAAAAAACACACCACACCGTGTTTCTTTTCAAAGTATTCTTCATTATCAACCTAACACCTCCAACAAAAACCTTGATAAATTTTTCAGATACATAGTTATCTGTGTCTGGACCAGGTGATATACACCCATTTACTTATTTCACATTCTTAAACAAGAGAGAATAGGGGTGAGGCAAGACTAGGAATGGATTATTTCATTTGATATTGACCACCTGCTGTCTGCATAGTTCTTTTGTCCAAGATGCTGATAGTATGTTGAAGAAGCAATGAGTCACAGCCTGTCTGGAGAGATAAGACCAGTGTATGTGGTCTAGGTAATTAACAATGCAAGACTGTAAACCAAATGGCAAAATGAGTAATTTTAGGCACTAAACGTTCCCCAGGTTCACAGGGCAGGCTGATCATGGAGGTGCAGAGTGGGTAGCAGTCCTCATGGATGAGGTAGATACGTTTCTTGGATGTTGGGCTCCACCCCTGCTCTTACCTTCTCCCTACCATACCCTTGCAGTGGTAGGAGAGGGCACCCTGCCAAAGAGTGAGGCCCTTTGAGGGGCAGAGGGGGCATGCTGAGGAATAGTGGGCAGATGAGGTAAGGTGGGCCCACATATTAAAGTCACTTCATTGCCAAGCTAAGGACTTTGAACTTGAACCTACAGTAAATTTGTATGGCCTTAGGGATTTTAGAGGTCCGGTTCAAGGTAAGAACCTTATATTTTTAGTAAGACTAGCTGTGTGGCAATGTTCAGGGACTGGACTTGGCCTAGGCAGAAAGAGGAGTGTGCAGACCTAGGCACAGTCCCGGTGGGGGAGAAGATGTCTTCAGCAATGTGGTATCCATGAGACAGAGAGATGTAAAAGCTCAACTTGACTTCTTTTTATGCATAGAAATTGGAAGATTGGTACTGCCACTGAGAGAAATGGCCAGATAGGAGGGCTCCCGTTTGACTAGGGTGGGGGCTGATGCCTTCAGTTTGGAGTCTCGTGTCTATGTACTGAGAACTGACCATCCTCAGGGGCTCTGTTCAGTGGGTGGTTGGCAGTAGAGGGTTGGGATCTAGCTGAGGGTGGGATTGGAGGTAGCTGCCCGACAGTGGTCAGCAGAGGCACTCAAATTGGCACTGTTAGCTAGCATCAGATTGCCAAGTGACAGTATGCTGTTAAAAAGTGTAAGAACAACGTTTATTTGCAGACTTTTTTTTTTTTAATTTTTAAATTTTATTTATTTTTTCCCCCAAAGCCCCAGTAGATAGTTGTATGTCATAGCTGCACATCCTTCTTAGTTGCTGTATGTGGGATGCGGCCTCAGCATGGCCGGAGAAGCGGTGCGTCGGTGAGCGCCCCGGGATCCGGGCCCGGGCTGCCAGCAGCGGAGCGCGCGCACTTAACCGCTAAGCCACAGGGCCGGCCCTATTTGCAGACTTTTTGTTCATGGCTTATTATGTGCCATACAAGGTGCTGAATACTTTGCATTTACTATCTTGGTAGATCCTCACCAAAACCACCACCCTACAGTGCAGCACACCAGCAAAGAAGGAAGAATGGCTGAATAGAGGGGAAGATTCAAAGTGGAGAGTCCTTGTGCAGGGAGGGGGCTGAGTGGTTGAGAGCACTAGCTGTATGACCTTGGACAATAACTAACTTAACCTTTCAGAAGCTCCATTTTCTCAGCTGTGAAATAAGGATAATAATCCCTATGTTCTGTTATCTATCACTGCATAACAAACTACTCATAACTTAATGTCTCAAAAGGCCAATACTCATTTGTTGTGCTTGTGAATCTGCAATTTGGGCAGCACCAGGTGGGGACAACTTGTCTCTGCTTCAGAAGGCCTGGGGCCTGTGTTGGGATGGCTTGAGGGGCTGGGGCTGGCCGGGCATCCCTCTCTGCATAAAGTCTCAGGGCCTGTCTATGTGGTCTCGCCGCGTGCTCTCTCCATCACGGCAGCTCAGCGTTCCAAGAGTGAACGTTCCAGCAGACAGAAAGTAGAAGCTGCCAGTCTATTAAAGCCAAAGCCTGGAAGCTGGCACAACTGTACCTCTGCTGTGTTCTGTTGATCAAAGCAGTTTCAGATTCAAGGGATGGAGACAGACCCCACCTCTCAATGGAGTGTCCCTCTTTTGTGGCTCTCTGTAACTGCCATTTCATAGTGTTGTTGAAGATTAAATAAGATAATGAACATGAAGGACTTAGCATACCACCTGGAACATCCTAAGAGCTCAATAAACGGTAGCTATTGTCATTATTCAAGGCAGTATCAGAATTATGAGAGAGAGATGAGGGATTGAATAAAGGTCATATGAGTCAATGACCACGAGGCCGTTGGTGATCTTATAGAGACGGAGACAGAGATCTCATAGAGACTTTGTTTTCACAGCTGTGGTGGCGGTGGGGCGGCCAGTGTGCAGCAGGTAAGGAGCAAGTGGGTGGTGATGCCAGGAAGGCAGCACTCAGGCTTGAGAAGGTCAACTGTGGAAGGACAGAGAGAATTGTAGAGCAGCTGTGGGTGGGCAGGGGGAGGGTGGCAAGGCCGTCCAGAGGATTGTTCTCCCAGTGCGATGGCTCAGGTGAGGGGGTGGCGCATAGTAGTTGGGAGACATGCCTGTGTGAAGGACACAGAGAAGGAGAGAAAGGTATTTGGAGGAGGAAGGGAGGTGAGGCACAGGGACTGGGAGAAAGTGTGTGGGTATGTGTGCATTTTAAAGGCCAAATTTATTCTAGGCAAGCTATTTATTTAACATTTGCATGCAAATGAAGACAACGGGGATATAAGCTCCTTAGAGGAGGAGCTTTGAGAGAGAGAAGGGTTTACAGGCCTCATTTCAGGCTGGTAGACACGCAGCTGCCCATGCCAGGCTAAGGGCAAAGCTTGAGCTGTGTGGGGGCCTGGATGGGTGCAGAGGGAAGTGTTAAGCCTTTGGTATCAGCGGTTGGGGACGTCACCTGTTCACTTAAGCACAGAGAGTCACACACAATCAGGGTAATATGAAGCCAAGGCCATATCAAGGGCAGTTTTGGAGGCCCTGAGGACTAAAATGTTTATGGTTCTTCCCTTCCCCTATGTAACTTATTAAAAAGAAAAAATTAAATTATAAAATCAGTGTTAAGGAGTCAATCAAGTTTCCACGATGCCTTGATGCTTCTTTTGAAGCAGAAATTGTCAAAGTTTTCAAAAATGAAGTTTTCGTGCCCTTGCTTTGTAGAGCCTTAAGTCTGGGCCTGTCTGGCCTGGAGGGTATCCTGGCCCATGTGCCAGGCCTGCTGTCCCCAACGCTAGCCCTGGTAGAAGCTGCTGGCCCTGAAATGCCTCGCTTGTAGACTCAGCTTTTTGGGTGTGGATTCCTCCCAACTCCTCAACCCTCTTGGCCAGACCTGGGTCTTGCCCAGCTGTCTGTTGTCCTGTTGGAATATCCGTGAGGATTTTTCCCTGGGAATTTCCTTTGTTTCCGACATGGGCTTCACCAGGGCGGGAAGTCATTGGTTTGTTTGTTTCTTGCTGTATCTCAAGAGCCTAGACTAGAGGCTGGTAAATAGTTGGCACTTGAGCATTTGTTGCATGAATGTAAGAATGAAAGGACATCATAGGGGGACAGGTGCACAGGGGATTACTGAGAGCAGACCCTGGGCATTTTACAAATCTGTCAATGGCTCTGAGGGGGAAGAGTGAAGTAGTTCTGATCATCAATGGCCAATTCCTTAAAAAATGATTTCCATGTCCCAGGGAGGAAACATGGGGGAAAGCAAGGGTTAGTTCCATGGATCCTGGGTCGGTTTTTTCTTTCTCTACAAAAACTGAGAAGTTTATATTTCTATTTGAAATGCAGAGTGAAACTGTGTACGGCCCTTTAAAAAAGTAGAATGCATTTACTTATGCACAGGCCATATGGGACTTGAGAGTGGGTGTTCATGGTACCAAAATAAACTCCCTGGGTTTGCAGCCATGAGCAGTAAGTCTGGAGCAAAGTTTCTCGTTCACCTTAGAAAACTTGAATTTATTTTAGAAGATTTAAAATAGAGTGGGCTTTTCCCATTATAAAACCAGTGCAGGCCTATTATAGAAAATTGAGAGAACACAGAAAAGGCAAAGTCTTGTTAAGTGAACTTTACAGAGCATAGGTAGGGTGCTGGTTGATGGCTGCAATAGTGACCCTAGAGACAGCAAGAAACTAGAGCCTTGGGGACATTTCTAGGCCAACCTTGAGAGGTGAGCTGTGGCGGGACCACCTCTATCTTCTGAAAGCTGCAGGTCCTATCTTGGGTTTGGGCTGGGGTCTATGTCATCAGCTGGTAACTGCACCTCCACAATATGGTATCTGAGTTTCTGTGATCCCAGAAAGAAGAGTTGGTCTCTCCTTGGGGGAAAAAAGTAGACTGGTGTTCTGCAAAGATCAGTATTTTCTCCAGCAACAGGAGCTTCCAGAGGGTGTACAGGGACTACAGGGAGGACAGGGAAGCCATAATCAAACCTGAAGGCCAACAGGACTTATTATTTCATCCAACTACTCATTAGAGGGTTCCTATTCCTTAGTCAGCCCTGTGCTAGGGATAGAGAGGTGAGTGAATAGGTGTGATGCCTGCCCTCACAGACCTTACAATTTTGTTTATATCAGCTTAGTGTACATGTGTCCTCATACTTGACTGTGAGAATGTGGGCCTGTGATCATAGGATGGCAGGAAAGGCTGTGGTTCCACCGTCTAGTCCTACCCAGCTCTATCTTTCGGGGAGGACTTCACCTTCACTGACCCACTCCAGAATCCTTGGAGTTTTTCTTAGTTGTCCTCTATTTACGTTGCCTCAGAGGTAGATGTTCTGGGGTTTGAAGGAAGCAGCATGGAGTCTTTGTGGAGATGGGTGATGGATGCAGGCACAGCCATCTTTCCCTGCTAGTGGTGAGGCAGGTGGGGAAAGCTGGGTCCCAGCAACATGGTGGGTGAGGTTCAGCCCGGCAGCCTGCGCCTGCCCGCCGTGGGACTCTGTATCTCCTGAGTGATTCTCTCACGCAATCAGCGTCCTCATTGTACCTCCTCTTTTCCTCTCGCAAAACTTGAATCAGGAACCTTCCTGAACTTACACAAAAGGGGCTAGTGACAGCTTAAGCTAGTCTTATCCATGGGATTTACTTCACAAGAAAGATCCAAGCCTTGAGTCAAGGGAAAAAACACCCATGCTGGCTTCTCAGACAGTGGTTAGCAGAGGAATTTTTTGGACTATGTTGTTTGTAGGAGAACCCTGGATACAAAAATGTGGAGGCCTGTGGGACAAATACTGTTCACAACATACATATTGCCTCAGAAATTCAGCCCTAAAGAGTCATTTCAAGAATCTCCTGAGCTCCTTGCTCCCTTCACGGCACACAGCACCACAGCTATAACTGTGACTAACACAACTCCCTAGCTAGGCTTTCCTTAAACAGCTCTCGCTTCAAAGATTCTGTTTCATCATCCACGGAAACCATGAAAATATTTTAGAAGCTCTACCATTTTGGCATCTAAATCCTACCTTATTCATTGTCTCATACCTAGAAGTAATCAAAAACCATTTCCCCCATTTATGTTCTAAAGAATTTTGAGAAATGCGGCTACTGGATTTCTCAGAATATAGCACTGTGTGGCAGTGCTCTGCTCACCAGATAAGGAAGGGCCGTTTGCTGTGAGTCAAAAGTCTTGGTTGTTCAGAGCAGCTCCAACTTCAAATATTCTGTCCCAACAGTCAAACCCATAGGTTCTGAATTTTGGTTTTGAAAATATATCTCCATTGCTGGGAGGCAGTTAGTTTTTTTGTGGGGACAAGGTCATCATTCTTGTTTCAGGCTCCCCAGGGGAAATTAGAGGCAGTACCACTTCCATTCCAGAAATTGCTGTGAGATTTTACACAGGGAAAGTGAGACTTTCCCTTTTCATTTATTAGTTTTTCTTCTATAGTTACTGCTGTTTTTGTCTGAAGACAGATGCTTTGGTGAGACTGAAATGCAGCAGTGGGTTCAATTCGGGCATTGACTTAGGAAAGGAAATGAGACTCAGGTACCAGCTGAGTTTGAATCAAATCCTAGGGTTGTTTCTTTGGGGAGGAAGATCTCTCCCTTGGTCAGCATGTCAGTTCTCACTTCGGTGTGGGTTCACTCATTGTGGTGGTGGCCTGTGGAGGCATTGGAGCTAACCTTAATCAATCAGTAGATCCATTCCTGAACTCGACGTACTCCATTTTGGATGCCATTTTGGAAATTCTATGAATCTGTCAGGACTTTGAATATTATCCATATCTTGTTTTGTTTTTTGTCCTTGCAAATTTATTATATAAATATTTTTACAATAAAAGATTCAGAAATAATGTAAAATATTTTTAAAAATAAAGAAATAAAAACAATAATACAATTATTGTCACCAAACATTATCATAATTTTTATATATATTCTTCTAGTCATATTTATGTGTGTGGGTTTTTGGTAGCTTTTAAAAGACAGGTGTATCCCTATAGTAAATGCAATTTTCATCATAACCTTTTTACTTAACATTATAACATAATTAGTAATTAATGTTTGTTGTTGACTATTCTTGATTACTCGTCATTATGTGACTTTACTTACTTCAGTGTTCCTCTATTGAGGGTCATTCAAGTTGTTTCCAGGGTATCATTATTATAAAGAACCTGAAGTGAATTTTGTGACCATTTTATGACATTTAGGATGATTTTTTTAAAGAATATATTCCTAGAGCTAAAAATGTGATATTCTATCAGTTATAGGTGCTTTATTCATGCTTTCAACACTTTTTAAAAAGTCTGTGTTTAACTATTTGTAATTCCTGCTTAAAAAGTTGTTTTTAGACTAAGAATCACTATCACATAGAACTCCATGACCAAATATGTCAAGACCTTGATTGTCCATTCATCCTTGTGTTGGAAAAATTCCTTCTGAGAACAACCCTTTCTTGGCCAGGTGGCTCTTCTCCTGGGAATCTCCAAGCCCTCCTGTGTGTCAGCTGATATCAATACACAGGGCTCTGTCTAAACAGACAGCATTTGCTCTCCAGCTGTTTTGCAGAGAATATAGTCAGAAATTCTGCTGCCCAACTCTTGTCAAAAGTCTGGTGTGGAAAATAACCTTCAGAGGATTACTGAAAGGATATTGTTATGGACTCAATGTTTGTGTCCCTCCAAAATTCTTAGGCTGAAGCTGTAACTCCCAATGTGATGGTATTCTGAGATGGGGCATTACGGAGGTAATTACAATTAGATGAGGTTGTGGGAGCTGAGTCCCCATAATGGGTTTAGTGCCCTTATAAGAAGAGGAAGAGATACCTGAGCCCTCTGTCTCTGCCATGTGAGGATGCAGTGAGAAGGCAGCCATCTGCAAGCCAGGAAGAAGATCCTCATCAAGAATCAAATCTGCTGGCACTTTGATCTCAGATTTCTAGCCTCCAGAACTGTGAGAAATAAGTGTGTGTTGTTCAAGCCACCCAGTCTATGGTATTTTGTTATAGCAACCTGAGCTGACTAAGACAGATAGGCAGGCCTTCTACTCCTTAAGCCTTCTGCTTTTATTCTCAGATCTAGCTGGGCCATCAGGGCTTAGACCAACTTGTTCTGGGCCCTTTAAAATGACTTTTTCTGAATTGTGTTTGGGATGTTGCTCTCAGCCTCCTGGGAAGGGGGAATGTTCTAGGAACTAGCAGGACAGGAGTGTGTTCTCATGCCTTCCCTAGTTCTCCTATGCCACCTTACACAGGGCCCTTCATGAGGCGCCTCTTCTCAGGCCACAGTCCCAGGAGCAGTTTCACTTCTTCTCAGCCACCATCTTTTTTTTTTTTTTTGGTGAGGAAGATTGGCACTGAGCTAATGTCTGTTCCCAATCTTCCTCTTTTTGCTGAGGAAGATTGGCTCTGAGCTAACGTCTGTGCCCATCTTCCTCTATTTTGTATGAGGGACGCCACCACAGCATGGCTTGATGAGTGGTGTGTTGGTCTGTGCCTGGGGTTTGAACCTGCAAACCCCAGGCTGCCGAAGCGGAGCGTGCAAACTCAACCACTATGCCACCAGGCTGGCCCCACCATCTTGTTTTTTGTTGATTATGCACAATGTTGCTGAACTAGCTAGAATTCCTACCAAAGCCAAATTATCAGTTCATCCTTAGCAATGGTATGGAACCTAAGCAGTCTGGATTACCCAATAGTCAGTTCAAACTCATGATGAGGTGCCCCCAACTTTTATTGCTTTACTTTTTCATCTTAAATATACCCATGGAGAATTTTACTAGCAGGAAATCTAGAAAAAAAGCTATTTTAATGCCGACATATGTTTTGTGTTTGGTCTAGTCTTGCTTTTGTTTGAATTGCCTACATGGAGATGGGAGCCTCTAAAGGCCTTAATCTGGCCTGACCTTATGGCTGCTCTTTTGGACTCATTTTACCCCTGCATTTATATTGTCTTTATTTTGCTGCACATTATTTATGTAATTTGATTTGCTGAATAATTACCACTTTTGTTAAGCCACCTCCAGTAATTTTGGGAATTAGATAAATATAAGCCTATCCCATAGATAAAAATGAAATTTATTAGGTCAAAAAATGTGAATATTTTTGAGGAAGTTTATACATACCGCCAATTACCTTTCCTTTTCCTGATTACTTCCCAGGGCTGTCATCTGGTTTTTCTTGGACTTTAGGCTGGTACTAATGTGAGTAGCCATTAGTGAGCTGGTACTAATGGGTCTAGAAGGACTCTTAGCAATGAAATAAATGGGTTAGTGTTCACTTGATTGGAAGACTCAGTGAATGCAAGATCAATTTTTTTTTTTTTGGGTGAGGAAGATTCTCTCTGAGCTAACATCCATTGCCAATCTTCCCTTTTTTTGATGAGGAAGATTAGCCCTGAGCTAATATCTGTGCCAGCCTTCCTCTGTTTTGTATGTGGGTCACCACCACAGCATGGCTGACAAGTGGTGTAGGTCGGCCCCCGGGATCTTACCCATGAACCCAGACCGCTGAAGTGAAGCGCTCTGAACTTACCTACTATGCCGCAGGGCCAGCCCCAAGATCAATTTTTTTATCCACCTGCCTCTCCTCTCTGTTGCAGGTTGGGTCCTCTGGTAAGCAGGGCCTGAGACTGACTTAGCGTGCAGGAGGCTTTTTAGGAAGTGCTCTTGGGAACCACACCCGTGAAAGGGAAGGGAAGGAGACAGGACTGGGAAAAGGGAGAAGCTAGTCTCTGATGCAGTCTCAATGAAGTTCTCAGAATGATTCCACAGGGAGCTCTGAAGCTGGAATGGCCCTTCAGAGTCGTCCAAGTTTGGGTGAAAAGGCCCAGGAGGACCAGTCAACGGAGCTAGCTGCTCGAGAAGTAGGTGTGACCTTGGGCAAGGCAATTGCCACAGGGGGCTGACAGCTGAGGATGGTCTGTCAGGAGCACCCCAAGCAGGCAGGGGACTGTGTTCATTAGTCCTACAGGGGGGATCCGGACAGTGTATCACATCACCTAGCACGCTCTCATTGACAATGGAAGCCTTTAGCATCACCTGATTCGGGGCATTGCTAAGCCTGTGGGTGTTTCTTTTTGAGAGAATTTAGCCTGCATTTGTGAATATTTTCCCTTTCGTCGGCACTTGGTACCATTGCCACCTGCGATTTAGGAAACCCACATCGTGGGTAGCCTTCTAATTTTATAATTACCTTTCCAGAATAATAACCCCTTCCAGATGTTTTGTAACACAAAACAGCAAGGGAAATTAATTTCAATTAGAAGGGGAAAAATACAAATTGAAGTGGAGTTGTGGAAAGAAAAAAGCCCAACATGCGCTTCTTTGAGTGTACTTCATTTAGGTAATTAAATCCCTGCAATGCGACGCAAGCATTGGCAGTGGTGCCCTTTAAAGACTGACATTTAAAAAATACATGGCTCTGTGCAATGTGGAGCTGTTCTGGCTGCCCAACATCTGGAAATGAAAGGGGTGGAGAGAGAGGAAAGCAAGGGGAGAGCTTCAAGGGAGGCAATAGAGACACAAAGAAGGGTTCTTCTTTTGTGTTTTCACACTTAAATTTTTCTTGGCATAAGAACATGAGCCTTGTAAAAATGATTCTGAGTTAGTTTCCAGCATTTTGAAGGGGTATTGAGGGAACTGAAGGCAAATGGGGACCTATGGGCTTTTATTGAAGAATAAAATGCAAGGATTCTTCTTGTCCTCTCCTCCCTCCCTTGAATGAGGAAATCATGGATTTTGTTTTCTTTGGCTGGCTTGGCAGAGTTTCAGAGGAGATGGCTTACCATTGCACATAAGGAGCCCGTTTCTTGGGGAGCTGGCAAAGCTGGCAGGCAGCAAGAGAGACAACTCATAAAGGAAAGGGAGCAGGGAAGAGGGACCTTCTCCCATTTCTCAGTTAAGACTCACGTCACCCAGAAGCAGCTGGTCCCCAGGCTCCTGGAAAGGGCAGTGCAGTGTGCGCGGCATTCCGAAGGCTTTGGCGCCCGCTTAATACTCCAAATGAGTTGACCCATTTGTGGATTCGAGTGCTCAGAAAGCTCAACACGGCCAGAGCCTGTTGGAGATGTTCTTTTAAACAGTTAAGTCTCCGAGACGCTGCCACACTCTCTCCGAAACTGTTACACAGCCTCTTCCCCTGAGAGAATTTTTCTGACTTTCTGGTTCTGGTCTGAGACAGGAAACTGAAAACTGTTTGTCAGATTTTTTTCTTCTGGATCTACCCCAAATGTTCCATTATAATGTTAGTTCACCCATAATGAAAGGTGAGCTGACTTGGGGAAAGTGGCATTAAGGGTACAAAGAACTTGGCTTCTCAAATTCTCTGTGGTTCACGTGGACAGCTGGAGAGCGGTTGGCTCTAGAAAGACAGAAGTGTTGAAATTATGCAGGAGAAGAGCCCCTTTAGCTGCAGTTTTTTGGGCTTACTTGAGCTTCCTCATGTTTTTGAAAGGGACAGGAAGCCCAATTTTGTATCTGTATAGATTCCTACATTTTTGATGCTTCTTTTTATTACTTATGAGTTTAAGATCATAGATTCACCTTTTTGGAGCTTTTTACACTCCTGCACACTGATCTGTGTAGTGAGGGCACTGGGTACCTTCAGTGTTATTAGCACACTTTAACTCCTCTTCACTTTGAAAACAGGACCCATGACAAACTTGATTTAACACAGATCAAATTAAATGCTCGGTGTACTCATTTTAAAGAGAGCACACTTCCACTTCTCCAGGAACCAGTCCACACGGTGAATATCTTTTTCTCAAATTCTGGACTGTATTCAATCTGTCATTCTCTAGGTAGAGAGAGCATAAGAAACTTTTGGGCTGCGTTTACATTACCTGTGATTTTTGTGGCCCCTTCTTGCCTTAATACCCATAGGTACATGAGAAAGTCTGAAGTCTATTTCTCTAAGTAGTCAAAATATCCATCATAGTCAGTCACAATTTAATCTAATTTAAAGACTTAGGCTCTTAGGTGTTTAGCCCAACTTTTTTGTTTTAAATAAATTGTGATTAATTAAACTGACTTTATCTTAAAATCTGGACTAGTACTTCCTTTCATGCATCACCTTGCATTTTCATCTTAATTCATTTATCACAAATACTTTTGAGTGTTTATTCTTTACTGGGACCAGTGTATGTCTTGAACTTGCCATACGTTTGAGACTTCAGACTCATATGACATCCAATAGTCTTAGAACCTCTACAGCTGCTAGTTATGAATTCCCCAGGAGCAGGCTTTTGAATAAAGGTGGTTTTCTTGCTCATCTGAGAATTTTCTAGCATTTTCCTAGCCCAATTTTGGGTGGCACAAGGGAGGAGCTGCTGTTTGAATGTTTCTCCTCACTTCCTGGTTATATTGTTCAAGTTATTGCATAAAGACCAAAGACATTTCTCCTATCAGCAACACTCTGCTGCCACTTGCTTTACAATTCCATATATATTCTTCCTAATAAATGGTCTTTGAAAAGGGGGACACCGAGTTTTGGAACAGCAAAGTTTGCTGAGTTGAGTTAATCAAACTAACTTGATAGATGAGCAAACTGCTGCCCAGAGAGGTTAAGAAAACTGCCGAAGATAGCACAGTGGCAAATACAGACTTCCTGATCTCCCAGCCTTGTGTTTGGTGTGGTTTGTACCCTTCTTCCTCAGGACTAATTTTATAAAACCTTCTAAAAACAACAACTTACCAGAATTTTTTCTATTTTATTAGTTACTCTTACTTTATCGTTTTCTCCTTTCTTTGTATCTTTTTGAGTTCTTTTTGTATCTTTAGTTGAACCATGAAGCTCATTAATTTTTTTTTTTTTTTGTGAGGAAGATCAGCCCTGAGCTAACATCTGATGCCAATCCTCCTCTTTTTCCTGAGGAAGATTGGCCGTGGGCTAACATCCGTGCCCATCTTCCACCACTTTATATGGGACGCCGCCACAGCATGGCTCTGCAAGCAGTGTGTTGGTGCGCATCGGGGATCTGAACCGGCAAACCTTGGTCCCCAGCAGTGGAGTGCGTGCACTTAATTGCTTGCGCCACTTGGCTGGCCCCGAGGCTCATTAATTTTTAAGCTCTTCCATTTCTAATATACACATTTAAGAATATAAAATTCTCATTTCTGTACTACTTTAACTACTTTCTATAACTTTCGATATGTAGTATTTTTGTCATAATTTTTTCTAAAGATTTTATTATGTACATCATTATCTGCCCTTTGACCCTTGACATAGTTAAAAGCGTGTTTTAAAATTTCCAAATCTATGGGTTATTGAGATTATCCTTTTGTTATTGATTTCTAATTTAATTACACTGCAGTCAGAGATCATGTCCTCTATGCTTTTCATTCTCTGGGATTTGTAGCGAACTGTTTTGCAACCTTTTATGTGATCTATTTTTATAAATGTTTCATGCTGCTTGAAAAGAATATGTATTCTCTAATTGTTGGGAATGGCATTTTATATAAAGCCATTAGATCAAGTATTTTAATTGTGTTCTATATCTTCACTAATTTTTTATTTACTTAATTAGATACTCAGACGTGCACATTAAAATTCCTATTATGATTGTAGATTTGCTAATTTTTCTTTGCAATTCTGTTAATGTGTGCTTTATATATTTCGAAGCTGTCCTGTTAGGAAAAAAATGCAGGTTTTAGACACTGGAGCCAGACTGCCTGGGTTTGAATCATGGCTGTGCCATTTACTGGTTCTGGACCTTGGGAAAGTCATTTATTTCCTGTAATTCAGTATTCTCATCTGTGAAATGGGCCATGCCCTGGGGGTCATTGTGAAGATTAAATGAATTAATACATATGAAGAACACTTACAAGAGTGTCTGGCCCATAGTAAGTGCTCTGTAAGTGTGGGTTATTATTCTTACTGGTGAATTCCCCTTCTCTCCCTGTATAATAACTATATATCTATCTCTACAGAGATACAGATATCTATCTCTATATCTGTATTTTTTTGTTTCGTGTTCCTTTTCTGATATTCATGTTGCTATACCAGCTTTTTTTCCCCTCTTAGTTGGAAAGATATGCCCAGCATATCTTTTTCCATCCATGTACTTCTAACACTTATATGTCATTATGTTTCAAGTGAGTCTTTGGTAAATAGCGTATGGCCGGATTTATAAATATTCAATCTGAGAATTTCTGTTTTTCTTTAAATTAATACATTTAATCCAATTAATTTATATGATTATGAATATGTTTGACATTATATCTACCTCTTATTTTATGTTTTCTATTTACCATGCTTTTTCTCTGCTTTTTTCTTTCCTACTTAGATTAATAAAATATTCTTTATTGCCCTTTTTAGCTTCAACTGTTTTTGAAATTTATTCATTCTATTTCTATTGTTTTATTTGTTACATTTTAATTTTTAACATGCATAGTTAATTAAAACAACAACCTCAACAATAACCTGATCCTGAATAATTCAAGGGCTTTAGAACATTTTAATTCTGATCTTTCCTTTTCCTATAACCATGTTTCTTTTTTATAGTATTTTAGTTCTGTCTGTTTTAAATCCTCCAAATAAGTCATTATTGTTGTTATTAATTTTATTTTTTTCATTCAATGCTTGCATAACCTTACCCATATATTTACCAATTTCCTTGCTTACCCTTGCTTCTTGCATCCCACTCCTGCCTTAGGGTTGTTTAATTTTTTCTGCATTATTTCCTTTAATACATATTTTTGTTATGACCTGTGAGTTTTCACTTCTGCATCCTTTGTCTGAAAATGACTATTTCCCACTCCTCCTTGAGTCATATATTAGCTGCATATAGAATTCTGGAATGATATTTATTTTCCCTTAGTCCTTTAAACGTATTAATCTATTGTGTTCTGGCTTCTATTTTCACTGGTGAGAAGTCTGCTGTCAGTTTAATTGTTGTTCTTATAGATAATCTATTCTTTTTTCAGGTCTCTTTTATGGTGCCTAAAATGGTTATATGGTTAATATGGTTACACTATATGTGCCTAAAGATAGGGTTTTAAAAATGAATCATTTTTAGAGCTCACTATTCTTTAACTGAAGATTCATGCCTTTCATTAGTTCTAGGAGATGCTCATCTATTATCTCTTGGAATATTACTTTGCTTCTCTTCTCTCCTTTTAAAAAGTTCTGCTTGACATTTTCCACCTTTTTGTCTCATTTATTTCTTCATCTCTCTCCTCCAATTAACTAACTTTTTGAGTTATGTTTAAGCTGTTGTTTATCTTGTGCAGTGAAATTTTAATTTCTAAAAGTTCATTTGCCAATTCTTTTAAAATGTTTTTCTGTTCTTTCCATATGGTTTTCTTTCTTCTTTTATTTCTTTAATCGTTTTAAAGACAATCTTCTAAGAGTCTTTTAAGATTGCTCTTTATCACAAGGTCTATTATGCCTGTTTGTTGCAAACACTGGGTCACTGTCACAATGAGTAATAAAAGTGGTTTGTAATTTTGGATTGTGCACTCATTTTCAGCAGAGCTTTTTCTTTCTTTCTTTTTTCCTGTGGGAGTTTCATGAATGCTGGATTGTGAAAAAGTTGCTTCATAGTGGGTTTTCATTTGACTTATCCAGTTGTCCTAGAGACCTTTTTCTTAGGATCTTTAAAGTTTTTGTTATTGTTTATATCGGTGCTTTGGGATTTTTGCTCCACACCAGTAGTTATAAATTTGGGCTCCACATCCCTGTCTGATATAAGGCCTTGGTCTTTCTTTCCTTGTGAGAGACTTTTTGTCCTATGCAGAGTCCCAGGTGGGGACAAGCTTTCTTATTATTTTCTTAAGTCAGTGTGTATAGTTTTTTCTACTCTTCTCTTTTATGAAGATAATCGCTTT
The DNA here is from genome assembly GCF_020826845.1 of Diceros bicornis minor. NCBI lineage: Eukaryota > Metazoa > Chordata > Mammalia > Perissodactyla > Rhinocerotidae > Diceros > Diceros bicornis. Next base: position 37,722,410 of record NC_080741.1, read on the forward strand.
TCCATGGTCTGGTGTTGGGAGTGATTTCTGTTTTGATCTACATCTACATCTCCAATTCCTATGGAACTATTTAAATACAAGATCCTTAGGGCCTGTGTTCAGTTTGACATGCCTCTGGAGTGTCATGACATTGGCACATGATTTTATCTTTCCCCTTTTTTGGGCTCCAAGGAATTTCTTCTTTCTTTTTTTTTTGTGAGGAGATCAGCCCTGTGCTAACATCTGCCAATCCTCCTCTTTTTTTTGCTGAGGAAGACTGGCCCTGGGCTAACATCCGTGCCCATCTTCCTCCACTTTACGTGGGACACCGCCACAGCATGGCTTGCCAAGCAGTGTGTTGGTGCGCGCCCGGGATCCGAACCTGTGAACCCCGGGGTTCCACAGTGGAGTGCATGCACTTAACTGCTTGCGCCATTGGGCCGGCCCCTCTTCTTTCTTTTAACCTAAGCTATGCATTTAATTTTTTTTCTTTTGATCAATAATTTCTATGTGGTTGGATTGATTGGAGGTAGGAAAAGGGCTGTGTTAGCTCAGTCTACCATGTCTCCAGAACCCAAAGTCCTGAGATTTATTTTTTATTATGAAAACATTAAAAAATATAAAAAAATCAGAGGAAAAATGTCAAGTTGGAGAAAATATCTGTAAGATACGTGATATAGGATGTTAATCTTTAATAAAAAGGGGGCCTATAAGTCAACAAGAAAAGATGGACAACCTAATAACAAATTGGATGATTTTAATAATAGAGTGTGAGGAAACTCAATCTTCGTGGTAATCAATCAGATGCAAATTCAAATAATGAAATACCTTATTTTAGCTATCAGATTGAAAAAATTTAAAAACAATTATAATGTCAAGTGTTGTTTAAGATGTGGGGATATGAGCACTGTTAAACACTGTTGATGTCAGGTGTGAGTAATTTTTGGAAGGACAATTGGGTAATATGAATGAGAAGATTTAAGAAATGTAAAGTATTCTTTGGCATTATCACTTCTAGGAATTTTTATTAATGACCTAATTAAGTATGTATGTAAAGATTTATATATAAAGATGAAGCATTGTTAATAATGACTAGTAACTGAAACAAGTTAAATGTCTACATAAGGAAAGTATGGTATATCCATACAATGAAATATAATAATTAATTAAAACAATAACACAGAAAAATTTTCACTAGAATTTAAAAACGTTTAGTATATATTATTAATTAAAAACAGATGGCAAAGTAAGAGATACAGTAGAATCCATATTCATCTTTATTTATTTGTATTTATATGCTCTTAAATAAATCTAGAGAGGCAAACACCAATATGTTAACTGGGTATTGGCAGGGTGGGTGATTCTTACTTCTTTCTGGCTTTTTAAAAAACCTGGACTTCATATATTGTTTGTATAATTAAATGAAGTTAATTATTATAGTATATCCCTACAATGAAATTTTTTGTGGCTATTAAAATCTGTGATTCTGAAGAATATTTAACAATATGTGTAATGCTTAGAAAATAGTACAGACATAAAATAAAGTAGGATACAAAACAGTATATTTTCTATATAATGGAGTATATGAAAATGCATATATACATATGAAATGAAATAATAAATATATGACTATTATTTGTTTAGTCATTATTAACATTAATATCAACAATGGTTATTGTTAATGGTAGGTATATTGGTGGCTTTTCTTTCTTCAATTTTGAACAATATCCATACATATTTTTATTTTTGTTTATTTTTTTCTTAGTTCTTTTTTTTTTTTGAGGAAGATTGGCTCTGAGCCAACATCTGTTGCCAATCTTCCTCCTTTTTTCCTTTTTTCTCCCCAAAACCCCAGTAGATAGTTGTATGTCGTAGTTGTACATTCTTCTAGTTGCTCTATGTGGGACGCTGCCTCAGCATGGCTTGATGAGTGGTGTGTAGGTCCACGCCCAGGATCTGAACTGGCGAACCCTGGGCCACAGAAGCGGAGCACACGAACTTAACTGCTACACCACTAGGCTGGCCCCCATGCATGCTTTTATTGATCAAAAATCTATTCAACTACAGGGTTGGTTTTTTTTTTTTTTTTGGTGAGGAAGATTGGCCCTAAGCTACCGTCTGTTGCCAATCTTCCTCTTTTTGCCTGAGGAAGAGGGTCCCTGAGCTAATGTCTGTGCCAATCCTCCTCCACTTTATATGTGGGACACCACCACAGCATGGCTTAACGAGTAGTGAGTAGGTCCATGCCTGGGATGCAAACTGGTGAACCCCGGGCCACCGAAGTGGAGCCCGGGAACTCAATCATTATACCACCGGATGGCCCCTCAACTACAGTTTTACTCCAAGAGAGGTGGGAAAGAGGCCTGTGGGAGAGGTGGGGGCCTGTGTGGAGAGGCCAGTAGTCTCGTGACAGCAGCAGAGGAGGCCGGTGGTGGGGCCCATGGGCCTGCCTGGGTTGTCTCCCTGGCCAACCTCTTCGTTTCTGGAAGTCCTATAAGCTTAAAGGGTTAAAGCTTTTTACAATTTCCATCTGCAAATGAATGAGATTAGTCTTCTTAGAGAGAATTTGAAATGAGAGTTGCAATGGCATCTGAAAAGCTTAAAAAATTAGTTTTCTGGGCCGGCCCGGTGGCTTAGCGGTTAAGTGCGCGCGCTCCGCTGCTGGCGGCCCGGGTTCGGATCCCGGGCGTGCACCGACGCACCGCTTCTCCGGCCATGCTGAGGCCGCGTCCCACATACAGCAACTAGAGGGATGTGCAGCTATGACATACAGCTATCTGCTGGGGCTTTGGGGGGAAAAATAAATAAATAAAATCTTTAAAAAAAAAAATTAGTTTTCTTAAATGCCCATGTAAATCCATCGTACCCCAAATGTTTATGGAAGCTGTGAGAGAGGTAGAAACTTGGATGAAGTGGCCCAGGGCGTTCTTACCCTGGGGTTTGTTTAGATTTGCCCTAGTGGGCCCAGGGGAGCCAGGAGGCCTCTGAGCAGAACATAGGAATTTAAGTAAAACGTGCATCTAGATTGTGTAGTCAACCTCTGTTCTTTTGAGCTGGCAGCTTTCCTGAGATCTGAGGAGACTTCGGAGAGCTTCAGCTGACATACGTGCTCCATGAAGCAGGCAAGAGCAAGATTTGGTAGAGCATCTGCAAGGGCCACTGAGGAAGGCTCTCTACTCATCAGTCCAGTTAATTTATTAACCCTAGTGGCTCTCTACCCATAGCAGTGGTTGATTCACCTGGTGGCTGTGCAGTGGAGTGACTAACTAGTTCAAAGGGCTGTGAGCAGAGCCCATCTTGGTCAACACTCTGAACCGTGAGACACTTGTTAAAAAGTTGAATTTTCTAACTTGCAAGCATTTATAATAGCTGATAGAGAACTACCAGGCTTCCTTTAATGATTACAGGGGACTCATTTGACATGAGTACATTTACTCTTTGAATTCAAAGGGATGTTCTTAATCCGCTTACAAATGAGTGTGTTCTTAAACATTTGCTTGGCAGTTTTGTGTTTTAGAACATTCTTCAGAAATTATCAAAAATCACAGAAGAGAAACTTTCTCTACCATAGTTGAATTATCGTAGTTGTAGATGAATGCTACGAAGAGGCTGGTAGGCTTGCGAGGAAATCAGCAGAGAGCTGCCCTCTGCATGGGGACCGGGTGAGTGTGCAGATCTCTGGCGGGAGTAGCTCTCTGCAGGGATGCTGTGGAAGTGCACAGAGTGGTGCCGGGCCCGGGCAGGGCACAGTGGAGAGGCTGTCAGTAAAGAGAAGCTGACTGGAGACTGCGGCCGGCCACTGTAGCTCTTGGGGGACTCTCGCAGTGGGCTGGTCTGAACTTTGCTCTGGACCTCCAGTTCTGGTCACAAAACTTCTAACACATATGGTTAGAATATATTCTCTTCTTTAATAACACACATTATGAAGAAAGTTGAAGTCTTTCTATTCTAGGCAACAGAAAGCATAAGAAATACTATTTGTAAACTGAAGAGAATTTACTGAGTATCTTTGAAGTTCTCATTTGTATTTTCCCCACACTGAAACTGTGTCTTAGACAAAATCATGTTGGTTATGCAGAATTAAGAAGTGAGTACACCCACATGTTTGGCACACATGGGGTTTCTATTTCACAATCTGTTTAATCTTTTTGCATATTCCAAGGGAGGCTCACTGTAGGAGTATGTGTGTCTCTTCGACTTGCAGTCAAGTTATAAAAGATATCTAGGTCTAGAGTTTGAAAGCATAGGAATAAAAATACTCGAATAAAACCAGGGTAACAAACTCACAAAGAAAGAAAGTGTTGGCTTCATTTTCATTTTCTTGCAGAGTTTGTAGAGTTCCTAAGACCCAGCTCAAAGCATTCTCCATCTTACACTGAAGACTAAAGAGACCCTCAAAGATTTAAAAATTTTCCTTGGAAATTCTTAATGGACCATGGGGTCACTTAATGGGAAGGAAAAGTAGGGAATTACCAAATTCTTTGAAGACATTCTCTCTCTCTCATCCATTCACTCATTTATTTATTTTACTTATTTTATTCTCTCTAATCCCAATTTTCTAATTCTATTCCCTCTCCATAAGCAACCAATCTAAGATTTTACAGTATGTCCTTTGGTTTGCTGCTGAGCTCTCTACTCCTTGTCTTGTTGTTTTATGTGCTTGTATTTTAAATTTATGTAAATGGTATTTTGGAATAAATCTTATCGTGTCCCTTACTTTTGTCCCTAAGCTCATTTTTGAAAGATCCCTCTAGGGGCCAGCCCGGTGGCGTAGTGGTTAAGCTCAGTGTGCATCTTAAAGGAAATGGTTTCGTTCGATTCCCAGTACTCTTCTTTTTGTGGTTTGCTAAGAGACTTATTTTCCCATGAATAGTTGCTGAACTTTTTCAGACTCTTTTCCTGCATCAACTGAGACAAATGTATATTATTCTTTCCCTTCTAGTCTATTAAGGAGATCAGTTACATTGCTGGTTTTTCTAATGTTGAACCATCCTGTTAAGTCTCAGATAAACCCTACTTGAGCTTAATGTAATATATATATATATTTTATTTTTTGTGAGGAAGATCAGCCCTGAGCTAACATCCGTGCTAATCCTCCTCTTTTTGCTGAGGAAGACCGGCTCTGAGCTAACATCTATTGCCAGTCCTCCTCCTTTTTTTCTCCAAAGCCCCAGTAGATAGTTGTATGTCATAGCTGCACATCCTTCTAGTTGCTGTATGTCGGACGCGACCTCAGCACGGCTGGAGAAGCGGTGCGTTGGTGCGCGCCCAGGATCCGAACCCGGGCCACCAGTAGTGGAGCGCGTGCACTTAACCGCTAAGCCACGGGGCCGGCCCAATGTAATATTTTTGAAAACCAAGGGTGTTTTTAGAGCCTCCGTTCCTACATCATTTTTTTGGTAAAGCCTTTCTAGTCTACCTCTTTTTGCTCCCTGACCTACCATCCTCTGCCTTCTCGGAGCCCTTTGGTATATTACTGCTACAGAACTGACAGTGATCTTGCTTGTTGCTATTCCTCTCCTCACTATACCATTAGATGGGGAAATATCTCATGTTTCATTTTTTAAAATAGTTTTTTAAAGGTATAATTTATATGCCATAGAAGGTACCTGTTATAAGTTTACAATTCAATGCTTTTTAGTAAATGTAGCGTTTGTACAACCATCAACACAGACCAATTTTAGAACATTTTCACCCTAAAACATTCCCTTCTGCCAGTTTGCAGTCAATTCCTCCTTCCGCTTCCCATCTCAGATTACCTCTTTATCTGGTGTGTTTGTCTCTGGTAATTTGTCTTTTCTGGACGTTTCATATAAATGGAAACATATAATATGTTGTCTTTTGAGTTGGTCTTCTTTCACTGAGCATTATGATTTCGAGGTTTATCCATGTTCTAGGATGAATCAGTAGTTTGGTTCTCTTTATTTCTGAATATGATTCCTTTGTATGGACATATCACAATTTGTTTATTCATTTAATAGTTGGTGGATATTCGGAATGCTTTCAGTTTTTTTAGCTGTTATGAATAATGCTATTATGAACATCTGTGTGCAAGTCTTTGTGTGGACGTATGTTTTCATTTCTCTTGGGTAGATTCCTAGGAGTGGAATTGCTGAGCCATTTGGTAAGTTTATGTTTAACATTTTAGGAAACTTCCAAACTGATTTTCAAATTGACCGTACTGTTTCACACCTCCACCAGCAACGTGTGAGGGTTCTAATCTCTCTACATCCTCACTAACAATTGGTACCGTTTGGGGGTTTTTTTTGATTGTAGAAATTCTAGTAGGTGGGTAGTGATATTCAATTGTGGTTTTAATTTTCATTTCCCTAATGAGTAAAAATGTTGAATATCTTTTCTTGGGATTATTAGTCATTTGCATATCTTTCAGGAAGTGTATTCAAATCTTTTCCCAATTTTTTTTTTTTTTTGTGAGGAAGATCAGCCCTGAGCTAATGTCCTATGCCAATCCTCCTCTTTTTTTGCAGAGGAAGATTGGCCCTGGGCTAACATCCATGCCATCTTCCTCTACTTTATGTGGGACACTGCCACAGTATGGCTTGACAAGCTGCGCGTTGGTGCATGCCTGGGATCCGAACCTGTGAACCCCGGGCTGAAGCAGAGCGTGCACACACAACTGCTACACCACCGGGCCAGCCCCTTTTCTCAATTTTTAAGTTTTGTTGTTTGTCTTCTTGTAATTGAGCTTTAAGAGTTTTGTATATATGTGGATATGTGCTTTGTAAATATTTTCTCTCAGTCTGTAGCTTGTCTTTTCATTCACTTAGTGGTATCTTTTGAAGTTAAAAAGTTTTTAATTTTAATAAAGTCTAATTTATTATTTTTTTCTTTTATGAGAGTGCATTTGGTGTCATGTCCAACAACTCATTGCCTAACTGAAGGTCATGAAGATTTTCTCCTAATTTTTTGAGTGTCTTGGATCTGTAGGTTAATATTTTTAATTAAATTTGGGAAGTTTTGGGCCATTATTTTATCAAAATTTTTTTCTGCTCATTTCTCTCTCTTTTCTTCTCCTTTTTTCGCCCCAATTTTATTGAGATTCTCCCTTTTCTTCTTAAGGAACTCCTGTCACACTGTGCTAGTGTGCTTGATGTTGTCCGCTGGATCTTTGAGGCTCTGTTAATTTTTCTTCAATCTTTATTCTCCCTCTTCTTCAGATTGAATAATTTCTGTTGTTTTCACTTTAAGTTTATTGATTCTTTCTTCTTCCATCTTATATCTGCTATTTACCCTTCTAGTGAATTTTTTATTTTAGTTATTGTACTTTTTACCCCCAGAATTTTTATTTGCTTCTATTTTATATTTTCTATCTATTTATTGAGGTTCGTTATTTTTAGATTGTTGTTGTCATATTTTTCTTTAATTCTTTAAACATAATTTCCTTTCATTTTTTGAATATTCTTGTAATAACTACTTCACAATGTTTGTCTGCTAAATCCAACCTCTAAGGACACTCAGAGATAGTTTCTACTGTCTGCTTTTTTCCCTGAATATGAGTCACGCTTTTCTATTTCTTTTTATGTCTCATAATTTTTTGTTGAAAACTTGAAGTTTTAGATAATATATTGTAGCAAATCTGGATTCTTAATTTTTCCCTGTGAGGTTTTTGTTTATTTAGTAACTTTCCTATGAAATCTGTCTCCCTTGTAGTATGTGGCTGTTCATGTCTTTGCTCACTTAAAAAAAAAAAATATATATATATATATATATATATATATATATTCTTGTTTTTATTTTTAAGCCTGGTTTCCTGGGGTTTGTCCTTGTGTCTACCTAGCTTAGTGGCCAGCCAATAATTCTTCAGAGGTCGTATTTATACCCCTTTAGCCAGTAAGGCTCCCACCCAATGCTGATGGATCTGTGTTTTGTTTTGAGAACGCATCCAAAGTTCAGGCAGTTTGAAGTCTGTCCCGGCTTTCACTTTTCATAGGGCTGTCTCTGGTCTCTCCTGCACATGTATGCCAACCCAGGTCAGCCCAAAATATGTGGAAAGATTATCAGGTGCCTTTATGAGTGTCTCATTTCTTTTATTTCCCTATTAAATATCTGGCTAAGTTCTCTAGTTCACTGTTTGCCCCAAACAGGACCACTGCCTCAGACTGTTGTAACGCCTGACCTTCCTCATTTGCTTGTCACTGAGATTGCTACTTATCATTCACTAAGTACCAGATTTTCAGCTTTAGTTCCAAATCAAGTCATCCCTTTCTGGCAGCGAATATTCTGTTGGTAATACACAGCCTGCTTCACCTGTTAGAACTACTGTGCTAACTGATCTGAGAGGTGACAGGAAGGTTGATGGGATCAGCCCCAGGCAAATATGTTGCAGATTCCCACTGTTCTTATCCGAAGTCAGTAGTCTGTTCTGAATAAATCTTCTCAGTTTGTTGTATGCCTTTGGTTGATGGCCAAGGTCCTGAGATAGCTGTTTTGGTAATATTGTCCAGTATTTTAGATGCTTTCAGGGAGAAGATTGGTGACCTCTTCCATCTGTCATGCCAGACAGAACCTCAATCGTTGTTATGTCTCTAGAAACTATTTTCCTATCTGTTACACAAACAGTTCTCAATCTATGGTAATCGATCTCTGATATTTAAAATGTGATTTGCCTTAAAGGTCAATTCCAGGCAAACTTCTTAGGTTGAGAGTTTGCCTTTAGAGAAAAAATAGCAGTTGAACCTCTCAACCAAACTCTACTAAACCAATTCATGATATTAACTGATGTAATTGTATAATTTAATTAAATATTATGTAAGCCAATGAACATTGAGTACGAAAAGAGAGATGTTTCTATGAAAACAAAATTGCATGCTTTGAAAATTCTCAATAAAGGCGAGTTGCTAAAAAATTGCTGTTGGATTAGGTGTGGGTGAGGCAACTATAACTTATTGCAGAGAAATATAAAAGTATGGAAGGATTTTGCACTCAGATTACCTCATACTTGTCCTTAAATTTTCACTTTGCTTTAACAAAATGGAAACTGGAAATTGTAGATGATGGTTATGAATGTAGCCTTTAAAGGAAGATGTTGGAAAACTTTTATGAATGTTCTAATATTTGAAGAAAACATCTTGGCCCTACATAAAAAGTTAGCAGAAAAAAGCACGTTTATATTTTAAGTTACAATAAATTATTTAGGGTATTATGTATCACTGTTATTTTTTTATGATTCCCTGCTTTAGCTAAGTTTTTGATTAAATAAATTATTACCAATCCCAATCAGAAAAGCGGGTTCTCTACTCTTCCATAGCTCCAGGGACATAGGGAGGTCTTGATTAGGGTTGTTGCTAGCTGCCTGCCTGGGAGGCTCCTGCAGACGCTGAAGTTGGCCTCTTGAGTTAGCGTAAGGCTCACCCTTCCATCTTCCACTCCATAGAAGAGGGAAAGAAATACAGATTTGGGTGGGGACCATGGGTAGTCTGGAGCCATTGCACCATGTCAGAGAATCTTCAGAGAGATGAGCAAACAGCTTCAAGCTCTTTCACCTGGTTGGCAACTCTTGTTGATTCTGTGTTGATGATGCTGTGAGAGGAGTCTGAAGCTGCTCCTGGTCTCATCCTGGGAAGACCCAGGAGAGAGCAGCTTTATACCTTACGAAGAAATAGTATCATTTCCTTGACTTTGTCTTTCAAGGTCAAGGTTAGTTGGTGGTTGAAGATTAAGAGGGACCAACCAAGAACCTGCATCCAGGGCCCTGAAGGAGCTCTTTGAGTGACATGGGGCCATGCAGTCTAGCCCAACTCACAAAGGCAGTGTTTTTAGACAAGAGTTCAAGGCTGAAAACCTGTGGCAATGATGGTGTGCATTCACCCAGATTGTTTTCTCTTCCTCTTTCCCTCAAGCACCTGTGGTGACCCTCCCGTGGCTGTCAATGAATCATGTATCTGGATTCCATATCAAACATTTCCCACCATCAGGGAGACAGATGTGAGTATCCTGTTCCCCACTTTATGCATCAGAATTTATTCATCCCAAGTCCCGCTTCCTCAGCTAATCTGAAAACACCTTTATGCTGAAAAGTTAGGGAAGATTGTCTTAATATCTTTATTTTTGAATAGACAGATCTTTTGAAGACAAAAAGGGGTAACATGAATGTGGGGTTTTAGGCACTGATGTTAGTTGATGGGGGAGAAAATTTTAGGTTGGCAAGACTTTTAGCGCTAGTCAAACCATGTTACAGGGGAAGCTGCTTGTTTTTTCTAGACTCCAGACTAAGGCAGAGCTACCTGTAGTGGCCAACATGAAAGAATGAAGCTGAGAAAACACGTGAGATTGTAGTAGTTTTGAAAATGTGGTTATCTTGATAATGGATTGAGAGATCATAGGAAACTTTTTGTGTGTTGTCCAAAAGCGTTGTGCTCATTGAAATTTATATATGCACATCCATTTGGGAAAAAAACAAGTGTGGGAAAGGCAGAGTTTTAGAATTCTTTGCCGTATATTAAGTCTCATGGCTTAGCTGCTTTTCATTTGCTTATCAAGTCTGAATCTAGGTCTTGGTTCTTAGACTTTTGTCCACAGTGAGGAAACCAATGAAGCTTTGAATGAAAAGTGACCTTACGAAGACAGTGTGGCCACTCTCCCTCCAGAGGCACTTGACTCAAGAGAAAAATCTTAATAAGGGTGCTGAGGTCCTGGAGGGCTTATGGTTTTCTGGAAGAGTGGAAGTTTGGTGTGAAACTTGTAAGAGAGCCACGGATGAAGAGGCTACGAGTTTCCTGCTGAGAGTCGGAGCAGGGCCTTTCTGCATCTTGGGGCAGAGAGGAAAAGAGAAATGGCTTGACTCACCTCCTACACCCTTTTGCCTCCTGCTTCACTCTATATCCCCCCAACCCTTCCTCTGCAGGCTTTTTGCACCATTACCCAGCGAGGAAGGAGAGAAAGGAGCCAATAGAAGAGAGGGAGGTGCGTGGGGCTCATTTGGAATGGGTTTCCTTCTCTTCCTCTGAAAATAAAAGCTCTCCCTCAAATGAAACAATGCCACTTCCTCTACTCTTGCCTCACCCTGCCTGAAACCTACTTTCTCCCAAACAGCACCCCATCGCTTTATTTGTGTTTCCTTTCTGGCTTGCTATTGATAGAAGGTATTTCTATTCTCTCTCTGTCTCTCTCTCTCTCTAGCTCTGTCTCCCTCTTCCTTTTTCTCTCTCTAGCTTCTGGCTCTCATCTGGTCCTGCTGAGAGAACATAATACCGCCTTATTTATGACTCTGCAGTCATTTCCATGGCAACCGACCCATGGCCCAGGTATGAGCCTGTGCCTTCACTGTAGGACTGTGCAAGAGAAAAGACCTTTATTAAAGCTGAGTGTCAGCGGGTCCCCCCCCCCCGCCCCCCGCAGTCCTTGCCCAGCGGGGAACTTCTGCAGGAGTCAAAGGAGGGACACATGAATCAAAGGCAGGGTTCCCAGCTTTCTAAAAATTTCCCCACTGTAAATGAAATACCTGCAGTGCAGTGCACATACACGCACATGTGTACACACACACACACACACACACACCACTTCTATTTCTGGACCTTCAGCTACATAGCATTTTTCCCTTTGAAGGGAATAAGTTTGATGCTGTGGCCTGGAACAAAAGCTTGTGTTTGAAGTGAGAGATGGGCTTAGCAGTTCAAGCCTCCTGTGTGTAGGCTGGGAGTAGGGGAGGGAGTGGGGACAACAGCAAGGGCAGGGATGGATAATGTTATGAGGGTGCTGATGTGGGAATAAGAAAGAAATTTTAGAGCCCTTAACTCAATGATGACTAAGAGATAGGGAGAAAAGAGGTTTTGACTGGGGAGTTCTTAAAACAGAAGCTCACAAAGTGTTCATTATTGTGCAACTTGACTTCTACACACTAGAATGTATGAAATGGCAAGGGAACCTACTATCTCTCCTCACTTGCCTCTCCTTTCTTTCTTCTATCGTTTTTCTATGGGTCTCTGCTTTTTGTTCTATTCCACTTTAGTCTGGGTCAAGGAATGTCATTTTGGGAAGATGCTAGAAAAATCCTAGTCAAATTCCTAGGGCCCCTCTTTCTTTCTCTCCTCTCCCTTCCACCAGAGCTCTTGAATCCAGGTAAAGAGAAGACAAGGAAAGAGGTCTGTTGCCCATCACTCCTGAGAAATGTCTGCTCGTGGAAAACAAATGGAACTTGCTTCAGTCTAGAGCCAAGAGGGTACTCCGGGTTTGCACCACAATCAGGATGAGTTAATCTTTATTAAGCAGATGTACAGAGGACCAGCTCGTCTCCATAACATCACCATGGCCATCCGCTCCCCGTTTCTTTTATTGATCTGCCTGTCTAAATGAGTACTTCTAAACTCGGTGGGAGTTTTCCAATTAGATAAAAGGCACTTCATGTCGCCTGCTGCCTCCACGCTGCACTAACAGCCCCAAACCAAGAGAGCATATTCAAGACTTCTTGGCAGAACAACCTGCTTTAATCAAGGCGGCCCCCTCCCAAGCACCCTCAACTGCAGGACATTTCTCTTAATATGTGGAAGTTTTCTTTATTGGAAGTGGAGAAAAATGGGCTGCTTCTTCAGGAGTGGGGTTTCAAGGTGAGCTGTGTAGTTACTGGAGAAGATGCATTACCCACTCTATGGGTTTGTGTTTTAGAAAAGGCAGTTTGGCAATTATTTTTGGGTCAAGCAATGACTCAAGGGTTTTCAGATCTCTGAGACTCCTGCTAGGAGCTCTGGCATTAGAACCTGCACAGCCTCCTGGGGGGTCCTCCCGTCCCTGGGTGAGTCACAGCTTGGGTAGCACAGTGTTCTGAGGCTCTACCCACTGTCAAGAGGGCCAAAGAGAGGCTGGAAGGGTGGTGCCACAGAGGTGAGCCCTTCCATCCCAGGATGTGTGTCACTGTCCATTGGAGAGTATAGGTGGTCCGAAGCCTGGACATCAGCAGGGGCCTCCCATGGCCCACTGTAGCTGGTCCAATTCTTGACGTTCAAAGTCCTTTTTGCAAGGCAGCCTCGTTTCTCCTGCTTCTTAACCCTCTCTGTTCTGGCCCGGCTCATCTTCCACATAGCCAGGCGACCACGTTTTCTGACTTTTGGTCATCCTTTTCTTCTTACCTTAAAAAGCTGCCCTTACCTGAGAAAGGGAAGACTTTCTCAGCTACCGTCTCTCTACTTCCTCCAGATTCCTTTCATACTGTTAGTATTGTCTTGCTTTCCTGTCCTTCAGTGAGTGCTCACCATGTGCCAGCCACCCTGCTGGGTGGTTTACATGCAATTAACAAAGTAAAACCTCGCAAAGTTACTATGAAGTTGGTGCTATCGCTTTCCCTATTTTACCGATGAGGAAACTGAGCATAAGCACCTTGCTCAAGGTACATCGGTGTGATTCCACCCTAAATTCTTAGTTTTTAGCACGCACCATCAAGGATGAATAATAATCATAATCGTAATGAAAATGGTTGCATTTGGAGCCACATGGCACGATCACGTTTGCACGACCTAAGGCTTAGCAACAACGATCTTTGACTCCGAGGCCTTCCCAGGTAGAATGACTTACGCCAGCAGCCTTTTCTGTCTCCTAAGCACCAGTACTTTTATTGGAGACCAGTAAAGCTTTCCTGTAGCTACTGTGGGTGCAGATCTCTGTGACAGGGCTGGGGGAGCCCGTTTGGTGGGGACCGTAGAAGGTCTTGTTGGACTATGATTGGCAAAGGATTTGCTCCTCTTACCTGTTGAGCTTCTAAATGGAAAGCCTTGGATAATTAGGCTTTCTTATAACTTTCACTGTCTCAAGAAACTTGGGCCAAGTTGCCCTGGGATGGGGTCAGGGAACATTTACAAATACTGCCCTCAAAAGTAGTCATCTCTGCCAACTTTAAACCAGTGTTTCAGGAAAAAGCCCAGGCCTCTCAATTCAGATCCCCTCTCTCTCTAGACAAGTCCCTTCTCCTGTTTATATTTCTCCCAAAGACAGGAGACATCTTTGTTCTTTTTCTTTTTTCAACAGTCTCCATCCTGGAGGTCTGGAGTTCATGTACCAATCTCCAAAATTACCCTTTACCGTTCTTCCTAGGAAGGTAGATAGGTTTTATGCAAATAAGATTTTTGACAGCTCATACAGGTAGGTCAGATCTATCAAGTCTGGTGTGATGATTAGGTGCCTTCCTCCATACCCTCACCTCAAGTTTATTATCTTGGCTGGCTTGACAGAACCCTGAAGGTGGGGGAGGTAGGCAGGCTCTTCTGTAGCCACTGCAGTCCTGAGCAGTGGGCTGTGCACACAGATGTCCAATAACCACTGTCCATGTTGGTGCATTGTGAACCCAGAGCAAAGCTGAAGGCTAAGGTATGGAATGTGGTAGGAGGTCATTGATAGCGAGGTGACGGCTTTGCCATTGAACCTCGCACCCTTCCCTCCATTCTTGCTCCTGGCTCAGGATTTGAATAATCCCAAATCGCTGTGCTGTCTAGACCCAGCAGAGGAGGTGGGGTGTCTCCACTAGCTCTCCCTCCTCCCTTCTCGTTCCCCTCTCCTCCTCACAGCACAATCTCAGAGGAGAGGCACGGCTTGATTCCTGTTTGCCTGGGTGGCTTGGGTGGACAAAGCTAGGTCCTCCTCTGACCCATGATAATCATGCTGCCAGTGTGAGGAGAGCTGGAGCGGTGAGGAATGACACACCTCTTGAATACTGAATTTCTGGGTCTTGACTTCTCAGCGGTGGCATCTTCTCTTCCATCAGGCACCGTCACAGCATCATTTCGGCTGCACCTGGGGAGTCAGAGTCAGAGAATGATGGAGCTGTGTTGTTCTGAAGCCTTAGGCACCTGCTGCTCAGAATCTCCATGAAGCCACTGCAGAAGGCTCTGGAAAGAGGCACTTGACCTTCCCTTACATCAGAAGAGAGAAGAGCCAGGGACTAGCATTGGAATCAGTGCCCATTCTAGCTGGAGGGGTTCACTTTTGCTCTTGAGAAGAAACAGAAGTGTTTGAAGATTCAATAAAGCTTCTGTTCATTATCAAACCCCAGCAGGACTTTATGATAATTTTTATAACTTCTTCATTCAAAACTCTGGGTGCTTTGAAGGTTAATAACTCGTGTTTATCAAAACTTCCCTTCAAGGAACTCAGAGAGCTTTGTAATTCAGCAGCACCATAGGACGAGGGAACAAGAAACAGGGAGAGGATGAACAGATGAGATTATTCCAATTTAGGAGAACTTATAATATTAATAGCTCCAACAGGAAGTTTAAGTGTTTTAGAAAATCGCAAAACAAGTCGTGAGCCATCCAGGAAGAGATCTCTTCACAACGCAGCACTGGCAGCCTCAGACTACCATCTGGCTCTACTACTGTGAACTCAGGGGAGCTGGACCTCTGCAGCTCACGTTTCTCATCTGTAAAATGGGACAATAAGTCCTACTTCTGTGTTGTTGTGGTATTAATGAGGTAAAGGAGAAAATGTACCAGCACAATGCTCGGCACATCGTTAGTGCTTGGTGACTATTACCTCCCCTCCCACCTTCTGTAGGGAGCCACAGACTATCCCCACGTCAGAGACGCAGGGATGTAGAGGGTGTTGGAGGATGAGGGAACAGTGATCATTTTCCTTTTCTGGAAACTGACATCCAAAGGGTACAACCCAGTTTTGTGAGAAGACTGACTCTCTCTCCCCAAAATCTGGAACAAAAGGGTCTTAAAGTCATATGGAGAAGAGAAAAGGAAGGACCCATACAACCAAAGGATCCTTAGGAGCTTTGCTGGTGATCCTTAGGAGCATGACTGACTGATGTGGGGAGCCAAGGCCTGCACTGTTCCCACCCAGGCTCCCCCATTGCACGTTCTGAACTAGACTTGGGTAAGAAAGAGAAGAATCCTTCTCTTGGTTCCTCTGTCAGGTCCTTTTACTGATTGTGGGCTCTGTCCATCCATGGGAATCCATGAGATGATTGTGAGAAGCAGAAGCTGTGGACTTGCAGCCAGAGGTCTGAGGTCCCTTTTGGTCCCCCTGCCTGAGCTCGTCTATCTTTGGCACACTCTAGCCCTGGAAGGCTTTGCTAGACATCTTGCCATTAATGGTATTGCTTGGATTCACCTCCTCCTGTCCTGCATCTTAGAGCAAGTGAATTTTGGACTTACATTATTTGCATATGTCAGCCAGTGAAAAGATAAAGGCAGACGATGCCAAGGAAGAAGATGGTGGAGCATCACAGGTGGTTCTGGTGATAGAGAAATGATGACTAGGAAGTGGCTGTCATGTTGCTTAATCTCATGGCCAACTTATATCATCTAAAAAGAGTACAGAATAGTTCTCTCAATTCCAACGGGAGCCACCCTCAGCAGCAAGACCATCTCACGGACGCCACATTCTCAACATGGTGTAGATACAAAAGAAGGTAAGCCTGATTTTGTTTACTGATAAGTAGACCCTTCTGCTTCTCTATAGACTAGAACTAATATTCAAAGTTTAGAAGAGGAAGCAAATTTTCTCTGTTCTCTAGCCTCATCTTGAAGCCACACAGATTGCTCTAGTGTCTCTCGAGACACACTTCTTTCCTGGGTGTTACCCAGAGAGTGATGAAAGCTGCCTGCCCTGGCTCTGAGCTGAGACCTTGGAGCCAGGCTGAAAGCTGTCCTGGGACACTTACCTCTGAATGTCTCAACTCCAGGAGTTTTAAATCTCAGTCACAAACATTTCAGAAGCGTGCTTTTTTCTGCACCAGTTGTATTTGTTCACTGATTAACGACCCAGCCCATGACCTAGCATTGCTATCGCTGTTGACTGTGTAATTCTCCATTTACAGATGGGCTTTGTTTTTCATTGTTCTCCTGGGCTCTCATTGGGGAACGTTTCATGCAACAGCATAAAGCACAGGTGTTCAGGACTTGTGCAGCACTTAGGAGGGAAATTCAAGTTACCATCCAACAAAGAGATGACCTCCCAGGCTGGGAGTTTAGAGGAGGCTGAGTGAAGAGCAGAACTTGGCTCTTAGGTTAATGGGCACTAAGTCAGACCAAATTTAGTAGAGTGAATTGTAGAACCTGTGAAATGGGGGGAGAAAAGCCACAGGACCAGTCTGAGAGGGCCCTGACAAAGTTGCTAGCCAATGGGTATGGCCAAGTTTGGTTGTCAGGTCTCAGGTCCACAGTCTGACTGGCCAGAGAGGATTGCCCAATTGTATCTGTCTGCCAAGTGCTTTGCTAGACCCTGAGCTGCCATTCAGGGACAGGTGTGCCCTGCTAGTAAGTTGGGTTCTCCCTGGCTGAGAGGCCGCTAATTAGTCCTGAGGGAGAGAGATTTCTAAGGCCAGACATGTGTAAGGAATCCTCCCTTCCCCAGTAGTTCTCGAGTGCTTTCTAAAGAGCTGGAGACTTTTTTCCTGGAAGTTACTGTTCATTCACTTGTTCACTTATTTATCAAACACTTTTTGAAAGCCAGCTACTGGACAGAGTGCTGGGAATAGAATGCAGAACAAACACAGTCCTGCTCCAAGGATTTGGTGCCTGGTGGGGGAGACAGGTACATCTACATGTGCCTCCCATCTGAGGGTGGTAGTTGCTAGGATAGACGTTTGCACACGTGGAGGGAAAAATTTAACTCAGTCACGTGTGTGTGTATGTTTTCCAGGGAAGATTTCCATGAAGAAGTAATGAGTCTCAAAGGGCAAGATGGAGTTAAAAGGAAGATGGGAGGCTGGAGGTAGGGATGGAAGAAGAGTCAAAGCAAAGAGAATAAAGCTCATAGGCATGGGAGAACATGACCCCGTTATCTAAGTGAGCAAAGCCTCGAGCCTCAGAGATATCTTACATGTTTCTGGGGGTGAAGAAAGGAGCAGCAGGAGCCTGTAAGCTCTCACTGTTCCCACAAGGAATGGGGGCTGGTGAGGCTTCTCTTGACCTGCTCCAAGGAGAGTTGAGTCTACAATAGAGTTGCCAGATCTACTGAATAAAAACACAGGATGTTCAGTTAAATTTGAATTTCAGATGAACAACAAATACATTTTTTAGTATAAGTATGTCCTATACAATATTTGAGATATACGTTTACTAAAACATGACTCGTTGTTTGTCTGAAATTCAAATTTAACTGAGTACCCTATATTTCATCTGGCAACCTAGTCTACAGGTATCTCAGGACTAAAGAGTTTGAGGATGCCCTGAGGGTTTGGACGTCCCCGTGGTGGACCACTTGGCAAGATGGTGCTTAGAGGTTTTCTGGGTTCTCATTTCCAATCTTAAAGAAAATTTTGCAATTTTTACCATTATAGCACAAATTAAACCTTGATGTGTTACATGATTTGCATGGCTAATTCATTCATACATTCACTTTTAATTCAGTCAAGAAATATTTAATACGCTCCAGGCTCTGTGCCAGGAGGCTGATCCTTGAGGTGTTTTCACATCCTTTTGATGAATCTATCACACTTCGGCAGTTGCTATATTTTCCCTGCCTGACCCAAGGAAGACACTTGCTCACTCTCTCCTCATCCTCCCCCACCCTTATTGACCCATAATTATTTCCCACTGCCCTGCTCCTGCCTGCAATTCTGTTTTGAATGGCTTAGATGTGTTGATCTCAAGGCTTAGTGTGCATCAGATTCAACCAGAGGGTTTGTTAAACCATGGTTTCTGGGTTCTTTACCCAGAGTTTGATTTAGTAGGTCTGGGGCGGGGACCAAGAATTTGCTTTTCTAACATGTTCCTAGATGAGGCCAATGTGAGAACAACAGTCTTAGATGATGGGATTCCTGCGGGGACCTGGGAGAGGAATTACTCTCTCTGCCCCAGTGCCATCTCCTGCCTGTCAACCTCGTGGTTACCACTCTGGATTTCCTAGACCTGAGGGTAAAGCAAGCTAATCTGATATGAGGCAGGTCACAGGGGCTGTTTTGGGAGTAGGATTTCCTGGTTAACCAGTGGAAGTATTAGAAGGTAAGTCTTTCTGGGAAGGGAACTTTTTGAAAATCTTATAAACAAACATTAAAATTTTATGTGTAACAAAAGTTGGTTGTGGAAAATTTAGAAAAATCCTAAAAGAGACAGTTGAACTAAGAAGATAAAAAATTATTCATAATTCCACTGGTAGAGTTTCTCCAAATATTTTGTGTTGGTATGTGTAAATACATCTATACATTTCATTCATTTATTCATTCATGCACTCACTCGACCAACATTTATTTAGTGCCTTTTCTGTGCCAGTCACTGTTGTAAGCACTGGGGTTCTAGTAATCGCAGGAATCCCACCCCCAAATATTCCCACTCCCATGGAGCCTACATTCTATTGGGAGAAACAGACCATATGCAAGAATATAAGTAAAATAGATAATATTTTAAATAGTGATAAATACTAAGGATAAAAAAGTTAAATCAGGAAAGGGGGATATGAAATATGGAGTGGGGAGAGGGTTTGGGATGATGAGGGAAGCTGACACTGAGAAGGTGAGTTTTAAGTGGAGACCTGAAGGAAGTACGGCAGTAGTCATGAGGCTGTTGGCGACAGCACTCTAGGAAGGGGAAATGGCAAGTGCTAAGATCTTGAGGGGGGACTGTGCCTGAAGTGTTTGAGGAACAGCCAGGAGGGCAGTGTGGCTGGAGTGGAGAGCAGCAAGGGAACAGACTGAGGCATAAGGCACCAGATCACACAGCCCTCGTGGGTCACAGTAAGGGCTTTGGCTTTTCTCTGCATGAGATGGGGGCCATTGGAGCAGAGGAGTGATACCCTTCCATTTCTTTGACTGGACCACTCTGGCAGCTGTGTGGGAGACAGACTTTAGAGGAACAAAGGTTAAGTCAAGGAGACCAGTTAGGAAGCTGCCGCGATCTTCCAGGCAAGATGTAGTAGTGGCTTGAACCAGGATGGTGATGGTGGGACTAATGAGAAGTAGCCAGTTCTGGATTATATTTTGAAGATAGATCCAAAACGATTTGCTGATAGACTGGAGTGTGAGGGAAAGAGAGAAATCAAGACTGAGCAGCTGGAAGAGTGGAATTGACCAACTATGGACAAGGAAAGACTGCAGAGGGAGCTGGCTTTGGAGTGAATATCAGGAGCTCAGTGTGGGACAAATGCGGTCTGAGATGCCAGTTAGACATTACCTGGAAATGTTGGGCAGGCAATTGGATATGTGAGTCTGGAGTTCAGGGGAGAGATCTGGCTAGAGATACGAACTTGAGATTGTCACAAGTGGTATTTAAGGTCTGTTGGTGCCCAGCCTGGATCCCCTTGACTGGACAGGTACTTTCCTCCCACAGCTGCCATGAGTTTTGCTGCTTATGGCTCACATCTGTCTCCTCTTCTGGAGAACTGCCCTCTGCTGATGTGGCCACCTCACCTGGTAGATAAAAGGCGCCCCATCAGGGAATAGTCTGCAGTGAATGACTGACCAACTGTGACACAATTCATCTTCCAGAGCTTTCCATAGGATCAGGCTGGAGGTTGTCTTAAGCTGAGACCACAGATATCCTTCCTTCACCTGACCTCCCTCTCTCCTAACTCCCTATGGGTTCCCTCCAAGAGCACCTTCTAGACAAAACACACCCCCCAAATTTCTCTCCCAGGCTCTGCTGGGAAACCTGCTCTAATGAGAGAATTCCTTTTAGTTCCTGGAGCCTGTGGATGTTTGTGCTCCGTGCCTCTGTGAGCCATTCTTCTGGAAGTGTCTGGGCTTTTCAGGTTGTATATTATCTGATTGCGCGATGAGTCAGGATGGATTTGAGATGCCACCGGCCTCCCAAACCCCTGTCGTTAACAATGCAAGGCTTGTTGTGGGTACAGGCGAGAGGGCAGGCTGGTCCCGGGGGGAGGCGAGTCATTATTTCTGCCTCGGTACATTCTAATCATATTTCCCTCTGTCAAACCGAGCAGCACTTTCCATCTTACTGCAGAGTCTCTGCTTTCCTTCCGCTCGGATCAGAAACAAATCAGCGTGATCGAGCCTGGCGGTAGATCATTTAGAGATTTTCATCTCTATAGTAGCCAAGGGCTGGCAGCATCTTTTGTATTTGTGTGTGAACACACGTATGCATTTTGCTTTTAAATAGTAGATAGTACTGCCTCCCATTTTGAATTGCTGTATATTTTGCACTTTAATTTTCAAGAATTATTGAGGTCACAGAGAAGGACTGATCAGCATAGAACCAATTTCTAACTGTGAATTCTACCCAGCATAGTGATTCAGGTATCTGTCTAGTTTTTTATTCTTTTCTTTTAAATTGAAGCATTACATTCATACAATGAAGTGCCCATATATTAAGTATATAACCATAGATATTTTTACATAGGTGGGTGCCTATGTAGGCACTACCCAGATTAAGCTATAGAACATTTCCAACGCCCTGGATGGTTCTCTTGTGCCCCTTCCCGGTCAATCCTTGCCCCTACCCTAAGTAACCACTATTCTGATTTCTAGCACCAAAGATTAGATTTCCTGATCTTGAACTTCATATAAATGAAATCATACAGTCTGTAGTCCTTTGTATCTGGCTTCTTTGATCTATTATTTTGTCAGTAAAATTCATCCGTATAGTTGTATGTTGCAGTAGTTTGTTATTTTAAAATTTCTCTCTAGTATTCCATTGTATGAATGTACCACAATTTATTTATTTATTCTACTCTTATTGCTTCCAATTTTTGGCTACATTATATTAGCAAAACTATCTTAGTGTCTATAAACTGATTTAATACCCTCCTCCCCACAAGAAGACTGCACGATAGACAGGATGGGGATTTGTCCCCTTATCTTCGTTTTATAGATGAGGAACTTTTATAGGGAATTTTAGGGACTTATCCAAGGTCACACAGCCATGCAGGGACAGGCACAGGACTAGAACTTGGGTCTCTTGACTGATGGTCCAACGATCTTTCCCAGATCCCTGCTAGCATTGTTCCTGAAATTCTTGTCCGAGTCCACATTAGGGGACCTCTCCACTCTTTGGGGTGATTATAAAAACTGCCTTCCTGATTTCTGAGACCCTGTTGGGGCACCTCATTTAGCTGGAGCCCATTTCATGTTTGAACAAGTGCAGTTTTTGCAATAGCCCTTCAGCACGGAGAGATGTACTTGACACTTAGGTAGCAACAACAATTAAGTCTCTCAAAAGGAAGCAGCTGAAACTCCCACTTGACGATGCCTGGCAACTAAGCAGTTACAGCGAAAGCTTATGCCTGTCAGGCATGGGCAGAGAGCAAGAACATGCAGGGTGGATGTCACCTGTAAGGACACCTGGACTTAGATGTCATTGCAGTGGTACCTGCTCCGGGAGGTTTGGCAAAATCGACAGGATGCAGTCCTTACCCTCCTGCATGCTCTCAGGAGCAGGTGCCGGTGGGAGGGAAGCGTGTCAGTATTTGGGGAGAAGGATGAAAAGAAAGCCTCAGAACAGGTGGTGCCCTGAGCATCGCTTCTCGTGATTTCTGAGTGGAGTGTCCAGAGAAGGAGCCATTTTCTTTCTGTTACTCTGCCCCACGCCTCACAAATCATCGCAACGTCCATGCTGGATTCCTGCAGGATTTGAAAGGGCCTGATGATAATGGGCTGCTGGCTGTGGTTGCCTCCTCTGCTTTCCCTTCCTTTATTGGTCCTCCTTTCTTCCACCATCTCTATTGCTTTCCTGCTTAGTTTTCCCTTCTCTCATTATTCTTGATTTTTTAAGCAAGGAAGTGTCTCTAGGGTGGAGTAGTAAGGATTTACAGAGGGTTTCTGGCACAAACACAGCCTTTTGTCTTCACACTCCCCATGCGTGTTAGGTCTTTTCATTATATGTTGACAGATGTGCAAATGGAAGCACAGAGAAGTTAAGAAGGGTGGCTAACTCATTCTGGTTTTCCTAGGACCTTTCCGGTTTTAGCACTGAACGTCTTGCATCCTGGGAACCCCTTTAGTCCTGGGCAAACGGGGAGAGTTAGTCACCTGAAGGTTAAATGACTTGACTGAGGTTACAAGCCAGGAGGTTCTGGGGCTAGGATTTGAACTCAGGTCTCCTGGTTCCCAAAGTGGTGTTTCTGGCTCTATGATGTTGACTTTTCCTACGTATTAGTTTGAAATGATGTAGAAGGTGCTTTGAGGGATAGGTTTGGCAGCCTAAGACATGCACACCGGAGCTGACTGTGAGCTAGTGCAGGAGATGATGGAGAGCAGCCTTGGGGTTAGCTTAATTTGCAGACAGCCTCAGAAGTGTCCCCACCCTCAGACTACCTACATGGCCCAGCTGATTTAGGCTGAGAAGACGAAAAATGTCTGTTTATTTAGGTACTGCCTAGGAAAAGGGAGCAAGAGTACTTTTAATCACTTCTCTTCCTAATCTCCCAATCTTGACTCAGTTTGGGAGTTCCCAAGGTTTGAGAAAGTGGAGTAGCTAGTGATGGATGTGACATAGTGACCCCTTTTGGGCTATGGCCGGCAAGCTGCTAGATTCTTAATTTTTGGCCAGTTTTAGGGGGAAGTTATCTGGGTTCGAATGGGTCTCAAAGCCTTTTTTTTGCACAAGTTTTCTGTGCCCAGCCACAGCCCCACCCCTGACAGGGGCTCCATCCTCGTATAGTGCACCCCCGACCCTCTCGTTCACCAGAACAAAACCAGCATCCTCATCCTCCCTCTCCCCAAGGCTGATGCACCTCTACGGACAACTTCATTTGCTTTGACCCAACTTATTCATATTGCTTAATCAAGCAGGATTTGACCCATTACCTAAATTAAAACTTTCTCTGTTAGATTTCACTGGTTGGTGAAAAATCATGTGATTTATTTCCCATTTTAAGCCAAAGCATGTTTATTACCTGATCCTTGTACTTTAGTGTGATCCCCCGGGATGCACAACTATTCTCTGCAAAGAGGAATACCCTTCCCCACTTCCAAGGCTGACATCCACTTTTCTGCCAACTCAACCAAGATTAGGTCATTCAAGTAGAACTTAAGGGAACACTTTCCAGATACATTTAGGCACAGAGTGGAACAGAGGGTTGAGCCAAGCCTTTAAATTCATGGACAAGCCAATCAAGAGGTGTATCATCTTTGTTTTGAGGTTGCTGATTCATGGAAGTGGTAACGTCGTCCCGGGAGGATAAAGTTGCGTAGAAGGAAGGGGGAAGGCCGGGGAGGGATTAATGGCTTGTCATCTGTGTGCCAGGCATCTTACTTGTGTCATCTAATTTAATTCTCATGACAAACCTTATGAAGTACTAGATTTACACATGAGTGGGTCAGTCACTTGTCTCATGTCTCACACAGTTATTAAGTAGAAGAACCAATATCTTAACAAAGTCTGACTCGAAAGCCCACACTTTTCCTAGAATATTACAGGGAGGAGAATGAGGAGTTTAGAACAAATTTCTCAGGATTCTTGCTACCGAAGGACATTAGGAGATATATATACATATATACATATATATATATATATACACATATATATATATACACACATACACCTAAATATATCTCGCTATAGTTTTTCTATCTTTTAAAAGTGGGGAATACCCCTTGAAGCACTTAAAATTTTTTTTTGGTGTGGAAGATTGGCCCTGGGCTAACATCTGTTGCCAATCCTCCTCTTTTTGCTTGAGGAAGACTGTCGCTGAGCTAACATCTGTGCCAGTCTTCCTCTACTTTATATATGGGACGCCACTGTAGCATGGCTTGACAAGTGCATAGGTCTGTGCTCAGAATCCGAACCTGCGAACCCCGGGCCGCCAAAGTGGAATGTGCGAACTGAACCACTACACCACTGGGCCGGCCCATAAAATTTATTTTTAAAAACAAAATACTTAAAAAAAATTGGTAAATATCCGCTAAGTTATGAGCTGGTTTATATAAGCAATTTTAAGCAGAGAGTGGAAAAGATAGTCAAGAATGTTCCAAACCCCTGGCAAGTCAAATTTATACTTACAGGTAAAAAACAATATAGAATAATTGAATCAGCCAGATGTGAGTGTGAATCCTGACTGCTACTGACAAGCTGAGTGGCCTAAGATAGGTTCCTGAACCACTCTGGGGCTGTTTCCTCATCTGTAAAACAAGAATAATAACCCCCACTTTACAGAGTTGGCAATTGTTTAGTGCAGTAAGCTGTCAACAGAGGCTAATTCTTTCCTTTCTCAGAATTCCTTGCTTTTCAGAAGTTAAGTCTTCTAATGATGGTACAGTGCGAAGAGCCATTTGGTGGAAGACCAGTGGAGAGCAGAGGATGAACCAGCTGTACTCCCCATGGAATTTCCTTTAGGGGATTATTTCTGCACCCTTGACTCATCTGGCACCTAGTTCTCTCTTTGTTTCCCTTTTCCTGGCCATCTTTTTGGTCCGTTACACCACCTCCATAGAAGCTGTGGACAATAAATCAACATTGCTCTATTTCAGCCACCCTGAGGGAAGGTTCAGTGGACAGGAGATTCATATGTTTTCCTGAACATTTTGGACTGTGTAAGTTTCCCTTTTAGATTCTTGTCCTCATCTCCATCTCAAGCTGTGTGAACCTCCTTGACATCTGCTGACACCTTGTCCCCACAAACTGGGGGATGGAGCTGGCTCCACCGGATAGATCGTCGACTCTGATGTGGGGAGGATCTAGCACTCCAGCCGTGTACACATCTCCCCACACAGGGCTGGTGGAGTCTCTTAGGTGTTTCTGGAGATCTGGCCTGTGGCTTCCTGGCAGTCGCCCCTCAGGATAAATCCTGTGCCCACATCGGGTCCAGTGCAAGCTTAGACAGAGCAAGAACAGTTGGGTGGAGTTCTGTGGCATGTGCCACCTGCCTTCTCCAGGGGCTCCTCACTCTTGGTTCAGCACCCCAACCGTCTTGACTACTCACAGTTCCTGAGCGGTCACACCTCGCTCTGCCCGAAATCCCTTTTCCCCTTCTCTTGCCAGGCTCCAACTCATTCTTCACAGCTCATCCAGGCATTACCATCTCTAGGATGCCTTTGCTACCTCTTTCCTGGCCCCTGTCTAGGTAAGGCAGCTTGTTCCGAGGCTCCTTGGTGCCAGACCTCACCTTCTCTTGGTTTTCATCACACTGCATTGTGAGAGTCTGTTGATGCCTTCACGGAAGGGGTTGCAACTTGTCAGTCCGAGCCCTCCCTTTCTCTGAGTTTCTGAACATGACCCTTAGTTTTCTCTCCTGCCATGCTTGTCCCACTGAGATCCTCCTTATCTTTAGACTAGACTATTGTAGTACTCTCTTAACTACTCTCCAAACCAACCCTAGAGTGTCCTTCTAGAATGTAAATCTGACCCTGCCACTCCTCTTAGAAGGCTTTAACGGGCTCCCTCATGCCCACAGGAGGCTGCATTAGCCTGAGTCTGGTTGGGTTGCACCAGAAGCAGACCCTAAGACAAAGAACCAAATGCAAGTAGTTTATTTGGGAGGTGAAGGGAACATGAGAGGGGGTGGGTCCTGAGACGGGGAAGGGGAGGCAGTCATTACAGGCTGTGTTAGTGAGCAGATTACTCCTGTGGACGATCGGAGCTCAGTCCTGCAGGGTGTCTGAGAGGCTGTAGAACGTGCCTCAGAGATGTCAACAAAGGGATTATAAACCCTAGCTTTCTCCAAAACCTTCCATTGATCATTGGTGAAGTGTGCTCCCAGGGGTATTAATTATCTGACACTTTAGTCTGCCCTGCACAGGGGCCCAGCAAGCTCCAGTGGCCAGAGGAGACCTTAGGCAGTGAGGGCGGTGCCTGCAGGAAGAAGCTGTCTGTGGAACAGAGGGGCACTGACAGGATCCCCCACAGCCTGGCTCGTAAGGCCTTGTGTGACTCAACCATTTCCCAGCTCTCCAGCTCCTCTACCTGCCTCAGTCCTTGTGCTCGAGTAGCCCTGTGCTGCTTGTGGGTCCCTGCATACCCCAAGCTGGTTTTTTGCCTCCGTGCTGTTGCTCAGGATAAGACTTCTGCCTTGGATGCACTTCTCTCACTTCTCCATCTGTTTAACATCTACATATTCTTCAAGATTCAGCATCACCTCCTCCAGGAAGCCTTTCTTGATTAACTCTGTCCTCAACCTAATTTAGATGCCCTTTTTGTAGCATCTCTCACAGATCTGCTTCCCTCACCAGACTGTGGGATCTGTGGCACATGCACCCCATCTGATTCTTCTTTGAGACTCTAGTGATGAGTGAGCCTGTGGCCTGGGGTATAGCAGGCACTTACTAAACATGTGCATCTGTGGTTCATTGTTTAGTACATAGTTGAGACTCTATATTTGTGTCCTGAATTGAACTAATCTTTGCCCCAGCTCCTTCTTTTCACTGTCAGAGGCAGCAAGGGAATAAAAGGAGTCCTCCCCTACTCTAGGGGACAGAGGCACTTCACTCTTCTACCCAGAGAGATTAGAGCTAAGTAGTGACCGAGGGGAGACATAGAAGCCATAGGAGACAGGAAGCATCAGGGAAATGCGCACATGCGTGTGCACGTGCTCACACACACACATGCATGCATGCATGCACATGCAGAGAAATGTGGACAGACAGATCCATACACAGATGGAGAAAAGACAGAGGGAGCGCAACAGACCAACCGAGAGGGACTGCACCCGGAAGAAAGGGACAAAAGGACAGACAGGCAGAGGAGTGAATGGAGAGGAAGAAAAAGAAGAGATGATAGAAAAAGTGAAGACTAGAAGGTAGGAAGAGGGAAGAGCAAATAAGGTCAAATAATGTGCTAATTGGGAAAGTAGTGAATAAAACCCCCTGGAAAAATGCTCACCATCTCTCAGGACAACAGAGATGGGGATTGGAGCTGCAGCTATGAGCTATTTTGTCTCCTTCCCCATTGCTGGCCCATAGAGGCGTACATAGGGGTGTTGTTGGGTGAGGAGGGGGAGGGGGCTGCTGCTGGTCGTCCTGAGCCACGTGGTCAGGCACTCATTGGCTGCCATTGTCTGGTGGCACCTCTTTCGGTAGCAAGTGATGTGTGGTATTTGCTGGGCCCTCTCTAAGCCCTCTTTTAGAGGTTCAATCTGCTAGGAATGGAGCAGAGCAGTGCAGTGGCTTCCATGTGCGTGCCTTTGGTCTTGTGCTGTGGATTTGTAATGGCTCATGAAAGAATAATGACCCACATCAATTTTTAAAGCTGTCTAATGCTCCTCTCAGCCCAGCTGTCTGAAAGTTTGCAAAGCAGACAACATGGCTCCCCGGGAAAAGGCCACAAGGCATGACCGAGTGTCAGGTCTGCTGCTGCGACTGCTAGTGCCCTGGACTGTTCCTTGGTGGGTGTCACAGTGCTGGGGTGGGGACAGAAATGGTTCATCCCATCATTTGGGTTAGAGGGCAGGAGCTGAGAGAACAGCACTTTGCAGGAATTCCCTTCCTGAGTTCCTAGGTAGATGGTACTCAGGAGCCTGGGAAGAATTTTGAAAAAGGCAAGTTCTTTGATTAAATTCTTTACTACAGATAATTTTCTTTCCTTCATATGTTTGATAGTCTCTGTGCCAATTATTAAGCTATTGTCTCTCAGCTGCAAACCCAACATTCTGCACTCTGCTCAGTGATGCTGGCGGCTCTGCAGACCACATTTCTGCCTTGTACACTGGCTCCCTGTTAAGCTTTGCCAGTAGGGGGCACAAGAGGGAGAAGGGATTTGCTCCTTCCTGCTTCCTTGCTGATCTCGTGAGCAGTACCTCAGCAAGGCTTCCTGACCCCAGTGGAGGCAGCTCATTCCCCTAGCCGCAGCTGAACGCAGTCGGTGGTTTTTCCAGTACTCACAGAGCCAGCCTCCTTGTGCCTCCTTGGAGACACCAGAGCCAGCCAGGCGGCGCCCCCTCCTCAGAGGTCTGGGTCTCATCTCTGAGGGGCTCCTCCTCCAAACCTTTAAGTTTTAACAATTCCAATATCTTCCCAGTGTTCTCCCAACCCTAAGGGTTGCATAGGGTGACCACCTCATCCTGGTTTTCCTACTGAAAGTCCCATATCCCAGCAACCCGCTCAGTCCCAGGCTAATCAGGAAGGATGGTCACCTTAGGGTGGTAGCTGCTTCCTGCACTTGCTACCTCAGTTACCTCGTTAACAATTTTATATCAAGATAACAATTGTTTATAATAAAATTTCTCTGTTAATAGAGAAATACTGGTGTGATTTCTGTCTCCCGACTGGAACTCGACGCAGCCTCATGTGGAAGTTGTAGGAAGTGATGTTAAATCAGAGAGCATCCATTACTTGTGGGGAAAATCCACAGTGTTCCGTTAAGGAGTATTAGCTTGTTTTATTGGTGCTATTTTGATCACTCTGGCTATAGCAGCAGCTGCTGCTCCGGGTGATGACAATACCTCACATAAGTATGGCATCTCACAGCTCACAAAGCACGGCCGGCCACCTTTTCTCGCTTGCTTTTCACAACAGCTCTGTGGGGTAAGTACTATTATCTCCACTGAATTCAGAGAGGGAGAGTGACTTGCCCACAGTCATAGTTAGTCACAGATTACTGAGTTTCAAACTAATTTAAAAAAAAAAATCCAGTTCTTCTTTTTACCTTGCAGCCTTTCTTGAATTGAATTCAATTGCAGGCAAGCAGTAGTTACCTTCCATTTTCTTTGTTGCTTCCCACCCTACCTCTCCCGCTCTCTGCCCCAAACTTTCGAACTTTATCTAGCTCTACCCTGGATGAAATGGACCACGGGGATGCATGGACTAGGGAAACAGGCTCTCTGGATCCTATGCGTTCTGCTGGACATCTCAACGCTGGTGTGTCTCACATCTCCAGTGGGTTAGCATTTAAACTAAAAGCTTTCTAGAGCCTTGGACTTAGACTTGGTTCACTTAAAAAGCATTTCCCAGAACACTCAAGTTTATTAATACCATAAAACAATCTATGTTAGATAGCTGGATCATTTCATATTCAGAAGACATCCCCAGTCTGAATTGCTTTATTTGGATAGTGACTGAAATATTCCTGTAAATGATGTTGCTAAGTGGCATTGGAGAGGTTTGCCTGGAAGATGGAGATTGTGGGGCTATTAGAAGTCACCTGCAGGCATCAGCCTTAGTACCATCTAGTGCCACCTGTGTGGTGCCACGGAGAACAGAAACATGCTTGATGTAGTCCCTGCTTTCAGACTGCTTGCAGTTTATTCATGAAACCAGAGGCTTTGCTTAAAGATTCTGAAGCAACAATGTGATGCTGCAGCCTTGTTGTAGTGGAAGGAGCACTGTCTTTGGAGTTAGAAGACTGGTAGAAGTGAGAAACTTGAGCAAATATCAACCTATCTGATCCTCAGTTTTCTTAACTCTAAAATGGAGATA
This sequence comes from Diceros bicornis minor, assembly GCF_020826845.1. NCBI lineage: Eukaryota > Metazoa > Chordata > Mammalia > Perissodactyla > Rhinocerotidae > Diceros > Diceros bicornis. The sequence goes on from NC_080741.1 coordinate 37,752,579, forward strand.
ATAATACCTAATGTCATAGGTTAGTGTGTGGTTTTAAAAATATTAGGATCCACAGATGGCCAAATCTTACTGTTTCTATCACCTCTCATGTCCATTGGGTTTTCAAGGGAGTTATATCCACAATAACAGAATGGGATTCAAAGTAGTACTTTATTGTTATCTAGGCAAGTATTCCAAACACGTAATGTTGCATTAATTATCTATTGCATAGTGGCATAATAATATAGCACATAGTTATTATCTCTCAGTTTCTGTGGGTCAGAAATGTGTGCACGGTTTAGCTGGGTCCTCTGTTTAATATTTTTTCATGAGGCTACAACCAAAGGGCTGACCAAGGCAGGGTTCCAATCTGAAGGCTTGACTAGGGAAAGGGTCTGCTTGGGCTCCCTTACGTGGTTGATGGCAGGATTCAGTTTCTTGTAGGCTATTAGACTGAGAGTCCCAGTTCCTTGCTGGCTGTTGGCCAGTTTACCCTCAGTTCCTTGCCACATGGACCTCTCCAATGTGGCAGCTTGCTTCATCAAAGCCAGCAAAGGGGACAGTCTGTTAGCAACATGGAAGTAACAATCTTATGTAGCCTAGTCATGGAAGAAGCATCTCATGACCTTTGCCATATACTATTGGTTATAGGCAAGTCATTAGGGCAGCCTGGCCTCAGTGGAAGGGGATTACACAAGAGTGTAAATACTAAGAGGTGGTGGTCATTGGGGGCCATCTTAGAAGCTGCTTACCGCAATAGAGCTCTTTGATAAAAGCTGGATAGAGCATGTGGCTGGGACTTGAGTCTGTAGGGGGATTCCCATATATCTCTCCCTCACTCCACCCTATAAAATCTAAATCTTGGGATTCATTCACTGAGGTGTACCTGTAGAGGGGGATGCAGGCCTCCAAGTGGTCCACTTATCCATCTTAGGCATATTTGGTAGAAAAGAAAAAGGTGGATATGGCATGTCTGCCTTAGGGGCCAGGCCTAAGGCAAGAGGCAGGAGGAAAGAGTGGAGCGTGGGAACCCACATCTGTGACATAGTAGTGAGCGAAATAAATGTTGTGGGCTCTGACCAATTAGATTAGTAACTCCCTCACCATTGCAGAGTTGCCAGCAGTGGGATGAACAGAGGTTGCCTTGTAGGAATCAGAGCTGAGCCTGTTGCCTGGTGGCTGTGAATGCTAACTGGGAGAGTTTATATGACAAGACTAGGTTTGTTAAACATAATTTTAATATTTAACTTTTAAATGAGCTTTGCACATAAAATAGGCTACAGGATGAGTGATTACTGTGGTCAGAGGGGCCAGGAAAGATCTCATGGAGAAAATTAAATATAAGATACTGATAAAGGAGGAGGATTGGCAATAGATGTTAGCTCAGGGCTGGTCTTCCTCAGCAAAAAGAGGAGGATTGGCATGGATGTTAGCTCAGGGCTGATCTTCCTCACAGGAAAAAAAAAAAAGGTACTGATAAACAGAAAGAGACAAGGTGAGGGAAAAGGTGCAGAGGTAGGATGCATTCATTTATTCATTCAACAAACATGAATTGAGAGCTGAGGCTATGCCAACTCTTAAACTGAAGATATGGAGCTAAAAATAACAGTGTGGACAAATGGAGACAGATGGGTGAACAAATAATTATGCAGTGATCTCAGAAATAATTAAAGGAGGGACAGAGTTCAGAAGTAGCCTAGAGGAGTGAAGGAGTTAATACCACTGGACAGAGGAGGGAGGGAGGAAAGGGATAAAAAAACAAGATGGAGAAAACCATACAAGTGGGATCTGAGATGCGTCTTGAAGGTGAACAAAGCAGGTTATGGAGGCAGTAGATGAGGTCTCTGGTTGGAGGGGAAAGTTTTGTGCAAAGAAAAAGCAGGGGCTATACATGCTTTGCCCAATAACAATGATGATGAGGGATCTTGTTGCATCTTCCTTTCCTTTAGCTGTTATATCAGTTAGCTATTGCTGTGTAACAAACTACTCCCAAATTAAGCAGCTTACAACATCAACCATTTATTTTCTTTTTCTTTCTCTCTCTTTCTTTCTCTCTCTCTTTCTCTCTCTCCCTTCCTTCCTTCGTTCCTTCCTTCCTTTTTCAGCTTTATTGAGGTATAATTGATACATAAAAAACTGCACATATTTAATGTATACAATTTGATGAATTTAGACATATCATACACCTGTGACACCATCGTTACCAAAATCAAGGTAATAAATATATCCAAAAGTTTAATTTTCTTCTATCCCTTTGCTTTTTTTGTTGTTGTTGTAAGAACGCTTAACATGAGATTTACCCTTTTAACAATTTTTTTTTTTTTTGGTGAGGAAGATCAGCCCTGAGCTAACATCCATTGCCAATCCTCCTCTTTATGCTGAGGGAGATTGGCCCTGGGCTAACATCTGTGCCCATCCTCCTCTACTTTATATGGGACCCTGCCACAGCATGGCTTAATAAGTGGTGCATTTGTCCATGCCCTGGATCTGAACCTGTGAACCCCGAAGTGGAGGTTCATGAAAGTGCATGAACTTAACTGCTGTGCCACCAGACCAGCCCCTACCCTCTTAACAATTTTTAAGTGCACAACACCATATTGTTAACTGTAGGCACTATGTTGTACACAGATGTCTAGAACTTATTCATCTTGTATAACTAACTTTATGCCTGTTGAACAACAACTCCCCATTTCCCCCTTCCCCCATCCTCTGGCAACCACCATTCTATTTAACCTTTTATTTTCTTATAACTTTGTGAGTTTGCTGAGCTCAGCTGAGAGGTTCTTATGCTCTACATGGTGTTGGCTGGGGTCACTCATCTGTCTACATTCAGCTGGGAGCTCGGTTGGGCTAGAATGTCCAAGATGGCTTCACTGACTTGTCTGGTGCCTCAGCTCAGGTGTCTAGAATGGCTGGTAGCTGGCTAGGCCTCAATCTCCAGATGGTCCCTCATCACATTTCTACATAGCTGCTGGATCCTAAAAGAGTGAAAATGGAAATTGAATGTCTCTTAAGACTTACGTGTATATGTCTCTTAGACTGCAGAATTTGTACAACATCATTTTTGTCATATTCTATTGGTTGGAACAAGTTACTGTGCAGATTCAATGTTGGGGGAAATAGATTCCACCTCTTGATAGGAGGAATGGCATGTGTATACTGGGATGGGCAGACTGCCGGCTGCGATCATTGCAGACAATCTACCATGGCGGCACACTTATCCTTATGCTTGATGTAAAAAGCAAGATTCAGTTTAACTATGCAGCAGTTGAGGTCATTCAAGCAAATGGAAGAGGTCTACTAGAGGGTTTGAAGGCTTTGCCAGCTCTCAGAGGCCTATATTCCCACTGAAATCATGACATTTTTGCCAGAGAATCTGCCAGTCCTGGCTCAAGGAAGACAAGTAAAAGCTACTTGCTGGGTTCTAGACAGAACATTTTATTTATCTTTGAGAAGTAAGCCAGAAATGGAATGCCATCAGGATGTGAAAACATTTCCTTAAATTTAATGCGGTTAAATCGAAAGGCAGGTAACGAATTTTGCTCCATCAGTAAATCTTCAGTCTCCTTGATGAACAGATGCAACAAAAACTGAAAACAAAAGGCACAAAATTACCATGGTGATGGCTAATTGTGGTGAATCTGCATATATTAGTTCACAGTGACACAAATAACACTCTGGTAGGCTAAAGTGCTAAGATACAGAAAGTATTGTTCTGTTTAAAATGTTGTGAAAATCACAGTCTACTCTGATTAAAATAGCATTACAAATATTAGCAAATTAAATATTGTTTAATGGTGAGAAGGAAAAGAAAATCATTTTCCCCAATGCTATTTGAGAATCTGGTTTAGTATTACGGTGCAAGGGTCTGCAATATGGTAGGTCTGCTCTGAACTCCAGAGAAGTTTGAAATAGAGCAGATCTTTGGGGTCCTCATATCTCCCTCTCAACAGGCTTTTTTACATGGGCATCCTCTTTCCCGGATGCCCAGACATCTCCTCAGTAACTGACATTGTAGGAGGAACTGCAGTGAAGACAAAGAGACAGATCCTGTTTTTAAGGAGAAATATGAGGCTGAACTTTACCGTTATAATCAGGAGGCCTCACACCTGGCAACTTTGGGCAAACAACAATTTCCCCCTGTGAGACTTAATTTCCTCATATATAAAATGGGGAGAATGTGTACCTTGAATAAGGTAATGGGTATAAAGCATCCAGAACATAACAGTTGTTTAATGTGAATAATACTAGAAAAGGCCAGTGAGTCAGGGAGACACCCAAGTGATCTGCTAAACTATGCTCTGGACTCTAAGTTCTGGAGAAATTCAGCAAAGGAGATTGGGCTTCCTGAATAAGGGGAGGCTTGAGCTGGGCATAGCAGTGGGGCAGGCAGAAGGTGCTGAGAGGCTGCTCTTGGAAGGCATCTCATGAGGGAAGGAGGGGAGGCAGAAATAGGCACATTGGTGCATAATGGGGAGATTTAAATGATTTGCATGAAAGAAATGTTGACTAGTGTTGGGGTCACATCATGGAGAGCCATGAAACCCAGGCACAGGTGTGTACTTAGCAAGGAGGCTTCAGTTCTGACACTCTTAGGAGACTGCATCTATTCCCAATTATTTTAAGTTTGTGTGATGTACCTTCTCCCACCCCTGAATCCATTTCAGTATCCTTTTTTCTGTCTTTTTCCAAATCACACTCTCATCTTCACTTTATAATGTACTGTTTACTTCCAAGTGCAATTAAAGGACTGGGCCAAAAAGCAAATAGAGCACATCTTGCCAACTTTACCTGCAAAATGCATTACATTTGCTTAACTGTGACTCAGATTTGGAACGACCTGAAAAAGAAAGGGCAATAATGTTTGAGTGGTGACAGCACCATCCATTATCTTGCTGGGAGCCAAGAAAGGGAGCCAGTGGAACTGTTGGAGCAAGGATGAACCAGGAAGCAAACAGTAACTCAAGATTAATAATAATTCCTCATGCCCGTGTTGTGATTTACAGGTGTTTAGAACGCTCTCACAGCCAGTAACTTATGTAATTTTTAGGACAAGCCTATGAGGTCGTTAAAGAAAATGTTGTTGTCCTTATTTTACACGTGAGGGAGCTGAAATGGAAAGAAATAGAGGGCTTTCCCAAAGTTACACAGCAAGTAAATTGGTGAAGGCAAATGGAGACTCAAGATGTTTGTTAACGTTCACCTATCAAACATCTGTTCTGTCTTTACTGCTCTTGACTTTCCTGCTCCCTCACCCCTGTCCTAGTGGTAGACTGGAAGATGCTAGATTAGGGAGTAAGTAATTGGGAAACCAGTTAGAAGGCTATTTTCGTCACTCAGACAGGAGGTGAGGAGGGACTGCATGATTCTCGACCTTTGTTCTTTCTCATGACCCCTCTGGGCATTGTTTCAGTCTCCCATGTGGCTCTCTTTCTTTTTTCCACTCCTTAAGCATTGACATCTCCCAGTGTTTGGCTATTGTCGCTATTCTCTTCTCACTCTTCATGCTGGCAAGTGTGCCATTTTCCACTGTGGCTTGTATCGTCAATTCTGAATTCACATCTCCAGCCCAGACCTATCTCCCAAGATCAAGATTAATCCCATCCTTTCTCTTTGTCTCAGGAATCATACACTATCCTTTATTCCTTCCCTCTCCTGAATCGTAAGTTCTCCCTCTCCAGTGAATCCTTCTCACTAATTTTTAAAATGCTCAAATTTCTCCCGCTTAAAAATTAAAAAACATCTTCCTCAGATTTTCTTTGAATCCACTTCCCTCTTCAACTATAGCCCTATTTCTTCTCTCTCCTTCACATACACAATTTTCTAGAGCATTTTGTATGCTTGCTGTCTCCATTTTTCAACTCCCATCCACACTTCTGAGCCCAGTCCAATCTTGCCCCTACCCCCATCACCCCACCATAATAGCTTTTGCTAGGATCCCCGATGACCTCCATATCACTAAATCTGTGACATTTTCTGTGCTCTCTTTATGGGTCTCCTCAGCAGAAATCAACAGGGTAAACCACTCCGTTATTCTTGGAACACTCTTATCTTGGCTTCTGTGATACAACACTCTCCTGGTTTTCCTTTTATCTTTTTGGAGGCTCTTTCTCTTTTTTTTCTTTGCTCATCCTCCAATGAAAAGTGATTAAATGGTTCCACTCCATGCCTTCTCTCCTCACTCTATACATAATAAACTATATTCAAATCTTCAGTGCCAACCTATACAGAGGCAATTTTCACATTTACAAATCTAGCCTACATGTTTCTTCTGATCCTTATGTCTGCACAGTCTACTTATTAACAAACTTCTCTCCTTGGTTGGCTTCAAGGGCCCTCAAACATAACAAGTCCAAAAGTGAACCCATAATTTTTCTTTTCAGATATGGTACTCCTCTATTGTCCCCTATCCCAGTGAATGGACTCTCAATAAATTTAAGTCAGAACCTCTTCATGTCTTCCTTGGCTACTCTGTCTTGTGTACCATGTCCCATCCCAGCCATCACCATTACTTTCCAAGTAGCTCTTGAATCCACCCACTTTGCCCTATTCACTGCAACCACCAAGTCATAGTTGTGTCTTGCTTGATTATGGAAAAATCTCCTAATTGGTTTCTTCTGGTTCACTTTTGTCCCCCTCAGTTCATTTTTACGCTAAACTGAAGTGACCTTTTATCATCTCAGTCTTTGCTAAAAGCCCTTCAATATTTCAAAGTACTCTTTGAATAAGTCAAAGTCCTGCACATGGCTCCACTCCATCATTCACCTCTTAGGTACCTCTACAGGCTCATCTTGCTCTGTTCTCTTTATTCTTTCTACTCTAGCTCCTTTCTCCCACAAGATTTCTGCCCAATTTCCCCATTTACGTAGAATTCTCGCCCACTGCTCACTTATTTAACTCTTCCTTGTTTTTTCACACCCAGCTCAGAGGTGGCTTTCACAGAGGCGCTTCCTTGACCTACCATATGTGGTCCCCCATTCACATGCCTTCATAGTTCCAGCTTTGTTCCCTATGTAGCCCTTTTCACAGTTTGCAATTCTGTATTTATGTGATTGTTTCATTAACAATGGCCCTCCACATGTGACTGTATGCTTCATGAGAGTAAGATCTGGTGACTCTTTTCACTTGCTTTGGATCCCAGGACCCGGCGGAATGCCTAATGCATAGTAGGCACTCAGCAAATGTTTGTTGATATGAAATACAGTCATGTGCTGCATAATGATGTGTTGGTCAACGACAGACCACATATATGGTCCCATAAGATTAATACCATGTTATGGGATGTGTAGTAGGTGACACCATCTGGGTTTACGTAAGTACACTCTATGATCTTTGCACAATGAAATCTCTAACCACACATTTCTCAGAATGTATCCCTGTCGTTAAGTGACCCATGACTGTATATACAATTAGATTTTGGTCATCTTCACATGAATGAATATCTTGAAGGCTTGCCTCAAACTGAACTCATCCTTTTTTCCTTAACCTGTACCCTTCTCTCCTTACCCTGGAATTCCTCATTCAAGTGAATGGCCTAGCCACCCACCCAGTCACTCCACTAGAAATCTACATATTATCCTTGATTCTTCCTTTTCCCACCACGTTTATTCACTAAAGTCCTATAGATTCTGTCTCCTTAATATTGCTTGTATGTGTGCCCTTCTCTTTAACCCCACCTTACCTGTCTTAGAAAAGAGATACTGTTGCTTGAAATATTGCAACAGCTTCTAATTTGTGTTCCTGACTCCAACATTGTCTTCCAATTCCCTTTTCCTTTCACCGTTGGAGTCATCTTTCTGAAATACTAATATGTGCATTGTTTCCTTCTCAAAGTTTCAATAGCTCCTATTTGGATGAAAGATAAAATGTATACTCATTAGCATTCCTTTTATGCTGATTGTTGCTAACAAGTCCAGAGTCTCCTCTTCCTCTTTTCCCCTCCTCTCTTCCCTCTCTTTGCTCCTGACACATTGATGCCCTTTCTATAGTCCTCAAATGTTGCCAGGCTTGCTTGTACCAATGTGTTTTTGTTTATGCTCTTCATTTTTCCTGGGACAATCTCCTTGCCCCCCTATCCTTCTAGCTCAGCAACCTGACATCACCTCCTTCTTCTGGGAAGGCTTTGTTGCCCCTCCTTAGGCAAAATGCACACTGCTTCGTTTAGGTTCCCAAAACACTTTTTTATGCACCTGTTCTAAAGCAAGTACCTATTTCTGAGCTTAGATTCTTAGTAGAAGGGTATCTGCAATGCTTAGCACAGTCGTGCCTGGCACTCAACAAATGATTTTTAAATATATGGATGTGTTTTCATCAAATGAGGTAATAGGTTGTCAGCCACAGGAATCCACCCACTTAGGCTAATTTATGTAAACAAGATTTATGGTAAAGCTCCTGGGAAATCTCATGAAACCCCATTGTAGGCAGTACAGCTAGACTTGACAGAGTATTAGGAAGTTGTCACGCAGCTGCTCTCTTTATTTCCCTTTCTCTGCAGCTTCATTCTTGTCTGCTCCCATCTGCACATCTTCTCCATTCTCCTCTTGCATACCAGCTTTCTCTGGAAGGCTCTCAGTCTCTGAAGCTCCATAGCTTTGGCTTGCACCCAGCTTTGGGTCACGTGTCTGCCCTTGACTCATGCTGCAGTGCCAATATCTGACTTTCAACAGTCCCTGCATCTCAGTTCAAATTATCTAGGAAATTTATTGGTTCTTGGCCAGCCAATGGGGTGGCTAGCTTTGAACTGGTTCTTTTCACTGTTGCTAGGGGGAGAAGTCACTTGGCCTAAAGCTATTGGTTGGAGTGATGTCTCTGAGAAGGGATGTGGGAGGGACAGGAAAATTGACTGACTACTAAAGATGGAACAAAATCCTAGTTTTGTAATTTGCTTGTCAGGACTACTGCAGCTGGGAGTGATGTGAATAGCTGAAGCCATGGATAGTCACTTTTCTAAGCCTTCAGTGCCCCAGGCAGTCTGATGTTCACCTTGGCCCTATACCAACTCCAGCTCCCTTATCACATCTCCAGCTTTAGTGTCTTTAACCCAGCAAAACAGCCTCACACATAAGACACCAAGTAGAAACCAACTGTTATCTCAGCAAGGGTATTGCTCAGCTTTCAGACATTTATTTAAACCAAGTTTACTTGTTCTGGGCAAGTAGTGTGCTTTGTCTTGAATTGGCGTTTCTGGAGGGACTTGCTCTAACTACAGGTACAAGAGAGACTGGGCTTTAGATGCTGGCTGGGCCTTCCATTCTCCAACTCTTTCCCAAGGGATAACTTTCATGGACTTGCAAGTATCAAGAAGTGGCGTGGAGTAGAAGACCACAATTGTGCAGTCTGCTTCATTTTTATCTGCAATCTTTGCATGCTTCTGTTTTTCCTTCTCTGATTAAGCAAAGTAATTTCTGAGGGAACACATTTCTAGAGCTGAGTTTTCTAGCCCCATTTTGGGCTTATGATGCAAACAAGTCCCGGGATGCTTCATTTATTGCCTCCAACCAGTAAACTAAAGTGTCTTTTAACTCAGGAGTAGTCTTTTAGCACCCTGAGTCTCTGGGCCATCAGATAAGGAAAAAAATGGATTGTGTTTCAGGTCCAGATGTGGTGAGATTGATGTTGCCAGTCCCATTTGGACAGCTGGATGTAGGGCTTTAATTCCAGGTTAAGGAATGGCATTTTTGGTATTATTTAGGCATCTAGGGGCAGGAGAATCAGGCTCAAAATAAGACTTTTCAGGGAAAATTATTAAACTTCCCAGGCTCTCAGTTTCTTTCTTTATGAACTGTGGACCATAAGGAATAGAATGTAGGGGGTGGCGGTGCGGCTTGTTAGAGTCTTGGGCGTGGTAGTTGTCATAAATAATTAGTTGGAGATGGTAAAGTCTGCTGTTCTTCCTCTGACAGTCCCTGATAATAAATCTTGTGCAAGCTGTGTAATTTCTAGAACACCAGAGGACCAGTGTACAAACTGAAGAAGTTTGAAATTTGGTAGTCTCCAAACTACAAGCCGAACTAAGCCTGTTTGGGTGCTACACCTGTACTGACGATCCTCTGTGGTCAAATAGGTAGACTAAACTCTGCCTAAAAGGAAGTTAAACAGGTTTTATTTGTAATTAAAAAAAATGTACTGCAAACTGCTGAGAATTTTTAATATGAGAATATATGTTAAATCTGGAGGTGCATGTAGTATGTAGCACTTACCAAGCTTGTTTTATGATACAACCCCTTTTCCCTCTTTCTCTTTAGTAGAACATCTTAAAAGGCTGTCATTATATGAAACACAGATATAACCATGTGACAATTGAGTTCAACAAATACGGTTCAACACTGTTCATGTACATAGCACTGTGTTAAATATTGCAGGAGACGAGACAGCATTTGTGTACTACCCAGGACTGCTTCGGCTGTAAGAAATAAAGACCCAATTGTAGCTAAGAAAAAATGGAATCTATTGACTTATGTAACTCGGAAGACCAAGGAGTGGGCTGGCTTTACGTGTAGCATGATCAAGTTGTTCAAATAACATTGTTGGATTTTTCTATTTCTTGTCTGTTCTTGGTATTATTATGAGACAGGCTCTATTTGTGTGTCCACTGTCTTAGGTTGGGTTCCCAGGAAATAGATTCTTGAATGGAGAGTTGCATGGAGATTTATTCTGGAGAGCTCTTGGAATTACGCCTGTGAGGAAGTGAGAAAGCCATGATTGGGCAGAGGAAGAAGCTGATCACTGAAGTGGTTGAAGCTGAAGCCTCAGCTAATCCTACTGGAAGCTCTGGAACCATTCAGAGTTGTCCTCAAGTCGAAGCAAAGAGTCTGTGCCCTTGTGTCCATCTATCAGCAGGTCATTGGCTATGGGTCACTCTCTTTGGGAGGGAGCATAACTTTGATAAAGTGTTACCTTGTGGCAGAGAGCAATTCCTGGTGAGAGGCAGAGCTCTGAGCCATCAGCAGCCATCACTCTGGCAGTTGGGGAAATGAGTGTGTCCACCTTGAAAAGAGTAGCTGGACAGAGCACCAAGGGTCCAGGAAAGTCAACCAACATGGCCCTGCCAGCTCAGGCCTGAGCCTTCTTATTCACTATTTCAGAAGGAGAGAATTTCTTTTCAGGTGATGTTTGTGAGAAGAGAATTTCAGTATCTAGCCTGGGTTCCTACTGCCCCTGTGATGGAGGAGATGGAGGTCATGTGGTTGAGAGATCCACCATATATGGGAGGGACAGTCCCCCAAAGGAATACATGCTGCACAGACAAAAAAGGGGACCAATGTCAACTATAGCTTTCAAAATCTTCTTACCCCAGAGGATGAGAAAGCACGTCCACAAGTGATGAGTAATAGCATAAAACATTTTTTATCACAAACTCTTCTAAAAAGTGTGACCTGAGGCGGCTTCGTCTTCTTGTTTTGTAGGTTAAGACAGAGAAGGGAAACGTTTTTTAAGTTTATCTTTGCACTTACTCCTAAATCTATATTCTACATTTTAATTTTGAAAATAACTCTGCATATACCATAGTGTGGGATGGTCTGTTTTGATTAAGAATGTTTTTAGAAAAGGCAAGATAAAAAAATAATATAAGTTGGAATAATTTCCAACCTAATGTATATAGAAGTACTCTTCAGTGAACATTGTTCTCTAACTCCATTCATTATTCATCTAAAGATTTAGACTGCTTCATTAATAGTAATATACTTGCTCACATTTGTTGTGTACTTATTATTTGCCAGACACTCAAATAAGCAGTTGATATTCATCATTTAATCAATCTTTACGACAATCCTGACATAAGTACCATCAGTGTCCCCATTTTACAGATAAGAGAATTGAGGTTAAATGAGGTAAAGTAATTTTTCCAATGCCTTATAAATAATAAATAGAATTTGACTCTAAAACCTGTTACTTAACCCCCTGCTATGTTGCCTTATTATTAATGTTGACAGTTTTTGATTAGATCTTTTCCAAACAAAATCTTACTCTAGTTGAAAACTTAATTCCTTTATTCTTGTATGGTGAATTAAAGAATTTGAAATGGGAAGAGATAACAAAATTGTACCCTTTAACTTATTTCATGAGATGTCTTTATCTGTATAGCAATCTTGTCTTTAATATTTTAACATTAAAATTGATTTTAAAAATAATATTACAATAGCCTGAAGAATAACAGAGGCTAAAAAGTTAATCCTTAATACTACCATTCTTCAACTGTTCTTCTCTTTGTGTTTCCTCACAGGTCTGGTCCACAGGGAGATATTATTTTTACCTACATCTATCTATGACGGAGCTATTAGGTTGAACCATATGGCGTTTTCAATATTTGACCATTTTTCTTACAAAAATGGTAACTTAATATGGCTCAACTTAATATTTTTCAGCTGTAATTTAACACTTTGTATTAACATTTTTCATGTTGCTATGTAGCTTTGTACTTGTCATTTCAATGAATGTCTAATGTTCCATCAAGTAAAATTCGTTTAACTATTTTGTTGTCCTTAGTTTTTTACTGTTGTAAATGAATGTCTTCATACATAGACATTTTTCTCTCCTTTGGGTTATTTCCATAGGATAAATTCCTAGTGATGGAATTAGTGGATCCAAGAACATTAATATTTTATGGCTTTTGATATGTGTAGTTAAATACTTTACAAACAGAATCTATTTAAACTGCAATCAACAGTGTATAAATGTACTAGCTTCATCAGAACCTGGTGAGCCTTGAGTATTATCATTATTGTTGATAATATAATAGGTGTAAAATGGTACTTAATGAATATTCTAATTTGTTTTTCTTTGATCACAGCAAGGTGGAGCATTTTTGCATGTTTGTTTACTAATTTCAATTCTTCCTGCTTAGGTGATCAAATCATATTCTTTGCTCATCCCTCTATTGGGAATCTCATTTGTATATGATTCGTGCATCTTGTATAGTATAGGTATTAACCCTTTATCTTTCTTTTAAAAGCATTTTAATCTCTTATTTTTCTCTTAATTTTCATTATACTATTTTGGAAGTTATAAAATAAATCTTTTATAGCATTTAATCTGAATTTTTCCCATCAATTAAAGCTTAGAAAGTTTAAATTCTTGCATATATTTAAATGTATCTAATTTTATTCTTTGCCACCTTTTATAAGATTAAAAAATGTTTACTTTTTTTTTTTGAGGAAGATTAGCCCTGAGCTAACATCTGTTGCCAATCCTCCTCTTTTTTTTTGGCTGATGAAGATTGGCCCTGGGCCAACATCTGTGCCCATCCTCCTCTACTTTATATGGGATGCCACCACAGCATGGCTTGACAAGCGGTGTGTAGTCTGCACCTGGGATCTGAACCCGCGAACCCCAGGCTGCTGAAGCGGAGCATGAGAATTTAACTGCTATGCTGCTTTGCCGGCCCCAAAAATATTTTTACTTTTTTAGTGATCTAAAATTTATTTTGATTTATGGTGTAAGTTGAGGATATAAACTAATTTTGTTTTAAATTTGATAATCAGATATCCTCAAACTATTTCTTAACAAGTTTTTCTTTCGGTGTTGTTTACAGATGTTTCCTCTAAGAGTGCAAATGCATTTAATGTGATAGAGTCTATTTCTGGAGCATTCTTTTGGTTTCAAACTTGTGTTTTTTTTTCACGCTGATGTATTTTAATACCTAACAGGATGGTGTCCTCTAATGCTTTTCAAATTGAGAACATTTAAAATATTTCCCTCCTAATTTTGCCCATATTTTTTCTTCTTAGACAGATTTAATAACATTTCACAATTTCATAATTTGGTCAGGTTTAAAAATAATGTATTGGTTTCCTTTTGCTGCTATAAAATAATGCCACAAACATAATGGCTTAAAACAACACAGATTTACCTCCCTCCAGTTCTGGAAGTTAGAAGTCTGACACTGGTCTCAAGTGGTTAAAATCAAGGTTTTGGTAGGGCTCTGTTCTTTTTTGGAAGCTCTAGGGGAGAATTCATCTTCTTGCCCTTTCCAGCTTCTAGAAGCTGTCCACATTCCTTGGCTCATGGGCCCATTCCTCCATCTTCAAAGGCAACAAAGCGGCATCTCTCTGACTGTTTTTCTCTCTGAGCAGAGCCAGAAAGTATCCTCCAATTTTAAGGACCTATGTGATTAGATTGAGCTCTGGATAATCTAGGATAATTTCCCCTTATTGCAAGGTCTTCACCTTTAATCACATCTGCACGGTCTCTTTTGCCATGTAAGGTAACATATTCAAAGGCAAACATTAATTTGACTACAACAAATAGCATCAGAATATTATTTGGGATTCTGTTAAACATATATTAAATGATCTTGGTAGATCTGGCCTTTGTGCAATATCTCACTTTCGCATCCGTTGGTAAGGTATGGTTCAATGTTCATGGTGATCACCTGGTGACATTTTGAGGATTATTTTAGTGCTTTTAAAGACCCTATCTCCTTAATTGTACTCCTTAAATTTCCATTTTGTGTGTTCTCTTGTGAAAGGGCTTCTCTTTGCCCAGGTTCCTCCCTAGTACATTTTCCTAACAAGTTATTGCTTGATGTCCTTAATTCTCTATGAAAATTTATTCCCTAATGTAATCTTAATTTGGCATCCACTGTACAAGGAGAAACATATGCTGGCAATATGTGGTGTGGCGTGAATGCAGCTCCCAGGGAATCAGCCCAGCTATGCCATATTGAGAAATCTTCACTTTCATTATTTATTCGAAAAGATGCAAAAATGCTGAGCACTGAGATGACCTTCAAAGCTTAAGAAAGATTGCTGAATACTATGTTTGACCTAGTTTGCTCCATGTCCTGAGCAGAAGGACACCCAGCAGTTCAAGAGCTGCCCTGGCAAAGGGAGGTGGCATATAGGCCTGGCATGGAGAGGCAAAGCTTTGCTTAGGGACCCTGCACAGTCCCTCTCTCCAAATGATTGATTAATTTCTACTTCAGCAGGTTGCAGTTTGTGATCCATTTCCTTCTAATTTTGATATTCATCTTGAAAGCAGGCTCATGATGCAGAAGAAGAGCTTGGGTTTGGGAAACAGGAGGCCTGGCTCCAGCCTCAACTGAGAGCTTTATTGAGCCATATGGTTGTGAGGAGGTAATTTGATTCCTCAGGGGATCCATCTATAATAAGGGGGTTTGGACTAGATCTGTCAATCTATAAACTGATGGAGATTTTAAAGAAGGCAAAATCCATTTGAAGAAAGAACAAAGCACCAATCATTTCGGTTCCCACTTTTTTTCTCTTTACGTTGATTCTGTGGTAAAACTCAAGAAGCAGAAGCTCTTTTTGACCCTTTTGCTCTAGAAATATCTCTGACCTTGTGAGCTAATTCTGATCTCAGCCTAAGGGCCCTTGAGAAGTCTCAGAATTCCCGGCTCTAGGTAGTGATGGTGGGACTTGACATCCCTTCTAAATGATAGGCATATAAGATTAGAGACACATTGGTCTTCTGACACTGGATCCTCCAGCCTATATTCCACAGGAAGCTGTTGCTCCATAGGCCAAGAGGAGAAACCTCATAGGCTTGTCTTCAGAACCCAAATAAAGTCTGGATGGATTTGGCTTTCCCACATAATCTTTCCTTATGGATCTTGTTGAAATTCTCCCCTCCCACTCTGTGTGTTCATTGACATGTCTTGATATTTTGTCTCTTCATCAGCTACTGTTCCCCTCCCCTGCAGATCAGGGGCTGTAATGTCTGACGAGCAGGGAATGGCGAATGGGATCCAGAGAATGTCTTGAAGAAGCAATGATCTCAACCCTAAATTTATCGAACTTCCACTTGTGGACCATCTTCTACAGTTCTCTCTGCATAGAGCCTGGCGGGTGAGGTCCATTCCCACACTAGCAAGCACTGGCATCAGATTGAACTTCAAACACAAGTTTTCCTTCCTTCCTCATATCTGGGATTCTCTTTGTCTCACGTCATGGGAAGCATCCAGACTGCTCCTAGAGGCGAGAGCTAACTTCTCTGATCGAGGTTATAATTTGCTGTTGTCAGAGTCATCCAGGTCATCCCTAATCCTTTCCTGGGTTCAGCAAGGGAGTGAACCACAAGCTTTATAAGTCCCAGGAATCTTGTCATAGCATTGCATAGCATAATTTGCAGTTATGGCAACAATAACACACCTTTATTGAGAGCCTTTATAAACCAATCCCTGTGGATATGGAGACTCATCTTGAAGAGTGCAGAATCTTGTTTGGAATTCAGATATAGAAACAGTTAATTTTACTGTAGTGTGACATAAATGTTAACAACAGGGCACATATCTTGCTGTTGACTTGCTGGATTGAGAAATTAATTTCTGGGAGGCCAGTTAGCCTAGTGATGAAGAGAGCCCCTAAGGATTAGAAAAACAAAATTTGTGTGGTATTCTCTTTTGAGAGTTTAGTGGAGAGCAGGGGCAATAGGTTTTTTAATTTTTATTTATTTTTTACAATATATAACTACATTATTTGTATTTAAAAATTTGGAGTCAGACAGATTTGGTCTAGGATTCCAGCTCTCTCATTTACTAGCTTGTGGTCTTGGGAAAGTTTCTTAATTTCTCTGAGTGTCATTTTCTCTGAAGATGCACTAAGATAATGCACATGGTGCTCTTAGCTACTTGTCTGTCACTTAATAAATGTTGGCTGTCATAATTGCTATTCTTCTTCTTCTTATTGTTTGAAAATAAGAGCAATGTGGCAAAGGGAACTGGTATTTTGGATCTCAATCTGATCAATCAAATTGGGCTAGTCAGTGGGGTATAAGTGATGGGGACCGTGATAGAAAGCTATCCTAGTGTTCCGGAAAGGGAAGAAACCATAAGCTGGCCTGGTCACAGAGGAACCCTCAACTTCAGAAGAACTCAGACCAAGTTGGCATGGTGCCTTGGCCTGCAGCCTGGAGTGAAATGAAGACTAGAGGGAGAGGGAAGCCCTTAGAACCACACTTCAGAGGAGGAAATCCTTGGGGACTCCTTTGGAGAAGAAAAGGGAAAAATCGGTGCTGTCGTACAACCTTGGCTTTTGAAAACAGACTACATTATAGCATGTCTGAGTAGGAAGAGACCTCAATATGAGGACCAGAGAGTCAGAGGGAGGAGCCCAGGCTGGGCTGAGCCAGGGCCTCAGCTGCCAGACCAGATTGGAATTCAGAGGTACCAGATGTAGCAGCTGGCTGGCTGTGCAAGCAGGCTGCCTGCCTTCCTCCCAAGCTGTGAACATGGGTGAGATCAAGCTTTATGCTTCCTTACATAGCTGCATTAAACTGAATGTAGGAATATGGGCATTAGCACATGCCTCCCTTAAAAGCATTTTTGGAAACAAGATGGTAGTGGTGGAACTGAGGATCAAAAGATCCGCGTGTGAAAACACAACTTTATCAAAGTGGAAGTGAGAGGGCGAGAACTGCCTCTGAGGAGGGGAGTTGGGAGCAGGTACCTTTCATCATAAATCCCCTTTGGCATTTGTTTCAATTCCCTGACATTTTGAAGATGACTTTATCTTTTCTTGGAAATTGTCTTATTTGTCCTTGCTCTGTTTTGGAATAACCCTTCCAAGTTAGAAGGATCATGCCCACCTTTGTCCTAGGGTTTATTCACAACCTGTCCCAAACCTTGCCTGTGACCAGGAGCACAGTTCATGCTCTATTCCTGGAGTTGTTGAGAATCTTCAGGCAGACTTTTAAGTAGATTTCTGTCTTAGTCAGCTCGGGCTGCTGTAACAAAGTACCGTAGACTGGATGGTTTAAACAACAGACATTTATTTCTCATGGTTCTAGAGGCTGGGAACTCTGAGATCAGGGTGCCAGCGTGGTTGGGTTCTAGTGAGGGCTAGCTTCCTGACTTGTAGATAGCTTCCTTCTTGTATATCCTCACATGGACGAGAGAGATGGAGCTCTAGTCTCTTTCTCTTCTTATGACATTAATCCCATCATAGAGACTCCACCCTCATGACTTCTTCTGAACTCAATTACCTCCCAAAGGCTCCACTTCCTAATATCATCCCATTAGGGGTTAGAGTTTCAACTGGAATTTTGGGGGGGCACATACTTGCAGTCCATAACAGCATCTAAGCCTTTCTAGG
Source organism: Diceros bicornis minor (assembly GCF_020826845.1). Classification (NCBI taxonomy): domain Eukaryota; kingdom Metazoa; phylum Chordata; class Mammalia; order Perissodactyla; family Rhinocerotidae; genus Diceros; species Diceros bicornis. Next base: position 37,770,608 of record NC_080741.1, read on the forward strand.
GTAGGGACACAGGCTCAGACCAATGACCACTGAATTCACAGCCTGGAATTGAGGAACTGACCCAGAGCGTGGGTCAACAGAGGCATACTCTGCCACTCACTGCCTGAGTATTAATTGGGCATATTATTTAGCCTCTCTGAGCCTCAGTTTCCCCATCTAAACTTGCTGGTATGAGATGTCCTATACTCTATAGGGTTATTGGGAGGAGTCACTGGGATAAATTATGTAAAGCACTTAACTTACAGTAAGTGATTAATAAATGTTAATTATTCTTATTATCCACGCCCCCAATACAACATCATTATCCAACCATATATTTATTTTTTTGCAAACAGACCAGGAAACTGTCAGAGAGGATAATTAACTTTTGCAGATAGAAAGCATTTGAATAACCTCTAGTTTGTTGGGTGAAATTTTCAGCTCATGTTTATTTCCCCATCATCCAAGCTGCATGACTAGCCATCAGAGCAAGGCCATCATCCAAGCTGCATGACTAGCCATCAGAGACACATCTTGAAATAAAAGTTTTCAAGGGCAGATGCAGATAATGACACCTTATGGAGCTGGGCTAATAAAAAGCAAAAAAGATGGGGAGCGGAGAGATTTAATGATGAGACACTCCCAAGAGAGAGCCACCTGTATTTTGTGCTCTTTCAAAGATGAATCCACGTAGTCCATGAGAGGCCCCGGCTACATGTGTTAAATGAGCAAAGAAAGGCCTCTGTGATCCCAGACCAAAGCACCCTAGGAAGGGGTGTGTGTGTTTGTGTGTTTGTGCACGTATGCATGTGTGTGAGGCTTCTGTTAACAGCACACATTGTTTGGGCTGTGAAATAAACCTGGAGTTGTTGGAAGAGCAGAGCAGACTTGTCATTCCATTATTTTGCATCCTTCTCTGATGCCCAACTAGCATTGTTATGATTGGAGAGGAAATGAGGTTCATTTCCTCTATTCAGCAGGAGAGCTCCCAGGGCAGGCTTTGAGGATAATAGCAGTGACTAAGCAGCCAGCATTTACTGATCAGGTGCTACTTGTCAGGGGTTGTGCTAGATACTTTATACTCGTTATCTCCAACCCTGACAGCAGCTCTGTGAAGTACCTCCATCTTATGACATCTCTCTTTGCCTGGAGACTTATGAAACAGAGGTCCAGAGGGGTTAGGTGACTTACTCAAGCTCATAAAGTTTGTAAGTGGCAGGGTTATGGTTCAAACACTTGTAGTCTGAATCCAAAATCTGTGGTCTGTCCCCCTGTAACTGCTGTCTCTGCCCCCAAAAAACCCCCAAACAACAAACTAACTGCAGAATCCTGCCTCCAGCATCTGTCTGCCTCTGACCTAAATCCACCTCGGCACTAGAGCGTGGTGGTCAGTAGCAGGATGAACATTCTGGGAAAGGCTGTGGTGTACCCACTAGAGTTGGACAGTGCCTAGAAGTCGCCTGGGCTACCGGTGACCTGGTAGTGTCCCTAGGGTTAAGAGGTACTATTGGCAGACAGAAGAGAACCAGACTAAAGGGTGGAGGGTGCATGCCCCTGCTGGTGATTCTTTAGCTCCATTTCTCCTTGCCTAGAGACCCAGAAGGGGGATTCAGATGTCTGCTGCCAGCCATCTTCCAGACCTAACTCCTTAGTCCATTCTTAGACTGATCTTAGTGCAAATATCAGTTGTTCTCAAAGCTTTTGGTTTGAACCAACCAAACCCCTGCAAAAATGAATATTTTTATCTTTTAGAGTACAGTCACATGCTGCTTAATGACACTTGGTTAATGACAGACCGTGTATACGATGGTGGTCCCATAAGATTAGTGCCATATAGCCTGGGTGTGTAGTAGGCTATACCATCTAGGTTTGTGTAAGTACACTCTATGATGTTCACACACCAGCAAAATCGCCTAACAACGCATTTCTGAGATTATATTCCTGTCCTTAAACAATGCACGACTGTGTAGAGTTTAGTATATTAATTAATCATGTGTGATTAATTTGTATATTTATATATGTCCTACCTGTATTGTTTTCACTTTAAGTCATGGGCTGAGAGAAGTGGATTCAAGTCTCCTATTAATATTCCTGTGTGTATTTTTCCTTGTTTTTGATGCTTCATCCTATGGCCTGTTTAGTGCTTTTTGCCCTGAATTTGACCCTGTCTGAGGGTGAGATTCAGAGCTTCTGACTTATTTTGACTTGCATTTGTCTGCATATCCTTGTGCAGCTTCTCATTTTCAACCTTTCTGAGTTAAATTGTCTTAGATATATCTCTTGTATACATATGGTTGGTTTTTGCTTCATGACCCAATATAAGAATACGGTCTTTGAATAAATGTTTACTTTACATTTATTGTTAAAACAAATGAGTTGGATATTAGTTCTGTCATCAAATTTGATGTTACACCTTCTGTTTTTGTTTGCTTTTTAATAATTTTATATTATATGTTCAGTTTCCTTTACTTGTATGTGTGGTGGTGGGGTGGTATGTGTGTGTACTTTCTGATGATTTGGAAAGTCTGTGGTCTGTGTTAATTTCTTCTAGTGTTTACATTGATAATTTCACTTTTCTGTTCATTTAGACTCTATTGACTTTGCTGTAATCACTTTGCTTCCACCTCTTTTCTCTCTCCATCTTTCCCTCTCCTGTACCCGATTTTTGCTGGTTCTCGTTTTTCACAAGTTTCTAGGGTTCACACTTATACCTTTCAATATATTTATCAAACTCCTACTTGCTTTATCAGATTTAAATGATATATTTTGACCTCAGCCTAGGAAAGATGACAAAATCAGCATCCTTATACCACCATCCATTTTTGTCTTCCCCATCTCCTCCCAATTTTTGTTAGCAATATTATTTCGACATTATTGTTATGTATAACATGTACATTCTGTTCTCTAAGTGTAATCCTCATAGTTTTTAGTCTTAGTCCTTCAGTGAAATGGGTCAATTCCCACTGTCAGTCCTTCTACAATAGCTCCTGTTGTCATTTCTTGGCTGGTTGAAGTTTGTCCTCTTGTAGTTTCTCCAAGAAACTCTCCTGGGAATTCCTTTCTTGAGTTCTTGTACATTTGAAAAATGTTTGCCTATTGCCTCTATCCTTGAACAACGGTAAGACCGGATATAACATTCTTGGGTCACACTTTCTCTGAGGACTTTATTGGCATTCTCTCATGGTCTTCTTTTATTTAGTGGTGCTAAGGTGGTTTGAAGCATCATGATTTTTCTTAACTTTAAGGTGACTGGAACTTTGGCCTAACTGTTCACAGTATCCTATATTTTTGAGGTGTAATATCTCTATGAGGATATACCTCAGTGTTGGCCATTCTGTAACAATTTTCCCCTTGGATATAGTAGGCCCTTTCAATCTTTAGGTTCATTCTTCTTTTACTGATGGAAAATTTTCTAAAAATAGATCTTTAATGGTTTGGTTTCCAGTTACTTGGTTCGCTTCTTCAGAGTAAATATTGCAATTTTGCATATGTTGAATTGTCATTACCTATGTTCCATATCATTTTTTCTTGAATCCTTTAAAATTTTGTTTGTTTTGGTCATTTTTGCCTTCTTGTCCTACTTGTCCCTTTCTGTGTTTCACTAATATCTTTGCTCCTTTGTTCCCCTTTCAATATGGACTTCATGTTTGTGACGATTTATTATATTTTCCATGTATTTCCTGAGCTCTGTCACTGCATGCTTTATCTCCTGTTTTTGTCCATTACATATATTGGGAGAAAATTTGTAATTTTGCTTCGAGCTTTTTTATTTTTCTTTAAGATTTGAAAAATTAAAAAAAATTTTAAATTATTTTTAATTGTGGTAAAATGCACACAACACAAAATTTACCATTTTAATCATTTTTAAGTGTACAATTCAGTAGTATTAAGTACATTCACATTGTTGGGCAGCCAATCTCGAAAACTCTTTATCTTGCAAAACTGAATCTCTATATCCATTTAAACAACAACTACCCATTCCTTCCTCCCTCCCAGCCCCTGGCAACCACCATTTTACTTTCTGTCTCTGAGGTACTCTAGGTACATCATGTAAGTGGAATCATACAGTATTTGTCCATTTGTGACTGGCTTATTTCACTTAGCATAATGTTCTCAAGGGTCATCCACATTGTGGTACGTATCAGAATTTCCCTCCTTTTTAAGGATGAATAATATTCCATTGCATGTATATGCCACGTTTTGTTTATCCATTCATCCGTTGATGGTCATTTGGGTTGCTTCCATCTTTTGGCTATTGTGAATAATGCTGCTGTGAACATGGGTATACAAATATCTGCTTTCATTTCTTTTGGGTATAATCCCAGAAATGGAATTGCTGGATCACATGATCACTCTATTTTAAATTTTTTGAGGAACCACCATGTTGTTTTCCACAGCTGCTGCACCATTTTACATTCCTAATTTCAATATTTACACATCCTTGCCAACATTTTTTTTTTTTTTTGATAGCAGCTATCCTAATGGGTGCAAAATGCTATCTCATGGTGGTTTTGAGTTGCTTTTCCCTTATGATTAATGACATTGAGCATTTTTCTTGTGCTTATTTGCCGTTTGTATATCCTCTTTTGAGAAATGTCTATTCAGTTCCTTTGCCCATTATTTAATTGGGTTATTTTTTGTTGTTGAGTTGTAGTAGTTCTTTACATATTCTGGATATTAACACATTATTAGGTACATAATTTGCAAATATTTTCTCCCATTCTGTGGGTTACCTTTTGACTGTTGAGTGTGTTCTTTGATGCACAGAAGTTTTAAATTTTAATGTAGTCCAATTTATCTACTTTTCTTTTGTTGCCTGTGCTTTTGGTGTCATATTCAAGAAATCCTTGCCAAAACCAATGTCATGAAGGTTTCCCTCTGTGTTTTCTTCTACTTTAAGATTTTTTTTGTTTTAAACTTTTGAATGCTTAGTGGTGTTAGTAATTTTTTTCCTATTCTTTGTCAACAATTATGTATATTTTTCTTGTCAATGTTCTTATTTCCTATTTGTTTTCCTATTTCTATTTTCCTTTTGTTTTCACATACTCTTTTTATATAAATCCGTGTAATTCTTTTTTATGAGGTCATTGTCGAATGAAACAAGTTCTTCATGGATCTACTTTTTCCGTTAGATTTGGTGGAGGAAGGGCCTTATCATACAGGGTTGTATGCACCTGAGAGTGAATGAGTTATTTTAGCTTTTAGTTTTCCCCAGACAGAAGAACCAACGCATGGTTGTTTGCAGTTGAGAATCTATCTTCTATCTGTATCAGTCGCAATCTGCTTCCTGCAAAGTCTGCGTGCTTTCTCACTGAGTTCCTTTCCCCTCCAACACTTGTGCTAAATAGGGTCCTAGAAAACTTCCTCTGACAGCTCACTGATCCCCTCGTGTTGCTCCAAATGAGAGATTGTTTTTCTTCTTAGAGCGCACCATCTTGTTTGGACAACTGTGCTCTGACAGTTTTGTCTGAGATCTGTGCCTGCTGAGGGCCTCGTGAACTCCTCCACCGGATTTCATAGCCCTTTCTCTTTTAGCATATTTCAGAGTTTCAAAAGTCTATTCTAGTTTGTTGAAGGTGGAATTGGGGTTTCTGTTTTCCATCTCTTTGATGTTGGGGTGACTTCCTAGAGAAAAAGGAGGCAGGACCTTGTACGGGTGGCTGTATTCACTTCAGTTCTCCATTCCTTTTCCTTTTGAGCAGTTTGGCAGCCTTTCAGTTTCTTAAGATATAGAACAGAGCACTGAGAGAGCAAGAACTACATGAAAGGTATAGAAGAGAACGGTCGTATAGTGGACTTCTGAACTCTATCACTGACTAGCTATGTGACCCTGGGCAAGTTAGTTAACTCTTCTGTGCTGAGTTTTCTAGAGAAAACTCTTAGTTTTCTTCATTTATAAAATGGCAGTAATAGTAATTTGTTGTTAGTACCATCAAGTTGATTCCAACTCCTAGTGATCCTGGGTAAAGCAGAACGGAACCCTGCCTGGTCTTGCGACATCCTTTCACCTTCCGGCACTACATCAGACAATGTTCCACTGCTATTCATAGGGTTTTCATGGCCAATTTTTTTGGAAGTCGATGGCCAGGTCCTTCTTCCTAGTCTGTCTTAGTCTGGAAGATCCAGTGAAACCTGCCCACCATGGATGACCTTGCTGGTATTTGAAATACTGGTGGCATAGCTTTCAGCATCACAGCAACATGCAGCTGCCACCGTATGACAACCAACAAAAGGGTGGTGTAGTCTCCTGACTGGGAAACAAACCTGGGCTGCAGCCATGAGAGTGCCAAGTCTTAACCACTAGGCCACCAGGGCTGGCAGAAATAGTAACAGCCAAGGTTTTACTGGGTGCTCACTCTGTGAGAGGCAGTCTTCTAAGATTGTTGCCTGTATTAACTCATGTAAGTCTCAACTATAATCATCTCCATTTTACAGATGAGGAAACTGAAGCAAAAGGTTGTTAAATAAATGGCAGAGCCGGGATTCAAAACTAGGTCATCTGGTTCCAGAGCCTGTGCTTGTCCGCTGTACAATAATCCCTCTGGTGTTCAGTACCTACCTCTGGGGCTCTTGAGAGGAGTAAAATGATAATGTGCATCAAGCACCAAGAACAAGCACATGGTAAGTAAGAAGTTTCTATTCTTCCTCCCTGCCCCTTCTCTTCCTATGTCTCATCCTTCTCCCCACTCTTCTTCTTGTCTTCATACTCTTTAATGATATAGTAGGAGAAAATGATGGTTTGACATCATTTTGTTTGACAAAAATGTCCAAAATAGCCCCAAGCATTTGAAAATACTTCTTTCTTCTGAAGAAAAGTTTAAAATGCTGACCTTTGTATTGGAGATAAGTTAGAAACTGATAAGGAAGATTTACCTTTCAGTCTGTGGCAGTTCTCACAAATTTTTTAATGTCTTCAGGAGCTAAAGATGAGTAGAAGGGAAGGAATCTATCACTGATGACTTTTGGAAACAGCCCCTGAAACTCGCTGAGGAACTAGATCTTTGATCCCCTTGATCCAGTTTATAAGCGAAGGAGGAAAGTCAAGAGCAGTGTTGGGCATCCAGGCTGTCCCCTAGAATAGTAAGCACTGTCTACTTACCTCACAATAGTCTCTGCCTCTGGGTTCTAAATATCAGAATAGGTCATAAAGTGGGTAGTTAGTGACCGATGGTTGTAAATCATTCTTCCATCCTTCATGTTTTTCTCCATGTATTTGCTTCACTGTCACTCTGCAAATTTTTTCTTAGAGGAGAAGAAGGCGCAGAGTGGAAAATGGACTCACTGGTCTGATTATGCACAAACTTTCCTTTCAAACACTGAGAAAGAGAGAGAGGAAAGAGGGGAGGAAGGGAGAGATAGATAGATAGGTAGAGAGAGACCAACTAGACTCTGAACCCTAATTCCACATTTCCTGATGTAGAATCTGATTGGCTTGGGTTTGGTCAAGTGTCCACACGGGTGCAATCAAATGCAGCCAGGTTGATGACATATCTGCTGAGGGTATAGACTCTCTGAGAAGAGCCACTGGGACAAAGGAGGGAATGATTGGTGGAGAGATTGATTGGCATCTCTTGGACACTAAATTGCCATGTCAGGCCCCAGTCTAGTAACTGGGACCTTGATGTGGCAATGCACTCTGCACTTCAGACTCAGTGACTGGGGAAACCAGCATCTGCAGTCCTGCTTCCAGCTCCCAACCCCATCCCCAAGCCTGCCCACCTGCTGGCCTGGACTCCTGGTGTTGAGCTCTGTTTGCTGCTGGCCCTTTAGTTCCTTTTACTTGTCTGATGTGGACTGTTTGCCTTGGTAGTTGGTTCCTCACATTGTTCTTCTTCAAAACAGGCTTGCCTGGCATGGCGGCTTCGTCTTATCTCTGCCAATTGATTTCTCCCTTGAGTGTCTTACCCTACTGCAGGGCACCCTGTATCAGACTCAGCCAAAGTCATTCAAAAGTCCTGTTCTGGAAGCAGAGATGGGGCAATGGTCCTCTCTACCACTTCCATCTGCCTCTCTCCAAATCATCCCAGTCTATTTTAAAGAGCGAACTGAACAATCTCCGGGGACATTTCATCCCTAAAAAGTTCTCCAAGGAAAGTTCAAAGATGGGCTGTTGTTTAGAGATCAATGAAAACGAGATGGAATTTAAATATTAAGAAGAAAGCTCTTGCCTTCAGGTAAAGCTGGCATTTGCATAATAATGAGAATGACTAGCCAGATGGAATTGAGAATATGACTGGAATCTCAAATTCTGGTGAGGGAAGATTCATTTACCTGAAATGGCAATGGGAAATATGCTAATCAGAGGTTTGCTGCTGTCCATCACATTTAACAGATTCTGAGACAAAGAGATAGAGAGAGTTCACAAATGGGACGTGATACAACTTGACATTAAACTTAATTTGGTTTGTTTTCCTATCAGCCCCTAACAGATGTGCAATTGTGAAGTCTTTAAAGGGGGTGGGGGCGAATGATTCCCTTCTGTCAGAACTGTCTGACATTGTCATCACCAGTGCTGTCATTGTCATTATTGTTATTGTGTTAGAAACAACAGGAGGGAGGGAAAGGAAATCTGGAGTATGACCCGAATCATTATTGAGAAATAATGGGAACATTTAAAAAGAAACATAAAAGGAGAAGAAAAGAAAATAAGGACTTCAAATAAACATTTTTTGTGTCTTGGTGGTTAAGATAGAGGAGAATTAGTATCCGGATGATAGAACCAATAATTTAGAAGATACCTTAACTTGGAAATTGAGTTCCCTGAGGGAGACAAGGTTGTTAGCCTGTCCCAGACTTGAGCCTGAATTTTATTTTGAGGCAACAGATGCTATTCTGGGGGAAGATGGAGGAAAGTTGTGGTAGGCAAAATTCCAAGATGGCTCTTATGATCTCCTCCTCCTAGTGTTGTGTCCTATATAATTCCTTCCTTTTGAGTGTGGGCAGAACTTGTGGCTTAATTCTAATAGATTCACTCCCATGATTATGTTATATTATGTGACAAAGGTGAAGGGATTTTGCACAGGTAATTAAGGTCCCTCATCAGCTAACAGAGTTGATCATTGGAGAGATTATCATGGGTGGGCCTGGCCTAATTGGGTGAGCCCTTCAAAAGAGGGCTTAGGCTTTCTTTGAAGTCAGAGATTCCAAGCAACAGAGACTCTCTCTCTCTATTGCTGACTTTAAAGAAGAAGCTGCCAAGAAAGCCACAAGGAAATGACTTTTGTCAACAACCCAAGGGATTCTGGAAGCAGATTTTTCCCTTGTTGAGCTCCTAGATGAAATCAGAGCCTTGGTCAACATCTTGATTTCAGCCTTGTGAGACCTTAATCAGAGAACCCAGCTAAGCCATGCACGGACTCCTGACTCACCAAAACTATGAGATAATAAAATGGGTATTGTTTAAAGCTGTTGAGTTTGTAGTAATTTGTTACATAATGACAGAAAACTAATAGAGAAGTTTATTCTTAAATAAGTCAATTAGAGCAATGCTATGTGCATTAGCCTTTCTGGTGGGAGGGCAGAGCAATGGGAATTGACGACACTGGTGTCACATACACGTTTCTGAGCTGGTCAGATGCCAGTCTAGGCTCTTCTTATCTCTTTGAGGATGTCTCTATAGGGTTGGATGGCTGGTATGGCCTGGTCTCTGATCCCAAAATAACCATCTGTTCAACCAGGCATCTTTATCTTTTCAACGGAACAAGTGAAACAATGTGATTCACCAAAGACCACACTTTCAAGACAATGACTAAGCTTATGTCAGAGTTGCATCCATCTCTTTATCCTTAAGCATCCTGCCTCTTATTACTCAACTTTAGTTCAGTTCGATTAAAAACAACATGTGTTGAACATTTACTATGTTACAGGTTTCCTATTGGGATAGGGGCAGGAATGGGGGTGCTATTAATGATGATAGAGTGGAGGGCAGAATCAAAGTCAAGGGCACACAGTCCTCCAGATATTTGAATAGCCGTGTACTCTAGTAGCTGTTACAGACATCAAATGTTATAAGAGATAGCAAATTGTTGTGGCTCCACTATTTTCTGATAGCGTGACCTTAGGAAAATTGCCTACCTGAGCTTCATCTGAGAAATAAGGTTAATTTAAGGACAAGAATAATAATAAATAAGGATAATGATAAAGATAACAATAATATTGATAATATGGTCTTGAGAAATAAGAAAAAATATATGTAACACTGGCATTATAGTAAAGTCTCAATATATGTTACTATTATCATTTTATTTTTTATGAGGGAACTAAATAAGGGAAGCCTTCTTGTAGGAAACAACCTTTTAATTAAGCCTAAAACTGTTGCTAGTATTTTATGGGGGAAGATATGGGAAGATTCCAAGCAGAGGGACCATCAATGATCAAAGACCCAGAGGTAGAAGATGGATGATGAGTTGGGCAGACAGTGGCTTCCTATAGTCTTTATACCACATCTTCCTTCTTTCCATCTGAGCAGCTTGACAAGCTATTTCTTTCAGACTAGAGCTTGGATTTTAGAATGGCATAGATGCTGGCCTCCAAGATCCTATTAAGTTTATTTTTCTCTCTGACTGTAATTGGGATTTGAACCTTGACACTCAGGAGAATAAGGACAGGTATGTGGCTGGCCCACACTTTTCAAAGTGGCACAGCCTTAGCTCAGGGGAGGGCCTGTTTAGATAGTGAACTAAAGAGTATGTGGGCTCTACATACTACCCCAGCTACCCCAGCCTTTGAGGAATGAGAAAGTGCACAGTCTCAGCTGTGGAAGGGCCCATTAGTGATTAATTTCAGTTAAAAAGAATCTTAGATTGCTCTGCAAAACCAAGTGTGGCAGGGTAGGTTTCTTTGCCTGTCCTCCCCTTCTTTCTTTTTCTCCTCACTCTTAGAAGTCAAGGCAAAGAGGCAGAGACTCACAGGTGGAGTCTCCTTCAGGGTCATGGCTGCCATTTTCTCTTTCCCCATCCTCTGCTCCTCCGTCCTTTCACAGATGGTTTAACTGTCCTTCTCTGTAGCCTACTTCTTTGGTGACCATGTTATTGGGGAGCTATAGGCTGGTAATTATTTTAATGTTCACACCTCTTCTGCCTCTTTGGTGAGAGGCACAGAGTGGCTGACTGTTCAGCAATGGGGGAGAGAAGGGCTTCCAGCAGCACATGTGGGACAGCTGTGGAGCAGGGTAGGAATAGAGGGGATGTTTCACGAATGATGAGTGATAGGGAGTTGTTCAGCTAGAGCACTGTGGACTTAGTGTTGCTCAGATTGGACAATTTATTTAGAATCTGCCAGCAAAAGAAGCACCATCCTCTTCTTCCCCAGGTGACCTGTGAACTTCCGTTATAGGGTTCAGATTTGACTCAGTGAATATACCTAAGCCTTAACTAGCATTTTCCTGGCCCTAATATATTTGGACACATGTCAGCCATGTGTGGATTGAAATCTAAAATATCTTTGCAGTTGGATATCTAAGATAGGCTGTGTATGTTTGTCAGAATTTTCCAGAGAAACAGAACCAATTGGAGATTATCTATCTATCTATCTATCTATCCATCCATCCATCCATTCATGAGTCTATCTATCATCCATCCAACTATTTATCTATCTATCTATCTATCTATCTATCTATCTATCTATCTATCTATCTATCTAATGAGGAGATTTATTATAGGAATTGGCTTACACAATCATGGAGGCTAAGAAGCAGTCTGCTGTCTGCAAGGTGGAGAACCAGGAAAGCTGGTGGTATAATTCAGCGTGGGTCAGAAGGCCTGAGAAGGGGGTGGTAGTGGGGTGCTGATAGTGTAGGTCCCGAACGAAGTCTGAAAGCCCAAGAACCAGGAGTGCTGATGTCCAAGGGCAGAAGATGGATGTCTCAGCTGAAGTAAATTGGCCCTTCTTCCACCTTTTTGTTCTATTCAGGCCCTCAATGGATTGGATGATGCCCACCCACATTGAGGAGGGCCATCTGCTTTACTCAGTTCACCAATTCAAATGCTAATCTCTTCTAGAAACACTCTCACAGACACATCCAGAAATAATGTTTTATCAGCTATCTGATCATCCCTTACCCAGTCAAGTTGACACATAAAATTAACCATCACTCTGATTCTTGCCACATGTCTGGATGAAAGGAGAATAGCACGTTGATGGTCCCAGTGGGAGAGCAGGGACCTCAGATCCAGGCCTCCTACTGCAGAGCTTTTTGATGGATGAACCATGGTGCTGCTTGGAGGTCGGGCTGGTGGTTACGGCTGTGCATGTATTTGTATATCAATTGTCCTGGGGGTGGGGAGGCACTGTCCCAGTGATGTCTTGGTGGCCTGAGCTGTCTTTTCTCCCTTCTGTGGTGTAATGCCACTTTTCTTTTATAATTTAACTGTCATTTCACAACTAACAAAGTCATTCTGACCGGCAAGAGACTATTGGAGGAGTACTCTTCCCGGAGAACACCAAACTGGTACTGAGCTGTTTGTCATCATTGTTGTCATTGTCTTCCTGTGGTTATGATCATTATTAATAATGATGATCATGATCATTAGGCCTAGGAAGAAAATAATGATAAAATGGCTCTAATTAGGCATTATAAATACATCATGTTCTTATCATTATGTTGTCTAGTATTAATTATAATCACTGTAATCACTAAAACGATATGAACTTGTGCTTGAGTTTGTCTTCTATATGATCAAGCATTGAAAGACACGATCTTGTTAGCTTTCATAACATTCTGGCAAAGGGAGTGCAGGTTTCAAATTATGGCCCTGTGTGTTGGAGTAAGAATGGACTGAAGGGGATGTAATAAACAACTCCAGAAACCAAAACCAAAATCAATTCTGGGGAAACACGTCATGGGGAGGTGTGTCTGATGTGCTAAAAAGTCTAAAATGAAATCGATTTCTGGAAGTTCAATTCTACTTTCAATTTGAATTTTCCCTCTCACATTTCCCAGCTGCTTGACCTTGAGAAATTTGCTTTGCCTCTCTGAGCACAGTGATTAATTGTGCTTTATTCTCTTATTACAAATATTTTCCTGTTTCAGTTCCCCTTTAGTTTAACGAAATAACACAATGCAGCCCATAATAAGGTCCCAGGCGATGAACTCTTGATAGAAAGCAAGCGAATAGTCACTTCAGCAGCTGGCACAGAGCTTGGCACATGGTTGGTTTGTGCTTAATGAATGTTGGTTGAATGAGTAATGATGTTGAAGGAGATTGCTTTATATGATTTATATGTAATTTATAGCTAGAAGAGATTTTAAGTAAATTTATTAATCTCTGGTACGTAAATAAGCTTCTGAGATGCCTGAAGTCAGAGCTAATCTGCCCTTTGCCCCAGTCAGTTGCTGTCCTTGGGCTCTGACTCCTCCACTTCCCTCAACTCCCTCCAGTGCTGGGGATGGACCCACGGAGGCAGCTTGTTGGGGGAGAAGGAGGTCTCCGGGCTGTGGGCATTAAAAAAGATGGACACGTGTGAAGATGGCCCATTAATGCCAGCCATTACAATTGTCAGCCCAATGGGCTGTGCCCCTGCTCCTCCTCCTTCCTCCCTTCCTCTGTGACTATAACTCTCCCTTCAGGGCCTTGCTGCCCCTTCAAGGCCATCCCTGAGCCAGGCCCACTCTTTAACTTAACTCTTCCCACATACAAACATACACTGTGACTTGGACCTGGGCTTGGAGGATGTCCTATTTGAGGAATCCTGAAGTTGGCTAAAAATGGCATAGTCTCTTACATATTCTAGCATCCCCCATTCTGTATGATTTATACTCTAATTTGCATCTAGCAGGAGATGTGCTGACAAAAGTAAGCTCAGTTTTGTCTCAATTGTTGGAAATTCCTCATTAGTAGGGAAGAAATTACTGAACTCTTAGTTGTCTTTTTAAAGTACTAATCATGAAGACTTAGCACACTGCTACCTGGCTTCTGATGCCCTGATCTCATTCACTCTTATCAAGGCCAGCACCTTCCTAGTATGGTCACATCCAAAGGATGTGACCTGGCTCTAAGTCCTTCTGTGCTGTTGTCTGTACTCTTGCTTTCCCGTTCAGCAGTGCTCTCAGAGGCCATGTGGTTGAGATAGAAGGAACCTGGATCCTCTTGGATGAGAGGCACCAAGGAGAACTGATCCCCACATGAGACTGTGCCAAGAGAGAGAAACGAACCTCTATTACCTTAGGCCACTGAGATTTGGGGTTGTTTGTTAAAGCTAGTGTGCTACCCTGACTACTATGGACACTGACAGAGAAATTCCTGGAAAGTGGGATGTTGATGAGGTGGAAATGCAAGGGAGAGAGACATTCCACACTTGGTAGGGTCACACTTCTGCTGTCTCTGTCTTCAGTCCTCCATTATTCTCTTTCATAATAATCCCAAACATCTGTCTAGAAGTTAGCAGCTTGCATTGACTTCCTTATGTGACTCCCACAGATTAAAAGTGGAGGAGAATGGTGTCCCAAGAGGGCCAGAGTCAGGCGTATCACACTCTTCACCAACTTTTCTGCTGTGCCCCCATTCTGCCCATATGCTCACTCTGCAGCTTCTCATGAGATACGTCGCCATTGATCATGTCCTTGATCTCTGCCTATGGGGCTGGGCAGAGGGATGGAGGCACAGACCTGGGGAGCAGAAGTGTGAGATAGCCATAATTTCAGGCTAACAAATGCTTCACAGTCTCCTTTGCTGGTTGCCAGCTCTCGGCTTTGTGTGCTGGAAACATCTTGAACAAAATGTCACGGAGAGCATCTCGGCAGTGTCCTGCTGACTGAGGACATGGGGCTGCCGAGTTTGCCATCTGCCTGCAGCCTCTCTGAGGTAATTATATCAGAATCTCTTCAGCCCTGGAACAAGAGGGATGTCAAATGCACTTTCCTTCCTCTAGGAAGGTAATTCTCATTTTCTTCGTTCATTTGGAGCTGCATATCGTTATTGTCTCCAGGTGTGAGAGAGGCGCAGGGAGAGAAGATGGGGGCATATGTGGAGTGAAGAAAGTGGAGGGGCAGAAGGGGAGGGTAGGATGGGGGTAGAACGTGACACGGAGAGAAGAGGGAGGGAGGGGCTCAGTCACTCCAGAGCCCAGAGAGGGGTACATATGCTAATTCTGGCAACTTTTAATTAAACGATGGGCTGGAAAAATTCCATTATTATTACTACTCAGCTTTCTGACTGTAGTGGCTTAATGTCTTCTTTATTAGTGTAATAGTCTATAAGCATTTTCTTTTTTCTCTGATTGCTAATTTGCATTAGGAAAAGGAAATGTGTCTGATAGCTCTTGGAAAGAAAATGTTTTCAAAATTTGCTGAAAACAGAGCTTTTACCCTCTGATCCTCCTTCTATTGCTTTTTGTTTGGGGTGGGAGGAAAGGGGGTTCAGTTCTGAATATGAAGGATGGTTAATGAGACTCTCCTTCGGCAAGAGAAATGCAAAGCAAGTCCTCAATGGAAACATTTTTTAAATGTGGGGCTCCCCCAAGTCACCTTTCCTGGGTCACCTTTCTTGGGATCTGGGTCTTATGGATTCCTCTGACTTTGGGCAACCTTCAGGGCCCTTCTCGAGAAGGAGGGGCAGCGGCATCTCTTACTTACGAAATTACTTATAGAATTTTTATAACAAAGGCTAGTGGCCAAGACCACAAGGTCACTAGCGGGCTGGGCAACTGTGTAGGTGCCCTCAGGTCAGGTAACAAAAAGTCTGTAGACATTAAAAAGTGTGCATTGAAACATTATTTCCATTGTTCTTACAGCAAGCGTACAAATTAGGTTTTATTTATTTTTTATCATTTTATAGTTGGAGAAATTGAATTTTGTAAAGAGAAAAATGATTCACCCAAGGTTTCCTAGTAAGTAGGTTGATGAACTATCCCTATTTTCTTGAGACTGAGGGAGTTCCTGGGACATGGGGCTTTCAGTCTTAAAATGTAGACAGTCCTGGGCAAGATGGGACCAGTTGGTCACCCACTAGTAAGTTCAGTTCTGGGTCTTAAGATCCAAGGACAGAATTTTTTCTTGTTCCTCATAGCTGCCCCTGGTATATGCACTGTTTTAATTGCTGTCTTAAATGGCTTCATTTAGGCTTTTATTATTTTGTGCATGGATATTACTCCTCTACCAGTGAAATAATATGGCTGATCGAGAGCTATACAGGAGAACAAACTCACCAAATGTTAACAATACTGGCTTATACCTTTTGAAAAATTGCCTTTGAGAAGTTGCATACTTCAAAACATGTTTGGAAATTTCAACTCTTGTGATTTGTTGTTAGACTTAACTTTTAGGGTCATTCAAGAGACAGAGTCTTACTATTTTGCAGTTGTATTTTCTGGCAAAATGACCTTTTGGTAATTTGCCTCTTGTTTCACTTCTCTTGCTCTTCTAGTTTTGGCCAGAAAATGTTTTCTTGCCTACCTCTCCCTATTATATTATATGCTGTTATATCCTTATAACAACTTGTTTCAGTAGTCATATATCTATAACAGTAGAAAATGTGGTTGACTATAAGTACAGATAGTGTTTAATGATTACCAATATGGTTTAATGAATAACTAGAGGAAGCAACCTATTGAATACCGAGGACACCACATACTAATGTAGTGTAACATTTGACACAACGCTATTCAAATATAAGGTAAAATTGGCAAAGATCCAGAATTTGGTTAATAAAAAGTAAGCATTCTTATTGTACCATAAACGAAACCCCAAGAAGGTTTTAGAAAAGATGTTTGGCAGGATGTATGAGAGTAGAACCATAATCACAGGGCATATACTCTGGCAATAGCCTGGATATTGATTATTTTATTAGAAAATAAGCTAGCAGGGAATATTAATTTCTCTTTAAATTTAGTAGAAATATTACAAAAGCCTATGCAAGAAAGCTCAAAAAATAAGGAGCATTAAAAAAAATAAGGAGCATTAAACACTTTTCCCCCCAAGAACATTTTATCTTTTATCACTTTTTAGCCTTATTTTCTATGAAGCATTAAGTCAGGTATTAGGTTGAACCAATTGCAATTTTTTTTTAGGTCAGAAATTGCTGAGTATTGGCAGTTTTATACGGTTCAACCTAATGTGACTATTTCCATCTTGCTGAGGGAGAAATGGAATTTATTACTGAGACAGAGAGTTATTGGAGAAACAGGGCAGAGAGCTATTGAGCTACCTATTAGCTACTTAATACAGTGCTCTTTCCGTGTTTTCTTCTTTGTAGCTCCAGTTCCAGTGGCTGTCACAGAGCAGAAACTTGATAAATGTGTGTGGTAGTTTTGAAAAATGGCAACAAATTTGTTAACACTCTTCTCATCAAGAGGTGGAGTCTGCGTCCTCACCCCTTGAATCTAGGCAATCCTGTGATTGTTTTGACCTATAGAGAATGGTGGAAGTGACATCATGTGAACCCCAAGTCTAAGTCATAACAGGCTGTGCAGTTTTACCTGGTTCTCTTGGAATGCTCACTCTTGTGACATTCCCCTGTGCAACCCAGTCGCCATGCTGTGAGAAGCCCAAGTCACATGGAGAAGCCACACGTAGGTGCTTCCACACGTAGGAGTAGATGTGGAGCCTGGACTTCCAGTCATTCCAGCCCAGGTACCAGACATGCGAGTAAAGGAGCCTCCTGATGGGTCAAGCCCCCTGGCTCTTTGAGTCTTTCCACCCGAGACTCTGGACACTGTGGAACAGAGACAAGCCATCCCCTCTATGTTCTGTTCAAATTTCTGACCCACAGCATATGTAAGCATAGTAAATGATTGTTGTTTTAAGCCACTAAATTTGCAATGGTTTGGTATTCAACAATAGGTAAGTGGCAAGAATGTGTACTTCTTGTCTAGGAAGTCAACCTTCATCCTCAGTTATAAAATTGAGACAGGTTCCCCCAAATTATCTGAGTTCCAACCTTCTGCTCTCCCTGCCCATTGAAGCTCATACTTGCCATTGGCTGTGCAGGAGCATAAGCCATGCGTGTTGGGTGACACTGCCCCTACCTGGCTTGATGATCTGAGAAGATTGAGGAGGGTTTCTGCCTAGTGTGGAAATCTCAGTCTGCAGATGCTCAGGTGTGTCAGAAATACCCCTTGAAGAATGTGCTCTAGATTGGGTTCTGGACGTTGCTGGAATGCCAAAGGATTCCTCACGTGTGTATATCTTTTAATTTAAAAATAACTTCAAAACGTATTTTAAAAAGAGCAATGCATACTCATTATAGCATGAACTGAAAATACAGACAAGCCAAAAGAAGAAAACAAAAGACATCTATAGTCCCACCCAGAGACAAGTGCTGTTAACACCTCTCCAACCTCCTTTATTGGGCATAAACCACATGTCCCATTTGTACATAATACAATGAAATGCAAGATTATGATAATAAAATTGATAAATGCACTATATATACATTTTAACACATATATTAATATACATTTAAGCATATATAAATTTAACATAAAAATGTGTTAACGTTTTAACGTAACATACATTTTAACCATCCATATTGTCCTATAACTTTGTTTTACCAAAATGTTGTTGATATTGCTCCATGCCTGTATATAAAACTCTAATTTATTTATTTGTACTGATTGCACAAGATTCACTGCATGATTACACTGTAATTTATTACTTTCCTTGTTGATGGGTGTTTATACTTTTTCCATACTTTTACTGTACAAATCGTGCTGTATCACCTTCTAAAGATAATGCTTAAATGATTCAGGCTGGCTGTTGGTTGGGGCTGTTTCTCATCTTTTGCACATCCCAGGCATATCTCTAATAGGAACTGTTTTCCCTTATTTTCTAGGTTTTTCCTTGCCACCCCCCCCCCCACACACGGGAATTCAGTGGGAGAACATGTACAAAAACACAGGGAAATTCCACAGAAGATGGCTATGGGATTTTGAGACTAGACACTTTTAAAACGGAGTAGGCATTTTCCTTTTCAGACTTTGTACAGGGTTGCAACAAACATGTGCTCCACTGAAGAAAGAAATATTTAAAGATGCGATGAGAAGTAGGTTAGGCTGAACATGAAAGGTTTTTTCTTCCCTCACGGTTGTATTTGTAAATATGTCCTCCATGGTTTTTGCGATTGGAAATGTCAGCATAAATGTGAAATAAAAATGGGCTGGTCAGCTAGCTGGTTTAGGTTTTCTAAGATAGAGGAAATGAAATGGAGTTTTAAAATGGTGTCTACATGGATGGAAGCTCTTCTTCATTTTTTTTTTTGGTCTCCAAACAAAAGACCCAAAAGGACTCTCTTGCTTTTTGAAAATCAGTAAATTATAGGCTGCAGTAAATTCTAGTGCAAATCAGTAGAGCATAGACTTTTCTTGGCATTCTTTGCTGGAGTAACCTGCAAACTATTCACAGGACAATGGCAGCGTTGCTAAGAGGAAGCCCTTAGAATTTGGGATTTCACTGTATTAATGAGAGAAAGAAGGCTGAGAGGAGCTCTCTCTTGATGTGTTTTGGACTTCCTCTGTTACTTTTCCAGCTCATCAGTGTATTCCACAGCTCAAAGCATTAACCTTGAACTGGTTGAGTGGCTGGTTTCTGATAAGAGAGTAAGTGTGGAGGTAGTTGGAGGTTGGGAGCAAGCTTAGGTTTTGCTGTCAATCTGAGTTGAGTTAGATCCCACTTCCATCATTTACTTGCTTTGAGACATAGAGTGTAATTGAACACCTTTGAACCTAAGTTTCCTATTTTGTGTGACGCAGACTGCCCAAGGTTGGCTTTGTGAGGGATGTAGGAGGTACATATAAAGTGATTGGCACACAAGAAACACTCACAAATATTGGTTTCCATCTCTGCCTAAGACTGCCATTTTGAATGTCATAGTGTAATGAGCTGGAGAAAATAAAATTCACTGGAATTCTCCTGAGAAAGTGAAAGGTAACTTTGAGGGAAAGCCTTTTTATATGAGCTTAGGGTAGCTCTAGAACCACCTCCTCCTCTGTCACAAGGGGCCAGGATATGTTCTAAAGGGGCCAGGTTGTTCCGGAGGTGTTGAGAGTGAAACCAGGAGATTCTAGGAAGATGTGAGCTCCCTGAGGTAACCCATCTCCACGTGTCACCCCAAGTCGTCAGGAAACCTCTCTAAATCATGAAATACTCGATTTGAGTGGTGATTTTCTTTTGGAAACTGGTAAAGGAACTGAGAGTGCTGTGGATTTAAAGAGAGCTGGGACTTAGAGGCAATAGAAGCAGGAGGAAATGAACTTCTGAATTTGCGGATGTTGTGTAGAGGTCTTTTGACTGTTGTAGACAGTGGAATTGGGAGTCAGGACAAGTTTAACTGAATCTCCCAGTGGCGGGCTGATCTCTGGGTTAGCTTGTCTCTTTAAGGTTGTGCATCATTTGTTAGTAACGTTTCTATTTACATCTCTTTTGAATACTAGAGCAAGACCGATTTAGCCAAACCACTGGGCAATAAAACCTTTGAGCCTGAGTCTTCTGCCTCCCAGATAGGTTAAAGAATCCTTTGGCCTGCTAACATTTTTATTATCTTGTAAAATATTTAGTGACTTTCCCCACAAATCCCAGTGCCTTACTCAGAAATAACGTAACTGGCAGCAGGACAGTTCAGGGCTGGATGAAATCTAAAATTAATGCAAGAAATGTGCTTGTTTGCCTAGAATATAATTTCTTTCCATTTTGACCCACTTTTTCCCCCCAGATCTTGGGCTTGTGCTTATTTGCATGTCTGCATTATTATGCATTTTACACTCTACAATCTTTTCTGTTCAACGACATGGACTGTTAAGTCAAGAGCTAGAGTTGGATTCCAATGCTTGAGCATATACCATCTGAGATCAGAGGTAGAGAACAGATTTCAGGTGGAGTCAACCAGTAGGGGAAATATTCTAATAAATATAGATGGATGATCAAATCTTTTGTTTCCTTTTGGACTTAACTATATATATTCAACAAACTGCAGCCTTTCTGGCTATCCACAAAATTTATTATAGTAATTATTGGAAAGAAAGCAAGTTAGCTTTGTCCCAGGTCCTGCATTAGATGTCTAAACATAGACCATGCATGTAATAAATCCAAGTGCCCCTTGAAGGATTGTAGGAAAAAAGTTTTCATTATAAGTAACAATAGAACACGTGCATTTGGAGTTACAACTAATAATAAGGATATAACTAATATTGGACACAGGACGATAAACTTATGACTTGTAATTTCAGAAAAAGCTGCTAGAACACTAATTGGAATGACTCCTTTCAGTAAGCTATTACAAGTTCTGCAAATACTACTGAATGCCAAATCTATTAGCCAGAGAAGATTACTCGAGGAAAAGGAAATGAATAGTTTTGAATACCTATTAAGTGCCAGATTCTTAAATATATATTGTCTCCTTGAATACTTATAATAACTTTGTGATGTAAGCATTATTATTTTTACAGATAAGGACACTGAGGGTAAGAGAGGTTAAAGATTTGACTAATCTCATATGGCAAGTGAATGAAAATGGTGGGTCTAGAATTCAAACCATGTCTGGTTAGTCCCTAAATGTATTCACTTTCCATCAGTCAGGTCTCTGTAGGGTTAATGCATTTGATTCAGAAGATGTTTTGCTTAAAAGCCAAATATAGAGGGTAGAACAGTTATCCACAAAGTCAAGAAATGAGAAGTTTCAACTTCACGTTTATTAGCAGTTGGCAAATGTCCTTCTTCCATTGCTTCTCTAGCCTCTTAGAGAGAAAAAAAAACGTTCATAAGTGTAGTGAAAAGAATGGGACTTGTCAAGGTATTTTCAGACATAGAATGTCAAGAATAAAGATAATGAGTTAAAAATATTAGAGAGAGGCTGGCTGACTTCTTAGAGAGAGTTTGCGAAGTCAGAACTGTAGCGTGCAATCCCAGAAACTAAACTTGCCAGTGCCCCAGGTTTGATGAGGCTCAGGTAACTGATTCATTTTTAGAGTAGACTATTATTAATTTACAAAGTTAGATTTCATTTTCTGTGACCATACAATGGTGTCTACCACATAAGGATGGAAGCAGTGCACAGGACAGCTCCCCACAGCAAAGA
Source organism: Diceros bicornis minor (assembly GCF_020826845.1). Classification (NCBI taxonomy): domain Eukaryota; kingdom Metazoa; phylum Chordata; class Mammalia; order Perissodactyla; family Rhinocerotidae; genus Diceros; species Diceros bicornis. Next base: position 37,792,591 of record NC_080741.1, read on the forward strand.
ACTATCAGTTGCAAAATGTCAGTAATGACAAGGTTGTGAAATCCAACAGATAGCAGACCTCTTGTTCTCCAGGTCTTGAGGACAACAGTGTGTGTGTGAGAGGGTAGGAGCAATAAAGACTCTAGGGAAGCTTCGATATCTAAGTTCACTTAGGTTGGCTCCTGAAGGAAAGTTAAGGAACTGATATTAAGGCTTTGAAATTCAAGCTCATATTTTATGATTCCAAATCCAGTGCTTTCCATAGTTTTGTCATCTTAACTTAGCAAATGTTCTGCACAATTTCATAAAAGATTTCTTTTGCAGAGAATATTTAGTTAGAAAATAACTCAAAGTGGAGTTTAAAATTATAAACCATTTTGTTAGTGACAAACACTTTTAAAAATGAAAAGTTTTTAGTGAAGATGCATCAAGGTTAAAGTACCAAATCTCATCTTTCTGTAATTTTTGAAAAAAAAATTGTCTTTGAGAAAATGATGCAAATGTGTGAATATCTATATAACAGGCCCAAATATAATTTACTTGAGAAATTGGGTGGAAAAATTGCTCTTTGTTTTAGAAGGAATATTGGTCTATGAGGTGATGCTGTAAGGAAAATCTAGATGTACACAATATTGGGGAAATTATTTTCTTGGAGTGATTTATTATAGAGATCTGGGGCTTCAAGTAACAATTCAATTTTATTAATTTATCATCCAACTTTATTTTTATTTATTTAAAATATTTTTGTTTATTAAAAATAATAAAGAAGAAGAACAGTGAAACTCCTCCCTAATTTCTCTTCCCATCTTCCCAGTTCCTCACTCTTTTGCTCAGAGACTGTTATCAGTTTCATCTATTCTCTTCCAGAATTTCCTTATGGATATGCAAGCAAATAAAAATATGCCTTGCCTTTTTTACCCATAGGCTTGTACTACACGCACTGTTCTTTATCTTTTTTTTTTTTTTTTGTGAGGAAGATCAGCCCTCAGCTAACATCCATGCTGATCCTCCTCTTTTTGCTGAGGAAGACTGGCCCTGAGCTAACATCTGTGCCGATCTTCCTCCACTTTATGTGGGACACAGCCACAGCATGGCCTGACGAGCGGTGCTTCCGTGCGCGCCCGGGATCCGAACCCCCGCAACCAGCAGCGGGGCGCGTGCACTTAACCGCTACGCCATGGGGCCAGCCCCTGTTCTTTATCTAATTTTCTCATTTAACAACAGATCTGAGCGATGTTTCCATATCAGCACAAAGAGAGCCTTCTCATGTTTTGTTTTCACTACTACGGGGTATTCCATTGTTAGGATGAGCCATAATCTACTTAACTAATCGCCGTTGAAGGGCATTTGCTGTTTCCAAACCTTTATTATTTACCTTACACGTCGGTCAATTCAGACATTGTGCAGGTATACCTGTGAGAGAATTTTTGAGAAGAATGGGAGGGTCAAAGTGTATATATATTTTTATTTTTGAAATATATTGTAACATTGTTGAACAAAGGGGTTACATTCCCACCAGTAATACACAAGAGTGGCTGTTTCCAAATGAACTTAATAGAGCATGTTATTAAACTTCTGGGTTTTTGCCAATATAGTGAGTTCATGTTTGGATGCTTAGAACTATTTGTATTTCCATTTTTGTGAACTGCCTGTTCATATTGTTTGCCCACTTTTCTACTGGGTTGTGATCTTTTGCACATGTGTTTCTAGGTGCTTCTTTTTATGCTGAAAATATATATCCATGAAATAAGTTGCATATATTTTTTCCAGGTTTTCATTTTTTTTGACTCGTGTGATGTATTTTGCCATTCAGAAGGTTTAAAAATTATTTTGTGGTCAAATTTATTAATCTTGTTTCATGGCTTTTGGATTTTGAATATAGTAGGGTGGTCTTTCCCTCACGAAGATTATAAAAGAATTCCCCACTGTTTTATCTTGGCCCTTTTCTGTTTGACATTTAGATGTCTGCTCCATTTGGAATTTAACTGGTATGGTGTGGGTTATGGCTCCAACTGCATTTTTTCCCCCCAAATGTCTACGTAGTTGGACCCGTGCTATTGATTTAGTAGTCCATCTTTCCCCCACTGATATATGGCATCTTTGTCATAATTTGTTTTCATTTCCTTTTTGTATAATCTGTGAAGATTTTTGTATCAACGTTATATTTAGTTCATAATTTGTATGTTTTTCTTTCTTTTCTATGTTCTGAAACATTTAACACTGGATTTCTATTGTTCAAAGGTTTAGTATATTTCCCCTGTGAAACCATTAGGACCCAGTCCTTTATTAGAAGGTAGCTCTGACAACTTTTCTATTTCTTCTATGTAAATCAATGTGTTTAAATTTTCTATTTTTTTCTGCAATTAGTTTTGGTAAATTCTATCAGTTTTGGAAAATTATCTGTTTTATCTAGATTTTCAAGTTTATTTGTATAGAATTTAGCAAAGTATTCTTACAATTCTTTAATTCTCTATGTATCTTATCATATTTTACTTTTTGAATTTGTACTCCTTTTAAAAAATCATAAGATAGAGAATTATTTATATAGTTTTACTGTCCTCTCCTCCTCCCAACAAAGAATCATCTTTTACTTTATTGGTTCAATTTTTTCCCTAGTTTTTAATTCATTAATTTCTGCTGTTATTTTTATTAATTTCTTTCCTTTGGTTTATTTTACTGTCATTTTTAATGGAATGTATAATTAATTATTTTATTCTCTTTTTAGTTGAGTGAGTGCTTAAGGTTATTAATTATTCTCTGGAAACAGTTTTAGCTGATTTTCATAAGCTCTGATGACTGTAGTTTTCCTCATCCATGCTTTCCAGAAATCTGTAGTTTCAGTTAGTTCTCGTTGACTCATGAATTGTTTAAGAGAAAAATTTTTAATATTTAGGGGTAGAAGAACCTGTTGTCTTCTCCTTTTTAAATTAGATTCTAGTTTTATTCCATTGTGATTGGAAAAAGCTGTCTGTTCTATTTTTACTTTTTGGAATCTATTGAGATTTTATTTGCGGACTAATACTTGGTCAGTTTCCATGACTATTCCATGAGAACTGAAATAAAATGCATTCTTCATTTCAGGGTAATGAATATATCAATCAGGAGCAGTTCATCAGCTTTGTTATTTAGATCTTCTATATCCTTGCTCTTGTGTTTTTTTTTTTTTTTTTGGGCTGCTTGGCTGATGTCAAGGACTGTGAGAAATGACTTAGCCTCCTGTTACTCGGGCGTCTCTATTTCTCTTCATAGCTTATGAGAATTTTTGTTTTATGAATACTGTGGCTAAATTATTTGGTACATAGATGTTCATAACTTGAAAATCTTTGATTTGAAAAGCAAATTTAGCATTACCAAGTACCCTTCTTTGCTTTATTTAATGCTTTAGACCCTTAATTCTACCTTGTCTAGTATTAATATTGTGATCCTCAGTTTGTTTATTTCTTTACATTGCATGGTATAACTCTGCTCAGCCTTCTTTTCTATTTATCTGAATCACTTTTTAAAGATGTATGTCTTTTATTTTGGCCCAGAATTTGATTTTGCTTTGTGAGCCAATCTGAAAATCTTTTTCTTGTGCTACGTACATTTACACTTTTTGATGTAACAGATACAATGGGTCTGAATTATGTTATTTTATGCTTTGTTTTCTCTTTTCTGTTTTTAACATGTGGTTGACTTTTTGTTTGTTTGTAGTTCTGTAATTTATAAAAGTTTGAATTTTTGTTTTAGTATTTACTTCCATAATTATAACTTTCTGTAGTCTTCTACTATATTAGGCTTCTGTTAGTTCCCAAACATGAGTTAAAATTAAATTAGCATGATCTTGTTTCCTAAAACTTTCTTCTTTTCTCTATCCCCTGATTATTTAGTCAATAAAATTAAGCAAGTGCTTCCTTTGCACTGCTAAGTGTGTCTCTACTTGTAATATATGGTTTGTATTTACTAATGTCCTTAAGAAGAATTCATGGGAACAATATTCCTGTTACTTCCCCTTCTTTTCCTTGAATTTCTACATTCTTGCATTGTGGTCCTCATTCAGGGAGGTATTTATTTCATTAGTATTTAATATAAATCCTGGTAAAATGCTTGGTCACAGTTTCAATCTGCTCCCTGGCACCATTTTTCTGGTAAGGATTTTTGTCTGCTGGTAAGTTTTGCTACTCTTTCCTGTTTTTCTTATAGTAAGTTTGTATCAATATTTTACCTACATCTTTTTATTATTCATATTTTAATCAATTTTATTTTCCTGGATGAGCTCCTTCTGAGTTGTTCCTTGGTGATGGTAGGAGAGGCTACAGGATGCCTGGGCTAGTCTTCCAGGCTTCACAATACAAGGGCTTCCTTGTCTTTGCTGCCACAGAGACAGGCTGCTTCCTGAAAAAATAGCTCATCTGCTTTTTTTTTAGTATAGCCTCATTTTCTCTGTCTTTCCAAATCAAATTGAGTCCTGGAGGGCTTTTTCCTCCAGCCTTGTTTACCCCCGTTCCTGCACTCATTGTGACAAACGAGAAATAATTTACTTCAGGATGAGTTCCTCATCTTCAGGAAGCATGCTTTTTCTGGCAGTTTCTGAGATCTGCCCTTGCTGGGCCTTTTCACCAACCCCCGTGCCTTTTCTTGTTACTTCTTCTAGTGTAGCCTCTGCCTTGTCTCAGCTGCTTTTGGGAGCTCTTACATGAATTTTGCAGTCTACATATTATGTGTGTGCTGGTTTCACTGAAAATGGAATTTATGCAATTTAATTAATTCTCATTTTTGCTTTTTTAAGGTTTACAGAAGGAGAAGTATTTATGCTGGAATTCTGATACAATTTTAAAATATAATGGGCACACTACTGTTTTAGATGCACGAGTCAGGGATCAAATGAAGCACATCTGTAATTTTTAAAATATACTGTTTCACCCACACACTTATGAGTAATTGTAAACATGGGGAGGAAATATGGGAAACCTTAAGTAACCTTCACCTTTAGTTTTTTTTTTTTTGTGGGGGAGATTGGCCCTGAGCTAACATCTGTTGCCAATCTTCCTCTTTTTGCTTGAGGAAGATTGTCCCTGAGCTAACATCTGTGCCAGTCTTCCTATATTTTGTATATGGGATGCTGCCACAGCATGGCTTGATGAGTGGTGTGTAGGTCCATGCCCAGGATCTGAACTGATGAACCCTGGGCCACTGAAGTGGAGCACGTGAACTTAACCAGTATGCCACTGGGCTGGCCCCCTCCTTTAGTTTTATGTTTTTAATTCTGGCTTCTTTCTCTCACACCCAAAATCCGGGCATCTCTGCCAGACAGCTAGGGATGTGTTTCTAAGTCTCTTTAAGACAGTTTCATTGCTCGAATTGTGCAGTAGCATTAGGGCCAATGAGGCAGGTTCTTTGACATTCTATGTGGTGTGGTGTTTGCACATAGGTTTTTCCCCACAGTTTCCCACCGTCTCGATGTTCCCACTCACTTACACACAGACATAACTGTAGAGTTCTGGGGAATAACTGTGGATAATAGACTGGCCTTTTTAAAACCACAAGTCATGATATAGAGTCGGTGAGCATTGCAGAGAATGGCTGAGTCACAACATGGAGAGCAATCTTTATTTTTGGGTAACCTGGAAGTCATAAGGATTTCATGAGATTTGGTCTTTTCATTCACATGACATTATGCCATCCCTATCACCATCTTCCAATGTCAAGGAGAAGGTTATCTGTGTATTTCTTCTATTATTATCTTCCAGAGTCACTTAGCTGCTTAGGAACACTCTAGTTCATTTTTTGGGTTATTACCTATCAGGTTCAAGGCAGAAATGGTTGGAGGATGAGTTGAGCAGTGACGGAAGTGAATATGAAAAAGATATTTTGGGGCCAGCCCCATGGCTTATCGGTTAAGTGCGTGCGCTCCGCTACTGGTGGCCTGGGTTCGGATCCGGGCGCGGACTGACGCACCGCTTGTCCGGCCATGCTGAGGTGGTGTTCCACATACAGCAACTAGAAGGATGTGCAACTATGATGTACCACTATCTACTAGGGCTTTGGGGAGAAAAAAGGAGGAGGATTGGCAATAGATGTTACCTCAGGGCCGGTCTTCCTCAGCAAAAAGAGGAAGACTGGCATGGATGTTAGCTCAGTGTTGATCTTCCTCCCCCCCCAAAAAAAGATTTTTTAAAAATAAAGAGCATTATACAATATATTAATGTCTGTGCTGTTAGTGATACAAAGATGAATAAATCATCTGCCTCACATTTAAATGGGAGGCAGTAGACTAGCATTTATTCAACGTCTCTTATGTTGCAAATATTGGGCTAAGCATTTTATTTAGTCCTTTTAACAACCCTAGTGTGTGGGCATTCTTAGCCCTATCTTAAAGAGGAGACATCTGAGGCTCTGAGTGAAGGAGTAGAGTTCAGACTTGGATGAATGACCTCAAAGCTTGCTCTCCTTCTACTGCACAACACTGATTACATTTCAGTAGAGGGAGCAGGCACAATTCCCTGACACGCAATTGATGGACTGGCACTGGAAATGAAACTAGGCAGCCTCTGGGTTCCCAGTTTGAGTACCTGCATTAAGGTGCCATCTAAACCTGGATCCTAAGATTATGGATGCTATTAGAAATTCTGTCCGCACCTACAGGCTGGAGGGTGAGCTGGAAGGGAAGTAAGGGTCAAGGGAATAAGCACTTTTGGGGTGCTTGATGCCAGAAAGATTAAAAACTCATAATCAAACATAAATATTATTGAGAATGCATTGTTTCAGAATGTGTTGTACTCAGAAAAATACGTAAGCCAGCAGATCTGTTACCCATTCTTTAAGGGAAAGGTTATAAAAGTGTGTTCCGTGCTTCTTGGTCCTCAGTGGCCGGTCTCTCACTTGCTGGCTTGGCATAGATGTGGGAAATCGGATGCTTTTCTGTGCACTCTGGTAGAGAATTCAGCACTTGTCACTGTGTTGGCTCTTTCCTACTACCTCCATTCTCATGGCCTCACTAAGTTAAAGTTATCTTGCCACTTTACCCTCATGGGCTTTGTGTCGAGTCCACTGGACGGTCTTCCTCACATGCGTTTGCTTTCAGTGCAGTCTATTTAAGTACGACTTTGCAGGGTGCCATTTCCCATGTCACATGAAGATAATATGGTGTGTAATTAAAAAGTTTAGCAACACTGACATTTCTGTGTTTGCACTAGAATTATCTTGATATTACCAGAGATTGAAAAAGGCTGCCACCTGCTAGGAACATATGCATATGTTTGAGCAAAGGTTAATGAGTCTATTCAGAAAAATGATTCAGGTGTGGGATCAAGAGCAACTTGGTACATTCTAATGTAACCGAGCTGTAGGTTCTGAAAGGACTAAGTCAGTTTGGGGGAAGACAATTTGAAGATTCCCTTTTTGGGAGGTGGTAGGTGAAATAGTGGTTTGATTGATTATTTCAGTCTTAAATATAAGACAAATCTTCTCTGGCTTGACTAGATACTCCACCATGAAGTCCTGTGTGCAGATATTAATTATGTGTCCAACCAGTTGTACATATTGAAGGGAAGCAAATATCCCTTTACCTTAATCTCTGTGTATTTGTCTCTGTATAGTTCAATGCTGTGCATAAAGATGGCAGCCGTTGTGGAGTTATATAGACAATGCCTTGGATTGTATTTATTGAATATAAATATATGTTGATAAATTTGGTACCATTTAATCATACTCACTCTGCATATAAAATCTCCATTCTCTGAAGGTCTTACTTTAGTTATATAAGATGGGCAAGCTTTTGAGAGAGTCTTCTAAATCCCTGTTCTTGTTAGTGCTATCAAGTGGGTTCTGACTCCTAGTGACCCTGTGTGCAGCCGAGCGGAACCCTGTCTGGTCTTTTGCGCCATCCTCTCACCTTTCAGCGCTTTATCAGACAATGCTCCACTCCTATTCATAGTGAGTTCATGACCAGTTTTTTTGGAAGTGTGTGGCTACTTCCTAGTCTGTCTAGTCTGGAAGCTCTGCTAAAGCCTGTCCACCATGGGTGACCCTGCTGGTATTTGAAATACTGGTGGCATAGCTTTCAGCATCACAGTGACATTCAGCTGCCACAGTGTGACAACCAACCTGCTGTGGTTCCCTGACTGGGAAATGATCCTGGGCCACACTTGTGAGAGTAACGGGTCTTAACCACTAGACCACCAAGGCTGGCTTCTAAATTCCTGAGCCTTTGGAAAAAAATGTTAATTTCTGATACCTATTTGTTGAGGCATTTTTCTCTTTGGTTTACAAAGAGCAGTAGCACACCATTGAAGACTGCTCTCTGGACAAATAAGACAACTTTCTCAAAGCAAGATGGTGGCTTGACCTGAAGGAGCCCTTTTACCTCCCAGAAAAGCAGAATAGTGAAACTCGTCTCTCTCTTACTCAACTTGCCTTACTTTAAGTAAGGACTTGTTACTTTAAAAATAGTCATCTTTTATTCTCTGCCTGTCAGGGCCTCTCTGCTTTCTCTCAAAAGCCAGCATTTACTGATATTCTTTGATTGACACCCTCCTCAGCACTAAAAGGGAACAAAGAATGGGAGAATATTCCGTTTTATTGATAGGCACTGAGACCTTGTCAGGGACAATTGCTTAGCAACCTCTATGGTGCCACTTTTGGGAAAGGGGGAAGAAAAGGCAAAGATTACATATAAATGGAAGGAAGGCATATGTGACAAAGGCCAACTATCATAAAACACTGAGTATTTTTTTAACTTGGTCTTTAAGTTAGCAATGTAACTTGTAAAATCTGCACAAATTATCTTTCTTCCCTCAGGTTGTTGGGTTCCTGAAGAGTTGAGATAACGTTAGATTTCTGCAAAATGCACATCGATGTGGGGAAGTGAAAGGTAGCCATGTTCAGGGAAAGAAGACTTGAGTTCCTATCTCGACTCTCATCCTGGCTGTTTGACTCTTGTTCAGGCCACTTTACATTCCTGAGCTTCATGGATAAAATTGGGAAAACCACCCTTGTAAATATTAAATACGTTTACAGTGCATTTGAAAGAGGCTCAAAAATTGTTAAGTGCTTATAAAATAAGGAATTCTTATAATTGTGCTATATTGGGACACAGTCTGTGTATTAATATGGTACACATGTAAGTTGGACATAAGTATCATTTTATTAGTATAGAAAGTACAGTGGCTTATGTTTGAAAGTATTTTTCAAAGTGCCTTTGCAAACATTATACCATCTGATCCTATAGTTCTGTGACAAAGAGTAACAATTAACTCCATTTTCCAGTTAATAATTATTAACCCTATTTCTAGGTATGGAATTTTCCCACAGCAACACCGGGTGGTGGGCAGGGGCTTGATCAAGTCAGCTGGTTCCAACCTGTGGCATTTCCACTCTTTTATCTATTTCTGTTGCTACCTTCAATTATTGTTGTAATAAGATTATGTAAACTAGTTCTTTCCAAATTATCTGTGGTGAATGACTAGTATTTTTAAAAAGATTATTGTGTTACACATGGATACTTTTGTAAAATACAATAAAAAAGAAATATTAAAGTCAGTTTCCTGGTTTGGACAATGTATTATGGTTAAGTAAGATATTATGGGGAAAGGTGGGCGAAGGGTACATGGGAACTCTGTATTATTTTTGCAACTTTTTGTAAGTCAATTTATTTCAAAAAAGTTATTAAGAATAGATTATTAGAAAATAAAAATAAATACAAAATAAAATTCTTACATTTTTAATTACTAGAGTCAGCAGACATAAAATCACTCTGTCAAATTGCTATAAAAGTTTCTAAATGCATACTCTCGATTTCTATACTTATTTTGTGGTGGACGAGTAACAAACAGGTCCACTGACAACACCAGTGTGAACATTAATGAGAATAAATTTCTCTTCTATTCAAATAAGTAGTTCCTGAAGGAACTGGAACTTCTCAGCCTCAATTTTTAAGTGCAAAGGAGAACGTCTGATTGTCCCAAACTTTGCCTATGTCGAATCAACTATGGCAAGGTGGAGAGGGTAGAATCAGGCCCAGCCCAATCTAAGAGTGAGCATTCGGTCTCAGAGCAGCAGGGAAGAAGAGAAAATGTCAAGGGACCAATAAATGTCTCAATATGTGGTCATTGCTAGGGATGCAAAGATGATTCCTTGGTGGAAATAACTGTAGATTATTGTCAAAAACTACCAATTACTAAAATAATGTAAGGCTTGGAAGAGGAACTATGGGAATTCAATGAAGAGAAAAATTCTACTTGGGGAGATTACAGAAAGTTTTTTGGAGTGGGTGGCATCTGAGCAGTTTAGATAATCCTTGAAGTAAGTGTGAAGTTTGACAAGAGATAAATGGAGGAAGTCATTGTTGGGTTTTAAACACACTGTTATTTTAGAAAAATCAATCATTTAGGGGTGGGAGGTTGGATTAGAGGTAGGGGATGGTGAAGCCCATCGGGAGTCCGGATCAGGGAGGCCAACTATGAGGCATGCCACAGGAAGGTGGTTTCTGATTTGTGCTTCATGGAGACTCAGGGCTCCCTGAGATATCTCATAGCTGAGATGGATGAGGAGGAGTGAGGCTTTGGATTCCAACCCTGCTTCAATCATGGTGCTGCTCTCTTAGACGTTTCACATATGTTGTAGTTATACCTGCAGGATTCCATTTGAAATCTGATGCTGCTAGCATGAGGGTTGAAAACCACTACTCCATCCTAGCTCTGTGACCTTGAAAGAAAATCCCTCCCTCTCTTTGATCCTCAGTTTCCTTTACCTGTAAAATGAAGGTGCCAGATGAGACGTTCTTGAAGGTCCCTTTTATCTTCAACACTCTATGATTTTGTGACTTTTGCCTTTGGCCATAGTGGTACTTGTTAGTTGCACGAAAATGGGTTAAATTACTACCTTACAAGTTATTAATTCAGCACAGCTTCCCCATCTTAGTGAGTTTTCAGCTGGCTAATGCCACATGACAGTCATAAAATGCCAGCATCGCTGGTGTGGGATGGAGTTAACAGTATGAGATTTGCTAAGTGTTTCTGTGCGATCAGTGTGAAAGCAATCACATCTCCAGAGTGAGAAAGGTCAGTGCCCTGTAGCTGCCAAATCTCGCCACGCTAAGGGGACATGAAGGGGACTGCCACCCGCTGAACACAAATCAGGCTAAAAAATGAATACCCTCTGCAGCCACAGTCTAATAGTTCTGAATGTCAAATGATATTACTTTGGGAGACTGTTAAGCCCCCTTCTCAGTGCACAGCAGTGTATAAATCCCCTCATCTCATTTGATTAATCTGAGAGACTATAGAATATGTTATTAGGCACAGAAAACATGACTGCAACGTGATAGTCTGTGGTACTCTTGAGCATGGAGATTATTTAAGTCCTGATTTTTTTCCTGGTTCCAGATTGCTTGAACGAGGGGGAAAAAAACCTAATTGATCTCAGTGAATTAGTGTTCTATATGAATTAATGTTAATGAATATATACATAAGTAAAAAGAAAGAAAGGATTATGCAGTGAATCCCAGCCCCTATAGGATCAGGACTCTTCCTATTCTAAAGAGAGGACTGTTTCTTTCTCTGTCTTTCACTACCCACAATTTAAGCCCTGGAACATACACCTGTACTTGGCAGGAAGGACATCATAATAGTAACAGTGGTTGTCTCTAGCTGGTGAGATTACAAATGATTTTTTTATTCTTTATGTTTTTATATCTTATACATTTTTATGGTGGACACATTATATTATAACAAGAAAATATATTTGAAATAATGTGTTATTTCAAAACACATTTTCCTTAGTTCATTTTAAGGTAATTCTTTTCCCCAGAAAGGCCCCTGAGAATGCTACCTTTTTTTCCATCCTGCTAAAATGGAGGAAGGTATCTGAAATGCCGTGTGAAATAGGTTAACTGAGCCTTGCCTAGGAAGCATCCCGCTTCTTCCTTTTCAAGACCTGGAGCCACTGTGGCCTGACAAGCGGTAAGAAGTGTGATAATAAAGACGACGAGCCACTCCAGGGCTGGATTTCATTTCCAGCTTAATTAAATCCTAGAAACACACCTGACCTCTAGCTTTGACGAGCTGCCGTAAAGCCAGGTGCCCTCACCAGCTTGGGCTCGCCCTGCAGTGATTGTGGGAAGCCAGCCTGAAAGGAGAGGGTAGAGGGAGGCAGAAGCCAATGGAGATGAAACAGTGGAATCAGGAAGCAATATTTCAGAGAAAGCTGTTTTATCCAGTGGGCGATCTATTTGCCCTTCTTGCTTAAAAGGTGAACAGCAAAGCTAACCTACAAATGTACTGAATTGAAACTTCTCTAATGGCACCCTGCGGCCCTTGCCACCTGTCCCCCTCCACCAGGTCCTCGACCAGCTCCCTGCCCCCACCCATTGTGGCAAATTGGGTACAAAATGCACTTGCTTGGCACAAGTCCTAACTGGCCCATCAGTATGCGCAGGTTGACTGGTTCCTCCTGCATGTACAAACTCGTGGCTGCTTCTGGTCCTTCAGCCACTGCTGCCACCTGATGCTGCTGCCTGGAGTCTCTTTGTTCTATATCCCAGAGACCAGAAATTCTCTGGAAATGTAAATAAAGAGGAAAGAATCCTTGCCATGATTTGTTGAGTCCAGGAATTATACAAGGAACTTGAATTACATCATGTCACTTAGTTCTCATGTCCACTTGTGATGTATTATCAGAGTTTTGCAATAAGGAAAAGGGGCTCCAAAAGATTAGGTCTTAGATCTTAGATATAACTGTCTTAGATCTAAGAAGCAGAGCCTGAGACAGGGATTTGGGTACCTGGGATTTATGGAGGGGGTGCTATTAGAAGAAACTTGGGGGGAGGAAGGGGTCACGAGAGAAAAGATGTGGTCTCAGGAGCTCAGCCTTGGCCTGATCTGCAGAGGCTCTGGAGCATAAACCACACCATTGAGTGGTCCCCACCTTGAGGTCAAGATGCTGACTGAACCCCTGTCAGTCTTCCGCTGTGGGCCATTCCAGGAGTGAGGACATGCCTCGTCAGGCCAGGAGGCTCTAATCAACCAAAGGCAATTCTCTGAAGGAAGGGGCCAGTTGGAGATCATGACAGCCAATATTCACAGTGTCTGGTGGATAGTTGTACCAGCCTGTAAAGGGGCTCTGGCAGGACACCACCAGCACCCACTAATCCACAATTCATCCACACTGCTTCCCTTCAGAACCTAAAGGTTCTTCTAGGGGTTGGGGTGATCCAGATGGGTCACTTTCATTCTTGTAGAATTGTGAAGATTGTTGCAAATGTGTGTAAAACATGCAATGCATAAGAGGTACTTAATAATCATCGAGAAGATGAAGAGTCCCTTGACCCTGTGGAAATTAATGAACAGAAACCTCGTTAAAATGGGGTCAAGAAGCCAAAAGTGGGAGCTCTCGGCTGGTCACAGCAGGGCCCAATAGGAAGAAGAAAGACTTCCTCTTCTTGACTGTCAAGAAGCTCAGTCAACGGGAGACTGTCACAACTCAGCCAATGAAAAGCCACTACACATGGAACTCTTTGTTTACAACAGCCTCCCAACTTCCTCTTCCCTCTATAAAAGAGTTTGTCCTCCTCTCTTGTGGGGGAGATTGCATGTGGCTCACCATGGTTGCAAACCCTGAATTGGAATTCTTTGCTGATCCCGAACAAACCCATTTTTGCTGGAGAAATAACGAGCTGTCTATTTGTTTAAGGTCAACAACCCCAAGCTGTGAATATTTCCTTCTCTTCTTTGATTTTTGAGCATTCTGTATCTTCACGAGAGCTGCCATTATATTCAGAAAATAAGAACATAACTATCTCTTTGACTCAGGTGTGAGTTTCTCAAGGGAAGAAATCTGGCCTTATTTCATGTGTAACACACCTGCTTGTCTACATGCCTTACCCATAGTAGGCTACTAATCAACACCGGTTGAATTGAGTACTCCTTGAATTTGGCAGGAGGGCCCTTCCTGGTGTTATTATTTCAGTCAATCAATCACTCAACATTAATTCAATGTCTATTTGTTGTGAATAACTCAAGGAGCATCGTGTTGATGGCTGCCTGTTTTACCTCCTATCCATCTATCCAAGAGTCTCAGAGTCCACAAAATAGCAACAGGAGGGTAAACATTGAGGTAATGCTAGCAGAGGTTTAGTTACTGGTCCAGGAAGAAAGGCAGTTGCATAGGGGTCTTGTAGGAGAAAGAGTGGGTCTCTTGGAATGTGGAGACTTGGAACACCACTCAGTCAGTTTTCACATCTGTAAAATGGGGCAAAGATGCTGCTTGGCTGAACTTACAGGGCTGTTATGGAGGATCAAAGGAGACAATACAGGTGAAGTCCACAGACTATGCAGAGAAAATTAATACATGTTTAAGGATCAATGATGGCTCAAAGGCAAGGATGATAGGCAAAATGGCTTGGAATCCCTCCCTGAAGTTTAGGTGGCACATTCTACTTTCACCTCATATGTACTCAGAATTCAGTGCCTCAGGAAAAAAAAGAGAAAAAAGAAATTATCGTTCTTCCCTCTTTGCCTCCCAACTTTAGATATCTAAGCATGGTATAATTAGGATCCCAGCTTACACCTCCAATTTCGGAAAGTTTTCCATTAAATTTTACTAGGACATATATACTTTACAATGCCTGACACCTGCTCAAGCAGGCAAATAATTGTTTTGACACTGTGACAGTTGTAGAGAGTATATTTTAAAAATTTCTGAAACCTGCCAATGGGATAATTAGAGTCTAATTCTCATTTGCCAGGGCAATGAGCTCTCTAGGCCAAATGACTCCCTGATGGCATGCCAGGCACTTTTCCTGGTCCTTATTGGCTGGTGGAGATTTAGTTCCACATAATTGTCCTATTCCTCACTGATGACTGATTTTTGAACTTTAATGATAATACTCATTATGTATTGAGCGCATCATTTGTGGGTTTATTTGGATGGGCGTTTTACTACAACTCTCATTGCTTGAAAAATAGCTTTAATTTAATTTAATTGTTGGGCTATTCAGGGCTTCACTTCTCTTGTGGAGTGACCCTGCAGCTGGCCTAAGGCTGTGGGGCATGGAGCAAAGGAGAATTGGCACTCCTGTTCTAAGCAAAGGGGCAAGGGAAGGAGGGATGACTTGAGGAATAGAGTCCAAGGAAGCAAATAAAGAGAAAATCTGGATATGAGGTGAAGATGAGTGAAAGAACTGGCTAGAAGCACTATCTTTTGTTTTGGGGAAGATTTAGGAAGGATTCTGGAAATGCCAGGGATGGAGGAAGTGGTGCGGTTTCTTCCCTGGACTGCTGGGGCTGCACTGCTGGACCATGAACTTGGAAGCTATTAGGATGCTGAGCTAGGCCAGGCAGACTTCCAGAATCCTGGCGTTGGTCAGGTACCCCAAAGAGCATCTATTTCACTCCTACCACAAAGTGGATGCAGAAACTGAGGCCCAGATTAGTGAAATGACCTGTCCTAGGTCACAAAGATTGAAGATGTTCAATTCAGGCAAAATTTACTCCTCTGGGCTCAGTGCAATCAGAAAATATGAATTGGTCCATGCATGTATGATTATGCTAGACTTTCTAGGTACACAGAAGAATTTAATCAAAGCACTTGTAAGCCAGTTGGGGAGAAAAGATTTTATCAGCTATTCCCTTCCTATAGGCGTAGGCCAGTGCACGGGGAAGAGGGTGATGGAGGGCTGAGCCACCTTATTCCTGAGTCCTGGGGTTCTGCTGTGTGGAACATGTAGACATAAAAGAGAAACTATGTTCTGAAGGTGAGAGAAACATCAGAGTTAGGGTAGACGGTTATAAATGGGGGCTGATCGAAGAGGCAAAGAGAGAGCAGAAGCCAGGTGAAGTGTTTATGCACACAGAAAGTTAAACAATGCAGAAGACCATATAATGGAAATAAGCCATTCATATCCCAACCCTACTTTCCTTTGATGCATTTCCCAAGGTAAGCGCTTTCTTCTTTTGATTCTTCAAATAGTTATCTCCAAAATTCTCAATATTAGGTGAAACCTTTATTTCTCCAATTATTAATTTTAAACATTAGCTATAGACTTTATGTTATGCATGATAAAAAAAAGTCTCACTTTCCCTACCTTCCCTCTTCATTTTACTTTTCATAGTAATTTTAAAAAGTATACTTCAAATGCTTCATCTTGATCCATCAAATTCAGACAAATTTGACTCACTGGTATAAAAGATATAAGATGAAATTAGAAGCCCTGAACTTCCTTCCACCTTTCCTTCTAATTCTCATGATCTTCCAACTACATCATTAAACATCGTCAAGGTTTATTACTATTTCATTCTATTTTATAAATATGCTTAAGCCTTCCCTGCTTTGCCCGTAGCTTGAATTGAAAATTCAGGCACCAACGCAGGTCATTAGCAATGTTATGGTTACACATTACTCACCCCAAGACCAAGCCGAGTGACTGGCCCTTCTGAGAATAGGAAATGACGCAAATCGTGCATAGATTAAAGCCATCACCTTTTCAAATTAAGATTTTGAAATATTAAACTAAGAACTTAATTTACTTCAGCTTCTCAAAATCATGACATTTTAATTTGCTTCATATCTGTAGTTTCTTAAATATAGATTTTGTCTAAAGTTTCCAATTTTCTTTCATTTTTCTTATTGAAAAGAAATGATCTCTTCACCATTTTTACAGATTTTCGCACTTTATCATATTACCTATCAAATGAGAATTTACCTTTTTATGAAGAATTTTGTCCTGAAACTCTCTCTAACTTAATGTTCTAGTTGTGACTTTTTATTTTTCATGGCCCATGGCACAGTTCTATCTCTGGTTTTCCTTTTTAATGCACTTGTGGCTTTGACCTACTGTTTTCATGGTTTCCATTTTCTTGAATTTTTTTTTGGTCCCCTCAAGTATATCTTTAAGTAATTTTTTTTTTCCAAGAAAGAGTACATAAGGAGGGAACTCTATGAGTCTTGCATGATTTAATAATTAGCCTTCATATTTGAGTGACAATTTGGCTGGACATAAAATTATAGATTCAAGCTGATTTTCCTGCAGAGATTTGTTGTAGGTTAGGTTCTCCAGAAGCAGAGATGGAGTTTGGAGAGCAAGATGTTAAGGATCAACACCTATGAGGGCAGACTTGGGCTGACTGGGAAGTGGAACTGAGATACAGTCCTGACAAAGCCTCAGCCAACAAGGAGAGTGCTCTGGAGCGAGTATTATCCATGAACGTCCTGTGTCCACCTGAAATGGCTGCACCTTTTACCTCCCTCTCTCAGTCACCAGATACAGGCTGCTCTAATAAGGGCATGACCTTATAGGATTAGTGTTCTTATAAGAAAATGAAGAGATACTAGGGGCACATGTGCACACAGAGTAAAGGCCATGTGAAGACACAGTGCGAAGGCGGCTACCTGCAGTCAAGAAGAAAGGCCTCATGAGAAACCAAACCTGCCGATACCTTGATCTTGTACTCCTAGCCTCCAGAACTGTGAGAAAATAAATTTAAGTCACTCAGCCTGCAGAATTTAATATGGCAGCCCTAGAAAACTAATATAGCTCCCTAAATTTTTCTGGAAGAAATTTTTGTGACACCTTTATTTAGAGTCTATTTCAACCAAATGTGATTTTCTAATATTTCTGACCTTTATTAAGGTTCAAGATTAAGTAATTTGGAAAAACATGTGTTCATTATTTTTATGCTGCTCATGTTCTGAGCTTCACAGCAGACTCTCCACGTAATATTGTCTACTCACCCCCTCCGCCTTCCGCTTCTCCAAAGATTTATTCTTGTATTTGCAACATGTTCTTTAACCTTTGTAGCTTTGTATCAACTTAGTGGCCTACGCCCATCCCTAAATCATGATTCCTTAGTCCTAGGAATCAATGAATAAACGGAAGTGAGAATGAAGAAAATCCACTTAATTAGTGGTTGGATTTAAGCTCAACTATATAGAGAGGTTGCATTTCTTTGTTGCCATTGGAGTGCTGTTT
Organism: Diceros bicornis minor; assembly: GCF_020826845.1. Classification (NCBI taxonomy): domain Eukaryota; kingdom Metazoa; phylum Chordata; class Mammalia; order Perissodactyla; family Rhinocerotidae; genus Diceros; species Diceros bicornis. Next base: position 37,810,514 of record NC_080741.1, read on the forward strand.
AAAAAAGGGTAAATTGTCTAAAATCATAACCTAGTTCTTCCACACCCTAATTCCAGACATTGAACTTAATGTTTGATTATATTGATTTGCTAGATAATTTTTCCAAGTGACTAATTTTTTGGAAGTCAGATATAGGGTTGAATTCCAACAGCAAAGTATTGGCCAAAATGTTCATCAATTAACTAGCATGTATTGAGTGCTATCTTTCTATCACTGGGCTTGGTGCTCAGGGGATACAGAAGATCCATAAAACATGGTATCTCTTCCTAAGCATTGTTTCCTTTTCTTAAATATTGACCTGCATTAAATGATATGGATGTGTCTACTCTGGGATGATCAAGCTGTTGGAAAGAAAAACCATAGGGATAGGAAACATCAGCTCGGTTGAATCACAAACAGGTTGAACTGTTTTGAAAGGGCTGAAATGTTTGCTGAATTTTTACTCTGTATTTTCAAGAGAACAGGACTCACAAGATGTTCAGCGTTGCTTCCCAATTGACCACGCTCTTCATGCTGTGCTTCTTCTTTGCTGCTGTTTGCTGCTTGGCCTGGACAGTGCTCCTAGACCCTTCTTTTACCTGTGTTCACATTGAGGCCTCTAGCGACTATCTTAGCGTTATCCCATACTAGATGTGACCTTAAAGCAAGTTATGCATCTTCTCTAAGTCTCTCACTGAGGATAGTTATGGGTCCTTCCTAACACACATAAAACACCTAGCCTAGTTTAGGACATGTGGTAAATAACTCACTAAATATCAGGTATGTCTGGAAGGTGCCTCCTCATCTTCAAAGAGCAATTCAAGTGTCTTCTTCTCCATGAAGCTTTCCTACCCCCTGCTCAGCTGTATTTGGTGTTTCTCCCTCTGGGCTCCTATAGCATTTGCACTTATCTCTCTTATTTTCATCTCATATTATAATAATTTGTTTAATTATCTCTTGCACTAGTCTCTTAAATCATGAGAATCCTGTTTCATAATTTACTGTAATCTCAGCCTATTATAAAAGTGTCCGGCACATAGTAGGCATCCAAAGACTGTTGCTGATTAAATAATTAAGATCAATTGCTCTTTGACTGGGGACAAGGTATATAGGGAAATAAGAGAAAAGAAAAGATGGAGTTAAATTATAGAACATGAACAAGGGACACATTTAAGAATTTCATGATATTCCATTGGTTGGCTGGCTGGAAATTGATGATTATAAAATATCTGATGTGATTTGACGCAAAAAAATTAGGCAGGTGAATGAAATTCTATTTGGGGAGACTGGCATCCTTGAGAATTGACAAAGGCCATATCTGCCATCAGTTTTAGCATTGTTTTGGTTCTGCTCACAAATGACTATTAATGCCTGACCCTACCTACTGTAGAGTCTAATATCCTTCCAAATGCCATCCTCTACGAACAGCAAAAGTATGTCTTAGACTAAATCCCTGAGTTTCTCTATATCTGCTGGGATGAATTTGCAATTATTTTTTTGGCCCAGAGAACATCCTTTTAAGACAAAATTTTGAAAAAATTTCAAAGCACCGTTATTACATATGTAGGAGAAATCTTTATTTCAGAGATTATTCAGCTATAATATGAATCTTTAAAATTGCTTGGTTTATGTGTGGCTTATGGTATTTGCTGGGGATGAAGGAGATGGCTCAGCCATGTATTCAATGTGAGTTTGAGTTAAATATCATAATTAGGAAGCTAAATTGGTTCAGGAGATCCTGAGACCCAAAACAATTGTTCTGCTCAGATCCCCAAGGACAAAGCAAGGGAACTGAGTCTTGTCCAGGACCCTGGGAAGGTGTCAGCTTAGATGACAGATTGAAGGCAGTGAAACATTTTGAAACAATGTTTAAATAAGGATTATTTTTAAAGCACGGTGGTGTGAATCACACGAATTTCAATCACAATCTCATAGGTGAGCTGACAAATTTACACATGTTATTAGTGAGATAGATGGGTAGGTGGCAATTTTTTTTCTGTTAACTAAGACATGGTGGCAGGGAGGCCCAGGGCCCAGCTTTCATTTCTATAAGGGTTAGCTAGTTAAATTCAATTCCTTAGTGCTGACAGTCCCTTAAGGTTAACATTCATTTAAACATATAGCATTTCACTGGATCTTCATGTCTGCCCTGTGAGGTAGACAGCTATTCCCACCTCAGAGATGTTGAAATTCAGACTCAAAGAAGCTAAATAACTGGCTAATGATCACAAAACAATATGTGATTGTGATGGTCAGTTTTATGTGTCAACTTGTCTAGGATATAGTCCCTAGTTATTCAATCAAATATAAGTGTTGCTGTGAAGGTGTTTTATGTATGTGATTAATGTCCATAATCAGTTGACTTTAAGTAAGGAAGAGTACTCTAGATAACCTGGATGAGTCTGATTCAGCCAGTTGAATGGCCTTGAAAGCAGAACTGAGGTGCCCAAGAAGAAGAAATTCCACCTGTGGACTGCCTCAGCTCATGCCTGAAGGTTCAGCCTGTCCTTCCTATGACCTCATCTGTGTATTTTGGACATGCCTAGCCAGTCTCCACAATTTCATAAGCCAATTCCTTGCAATAAATCTATTGATACATATCTCCTACTGGTTCTGTTTCTCTAGTTGAATCCTGACTGGTACGGTGACCAAGTGACTCTTTCTCAAATTATGCAAGCAATACCTTACATTTGTATTGAGCTTTATAGTTCAAAACATGTCCTCAAATATATGATCTTTATTAAATCCTTAGGCTGTGAATAGGTAAGCTAATCAATCATCATCCTTGTCTTCACCACCAGTATCATCATTGTCAGACTTCACCATCATCACCATCATTGTTGCCGTTTTACAGCTGAGAAGAAGGGTGATGCAGCCATATCAAGCAGATCTGGGGTAAAGAGCCAGTTCTTCTAACTCCAAATATTTTATCTCCAACATCAGCATCCACCTGCACAAACCTTCAAATATCTTACCCTTTGGGTCTCTGAATGTCTTCCAATGATCTTTTCCTCCACTGTAGCTTACCACCACACATATTTCTAGCCACTACATCCACAGCAAACTCTGGACCTTGTCATCATTAGTAACAACATCATTTCTAAAATCTCTATTTTAAACATCCATTAAAAAAACCCTCCAGGCATGACATCTTCCTGTGAGTTCTTCTATATCAAAGTTCTGGTCATTTTGAAGCCCCAATTTAGAGAGTGAATAGTTTGCATTCATGGTTAAGTGTATCCTAACTACAGTTTTTTATAAAGCAATTTTTAATTTAGTAACATCAAAATTCATTTTTACTCAATGAATGTCAATCTAGCCACCAAGATTCCAATGTGGATATGTCCTGTGTCTAATACAATGCTTAATATTCTTGATTGATTAAGAGGAACCCACATAAGGTATTTTTAAGGTACTAGAAATATCTATGTGTGTGTATGTGTGTTTGTGTGCATACTGTATATCATATCAACTAGAGAACATGTTTGAAACTCACTCCTTAGAAAAATTTATCAAATCACAGAAAAATAACCTGGAACGCAATCTCTTGACATTTATTATAAGGATCATGAGGAAAATAATCAGCTAATAAAGGCAAGTTATAGAATATTGATGAGACAACATGGTCCATTATCTGTTTATTAATAAATGCATTGGAATGTCTGAACAGCCTCATCTCCAGGCACAATTATAAATCAGGGAAGGATGACGTGCAGTATCCTGGTGGAAGATTTAAAAGTTTCCTGTGGAGGAGTGATGTCATCAAGATGGTGACATAGATCGTTCCTGACTTTAGGCCTCCTCACAAGAAGGCTAACTAGCAACTATCCATAGGCAAGGCACCATTGGGAAAATCTCAGAACCTAAAGGTTGAAGCACTGCACCCCCACCTCCTGCACCCTGGATCACGGAGACTGAGAAGGACTGCATTAGAGGGTTAAGAGTAGCAGCTACACTCTTATCGCATTGCGCATCCCTCAGGCCAGCACAGCGATGCACCAAGAGGGCCCCCCTACGCCTACAGTTTCTCCAGTGGGGAAAACAGAGCCCAAGGTGGACAACCAGCTCCCCTAGGATTGTGGATCGCTTCTGGGAGGCCCACTCAGGTCTTTCCTCATGGGGATCACTGGGAGAATATGCAGGGCTCCACTACTGGGGATCACATAGTGATAGAGAAGGAGGTGCGGCTTACAGCAACCAATGCCCAGATATTGGCAGACCTCACTCCTGCTTGCAGGGGCACCTGAGCAGAAATCCCACCTAGCAGCTCTGTCTATCTGCAGAGCCAAGCTGGTAGCCCTATCTGACCAGGAGCTCGTTTGGCATTTCTCTCAGACTTGGGTCCTCAGTCAATGGGCCCCATCATCCAAAGTGTCAGTCTACAGCCCCACCTGATCAGGGAACCCCACCAGATCAGCCCCACTCAACTGCTGAGTATTGCCTTCAGTTCCAACTGGCCAAGAAGGCTGGCCAGGGAACCTGGAAGCCATAGAACCCATCTTATAACTGTGCTTGGGCAGGTAGCCAAGCCAGCAGACCTGCTCAACTGTTGAGCATAGCCTCTGGTCCCACATTACCAGAAAGCCTGAGCAGTGACCTTGGGCAGCCTCTGAGCACAGCCTATGGTACTGCCCAACCGTGGATCCCACCCTACAGCCCCACCCTGCAGCAGAGCACAGCCTATGGCCTTGCTCAATTGCTGAACACAGCCTGAGGCCTCACCTGGGAAGGGAACACAGACAGTGACCACCCAACCATGTAGCACAGTCTCTAGCCTCACTTAACTGCAGGCTAGAGCTAGAGACTTCTCCCAACCTCTGAGCCCAGCCAGACCTTGCCCAACAGTGGAGCACAGATATCAGCCTATCTGATCATGCAGCCTAGGCTGTGGCTCCAATGAACTTCAGGACACAGCCTGCAGTCCCACTTGATCACAGAACACAACTTGAGGCCCCATCCAACTGTGAAGCCCTTCCTGCAGCTCTGCCTTAACAGAGCCCAGGCAGCAGTACCATCCAGTTGAGGAGCACAGCCTGAGACCTCATCAGACCAGGAGCCATTGTGGAGTCCAGCCCGTCGCCCTGTCCAATTGCATAGTCCAATCAGCAGCACCACCCTGCTGGCGGACACAGCCTGCGACCTTCCCCAGCCAGAGGTGATTGCAAAGCCCAGCTAGTGGCCCCACCCAAACGTGGAGCCCAGCCAGCAGCACTCCCACCTAACCTCAGAGCATAGGCAGTGGCCACACCCAACTAGAGACCCTGATAGCAAGCCCTGCCTAACCATGGACAATACCAGCTGACCTGTCAAGTACCCTAAGCTGAGCTGATTGGTGAAGGCCTGTCCCTGCCAAAGCAAACCTGTAAAGATTGGAAGAGGAGATTGCTATTCAAATGCACAGATACTAATGCAAAGAATTAAGGATCAATGAGGAATCGGTAAACATGACACCACCAAAGGAAACTAATAAAGCTTCAATAACTGACCCTAAAGAAATGGAGATCTATGAACTGTCTGACAAAGAATTCAGAATAATCAGAATGTAAATTGGTACAGCCATTATGGAAAACAGTATGGAGTTTCCTCAAAAAATTAAAAATAGAATTACCAGATAATCCAGCAATTCCACTTCTGGGTATATATCTGAAGGAAATAAAATCAGTATCTTAAAGAGATATCTCCATTCCTGTGTTCATTGTAGCATTATTCACAGTAACCAAGACATGGAAACAACCTAAGTGCCCATCGTTGGATAAATGGATAAAGAAGATATGATATATATATATACATGTGGAATATTATTCAGCCATAAAAAATAAGGAAATAAAGAAATCCTGCCATTTGCAACAACCTTGATTAAACTCGAGGACATTATGCTAAGTCAAATAAGTCAGACATAGAAATACACACGCCGTTTGTTTTCACTTATATGTGGAATCTAAAAAAAAAGAATTCATAGAAACAGAGAAAATTCATAGAAGTAGATTGTTGATTGCCAGTGGCAGGGGTGGGGGTGGGGGAAATGGGTGACGGTGGTCAAAGGGTACAAACTAACAGATTATAAGATAAATAAGTTCTGGGGATGTAACGCACAGGATGGTGACTATAGTTACCTATACTATATTGTATATTTGAAAGTTACTAATAGCGTAGATCTTAAAACACACACACACACACACACACACACACACACATGCACACACAAATTGTAACTATGTGAGGAGATGAATGTGTTAACCTACCTTATTTTGGTAATCATTTCACAAAATATACATATATCAAATCATTACATTGTACACCTTAAACTTACACAATGTTATGTGTCAATTATCTCTCAATAAAGCTGGAAGAAAATGAAGATGAAAAAATAAAAATGAAGTAAAAAGTTTGCTGTATATTTAGTCTCTATTTTTGATGTTTAGGTAGATCCATTTAAAAAAAGTACAAATCAATAATGAAAAGACAAACATCTCAATAACATGGGCAAAAGACTTGATCAAAGAAGAAGATATATAAATAGCTAATGAGCCCATGAAAAATTGCTCAACATTATGAATTATTTGAGAAGTGCAAATTAAAACCACAAGGAGATACTAGCTCACATCCACCAGAACAGCTTGAATGAAAAAGACTTTCAATACTAAGTGTTGTTGAAGATGTAGAAACATTGGAACTCTCGTACATTGCTGATGGGAGTATAAAAGCGGTACAATCACTTTGGAAAAGTTTTGGCAGTTCCTTGCAAAGGCAAACATGCACCTATCCTATGACCAAGTAATGCCACCCTTAAGTATTTACCTAAGAGAATTAAAAAATATATGTCTACAAAAAGACTTGTATGAGAATGCTCATAGCAACTTGATTCACAACAGCCCTAACTGGAGACAGCCGAAATATTTCCTTGATCTATTTCTCAAGAGCATTTCTTACTGAAGGAATTTTAAGAATTTCAGCATAGGGACCAGGTAGACCTCCCCAGCTCCCACGAAGAAAAGGCATCGCTAAGGGAGCAGATGACACATTTTCTTAAACTCCAGACTTGCAGCAAGGATCAGCTGTGGACTTGATTCCGAGTCACCACTCTAGGTGGCTTGGTCTTTCCCCTCAGTGTTCAGGGCACGGAAGCCCAGAGAAATGCGACCCCACCTGCTTCGGTTCCTGCTCTGTTCCTGGCTTGCTAGAGTGAAAGCCAATTGTGTGTCTCTCCTGACTCTGCATCCAATGCAAACCAGCATGTTGGCAGTATTTACACCATAGAAATTGGCAAATACTACACATTAGGGCTTCTCACCTCCCTCTCCATGTCTCCCTGGAAAGCCAGTTATTAAATATTTGTCAGCATATCACTGTCTATACCTACCCCTTCCTGCCTGGTGATTCTGCTTTGACAAAATTAGTCATTCTTTCTGTTTGACCACTATCTAGTGCACATTGTTGTATCCAAGAAAGGCACTTTATACATGTTTATTGTTCCCTGAGTCTGCTTCGGAGTCAGCAGGTGACAGCAATTTTCCTTTTTGCTGAAACCTAAAAGAAGGACCTCACTTCCCTGCTTGGTGAATGAGAATGTTACATGAGATGATTTTCCTTGTTATAGTTTTCTAAACATTCGGACTAAACAAGTAGGAGCAACTTGTCAGAAGACACACCTAAAAATATAGATGATTTAGGATAAATGTACTTGATAGGAGGGTTAAGCACGGGTTAGCACACTTTCTCTTAAAGGGTCTGATAGTAAATATTTGAGGCTTTGCCAAGAGGCATCATTGAAGTTATTATGCAGGTACTTACATAACCACTTAAAATGTAACCATTAAGAAAACGTTCTTAGCTTGTTAACCATGAAGAAACAGGCAACCAGTTGGCTTGGTCTGCAGGCTGCAGTTTTCTGACCCCTGCTGTGGAGGACTGACTTGGAGGGTGAGGATAAAGGCAAGCTGGTCAGGTTGGAGGCTGGCAGAGGAGGGCGATGATGGTTAAGACTAGGATGGTCACAGTGGGGAGGTGGGAACAGGGTGGAAGAGGTTAGAGGGAATGTAAATATTTGATTAGATGTATATATAGTAGATAAAAGAAAAGATGAATCAAATGTGATCTGGAGGGATGGCTGCAATTTGTAACTCTGTCTTTGGGATTCAGACATGTAAGGATATTAAAAGCTCTGAGAAATCCTGCAGCAAGTAAAACTGTCTTTGTTCAGTCCAGCATTTCTTCAAGTTATTTACCCATTGAGTCCTTTACTCATGGACTACCTACCAATGCCTCCAATGAAGTAATGCATCATGGAGAGTACTTTAGGTTTCACTGGCTTGATCTAGAAGTGCATTGTAGAATGCAATGTCCTGTTGGGAAAACAGGACTTATACCAGTTACTTTAACAGAGATAATTTAATATAGGGAATTGAATTGCTAAACGTGCATTTGGAGGACTGTAACTGCAGAAAGATGTAGTAACTGCAGGAAATATCTACCACCCTTAGGGCAAGGGGCACAGAGGGGAAGAGGGTGGGCTTACTAGAATCTAGAAGCTTGGATGAAGGCCCCCACAGAGCTGTGACCCAGACCATGAAGCAGGAGTTGCCACCCGGCTGATGCTGATGTCTCTGAAGGGAACTCTATGGGTCTGGTTCCGGGAATATGGAAAAAAAGGACCTAGAACCAACTGCTGCTGCTAGGGTGGAGAACAATTGCTGATGTGACATTGACAAGAAGAGGAAGCAAATAGCAAGGAGCAAATCCCTTCTCCTTCCTCTGTCCTTGTAGTGTCCCTTTAACGCCTTTTTTGGGCAGATCCTAACAGGAAGCTAGATGGCAAAGAAGAAATTTTGTCTGTGGAGTCCAGCCTTAGAATCATAAAAAAGAGAACAGAAGGGTGGGTGGTGCTGAGAGGCAATAGCTTAATAACTAGCCCAATTTCCAACCTACATGTATGGTCAATTTCCATGCAGACTGAATCTGGATGACTCACGAGTTCTTTCCCTCCTCCCAAGGGCTAGAATAGTCACAGGTATCTTTGAGGCTTTCTTTTTTTCTTAGACAGCAGAAGCTGTTCATTTGAGTAGAGAAGATCATGGTTTTAATTACATTTTTCTTATAATGCAGGAGGGTTTAAAGAAAGAGAAAAGAGATTTTGGCAAAGAGTGAAACTATTTGGCAACTTATTCCAAAGGGTTTTTCAGCATCCCTAGATTCAGCTGTTCCTAATCCTGTGATTATGTGCTTCAATTTTCCATTTTAAGTAACAGGTACTTAAATAAAGAGGTATATCCTTTACTACTGGTGGTGAGTGCTTAGTGGACAGCTTGGGGATGACAAGGCTGTGTGCGGAAACAAGATGCATAAGGAACGAAAGGAAAGAGGCACACCGTTCTCTCAAAGACCCCCTCTTTTGAGCTGTGCAGGATGAGGCACCTTTCTGGAGGGGCTGAATCATCCTGCAATCTTCTCCTTAGATGTTCCAGTGGTCACTGTAGAATGATTTTCTTACACATGAAACTGCTCCACTGTGGAAGTCTGACTTCGGGTAATATGCATAATTTCAGGAAAGCAGATAGCTGGTTTTGAACCCAACTCAATCACTTACTAACTGGGTGGCCCTGAGATAGTCAATTCACTTTATTACTTACCTTAATATTAATAATAATTGTCCCTCTCCTGCCCTCTTTTTTGGTTCACTCTGAGGATCAAAAGAGATGGTGGCTGAATATGAAAACATATTGCAAAGAGTAAAATGAGATAAAAACACAAGGAATCAATAATGGTGGGGTTGGGCTAGCAGTTCACTTGTTTCTTGACTCTGGAATAATACAAGAGAGATCCATCCTCCCCAACAATTCCTTTCTGTTACAGAGAAGTTACAATGTCTACTTTTCTGGGCTTATGTTGCACATTTATTTCCATAAATATTCGTCTCTAATGTTCTCATGAACAAGGTTCCCAATGTGGAAGCGAAAACAAACCTGCAAAAAATATCTCTGTGTTACTAGACCAATTCAGTTTTCTGTGTTTGTTATTTTCTGTTTTTCTTGGGGCCAAAATGGAGTAGATGTTGCTGAAAATTTAGTTTTAATCTAGGAGTCAACTAGTACTACAACTAATTATTATTATAATTACTATAGTTGTAGCAGTAGTGGTAGCATTTATTGAATGCTTAGTGTACCTGGTCACTTTTTAAAGCACCTATACTGTATTACCTCCTTAAAAATAACCCTATGAGGTGAATGTTGTCTTTATTCTCATTTAATATTAGGAAACTGAGGCATAAAGAGGTAAAGAAACTTGCCTGAGATTACAGATAGTAAATTACAGAGCTGGGATTTGAACCCACATAAACTAGTTCCAAAGTCTGAACTTTTGCTACTCTCTTGTATTTGAGAAACACTTTTTCATATACTGTGTAATTCAAAGTTGCCTCTCAGAGGCTCTTATTTGTTCACGTAGGGATATCATTTATTGAACACATAAAGTGCTAGATAGGGTTCTAAGCATTCTCTACACATTATCTTATTTAATCCTTACAAATTCTTTACAATAATTTCCCTTATTTATTAGATGAAGGAACGAAAGTTCACAGAATTTCAGCAATTTACTCAGTCAAGCTCACACTTTTAATAATTGTTGAGGCTGACATTTGAATTCGGGTCTACATTACTCAAAACCCTGTGTTTTAATGTAGTTAGTCACATACCTCTTTGTTTACTAACAATATATATTTTTCCTGTTTCTCATGGAGGCATCCCTCAAACTTCCCTGAACACTAGAGTAAAGTTTATAACAACAGGGAAGCTGAAATAAAGCTAAATGAAGATCAGAAATCATGTAGTGTCATCAGGGACCGGGTAATTATGCCAGGAGTCAGGGATGAGGGGAAATGAATTAGAGTTTAATGCTCAAGCTTTGAATTTTTTAGAAGACAAGACCAAAAAAAAAAAAAGGGGGGAAATCAGTTTATCCAGTTTATCTTATTCTTATTGTTAGATAAAAAGAAGTAGACCAGTTATGCAGAAGACACACACTTTCTCTAGCGTTCAGAGTGGAGAGAAAGTTATCATAAGTCTTTGTACAACAGTCATAGTTTATAGGGAGCTTCCACCACACGCAGCATGATGTGAATGAATACTTGGTGAAAGATACAGATTAGAATTTATATCGTATGCGAGATAGATGAAATATTTCCAGAGCATCTTTAAAGGAGAACGTATTGTATTCATTTCTGACATCTTAATTAGAACTCACGTTCTAGTACAACATATCAATTAATGTCCTTAGATCTATTTTACTAACTACATGGGTAAATGTGTTTACCAATCTCAAAAAGGAAACAACTTTATTTATGTGCTAAGGCCAATTATTTACTTCTTGAAATTTTGGAGTAAAAATTTTAAAACTAACTTAAAACTTGTTCAACTTCAACTTAACGGATGGTCTCTATTTTCTTCTTGCAAGGTCTGGTTGAGAACTGAGGCTTGCTCATTCATTTACTCATTTGGCTTTTAATTTGGTCCCATATTAGTTAAGGAGGGTCTCAGGGTTGGCTAACATCCAGACAGAAGAAACAAGGGAAAAAATTTTAGCCAAGAACTTGGTGGATCCCAATGGCCTGTGGTGCATTCATGGGCTCTATGCACAACCAAGTCCACTGAGCCCTACCTGTTAGTGTTATGCTGGAACACACAAGACTGTAGCTAACCAAAAATCATCCAGGAAGGTGAGAAAAAGCAAGGGTACAATTAGAAGACAAGTCAGAATCCCTGAGGTGGATGGTAACCTTCCAAATCCAGGGAGATAAAGATACCCAGAACTAGGCTTATATTCAAGTGATGACAGTACAACATTTTTGAGCTTGGGACGGCAGTGCTTTAGCAAACCATAATCTCGCCCACTTAGGAAGGGGAATGGAACTCCTCACGCTGTATCACTTGATGGATGAAATTGCCAATAGACAGATCAAGGATAAACTGAGAAGCTCATGGAATCATGGTCATGTGTACAGATGTATGAGCAGAGCTAGATTCTAGGATTTGGCTCAAATCTGACATCTAAATATCTAAATCTATTTGTCCACTGTCCATCCATCCATCATCTATTTAATAGAATTATATCTACTGACTCAGGAAATGAAAGCTAAATTAAATTTCTTTATTTCATCGTAATTATTGGAACGCACTAGAAATGACATAAAGCATAAGTAAACTATGCATTCATTTATAACTAAAACAAATACTTATTAAAACAATCTTATGTGCCAGGAACTGTGGTAGGAGCTAGGGAGAGTTTAAAGATGAGTAAGACATGGTTTTTGTTTTTTAGAATTCACAGTCTAGTAGAAAGTATTTGCATACACCCCTCTGACCTCATGTCCTAGCCTCTTCCCTTCACTCACTCCACTCTAGAGACACTGTCCTTCTTCTTTTTCCTAAAACATACAAAGCATCTCTTGCCTCAGGACCTTTGCACTTGTAGTGTTCTCTGCCCAGAATGTTCTTTCCCTAGATATGAGCAGGGTTGACTTCCACACTTCCTTCAGATTTCTGCTCAGATGTCACCATCTATCTCAGTGAGGTCTTCCTTGAGTATCTTATATACGACAGCAACTCCCTCTAACTTGAGGAACTCTGTATCTCCATAATTCTGCATTATTTTTCCCTCTAACCATATAAATTTACTTCTTTTGTTTGTTCATTTGTTTATTGTCTTTCTCCCCCTAAATGCCAACTAGAATATATGTTCCATAAAAGTAGGGACTTTGTTTTGCTCTTTACTTTATCCTTGTGTCCAGAAAAGAGCTTGACAAATAGTAGGTGCTTAATAAATATTGTTAAAGGAATAATACGAAGAAGAAAAAATAATGTTACAATGAGCAAATGAATTGTTTGACAGCAATGGGGAAAGAGTGATTATATTGAATAGGGAATATGGCTTATGAATCCTTGAATAAAAAGTAGTTACTTTACTTTAAGAAATAAAGTCCACGTATATGGGACAGCTACATGGCTAACTTCCAAGCCAGATATATCCAACATTTCAGGAATCAAGGTGCTGGTTAGATGTGATGAATGACAATATGATGCCTGAAAATTTTCCATTACCCTTTGCATTTTTTTTTTAGTCTGGGACCATCTGGAAACAAATGGGTTTGACCTCATTTCCAAAACTACTTGTGAAACCTGTTCCTTTTAATCAGGAACTAAATCTTCACTAGTGGGCTGTCTGTGTTTGATTCTGTGCTCCAATCCTTACAATTCTGACTACTGATGGGACTCAAGAGAACACTGAGCATTTTCCTTGTCACAAAAACCATCACTCACTAGAGACTGGGAGCAGGGAAGAACTGTAATATCCCCTGGAATGGCTCAGTACAACCCAGACTGCCAAAAAAAACAGGTGTTCAATGATTATTGGAACAAGTTTGAGGCAGAGAATCCAAGCTGTGCATGGGCCCATGTGATCACTTTCCTGTTAGTGTTTGTGGATGTCAGACAGGTAAATGAGGACTCTCAGGCAGCCAGAGAAGACCCTTCGGGACCCTTTTCATTCTTACATTCGTTCAGCCAACAATTATTTATTGGGCATCTGCCTTGTGCTAGGCTCAGAGCATGACCCAGTCTTGAGCCAACCAGAGGGTCTCTCCAGTAAGTTTGTGGGATCCCCCAAGAGTTTCAGGAAGCTTTATCTTGGAAGGTGTTTTAATGAAAGAGTATTATTTGCAGGAAACAGAAATTCTTTACTTCAGAAGCTTGCAAACAAGCTTCTTTAAAACAGAGGAGAACAGGGGAGAAATTTTCCAGAATCCAAAGGCAGGAGGTGGCAAGTTAGTAGCTCACTACGTGTTTCTCTACAAGCTGCTATGCTCTCTAGACACCTACTTCAGTTGTCTCTCTTTCTTTGGACCTGGTTCCTCTGATGCTTAGTGCGTCAGGCCACAAAAGACCATTTATGTCCTTTTGGAGGAATAAAATTGCAATTATATATATGTATATACACACATATTTAATAGTTACATATATATAAAATAAACATTTTCCCATATCAGTAATTATTCTTCAACAATTTAATGTCCACAAAATATTTCATCATTTAGATATAATAAAATTTATTTAGCTATCTATCACTGGACTTACAGGCTATTTCCGGGTTTCACTGTTATAAATACCTCTGTATGAGAATTTCCTTACACATGAAATTTTGTGCCTTTCTCTAGGTACTTTTCCAAAAGTGGAATTATGAGCTCAAAGGGCATAGACACTAGAGCTCTTGATAATTATTGTGAGATACCTCTAGAGAGGGTGAATCAATTTACTTGACACCAGTTATGTATGATCATGCCCATTTCCCCACATTCTCACCATCAGCTGGAATTATAATTTAAGATGTCAATTTGATCTGTGACTCCACTCACCAGAACGAGGCAGAGACCCTGGCTTGCCCTGGGAGCAACGTCACTGGCCGACAGCAATGCTGTGGCAGCAGAGATGAAAACAATACAGTTCAGGCTCTCAAGTAACTTAGTCTTTGGAGTTACAAACATTTTATAAACACCTCATTTTAAAGCAAAGGCAGAATAAAAATATCAATACAGAAAGCCAGCAGGAAGACAGGCACAGGCTGCTTGTCTGCAGGAGGCCTTGGACGTGGGTCATTTCTCAAGGTGCTGTCACAAGGAAGATAAGACAGGCCTTTACAGATGCTCTAGTTTAGTACGATGTTAACAGCAAGAGGCAGGTGCCCTGCTCGGGGGCGTCTTTAGGTGTTGATCTGGTGTCGAGAGTGACAGGTAAGGACTAGGATAATTGGGAGGCCACTTGACTCTGCCAAGCCTTGGACTTGGCTTAGGAGTGATGGGCGCTCAGGCACCCTGGCCAGACGTGATGAAGCCCAGGGTCTGGGCTGCCTCACGAGTGACTCAAGGAGCTCAAAGGGGAGTGAACAGGAAACACTAGGCTATAGCTTCAAGTGGACGGAGGGCTGGGGAGGAATTTCTTGAGAGGGGGTCATATTTACAGGCTTGGGGGTAGGAGCCATCCCAGTGAAAAGAGACTAAAGATAAAGAGACTAATGGATTAATGTTAGTCCTAGAGAGGAATAGACTTAGCATTGTGTCTTATCTCCTCTCTCCCTTCTCCAAATCCATCCCATCTTTTCTCCCCACACTCACTCTAGCCTCCAAATTCTTAACTTATTAGATGGAATGACTGAATTTCTCTTAATTTCCTTGTCTTCTTATGGACTAAGCTTTCGGGATTTCAACTTCCCCAGCCTAGGCAGTCTATCAAGTATTTTCCTAAGCAAAAATCATTCTCTCATAAGAGGATGTTTGGTTTCAGCTAGTAAAATGAGTTTTCAATCCTGAGATATAGAGATCCTGGCCCAACCCAGATTCTCAAGAGACGTTAGATTTCCTCAGGCCTCCTTGCTGGAGCTCTAGATTTGTGCTGACCCCTCTCTTTCCTCCTTGTTGAGGGCACAGGGCTCCTTTGAACTCTGTGCCGGCTTAGGCCAGGGACATCTTGAAGGTATTCTTCATTTGGGTACCAAGACCTCCCAGACCTCTGGTCTAGCTTTTGAGAGGCAAGTCACCCCTGAGAGAAGTGGATGGGGCTGGCCATTGGCCCTGCACAGACTGGGAGATAAAGGGCACCTCTTGGTGTGGAAGCCCAGCCACTGCAATATGCTGATCCCAAACCCAGTGCCTCTCATTGTAGCAAGGAACCAGTGAGCGCCTGGGTTGCGTAACACTGCCTACCCTGTCCCCTCATTAGCTACTGCAGGTACAACAGGGGTGAAAGGAACTCTCCTGGCCTGATGAGGAACTGCTGGAGAAGAGAGATTGAGGGGCAATAGCCGACCAGAGTGTGTCGGTGATTCCCATTTTCTTTTCTTCATTGAACCTGAGTGGATGTCCCTGCACATCTGAGAGTCTCAGTTTATTGCCATAAAACATGATTCTGAGCTGCAAATGAGAGAAAACCTAAGGACTTGTCTTGACCGCAATGTGTGAATGGCAGACATGTTTCCCCGCATTCTAAGGAAAAGGAGAAAGGGCCGTTTATCGAGTAAATACTACGTGCCTGGAAGTATAGGCTGAAGAGGATGCTATTGGTATTCCATCCAGACCCGCTTGGGAGTATGCCTCCCTTCCCCAGTTTCAGTGGGCACTTGCTTCCAAACGGCTGGTCCTTGAGTCTGTTTTTTGGCAGATGGTGTTCTGCTGTGGGAGTTGTTTTGCTCACATGTACAGAGTTCAAATTGTCTGTGAGTGTAAGTTTCCCTTCTAGCCCCCATGGAGGCTCTTAGCTGGTGCCTGAAGAATACAGGGATATGAAAGTCCTGCTCTCTTGCCTCCAGTGGGGACAAACTTTGAGGCATAACTCCCACACCAGAGTTCCCCTGTGGACTCAGGCTGAGGTCACCCTCTGCAGCTCTCTCCCTGAGATGGCATCCTTGCTTGGCTTCCTCCTCTTCTCTTTCCTGCTTCCTCCACTCCCTTGCTGGTCTCCCCAGGAGCATTTTCTTTCTTTCTGTTTTTGCTTGGTGAAGAAGATTGGGCCTGAGCTAACATCTGTTGCCAATCTTCTCTTTTTTTGCTTAAGGAAGATTGCCTCTGAGCTAACATCTGTGCCAATCTTCTTCTATTTTGTATGTGTGTTGCCACCACAGCTTGGCTTGATGAGTGGTGTAGGTCCGCACCCAGGATCAAAACCAGTGAACCCAGGCCATTGAAGCGGAGTGTGCCAAACTTAACCACTATGCCACGGGGCGGGCCCCAGCATTTTCTTAATAAATCACTTGTACGTGAATCCTAGTCTTGAGCTCTGCTTCTGAGGAATCTGATCTAAACTGTCCGGTCCTCATTTACACTTGACAAAAACCTTGTGGAGTAAACGTTATTATCCTCATTTTACAGATGAAGAACTTGAGTCTCAAAAGCAGGTAATTTATCTAAAGCTAGATTTGAATGCACTTCTGTCTGACACCATGAACTCAATGCCATGGAAAGCATCAGCATTTAGACAAAGCTAGCTAGTGGTCTCTTCACAAATTCAGTTGCTTTCTCACACAGAGAGTTAGTCTCCTGAATTGAATCACAGGAATTGAGTAAGTCTGAGGTCTCAGGCCTGGTACAGAATTGGCCTATGGCTCTGTGACACTTTTGCTGTCTGTCCTCCTTCTTCCTTTAGCCTGTGCTTTACCTTGCCACCTCCTGCATTTATCAGCACTCTTCTTCAAGAGTCTGCTTTCACATATGGCTCTTGTACAGATCAGTAAGCTCGTTGAGGACCAGAGCCATGTGCTACTTATTGCGAAATCCCTAAAACCTATCATGATACTTGGCACATAAGAGGTACTTAAATGAATATAACTTCAATTAAAGGATCCAACCAGAGGGAAGTTTCCTTCGTGAAAAGTCCACTCTGGAGAAATCAATTAAGTCACAATGAAGAGATGTTTCTGAGTCCTTAATAAGAACTGCCATACCTTGAGTCAATTTCTTACTCTCTAGTACCTATATCAGGACAATGCAAATACCCCAAGCCAACGCTGGCTCTACTGAGTGTCTTTCCTCTGAAGTTTCCTTCCCAGCAGCATTAACTAATTCTGTCAAAGGGTTTTTACCCTTGATACATGTTCAGATGATATACATATTTTAAAGGTCCAGTGACATCAACTCTGATTCTGGGGAACATGAATTCCTCTTCTTAATTTTCTAAGAAATTTCTGTGCTGCAGAAATCTTCCACTAAAATGAAGCCTAATCATTACATTGGACATCAAACATGAGTAATGCACAGGACATGATTTAACCAATTTTTGGGGTTCAAATAACGGCATTATTATTTTTTTAATTGTGAATCCATATTAGAAGCACTTGTGTTTTTCTGTTGATGCTGCTAGCGTATTTTCCTTGCTGCGTTTTTATCAACACTCCCCTCAGTGTACGAACCCAGATAATAATTCAGTTGGCTATTATGACCCACAGTTCCTGGAGTTTTTCTTTTGAAAGATATGTAGGTGGACTTTGTGATTATGTAAGCACAAAGCTAATAGGATTGGCGGGAGGCCCAGCTGAGAACAGGTAGGTGCTGGACAATCTTCTCTCAGCCTTGCTCTGCTAATGCCTCCCTGGGTGTGGGCCAGCACTGTGCTGCTTCTGTTATGCAGCACAACAAGATCATCGCCTACTGTGCCCTGTCACATCGTAGTTCCCAACGGTAACTGAGAAATATGGGGACTGACTCTTGGACTCCGGCAGCCTTTAAAGTCACGACTACAGAAGGAGCTTGGATCTAGAATCAGAGCTTATAAGGCTGGATTGAGGGGAATCCCTGGTAATAACTGGGTTGAACTGGGTGCCTATGTTAACCCTAAACTTTATGGAAAATAATGCTTAGGCATGTGTTTCAGTTATATATTGCTGTAAAACAAACCACCCTGAAACTTAGTAGCAGAAAGTATCATTGCTTTGAGAAAGCAATGATTATGAGGGTCTGTCATTTTGATAGGGCACAGACGGGATTGAACATCTCTGTTTCACTTGTGTCTGCTGAGGCTGGAGTGTCCAAGATGGCTTCTTCACTCACATGTCTGACACTTGATGGAGGATGGTTTGAATGGCTGGGGCCTGGCTGGAAGGGCTCGAGTAGGATCATATTTTGGCCATGGTTCTTGCTGTTGGCTGCCTTCCTTGGTTTTCCTTCAAGTAGTTTCAAAGCCTCTCTCTCTCCTTCAGGCCTCTCCATGTGGTCTCTCTAGCTGGGTAGTGAGAATTCTTACATGAGAGCTTAGAGCTTCCAAGAGTGCAAAAACAGAAACTCCAGGGCTTCTGAAGGCTTAGGGTCAGAACGGGCACAGAATCACTTGCACTGTATTCTTGTCGGCCCAAATTCAAGACAAAGGAAAAAAGATATGAGTACTGGAGGTGTGGTCCCCCAAATCCCTTGATGTAACAAACTACTGCAGCGTGGTTCGAGGAAGAGGATTTACAGACATGGGACACAGAATAGACAGAGGCTACTGGGGTTTGGGAAGTGCCTAGGTTGCCAGATAAAATATAGGACTTCCAGTTAAATTTGTATCTCAGATAAGCAATTAATAATTTTTTAGTATAAATATGTCCCAGGTAAGTCAGCATAGCATGCAAAATTTGGGACATACTTATACTAAAATAGTTTGTTGTTTTTCTGAAGTTCAGACTTAATTGAGCATTCTGAATTCTTTTTATTTGCTAAATCTGGCAACTGTAGATGTGAACAGGACCAGGGTCCATGTCCTAGAAGCTGTTTATTTGTCTATATACAAGGTGGTTCTGGACAAATGAAGATTGGGGCGTGAGAATGGAGAGGGAGAGGGCAGATTTTTGAGGCTAGCAGAGAACAACTGGACTGAGTGGGAGGCCTGAGTGTTAAGGCAGCATACCAGAGTGGCTGAGATTGGGACAATAAAGTCAGACAGACCAGAGAGAGTCTTAACTCTGCTTGACTGCTCTGAGCATCAGTTTTTGCTTTTTTTTCCCCCAGGTTTGCAAGTAAGGCAGATACTAGTGCTAATTCATAGGGTTGTGGTGAGGATTAAATATAGGGGTGCCTGGAATGTGGTTGGCACAGTGCCTGGTACATAGTGAGCACAGGGAACAGATTAGGTATAATCACCATCAGAGTAACAATTGCGGTAATGATAATAGGGTTGTGGGTATTGAAGCTGGTGCAGAGAGAGTGGGGAAGAGGCACCAAAGGAGCTAACATTCCCAGAACACATGCCAGGCTCTGTGCCTGGTGCTTGCAATTCTCCATCTCCTTAATCATAACAGCCTTTGCAGGAACAATAAATCAATTTTAGAGATTAGTGAATTAACTTGGAGGAATTAGTAAGTTTGCCTGAGTGGCAAAGTCAGGTCCGTCCGACTCCAGAATTTTCTTCCTATAAAAAATGACAAGTTAATATAGTTCATTCAGGTGGACCTCAATTTAGGGGCTTCCAATTAGTGTCCTGTTGCCAGCCTTTCCCATTGCCCTTGGCGTCTGTGTTGCCTTAACTCTGAGCCTTCCCTACTCAATTGTAAAATGGGAGAGTAACATCCATATTGCTTCTCCCAGAGCCTGTTGAAAGCAATCACTGTGTTAAATGGTGTGAAGACATTTGTAAATTCTAATGTACCCCACAGACGTTGAAATTGTTTAATAAAGCCTAGAACATCCAGGTCAATGGAACTGAATGTGTTAATCCTGTATTCTGCTAATTTGAGGCCTTGGCAGGATAGGAAATGCAACTCTCCTGAAGGCAGTGAAGAACGCGCTTGGTGAGGTAGAAAGAGGGAGAGAGGCAAGTCTTGTGGCATGGTGTGCCATGCTGACTCTTTTCCCCTGGAACACTCTAGAACAAGATTCTGGGGGTATAGCTTTCCCCAGGAGACTTACAAGAGGACTTAAGGGCGAATAGCAGAGCAGGACAAGAGCATGCCTGTGTGGACTCTGTAGCTCTCCCTCTGGCTCATACCTTTAGGTAGCCTTGCAAATAGTCCCTTGCCTGAGGCATAGGGAGATGTAACCCAGTGATTGATGAAATGCTGATTTCATGTTTCTTTCATTGTCTGCTAAAGATGTGGGACTCATTTACAAGGCCACTATGAACTTTAAGATGTCCCCAGACAGAAGCAGTTTAGGAGTATGTGGAAATAGTGTCATTATCTATTTTATGGGCGAACATGATGTAAACAGTGACTGACAAAGCTCGAGTGAGCTGGGGCGTGCCTCTGGCTCAGGTTTTCTCTTTCTCTAATTCACTCTGGGTCTGAATTTCTATCCTCCCAGCACACAGGACGTGCCGCTGCATTCATTAATCTCACCAGCTCTGCCCAAATCTGCCACATAACGAACAAAATGGTCTGTAACCACAGACTCATTTCCCGGGCAGTAAATTATGATAACGTGATAAGAGAAGGTTCTAGTTCTGACACGTATTTTCCAAGTTTACCAGAGGTAACAGTATAGCTGGCTGCGTGTGTGTGTGTGTGTGTGTTTGTGTTTATGAGTGATGGGGGTGGAGTGAATGTGTGGGCTCTGAAAGGCATCTTGTGAACATCATGGTAGAAGAGAGAGGCGAGAGCATTTGCTGCTTGGTAATGAGATTCAGTGTTATGGGGCTGTTATTTTTAGCATTTAAGCTATGAAAATCTCATTCTCTCCCTAGAGGCCTCCTCTCTGCCATTCTTTAGCACATCAGGTGAGAAATCAAGTGTCATCTTTAAAAAACGATAACAGATCCCAAGTTAGCTTGTAAAAAATACTGCTCTCCCCCAATTCTAAGTGTTTGGTGTGGTAAGAGTCATCTTATAAGTTGGAATTTTGATTTGAGATGAGCAGGGGAGGGACAGAAAAGAGAGGAGATTTGAAAATCTTGAGTTAGATAAGGAGGACTACAGATAGAGAACTAGAAAAAGATGGAACTTGATTCTATTCTTTATGAATAATTAAGCATAAACGCCCACTGCAGGTATGTGTGTGTATGACTTTATATATGTACAGCTGTATGTATATGTCTAGCTTGCATCTCCCATATGTGTGTGTGTGTGTGTGTTTCAGATGTCCTTTTGATGTATTCTGTGAATACTTTTTGATGATCTTGGTCTAAATTCTCTTCTTTGATCACGCTTATATTTTATGCTCACATTTGTGCCCATCAAATGCCTTTAGCAGAGCTAGTTAACTGATTGCAATCTTAAAGGTCCAGAGGCTTTTCTACTTTGTATAAGCTCCAGAGACAGAAATTTCTACTGTTCTATTTTTATCCTGTTTACCATTGCATAAATCTAGTCAATTAGTAAAATTTAGGAGATTTAAACAAGAAGATGCTCATGGCTTCAAATACCAGCTATATGAGTGAAAACTTCCAAATATATATCTCCAATATTAACCTTTCCTATGAGTTCCAAATTTGTAAATCCAACTGCCTACTTGCCAGGTCCACCTGGATAAGGAACATGTGTCTGAAACTTAATACATCCCAAATCAACTCAGATTTCAATTCATGCCTACTCCTTATTTAACTCTGTTGCAGCTTTCTACTTTTCAGTAAATTCTATCAGTTTCTTGAGTCAAAAGAAATAAAGTCAGCCTTGATTGCTGTTTTCTTCTCCCAGTCCATGTACCCAATCCATCAACAAATTCTGTCAGCTCTACTTTCAAAATATAATTGGAATCTGACCATTTACCACCTACACTGCTCCCACTTTGATCCAAGCCACCACCATCTTTTGCCTTTATTATTGCAGTAGCCTCCTAACTGGTTTTGCACCCCCCTCAACCTATTCTCCAACAACAGTTCGCATGATCCTTTAAAAACCTTGGCCAGATTGTGTCCCTCTTAAGTTCAAAACCATCCAATGGCTTTTGAGTGAAAACCATTGTGAACGTGAAAGGCAAAGTGACAGCCAGATCCTTATGTTGGCTGCAAGGCCATGTGTGCTGCCTTGTGCTCCCATTACCTCTTGCTTGCCCATCAGCACACTCCTTTTCATCCACGCTTATCTCCCTGCTCCCCATGAATGTGTACTGTTAAAAAATAAACTGAGGCACATTAAAAATTTTAAGAGTTTGAGAAAAAATCGATTTGAATCAGGCAGCATCCAATCTAGCAGATAGAAATGAACTCTGAGGAGCTGTACAAAATGAAAGGCTTTTATAGCCAGAAGGAGTAGGAACAGGGAAGTTATACTAGACAAAAAAGTGAGTTGGTTATTGCAAAGTTACTCTCCTTTCGGGGATGGCAGAGGTCTATCAGGCAGATTACCTAACTAGTACTAATCAGGTTTTTCCTTATTGACTGGTTGAAGATTCCATTTCTGGGAGAGCCAAAACTGTAATTAAATTAAGTCTCAGTTTGGTGATGTGGGGCTTAGCATAAGCAACTCCATTCTGGGCCTGTTGTCTTGTTTTTTAACAACTCCCCCCTTTTGATCAGACTCTCCACCTAACTGAGAGATGAGATAAAAATTTAAGGCATTAGTGCTACTCCCAGTTAGCAATCTGGAGTTCTTGTAGATTTTCTTTCTTTCTTTTTTTGCTGAATCTTTTTGTGATATTCACAGCTCATGATGTCAGGTTCACATTATTTAAGTTGGTCATTCTCTTCATTTCTTTTCTGATGTTCTATTCTTAGGGATATCATTTGCTTGGTGCTTAGTGTCTGCACACATGCATTTAAAGCTCTTGAGAGAATACATGCACCAGAGAGACTACTATGACTATTATAAGCAGGATGATTCCCAGTGTCTAGAGTGTACTCCAGAGCCATGGTCCCCAAGACTCAAACCAATCAGAATCAAATAAGTCAAAGAAAGATCTTATTGAAGGAGTCACTTTTTTTTTTGTGAGGAAGATCAGCCCTGAGCTATCATCCATGCCAATCCTCCTCTTTTTGCTGAGGAAGACTGGCCCTGGGCTAACATCCGTGCCCCTCTTCCTCCACTTATATGGGATGCCACCACAGCATGGCCTGACAAGCGGTGCATCAGTGTGTACCTGGGATCCAAACCCAGGCCGCCAGCAGCAGAACGCATGCACTTAACCACTACGCCATGGGGCTGGCCCCAAAAGAGTCACTTTTTTAAGACAACTGGCCTGTTCAGTTATCTTATGTAGTTGAGTCTCAACTTCTGCAGAAACGTCAATCCAAGGGCAGCAAGTGGTGTTGGCCATAGCACAAACATCTTGCTCAGCTAAAAGATAATCATGCTCTATGCTATTATCAAGAACAACTTTGGCCAGAGAGTCTGGGGATTTTTATTGGGCAGCTATTGCTTTAGCAGTAGATTCAGGGATAGTTGCCAGAGTTAAGGACCTTTGTCTTCCTGTGCATTAATAGAAAAAGCACATAGCAAAAAGGCGAAAGGAATAAGTTGTTATGTTGGAGAGGATGTTGATTTGTGATCTTGGGAGAGCTGTCCATCTCAAGATGCTGTCTGCTCCTGGAGAGGAACCTCCCTAGTCAATATCAATGTTAGATCTCCAGCTGGTGTGCAATTCCAAGAGTCTGGAGGAATCCTTTTTAATTGGGAGTGTGGACCCAAGGCTCAAGTCCCTGAAGTTTGACTGCTGTCTGGGTGGTGAAAAGGACCTGGTATAGTCCCTCCCAAGGAGGTTCAAGAGCATTCTTTGTTCTTAGTTATTCCAAATCAGACGGATTGGAGAGAATTGGAAAAGTTAATTTGGAGAGTTGTAGCCATATATTTGAGGAAACTACATGAATTCAGGATCCAGTCCAGTTTACAGGTACATTACAGTTTACAGGTATGTAGTAAAACCTCAAAGACAATGAACAGGACTAAGGTCTGGTACCCACAAGGTTGTGTTATGATTTTCTACTGAAACATAATTTTTTTCTCTATAATCACCTTCATTTCTATCAAAGATAATCACAGTAAGACTAATTTGTTTGCAAAATAAGTTTAGTCTCAGTAAACTTGGCCTGATTATTTACATGTGTGGCAAGAATAGTAATGAACCATATAGGCTCTTTTAAAATTTGCCTTGCCCGAAGTTTTCATAAGGAATCTTAGATTGGACTTTTATAAGCCTCTCCGGCTAAGAAGTCAAGCCAAGGACTCACCATCAGACTTTGCCTGGAATACCTACAGATTTGGGTGAATACCTCTCTTCATGAGATCCCCAAGATATCCTGAGGTTCTTGGGCCTGCTAGCAAGTGACCTTCCTTACTTACTTGGTTAGGCTGCCAAGAACCGTATAAGCAAGGTACCAGGCCATTTTTTCCAAGGTACTTTTATTAGCTGTATAAAGTCAACCTTAATTTCTTAAAGCTGTCTCATCATATCTGATTCTATGCACATTCTCAAATATGACATTCTAGTCAAAGCCTTGGTAACATAACCAATGTTTCCAATTGTATCCAAGGAGAACAGACTCTTATGGAACTTATGCAAATAACTATATTTCTGTGAAAATAAGAATACTCAATAAATTTCCAAATTATGGAGGGATCAGGTAGGGATGAAAAGTAAATGTTTTAATTTTATTTACAAAAGTATACTTTACAAAATTACTATGAATCATAGACAGCTGCAGAGAAAAATATTTTCTTAAATCTGGAAAATGAAACCATTAAGGAAGTAGCAAGCAATGTTTCAAAGAAAAAGTGGTAAAAAAAATTATAATCATCCTCATCAGTTCATTCAATCCCATGTTATTAATTCTTGTTCTGTTTTAACCTAGTTTTTCCATTAGTTCTGGAAATCCTTAGTTCAATTTTTAGATCTTAAACTTATCAGAAACCTATATTTCAGAGAACTTGTCAGAATCCTTTCCATGAATTTTTCTGAAGATGAAGCACTTTTGCAAAAGCGTCAGAGTAAAAACAATAACTGTCTTTAAATGACAAAAGACTTAAAAATGCCTATGGTTAAAGATCTGATGAGAGTTCATTATAACAGACTTGACAAGGAAATTTTGTTATTTCTGTGACATGCAACATTTTAAGATAACTGGAATTGTGACTGATAACATTATACCAGGACATATCAGATTTTTAGGAATTTCATACAATCTCTAGAACACTTATATTAATAACATGCATCCATACAATATAACCTAAGAAGGTTTATCATCACTTAGTTGACAATGCTTCCTATGTAATTTAATATAGCAAATAAATCTAGTTAGTTTAACATCTCTTTTTTACAAGGTGAGAGACAAATCCTTTGAGATTTTCCAGGGTCCTCTGGAAAATCTCAAAATTACTTTGAGGTCAAAAAGATTCCATTTAGAATTTGATTTTGAGAAGATGTCAAAAGATTTAAACATTTGATTAAGTAGGATCACAGATCATTGAGAAATAATACTTAATTATCTACTTAACTGAAGTAGCAATAGAAGATGTTAAAGGCAAAAAAAAAAAAATTGTGAACAAAACTTTGCTCTCAATATTGAGAAGACTAGGCTTTCTTAAGTAATCAAAGACCTGATAAAGACGACGTGAAACACAGTAAATTATGTTGGTAAGACACAAAATCCTTGCTTTCTAGTAGATTACTTGGTAGAGAAAAACATTTCACAATCTCTTATCCAGAACAGACCAATCATCTAAGAAAACTTTGTCCTTTTAACAGATGAAAGAAAACTTAAGTTTTAGTTTTAGATTTACATAAGTATGCTTTTAATATTTAACTTGTTTTTAAAACTCTTATTATTTCTAGTAGTTTCAATTACATATATTGATTAGAATTTTTAATGCTTAGATTCTTTAATTCCTAGTAAAAACTAAGAAGTAAGCAATTGTGGGCTGGCAAATTTATGAATACATTTTATAATTTCTAGAAGTATATTATTCCTCATAGCAAATTTTCCAATGTGGCACAAAATATGCTTGCTAATACACCCAAATATCTTTAGTTCCTCTGTAAGAGGAAGACAAAGATATATAAACCTGTGTTCAGTGATTAATGTTTCAGTATTTTATCTTATTTGGAAATGATCTAGATATTCAAGAAACATCCCTTATTTAACTTATCTCAGTATAACTTTAAAGTCTCAAATTATCGAAAAGATTAAGTAGACTTACCATAAAGCATAATTATTGTTGAAAAGTTCATTTATAAACTTTATCTTACATCTATTTATTTAACTTGTTTTTAACAATTATGTTTAGATTAGTAATGAAAGTTTCATGAGACATTAAACAGCCAACCATCATCTTAAGTTATTTTTCTTGCTGATAAATTCTGTAGCAGAAATAACATGAGCTTATTTGACTTTTAGAAAACCTAGGTAGAATAAAAGTGTTATATTTAATGCTGATAACTCTGAAGACATACCTGTTTTAATTAAACCAACAAACTTAAACTAGTTTTTATTTACCAATGACTATCCTATCCACGTAAACTTGAAAAACATTTGGGTTAGTTTCTATATTTCTGAGAGTATAACTGATTTATATAAACACTCATTTGTCTTTTAAGCCAATTAAATAGAGCTCTTTACAAGTTAATTTTGGCAATACCATCTGGGGATAGGAAAATATCACACATCTATAATATATATACATAGACATACGTAAACATACAGACAGACAAAACAGAGCCCTTATAGCTTTCATTTTAGCTTAGAGGAAAAGGCCTTAAGAAAGTTCCTATCAAGCTCTGAACATCACCTTCCAATTTGGCCAACTTCTGACCATACAGTTACTGAAAAAAAAATCCTTTCAAATATCTTGTCAGGTTTCAGGGAGACAAACAGTAAACATTCCTGGCAGTATTGAACAACCCCTTGGATGCAAGAGGTGTCCCCAAAGGCATAAAAGATACTACCTTCCCAAAATTCAGAGCCACACCCAAGGATAAACAAAAGATTAAAGACTTAGACAATTCCCCTGAGAGCTGGTGATAGTTGGTAAGACCCTAGCTGCAAATGCAGTGAGGCCACATTTCTGTCAGGCCAAATTTTTTGGGCCCCCAACCTCATGGTTGTCAAGCCAAGTTCTCAGGATGCAAAATGAGACAAACAAGAAGGCAACAACTGTCCCTAGGAGAGAAAGGATAGACAACAAATGGGTATCTGAAAGCAAATTCACCAGTCAGGATTCAAAGATTCAATTCTTACAAGTGTTTTTTTTGCCTGCCAATCTGAATTTGAAAGGAAGGGACAGCATGAAATTTTACCTTCCTCTCTCAACCAGGCACTACAGATAGGGATCTGGAGAGCTGGCTTTGGTAAGAATTTTCACCTTTTGCTGGCTTCTGTCAGTTTTCCCAGGATCTCACGCAGGCTCTGGAGCAAGTTGGGTGTCCCAGCAGTTCTCATCCTGGTCACCAGAAACTAGAGAGGAGGAAAAATAATTTTACTTCTACCCTTTATAGTGAGTGCTGGGCTGAGACCCCTTTTTCCCTAGGACATCATAAATGGATAAGCTTGCCTAGGTTTAAAGTTCTCCACTGTGGCCATGATAATTCAAGATTACCTTTGGTAGGGTTAACCTTCTTGTTTAGCCTTAAAACAAATTTTATTCACCCTGAGGCCTCACACTGGACCCAGTCCAACTTAAGTTGGACCCAGTCTGATTACATACCCAATCTAATTTCCAAGTCAGATCCAGTCCAACCCTGGATCCTGTCCAGATTTTAACTTGGACCCGATCTGACTCTGGCCAGTTTCCAGACCCATTCTGAAAAAAGAAATACTCAAAGCCTGAAACTCATAATGGCAAAAACTGCTGAGCTAGGATCTGAGAGGGACTTACCCACCACCTCCAGAAGCACTGAGAAAGCAGTGAGCTCAAGGGGCTCAACAAGTCTGGTTGCTTGTTACTCCTGGGGGCTGTTGGGGGTCTCTTTAGTTTCCCTCTTCTGACATTAGAACTGTTAACAGATAAACTGAGGCATATTAAAAATTTTAAGAGTTTATTTGAGCAAATATTGATTTAAATTGGGAATAGAAAGAAGTTCTGAGGAGCTATACAAAATGAAAGACTTACATAGCCAGAAGGGAGCAGGAATAGGGAAATTATTCTAGGCAAAATAGTGGGTTGGTTATTGCAAGGTTACTTTCCTTTAGGGGATGGCAGGAGTCTATCAGACAGATTACATAACTAGTGCTGATCAGACGATTCCTGATTGACTGGTTTAAGATTCCATTTCTGAGAGAGCTGAAACTGTAATTAAGTTAGGTCTCAGTTTGATGACGTAGGGTTTAGCATAGGGGACTCCATTTTGGGCCTATTGTCTTGTTTTTTAACAGCACATTTCCATTCACCTTTGGTTTGCTCCGCCTGAATTCTTTCCCCTATGTGCATATTGATCTCCCATTCCATTTTGTCTCTACTCAAATGTCACCTCCTCAGAGAGATTATCTTTGGGTATTTAATAAAATAGTGCCCCTATTCTCTATTTTTCTGACTCTGCCTCCCTTAACCTATTTTATTTTTCTTCATAATACTCATCACCTTCTGACATTCTATGCTTATTTATTTGTCTGTTTCCTCTCACCCCAGTGTAAGCTTCCTGAGGCAGGGTTTGTTTGTTTGTTTTTACTGCTGCATCTCCAGTGCCTAGAACAATATCTGGGATGTAGAAATTGCTCAAGAATCGTTTGTTAAGTGGACAAGTGAACAGGTCCTCTGCTAATGCTTTCTGCAATGTTCCTGTAAATTCTCTCTAGCATTTGTACAATTATTTTATTTTAATGATCTGGGATGTGATGCACGAGAATGTACATAAATGACAGTTTAAAAGTGAGTTTATCCATCGCTTCTCTCTTGTCACCCACTGAAAGCTCCTTATTCTGGGGAAGGAGACAATTAGGACAGAGGGTTCACAAATCCAGGAAACACGTGGGGTGCTGACTCTTTGTAAAGATCCTGAGAGATACTTCTTTGTAAGGTCATTCTCTGGGAAGAGTGAACTGCTTCTTGCAGGCAGCCAAGCCCTGACAGCTCCCTGGTGACCTCCTGGGCTGACTTGTGCATTTTAGAGCAATGTAGAGGAAAATTTCCTAGTTATGATGCTATTTTGCAAAACTAGAAATAAACTTTGAAACCAAACTGTTTAACAAGTTTACTTTCTTGACTCATATATTAAGCCTGCCTCTTCACTCTTTCCCCAGTCTACCTCTGCAACTTGGTTCAGTCACAGTATTTTGCTTTGATGTCGCAAAATATTTCTCTGCTTTCTCCTCTTAAAAGAAGTTTCTGCAAGGGGATAAATAGGTGGGAGGTGGGCTTCTTAAAAATAAAATATCTGTGGGGCCGGCCCAGTGGCGCAAGCAGTTAAGTGCGCGCGCTCCACTGCTGCGGCCCGGGGTTCGCCGGTTGGAAACCCCAGGTGCCACTGACACACCGCTTGGCAAGCCGTGCTGTGGTGGCGTCCCATATAAAGTGGAGGAAGATGGACATGGATGTTAGTCCAGGGCCCAGGGCCAGTCTTCCTCAGCAAAAAAAGAGGAGGATTGGCAGATGTTAGCACAGGGCTGATCTTCCTCACAAAAAAGTAAAATAAAATAAAATAAAAATCTGAAAAATATCCTGAAAAATATGATGGCTGCAAATCGGTATAGGATGCTCTATTTTAAACAAAGTCATGGATGACATGCAACACTGAGTCTTTGTCACATGCAGTCTGGCAGATCAAACTCTCTTACCTAATTTTGTCCCTAGTGGCAGGGGTATGGAGTATCTGTGATTGTGTTTTCCAGGGGGCTCCCTAGGCCCTAAGTCATGTCTTCATAGACTTGATCCATACCTGACAGGCCCTGCCTGTATCTGACAGCTAAGTAAATGCTTTCAAAAAAGTTACTCTTTTTTTCCCTTTTGGTCTTCTTTTCCATTATTGTCTATGAAACCAATCCAGCTAGTCACGATGTCCTCTTGTTTTGGCGTATTTCCCTTTCTGGTGCCTCCCAGCTGCATGTATCTCTGGGTAGAGGGGGGAGTCTCAGGCTGATAGGGAAGGAGAGAGTGTGCCCTGGCTCCTTATTATCAGTGGGGCCTCTGATTGACCTCACTTGCTGGGCTCACCTGGTGTTGTGGTGGACTCCTGTTCAACTGGGAGGAGAGCTGAACCTACCGGGGTTGCCTTCGGTTCTAGGCTGGGGATCAGGAAACACCTGGCCTAGGTCATCTCCTTCTGTAGGTTGGGAGGTCATAGGACACCCTGCCACTGTGTTATTCCTTCAGCCCTGAAGTCTCAACCAGTTCACCTCTCAACCAGTTCACCTTCCTCTTCCACCTTTCAGAGTTCCCCATTGGTTATATCTCAGGAAGAAATAACTTCTTGAGTTATTTGTAGTGTTTATTATTGTGCTTAGTGGAAGGAATGGGCAGAGCAAGACTTTGCCGTCTTGTCCAGGCCAGAAGTGGACAAGTTCTGTTTTTAAAAATACTTTTCAGTCTAATACTTTTGTGATCTACAGAAGGCAAAGACTACCTTACAACCAGATGGACTTGAGTTTGAGTCACAGCTTCACCTGTTATTACTGACGTGACTTTGGGCAAATTCATTAACAGTTATAAGTCTCAGTTGCCACATAGGTAAATAATAACCGTATGTGTCAGTTAGGTTTCTTAAGTTTCAATCAACAACAACAGATCTGGCTAACTTGAGAAAAAGAAATGAGGAATACACTGGAAGGTGGTTCAGTCAGGAAAACAGAAGCCATCTCAGTTATTTTAATACAGAGGTTTTAATAAGGAATTTTGATTAATTGGGCATTAGAGGACTGAAAAGGTAAATAGAACATTAGGATTAGTATAAAATAAGAAAAAATTAATGTAAAAGTAACTGCAAGAATCAGTTCCACTCCTAGGGCTGAGGAAACAAAGGAAGGAGGTTGGGGTCGTCAGAACCCAGGGTCTTATAGGTGGAAGCCCAATGGGTGGGGACCCAGACCTCTGAGGAAAAAACCCTGCCTGGCTGGTGCTGATAATTTGGGGGCAGGAGGAGGGATAATGAAGCTGGTTCAGAGAGTGTGGAAATAAAAGCTGGGCAATAGAAACACCGCTACTGGAACCAATTGTTTCTGGAATCAACCACTGCTACTGGGGTGAAGAGATGCTGTCCAGGTGTCACTGAAAAAAGTAGTGTGCACGCAGGAGGAGCAAGCTCTTTCTCCCTCCTGTCTTCCAGTCTCCCTTTCATTCCTCCTTTGGCAGAGCTGAATATAGATCCAGTCAGCAAAACCACTCCTGTGATTGGCATAGGCCCAGCCATAGCAAAATAAAGAAGGGTATGTTTTGGTCTGAGAAACAATCACTTAATGACTAGCCAAGAAGGATACTAGGTAGATCATAGAATCAAAGGAATAGATGAACAATCAGTTCTTAGAGAGGGCAAGAACCAGGCCTGATCAGGGAAGCTTGAAGATAACTCATTGAACCCTTTAGAGTGTTGACACTGTGTAGGAATTCTTTAGGCTATTGCTCAAACCTCTTTTGGCCCCTTAATGTTCTCACTCAAGAGTAAGCTATCTGGGATAAAGAGAGAAATTGGCCAAGCTTAATTTATAGCCATTCTAATGGTCAGAAGAATCAAAAGGATAGGGAAAGGATGGGATCCCATAAGTGGCAGCCCCCTAGGATCATACACAGTAGGAAAATGGCAGTCTCCAAAGGAAACAATGCTGGGAAGAAACAGAAATGAAAAGATACATACTACATTCCACTCCCCTATTGTTTTTTGCTCTGGTAGCAAGGGAAGCTTGAAGTGGCCAGGTCTCAGTTTCCAATTTAGTAATAATAAAAAAATACTGTATCTTCTGGAGTAAACAATCCTTCCTTGTGTCCAAAACTTTTAGACTCCCTCATCTAGAATCTCAGCGATAGAGGGTGAAATGTTTGCAAGGCATTGCAAGGCTCCACCCATGCATCTAGTCCTTAGATTCTGGACTTATATATTCTGGTTATGAGAAAGAACATTTCATATTTATCTTGAGTATATAGTAGACTCTGAAAGAAAGACTTATATAGCCCAAATGTTGTCTTCTGTAGCTATAGTTGGGTTTTCCATAAACATTCCATGGTTCTCTAAGGCCAGTTACTGCTGAGTAATGAGGTGATGGTAAGCCTGGGAGATTCCATTGGTCTTAGTCAACATCTGTCTTCTTTTACTCTGAAATGAGTTCCTTCTACAGTAATGTTGTTTGAGATATCCTGATTGGACATAATGGATGTACTAGAATAAGCATGATGTCAGGGAAATAAAACTTAAAGTTAGAAATATTACATTGAGGACTAGTTGCTGCCCTGTACATGATGACAAGGGTAATAAATAATTGACTTGCCACAGGTATCTGGCTGGTCCTAGGATATGATATCATATCAAAAGCTCAAGGTGGGTGGTGTGTTTCTGTTTTTACCATACTGACTTTGATTTTTATATATTGCTTCTTTTCACCTCTTACCATAATTTAAGGTAACTTTTAAAATGTCATATCTTTTTTTCAGCACTATTTTTAATTGTTTTAAAGTAATTTATGAAGTGGTTTTGATGTAATTGGCTTAGTCATTCATCTATTGCAGCTTTTTTTTTGCTTTTATAAAAAATTCTGTGATGAATGTGTCTTTATACACAAATCTAGTGCTGTGCTTTAAATCCCTTGACTAAAGAATCCATAAGAACTTTGGAGCATCTTCCTGGGTTTCAATCCTGGTGTGTAGGGTTGAGCAGGTTGTGCATCAGTTGATATAAATGCTTCTTTGCTGTGTAGTGCAGTTCACAACCTGCACAGTAGTACATGGCAGCCCTGAATCCTGGTTCTGCCACACACTTACTGTGTGGAACTTGTACAAGTCCTTTCGCAGCTCTGTTGCCTTGATTTCTGCATCTATAAAGTAGAGAAAATAATACTTACCTTATAGGGTTGTCATGAGAATTAAATGAGTTAATATATATAAAACCCTTAGAACAGGCCTGGCACATAGCGATTGCTATGTGCGCTTGTTACTATTATTTATATTATTACAGTCAATGGATATGAACATTGTTTTTATGTTTGAGGAAGATTAGCCCTGAGCCAACATCCATTGCCAATCCTCCTCTTTTTGCTGAGGAAGATTGGCCCTGAGCTAACATCCATGCCCATCTTCCTCTATTTTATACCTGCCACAGCATGGCTTGATGAGCGGTGTCTAGGTCCATGCCTGGGACCCAAACCTATGGATCCTGGGCCGCCGAAGCGGAACATGTGAACTTAACCACTACGCCACCAGGCCAGCCCGGGTATGAACATTTTAAGATGTTAGTCACAAACTGCCAAATTGAAGCTCATCTTTAAATGACTGAAGACCTAATATAATCCTCTAAATCTAGAAGCCTGGCAACTCTAGTTGATGACATGATTTGGATTCAATACTCTCCAAGAACTATAGAATAAAATACATTTACTCTTGGTGCCCTGTTCAGGTGAGGTTGAACTACCAAGCCATATTTTCCAGAGATGAGATGGGGCACAGAAACGGAAGATCAGATGGCTCTATAGGGGAATGGAAGCCCAAGATGAAGCATGTCGTTATAGAATCATGATTACAGCAAACGGAAAACCAGTGAAGAAAGCAAGTGGCCAGGAATTTGGTAGAAGAGAAGCCTTCCCTCCGTGGGGAGGAGAGATGACTGCAAGCTCTCCATGAGCAGGTGGAACAGAAGTCTGGTTCCCTTCAGAGGCTCATGCTTAGTTGCTGTCTGTCACAGTTCCTTCTGAGTCTGGGTGTTTTGTTTGCCTTTGGCTTTATGTGGCCTTATGGTCCAGATGAGAGTCACATGCTTGCATCTGTTCTCCCTCTCTGAAAATTTTTCTCTAGAATAGTGATCACCTTGTTAACCAACACCAACACTTTTCAAAGGAACGCTTTCAGAAAGATGCAAAGTGCAGCAGAATGCTTGACCAAACCCATCTGGTTTCAGAAGGTCTCCTTTTCTCAGATGTGCCCACTCTCATTAAAACAAAGCATGATGATTCCCATGCCTGGGGATACATGCAGAAAAGCTCTATTGCAGGCAGTTTCAGAGACATCTTCATGTACAATAAGCAAACTGAAGGCTTGGGCTTGTCTCTCACTAAATAGAATGGGCTGTGGAATGCTTTCTGCGCTCTCACCTCATACATTTGCCTCTCCATTTAGCTTCTTTCCTGGGAAGAGACGCTAATTAAGACTTTTTGGAGGCTAAGACATTCTTTGGGGCCACATTTAACTAATAGGCAGGGCTACTGTGCTATCTTAGTTTGGGAGAAGCAGACCTCAAGACAGAATTTTGAGTATAAATAATTTTGGGGGGAGGTGTTAAAGGAACTCAAGAAGAGGGTGGAGAAGTGGGACAGGGAAGGGAAGTCAACCAATAAAAGGTGTGTTAACAAGCCAGTTATTGCCACGGACAATTGAAGCTTAATCCCATAGGGACACTGAGAAACAGAACACAGGACTCAGACATGTCCCACCCTGTGGTCAGGGTGTTGGGGTGTTTGCACACCAAATTCCATCAATCATTAGTTGAAGGCTGCTCTGAGAAGTGTTAATTCCTTGGCTTTTCCAAGACTCAAAGGTCTGCTAAAAAGTTTTGGAAAAAGCCCTCAGGCAAGGAAATGCAGATACTGACACTTGGAAGTCAGCCTGCACACATCAAAATGGCAAGGTCTAAGAATTATGATAAGATTGGAATTATCTTATCCGATTGTTTGTTACATATGGCTTAAAGATCAACACCCAAACTCATGTCTTCCTCTGGTCATTTTTCCTGTGGCAAATCTTGGCAGATCAATGTGGCTAATGCGGATAATGCTGATTAAAAGGGTAATTAATTATATTAAAACAGGAAAAACTGTTCGGTTAAGTAAAATTTATGGAAATATAGTTTTTTGTATATGATCACACATCTGGTGTTTGGGGTTATTTTGTGCAATATATTTTGTTTGTAGAAATAGAACATAGTGGACAAATTGGTTGGGAAGCAAAACAAGTCTAGGGAAATAAGACATTTGGAGCCACAGACATGTTTCAGAGGAAGAGACAGCAGAGTTTTGATATTTTTGTAACTATGAGATAGGTTTCAGCAGAGAAAAATGTCTGAGATTCTATTGAGGAGAGTGGAGTTGGGGTGAAAAAGCATGCGTTAATCTTGTGAGCTTCAGAACATCTTGGGAATGGCACAGGCCCAACCTTTCTCCCAACGATGTGGTCACAGCCACGGTACACCTGCTGCTTTTCAGCTCCTTCCAGCCAGATCAACCGCGTGGAGGAACCTTTGGGCTGTAGGATGTGGAATCCACCTTCTGGTGGATTTTGTGAGTTCATTTGGGTTGCTTTTGTCACTGGGCTTAATGGAGTATAAATATGAATCATTCCCCAAGAACATATTGTAAAATTTTCCTTCCCTACCTCTTGAATGATGTCGCAAGGATATTCCTTTACTTTTCCAGTCATTTTGAGGTGTTAGAGCAGTTTCATTTGCAGGACTAAAAAGTCTAATCTAATCTAGCATCAAAACTTTAGACTCTCCAATTCAAAACTTCTCCTCTCTTCCAAGGTTAGACTTACTTGTGGCTTGAGGATAGGCAGGAGAGAGGGGAGGTGGTGGTCTGTTCCTTCTGTCTCCTGTCCCTCCTCCTTCCCAACTAACTCTGCTGAATTTGGCTTCCTCAGAGCCAGAGAATAAGGAGTAGAGGATTTACAGGAGATGGAGGCAATGTTTTTTTGTTTGTTGTTATTTTTTAACCTGACACTAATTGTATCTGTCTTGTGTCTGTCAAAAGCCCTTTATCAAGGCAGGCATCCCATTGCTGGTTCTTTCGTGTATTCTCAGAGACCTCCAGTGAGGACTTCTACGCCTCACTATTTTCTGGGGCAACGGACACACTCTGTGCTGACTTCTTACAACTCCTCCCCATATCCAGCCTGCCGAGGCACATTGCTGGGAATGTTTTGCCCCAGCAGGCAGTCCTTTTGGGTGAGGTCTTCTCAAGCTAGCTTAAGTATGAGCTAAACTTCACAGGGTCCACATGGCAATTTGGCTTCCTTGAGCCACCAAATTCTGAAAGTGCAGTTCATTTCTATTCTGTCCTCAGGTGATGCTACAGCTGGCCCCTCACCATCATATTTTCCCAGGTTCTAAGGAACCCAGAACAGTTTCCGCGAACAACTCTTTCCCAACATTCCAATCTTATCATAAGTTTCTTGGGCTCTACATACCTTCAGCCAGGGAGGAAGTTTCTACTCGATCCTCCTATCAGACCATGCTAACCTCTAAAAATGACTTTTTGGCACTCCTCACTTGTTTTGGTTAAAAGGAGTAAGAATCCTCTATAATGAGTCCACCTTTAATTAACTCGTCTTATTTTACGTAGACTGGCTGTCAAAGATGGGCTGAATGAGTTTTGATCACTTAGTGGTCCAAACTGCATAGATGTGTCAAGCACTGTATAAGCCACCATAGGCT
Source organism: Diceros bicornis minor (assembly GCF_020826845.1). NCBI lineage: Eukaryota > Metazoa > Chordata > Mammalia > Perissodactyla > Rhinocerotidae > Diceros > Diceros bicornis. Next base: position 37,847,409 of record NC_080741.1, read on the forward strand.
AAATGCTAGAACAACAATCACGGAATCTCAGTGGCTTCAAACAATAGAGATTTACTTCTTGGTCATGTCATTGACCAAAATGGTGGGTGGTTGTTGGGAGGGAGCTCTACTTTGCACAGTTGTTCAGTATCTAAGCTTCTTCTACTAGAGTCTTTGCTGTTTTCTATGTGGAGAGGCTTATTTTGTGCCATGGCTTCCTTTGGTAGTTTCGTGAAGCCTGTAGACCTTTTCTCAAAATAATGCTTTTAAGTGAATATAATATAGTGATCAAAATATTAATAAAATATTTTGAAAGTAGTATATGTGCTTCTTTATTAACACATTAAATAATAAAACTGAGGTGGCATATTAATGATTTACATAATTTTGAAGTAGTCTTGAACAAAATAATGTTTTGAGATATCTCTAAAAATTGTAACGTACTATGAAAACATGTGTGACTTCTATTGGTGACAATGTCACAGGTACTGCTAATATTATGCAGTTTTTGTCTACATTAATAAATTGAAGGAAATGTTAATATCAGGTATAGATCAGTGAACATAACAATGCATTTTTTTTTCTTGTCAAACCTGTATTTGACGAGAAATCTGTTTCCTGAAGTGGATTCCTTGAATTTGTTGACTCTGGTTTAAGAATCTTTATAAGGCCCTGAAGTCCTCTACAAAAGTTAGCCAGCATTGTAAGAGAAGGCAGGAGGAAGTGTGACTGATTGCAAAAATGGCCACAGTACTCTACCCGCCCCTGTATCCACATTCTTGGCAATTCAACTTTGTAGCTCTTCCCATCCAAAGGTGGAATGTAGATTCCTGTCCCTTCAATCTGGGCTGCCTTTGTGACTTTCTTTAGCGAATGGAATGTGGTAGAAATGAGAGTGTGCCAGTTCTGATCTTCGGCCTTAGGAAACTTTGCACACTTCTGCTTTTTTAATCGAAATTCTACTAGTCCCATATGAATAATTCTAGATCTGTCCGCTAGATAATGAGAGACATGTAGTCAACTTCCCTGTCATGTCAGCTGACTGTCAGACAAACTCCAGAAGCAGAGAGGCCAGCTGACCTGCATTTGACTGCAGACATACAAGGGAGCCACAATGAGACCAGAAGAACCACCTAATGGTGCCCAACCTAAGTTACCAACCTCTTGGATTGTGATCTAAATAAATGGTTGTTGTTTTAAGCCAATATTTTGTGGTGATTTCATAGAAATACCTAACTGACGTAAGGAAGATAGCCCAGCTTTTAATTGACTTGGCTAGGTAGTGAGACAATTCCTTTCATTTACGTGCCATTGTTGAAATCCAGTTATAGGGCCCACCTACATACAAGAGGAGACTACAAAACGTAGGCTAGTTGTGCGTCCAGAAGAGAGAGACATAGATATTCGTGGGTCTTCATCATAACCACTTACTCATTTGTTTCTGCTTCAGAGTCTAAGCTAAAACTCCTGTACAAAGACAGAAGTACTATGTAAAATCCTTCTATGCCTTGTGATGGAGATTGTGACTACCTGATGCTCCGGTGACTCTCATTGCCCCCATCTGCCTCCAAAGAGGATAAGATTCTGGTTAAGTTGACTCAAGGCCTAGTCATCTTTATCTGAGGAAGAGGAAGGAGGAAGCATGCAGGCCTGAGCCATAATCTCCAACTGCATTTTTAAGGCACCTCTAGTTTCTTGTGTATAGTTCCTTTGGGACCCCATAGGGAGGAGCTGTCATGGCAGGATTCATGTGTTCTTGTGTTGCTGTGGTGTGATTGATACCATCACAGGAACATCAATATTTGTATTCATTGCTCTTAGGAGTCAGTATCCAGTCTAGTGTCTGTGGTGTCTAGTAACATGACTTGTGATCCATGAGTTTGAATGATGTTTCAAGCACCCTAACACCACACACAGAAACTGGAGTGTGTTGAAGGTATTGCAATATGCCAGATAGACCCAGGTCTCAAGCCCTTCTTCACAGCTTACTAACTTTGTGATCTTGGGCAAATTCCTTAGATGCAGGAGCTGTTCCCTTTTTAAAAAATCTAAATAGTCATATTAAACATCCATGTTTCCTGTAAGCATTACATGAAAGAATGAATGTGAAAGTACTTGGCCCTAGTAGATGCTCTGCAATTACTAACTGAATCTAAATTAAAAGATGAGCAGGCTAGTTTTTTAAATCCTACTTTAAAAAGTGGATATAGGTCAGAAAGTTGAGTTAATCACAGCACAATGCAATCTTAAGTCCATGAAAGGCACTCTCTTGTATGTACTGATTTATTTGATTTCCTCTTTTTTCTGTTTCACTGTCTAATTAGTCCTTTTCCGTAAGTATCCATTCTAATGTACTTTACATATACTCTTCAATTCATTTATCTTTGGAAAATATAATGTTGTTTTGTGTGTTTGAGTGTGTACAGTTTATACAAATGGTATTCTGCTATACCTTTTTTTTAACCTTTCACCCAACACCAATGTTTTAAATGACTGTCCATGGTGCTGAAAGTAATCTCATTCATTATTTTAAGGATGAACAGTATTACATTGTAAGAATTTTCTACCTTTAACTTACCCATTCCCTAATTGTTGAATGCCCAAGTTGTTTCCAATACCAAAAGCATGCATTGAAAACATCTTTTAAAATGCTCTTTTACTAACCTGCTGGAAAATTTCTCTGGGATGTACGCTAAGAAGAGGACTGATGGATCATAGGTTGTGTGCACACTTGATTTTACTAAGGACAGCTAAGTGGCTTTCCAGAAGATTAGTTACAGTTTATATGCCCACCATTGCTACATGAGAAGCTTGTTTCCTGACATCTTCATGGTCTTTCTAATTTTTGTATTTTAATGGATATAAAATGGTATCTCATTGTCATTTTAATTTTTATTTCTCTACTTTCTTGTGAGTAGGACAGTATGTTTATGTGTATGTTGGCTTTTCAAGAATTCCTTTCATGTCCTAGAGAATAATTTTTTTCAACACTATATACTAACCAAATTATCCTTTCCCCATTGCTTTGAAGAGTCTCCTTTACTATGTGTCAAAGTCACATACAAACTGGGATCTATTTCTGAGGTCTCTATTCTGTTCCACATTTGTTCTATTTATCTCTTTCTATACAAGTCCCTATTATTTGTATTACAATGACCTTTGCCTACATCTCAATATCATGTATAGCAACCCTATCCCTGACCCCATATTTCCTCTTCTATTTCAAAATTGACTTAGCTCTTCATGACCTTTATTCTTCCTTTATAACCCCAGTGCCAATTTATTAGCCTGTTGTCCCAACACATTTTACTGAAAGAGGTAGCTTTTAATGACTAACTCGTAAGTTAACTTAATCATACATCTACGTTTCTAAGGTATGGTATGTAGTATTCTTATTTTTTTAAATTTTTTAGTGGTCATTTTCTTTTCCTCTTTGACCAAAGAGTTACCTTGGAGAGTGATTTAAAAAAAATTTTTTTTTTACATTTATTTATTTATTTATTTGTTGAGGAAGATTCACTCTGAGCTAAGATCAGTTGCCAATCAACCTCTTTTTTGCTTGAGGAAGATTTGCCCTGAGCTAGCATCTATGCTAATCTTCCTCTATTTTGTATGCAGGTCGCTGCCACAGCACGGCCACTGGTGAGTGGTATAGGTCCTCACCAGGAACTGAACCCTGGCTGCCCAAGTGGAGCATGCCCAACTGAACCACTAGACCATGGGGCCAGTCCCTGGAGAGTGATTTCTAACAATTTCAAGTGGTTTTATTTTTAGAGTTAACATGTTCTTATTAATTTCTAGTTTTATTGAACTTTGATAAGAGAACATGGCTTGCAAAATACTTTTTAGAAACATAGATTGTCTTTGTGGTCTAATATATGATGGATGTATGTGAATGGGTCATGGGCACTGAAAATCTATTCTCCATAGAGTTAAAGTTTGGTAATTATTAAACCAACCTTTATTAATTATTTAACTCAAGTCTTTTTATCTAGTATTGTTAACCCGTAGGGGGCCATAAAGAAGTTTATGAATGGACTTCAGAGTATCCATAAATCCCCTGACATGTGGGCAACATGCACATACTTCTGAGCAAGGAGAGAGCTTTCATGAGATTCTCATAGGGATTCAAGAGTCTAAAAGGGTGAACAACCACAAGATCTTGATTTTTGTTCTATGTTTGTTTGTGTCTATTTTATCTGTCAATAGCGCTGTAATTGGACTTTTTACAATTTTGCCGTGTTTTTCTGCTATTTTTCTTTGTTAATATTGAAAAATGTTGATTGATGCATAAAGATTCATGGAAATTTAAAACATCACCATGCGTTTTATTCTTTATCGCTATAAAATGATAATTATGAAATCATTAAAAATCCCTTTTAGTATGTTTGCCTTGAATTCAGCTTTATCTGGTTTTATTATCCCAACTGTAGCTTTCTGTTTATTTGTATTTGTCTGACATATTTTTTCAACTTTGGGTTTCTTGTTTAATCGGATTCTTTTTATATCAAGCATATTTAATATGGAATTTTGTCTCTTTTATGCTCATTGTAATAACTGATACATTTGCTCCTACTTCTATCATTTGGTTTTACTTGGTTGTTGATGTTCATGGTTTTCTTTTGTTGTTGTTGTTTCTGTCTTTTGCTCAATGGATTTGTATTAATTGCTTTTCTCTTCTTCAATAGTTTGCATATTTTGACTGCAGTTTATTTTAAAACCATATTTTTAATCCTGTAAAAGTTTTTCCAAATGTGTTCTAACACATATGTCTCTTTTTGATATGACAATTAATGTCTTTTAAGTTCCCTTTATATTTTAAAATAAGAATTTGAGCATACTTTTACTTACTTTCTTTTTCTCTTCCATTTATTTATACAAGCTTACATTTTAATTCATTTTTTTGCAATTCTATAACTATTTTTTATATTATAGATCTTCATTGTTATTTTTTGCATTGTTTTTAATCATATTTTAAGAATTTAGCCAAATTATATTGATTGTTATCAGTAACATCTAATAATTTCATACTATGACATCTCCTTTCTTGGCCTCTTAACTTTGCTTTATGTTTTCCATTGTTTCATGTCTATATTCAAATAATTTTTTAAAGAGAATATATTTTCAGGCCTTTCTTATTCCTGAGATTATATTTCCTTACCTTCCCATACAAATGACAGCTAGGGTGAATGTGAATGTATCAGTTAGCAATTGTTTCCTAAAAAGGCACACCAAAAATTAATGACTTAAAACAATAATCATTTATTTGGCTCACAGTTCTACAGGTTGGTAATTTGTGCAGAGTTCTGCTGGGAAGTTCTTCTGTTCTAGAATGGTCTTACTCATGCGTCTGTGGTCAACTGCTAGGTTGGCTAGGGGCTGGCCTCATCTGGAATGTCTCTGACCCATGTGGACCCTCATCCTACAGCAGGCTAGCCCATGATCACTCATATGGCAGCTGGGCAGGGTTCCAAGAGAAAGCATGGAAGCATGCAAAGCCCCTTAAGGCCTAGGTTTGGAACTGGCACAGCATGACTTCTAAGATATTCTATCGTCCAAAGCAAGTGACTAAGGCCACCTGCTCATATTGAAGGGGTGGGGAAATAGACTCCACCACTTGAAGGAAGATGCTGCAAAGCCACCTTGCAAAGAGGGATTCATAAACAAAGTGGATACTTGTTGTCATTTTAGCAAGTCAGTCCACTATGGTATATATAATTTCTGACACAATCCCTTAAAAACTCAGATCTTACTTATTTAAATTCTGGCATTTGGTGAGTTATCCTATTCTATTTCATTTATATTTATATATATTTGATATTTATTTATCTTTCTGTTTTTTTTCTCTATATTCCAGAATTTTTTTTCAGCTTTTCAGGTTTGCCGTTTATATATAGATTAAATTTCTGTAGCATTGGTTCTGCTCCTTCAATATTTTTCATTGTTTTATTGAATTGTATTGCAATAAGTCCTTTTCCTAACATCTCTCCCTTCACTTCATCCTGTTGCTAATTTTGACTGCAACTTTTTCTCACCTCATGATGAAGCTATACACATATATATATATCTGCCCTCTTTTATGGTCAGAAAATTTTATTCTAGACATCTGATAATTTCAGGCACATTGTGCAACATCTGAGTATTCTCTTTTCTTTGTTTTATCGATTTTTTAAATAATAATTTCATATTTATTTTTTCTCTTTATAATCAAAAGAGCAAGATTTATCTAGAATCAGTTTTTTTTCTTTTTTCTCTTTTTTGGGTTCTTTTGGAAGTTAAATGTTAAAAATTATATTACTAAAGTGACATATTCACATGCTAAAACATCAAGCAGCAAAGAATGGTATAAAATAAAATTAAGTCTCTTCCCCTACAGCCTAATGCCTTACTAGTGGTAACTGCTGTCAACAGTTGCATGATAGCCACCAGAAATGTTTTTTTTGCATATATAGAGCATACACACATATTTTACTCAAATAAGGTAATGTATTCACGTTGTTCAGCACCTTTTTATTTTTTCACTTATTCAAGATGTATTTTGAAGATGTTCATATGTCAATACGTATAGAATTATTGCATTTGTTTTTAAGAGTTCCATAGAATTCTATTATATGGATCAATCAAAATTTATCTACTTATTCCCCTACTGTCAAAGATTTTATTTTTAAGGTGTTGTTAGCATGTCTTTTATCTATTACATAAGTCTTGCAATGAATACATCATGTGTTTCTGTATACGTGTATATCTATCTTTAGATACATTTCTAGGAAAGGAGCTTCTGGGAAAGACCACATGTTTTTTACATTTTTGTACATCTTGGCAAATTGTCTTTGAAAAAGTGACACCAATTCCCAATCTAACCAAAACGAATGACCATATCTCTCTCCCCACTTGTTTTTAAAATATTTGGTTTTATCATTTGTTTAAGAATGTCAATCTGATAGGTATTGGTATCTCAGTGTTGTTTTCTTGGCATCTTTATATGATTATTGGCCATTTATATTTATTGTTTTGTGGATTGCTTGTCCATATCCTTATCCTCTCCTTTTATTCAAACTGGACTATCTTTCTCTTATTGATTTTAAAGAACTTATTCATAAGCAGCATAGAATGGCGATTTGAAGCAGGGTCTCTTCTGTTAGTCTTCATGGTTTCATATCCTGACTTCACTATTTATTAGTTGTTTGACCTGGTACAAGTTCCTTAATCTTTCAGTATCTCAGTTCCATCGTCTATAAAATGTGGACAATAAGAGTGTCTACCATTTAGGTTTGTTGTGAGAATTAAAATAGATAATTCATATAAAATGCTTATCATAGTATTTGATTCATAGTTAGTCCTAAATAGGAGTTAATAATAATAAAATGATATTTAAAATATCAGCCAATTGTCTACCATATGCATTGCAAAAGTACTTTCCCAGCTTTTTAACTTGTCTTCAATTTAAAAGGCATTTTTAGTTTAAAATTATTTAAAAAAAATCAATGATGAATTTTTCTAACAATTTTAGGGTTGTGTTTTTTACTTTTAAATCATCAGTTTATCTGAAATGTATTCAGTACAAAGTTTGGAGTGTTATTCAGCTTTATTTTATTTCCAAATGGTAAGTCAATTGTCCCAATACTATATTCACTTCTGATAAAATATACCAACTTTATCATATTCTAAATTTGCACAGATTTTTTTTTTTTTTTTTGGTGAGGAAGATTAGCCCTGAGCTAACATCTAACGCCAATCCTTCTCTTTTTGCTGAGGAAGACTGGCCCTGGGCTAACATCTGTGCCCATCTTCCTCTACTTTATATAGGATGCTGCCACAGCATGGCTTGACAAGTGGTGCATCAGTGCGTCGGTTGCCAACCGGATCCGAACCTGCGAACCCCGTGATGCCACAGTAGAGCGCATGCACTTAACCACTTCGCCACCGGGCCCGGCCCCTGTACAGAATTTTAGGGTCATTTATGGACTCTCTAGATTCCTCCATTGATTTTTCTGTCTATTTCTTCTCCTGAACCAAATTACTTTTAATTGCTATAGCTTATAAATGTTTTCACTAAATACAGTAGGTCTATCTCCTTTCATTACTCATACTTTGCACTATGTTCCAGGTTAAATATATTCATTATTTATTAGTGAATTTTAATATAATTTACAATGATTTTAATTAAAGATTAAATAATATAATTGGATATTTTATCATAAATATAAGTAATAAATAATAATGCTAAATGAACCCTTGTGTCCCCACTAGCCTGAGAGATAGAACATTACTTCGAAGGCTTCTGTATGCCCCTTTCCAATCTAATCTCCAGACGTAAATAGTATTTTGAACGTGCATTTACATATTTACGTATATTACAATGGATTGTTTAGCTTTTCTTGTTTTTGAACAGTGTATAAATTAAGTTATAGTGAATGAACTCTTCTTGACTTGATGTTTTGTTTTTGTTCAACATTAAGTTCGTGGTATTCATCTATGTTAATTTTTTACTGCTCTTTTTATCCCATTACATAAATACACCACAATAAATACAATTTATTTATATATTCCATTGATGGGCATTTGAGTTGTTTCCAGGTCTTTTTTGTAAAAATGTTTTATTGCTCACACTATTGCTATGAACATTCTTGACTATTTCTTTCTGGTGCACATATGTAAAATTTCTCAAGGAGCGGAATTACTGGGCATCAGGCATGCACGTCTTCAACCTTGTTAGCTATTGTCAAATAGTTTTCCTAAATGGTTGAACTAATTAACTCTTCCAGTAGCAGGTTATAAGAGATCATAATTTTTTTCAGGTTCCCTCTCTCCTTACTTCCCAATGCCCATCTCTATAGCAAAACAACAACAAATATTGTTATTTTATTTAGAACCACATTAAATTAAAAAATTAATTTAGGGAGAATTGGCATCTTTACCGTTTTGCATCTTTTTATCCTAGCACAATGGATATCTTTCTGTTTATTCAAGACTTCATTTACGTTTCTGAGAGTTTAAAAATTATCTATAATTTCTTGTTAGACATTAATATTTTCCTCGAGTTTTTATTATAACATTTTTATCCATATAAAAAAGTGGTACATGTCATATTATGTTTGCTGAGCCATTTGAAATCAGATTGTATATATCATGACATTTTATCCCTAAATACTATGGCCTAATTCTCCTAAGAATAGGAACATTCTCTTACATAAGCTCAATATCATTAACTTACATTAAAGAATTAAAAATAACTCCCTACTATGAGCTAGCCCACATTTATGTTTTCCTAGTTATCACCAAAACATCTTTTATAGCTGCTTTTTCAAAAGAGGATTGAATCAAGGTTCATACATTACATATTGCATTTTGTTATATATTTATAATCTCCTGTTTTCAAGAATAATACTCTCATATTTAATGACCTTTTTATATGATTTTTTATTACAGACAGTTTCATACATATGTAACAGTACATGGGTTAATAAATAAACCTGCATGTATTCATTACCTAGTTTTACCAATTACCAGTATTTTGCCATTCTTGTTTGCCCTATTCATCCCTCTTCAAGCTCTAAACAAGATTTTTTTCCTTGCTGACAGCTTTCAAAGCAATTCTCAGATATCGTATCAATTCATGCTTGAATAATTCATTATGCATCTCTAACTGATAAAAACTTTCCTCATGTAACCACCATGCCATTACAACATTTAAGAAAAATAACAAGTTCTTAGCATTCTCTCATTTCCATTTCACATTCAGATTTACCTGATTGTCTCAAATTTTCTTTTGAAGTTGGGTTGCCTGAATCAGGATCTTAATAAAGGCACACAGGTTGCATTTTGTTGTTATATTATTCTATAGTATGTATGGTCCGAATACTAACTTCGAATGTCAGTTGAAATGTTTATTTTCTCTATTTTCAGTTTTAGAATTTGATTGTTTCCTTTTGCATTTAGCTTTATTTTTTTTGGGAATGTGTAAAACATTTTCATGGTTCAAGAGTCTCCAGTGTATAAGAGTGAATACTCAGAAAATTCTTATGTCCATCCTCCTTTTCATTCTGTTACTCCTCCCATTACCTCTGACTTCTACAGGTAACCATTTGTACTAGTTGCGGCTCATCCTTCCATTATTTCTTTTGACAAAAATAATCATGCGTGTGTGTGTGTGTTTATTTCCTCTTTTTTCTTACACAAAAGGTATCACACTCTATAAACTATTTTGAATTCTGTAGGGTAGCAGAGCACTCCACTGGATGGGAACACCCTGGTTTGTTTAATTAGTCCCCTGAATAATCTTGGGTACGTTTTGTCTTAGTATTTGTGAAAGAGTATCTTCAGGGTAGATTCTGAGATGTGGGATTGGTGGTCAAAGGGAAAATGCTTATGTAATTTCATTAGATATTGCTATCATAACATAGGATCTATTTTTTTCTGCTATATTTTCTACCAGGCCAGACTTCAGCATTTTCAACAGTCAGGCTTTTGGTTACATTCTCTGTCCACTTGTTCTGTGGTTGAATTTATCACAGACATTCAGTTATAGGCAAATAAACTGCACAGTTTATAGTTGAAGTTCTTATTTCTGGCAGGCTTTCTCTTTCTTTATTGAGTTGATGTCTTTCCCTCTCACCCACACGATTGGGCCCTGAATGCTGTATGTGAATCTGCATAATTCCCAGAATGCACTGCTACCTAGAGTCTCTGCCTCTTCTTCTGCCTGTGGCACTTTTCTCATAGAACTCCTACTGCCCCAGATATGCAAGTTACCAAATACGTATCATCTTAACTGCTGTTCAGGTAATTTCTGCATATTGCAATCTTATCCTGGATGTAAACGAATGGCACTTGATTATGGACTATTTGGGGAGTGGGTAGTACAGAATAGTTGGGAGTGGAGACAGGCAATACAAAGGACTTGCTCTTCAATTTTCAGTTCTGTTGTTATAAATTTTTAGATGGAGTTTTCTCTGGATTATATCTGTTCTTTCCAGATTCATGGATTGCCTTTCAGCCTCAGTTTTTGTGCTAGTATGATTTTTCACCTTTTGCTGTATTTTCATTGGTATTTCACTGAGAAGATAGTTAGGAAAGCATGTATCAGGACTGCTAGTCAAGTATCATTTTAAACTGGAAAACTCATTTTTTCAGTATTGTATCTGTCAGCTATTGCTGTGTAACAAACCACCTCCAAACTCAGTGGCTTACAATAATAATAATAATTTATTCTTGCTCATTTGTGGTTTGGCTTAGCATCAAGTAGGCTAGGCTGGGTTTGGCTGGGAAACTCTGCTTTACTTGTCAGTCTTGTTGAGCTTGGTTCCTGGCTGCAGACCAGGCTCAGGTCTGCTCTATATGTGTTCATTATAGAACACAGGCTGAGATACCTGGAAAAGCTCTTCTCGTGGTGATGAAAGAAGTGCAACAGAGATAATGGAAACATGTGTTTCCTTTTAACGCTTAGGTATGGAACTGGCACACTGTCACCTGAACCCAATTTCATTGGCCAAAGCAAGTCAGATGACTGAGTCCAAATTCAAGGAGCAAAGAGATCTATTCAACTTCTAGGGGAAAGGACTGAAAAATTACAGCAAAAAGAGCATGGAGTCAGAGAGAGTGTAAAAAAATTAGAGCTAAAAACTCAATCTATCAAAAGTATTTATTGTACGTAGGTACTATGCCAAGTGCTTCCCACAGATTGTTCATATCTCCCATTTCCCCCAACACTTCTACAAAACATATTTCCTTCTATTTCTTAATGAGGAAGCTGAGGTTGAGGGATTTTTCAATGACTTACTCATCAGCAAATACCTTTTAAGGGATTTAGTTGGGGTTTCAAACTAACTCTCTCTATCCAGCAAGTCTATGCTTTTCTAACTCTACTCCTCCAAGTTAAATTTCTTCCCCAAACCCTATGATTGCTCAGCACTCCATAAACACATAATGCATGCAGAAGAAAATCAGAGACAGAACCAGAAGTTATAAGCCACTGACATTTGAAAAGCTACTATCAACTACTCTCTAATACAGGAGGAAGTGAAAGACGCACTCTTGGGAAGAATTGTGATTTTGTTAATGGAAGTGGAGTTGATGCCAGGTATCAATTAAAGCCTCTGGGTAACCTTGTAACTTGGTGTTGGCTGGATCACAGGTCATGGAAGTGTGATGTAGAACAAGACCTAGAGAAAAACAACTCCAGCCACACTCGCCGTGCCATGGTTAGCATTTCGACATCTGCTGTACAGAGCGGGTTTGCGGAGGACAGAACCTCAGCTTTGGAGGCATATATAATAATGAGTCATACAGTCATTAATGTGTGAACTCCAGGCAGGGAGCTCACATTTTGTGCAAGAGAAGAGTTTTTGTTCAGTCATAAGAGCTCCCCTACTGGGTCTGGAATTGCTCTCTGCACCAAAAATGCCTGACTTCATTTTCTTTGAATTTAAAAGGACCTTCACAAACATTTTGGCTTAAATATAAAGGAAAACTTTTTATAAAGGAAAAGAAATTATAAAAAAGATTAGTAGAACGTTATTGAAAGTGCCTCCAATGAAAATGAGTTAAAAAATAATAGGAATACGCTATACCCCCAACCCACTCCCTACACTTTTTTCTCAGGTACAATATTGTTTCCATAAAGGAGAACAAAGGAAAAAAAAGAAGCCAGAAGTTGCAGAGTACCTATATTTTGCAATAGAAACTAAAACGGAAGTTTCTTTTAAAATGATATGACTAAACTAAACCTTAAAAATTAATTCATGTTTTTCAATAGCATAAAGTATGATTAGTATCCCCACAAAAGGATTCAGAATTTGAGCTTCAAATATTGACCTGACAGTACATTATGGGTTAATCTGTCTCCTATTGTTTTCTCTCCATCTCACTTGAGCTTCACATTAGTCATTACTGGGCTGTACAGATATCTAGCATTGGTCACCTTATCCTTGTAAAAACATCAGCTTAGCCACTTTTCCCTACTGGGTACAAGCAGAAACAACCAGGGGCTAATTTGCACATACGGGTACCTAACTGAAGCTTTCTTATTGTTCCAACCAGAAGACATTGTAGAAACATTAAAAGTTGGGAAGTCAACTCCGTGATTAACAACAAACTCTAAATTTCTTTCCTTCCTGGGGGATGGAACTCTAGACCTTTCACTGGAGAGGCTAATCTTTACTGGATTATGACCTAGATGAAAATAAATTTCTAAATAAAATCCTCTTGTAAGAAGGTGTAGACATCATGGAGCTTCTAAACATCGTTTTCCACTTCTCTTCAAATTGTGTTTTCAAGCCCATTAATACTCAAGGAAACCTCATCCAATGACTGTCTGTGTTTGTCCTTCCTTTGGTAACATGATGGGGTTATGATGTCTTAGGCGGGGAAGACCCTCAATCTTAATATTAGATGCCCCCTGCTAAGCCTCAAGACCCAAATCCATATATATTTTTTGTTGTGTACATATAAAATTTTCCCTTGGAGGATTTTTTGTAATGGGAAATGCCTCAGAGTGTTACATATGATTATGGTTACTTTTTGGATAAGCATAAACAACTCATTTGAGTAGCAATATCTGAAATGCTGCACTAAGTTCTTCTCAGAGTCATGGGCAAAAATAAAATTTGTAAAATTCATTTTTACTGGGATTACACTGCCAATTCTTTGTTTTGTCCCCCACCATGAGACTCCTGAAGTTGTCACCTGCTCCTAACCTCATATGATCTCTCTTGCCCCATCAGAGAATCACAAACTGAATCACACCAAGGCGCGGGTAACCCATAAAAGGAAAAGATGTCTTTACAGGGATGAATGTATGTTACCAGGAAACAAAGCCACAGACAGGCTGGCTTCCAATCCAGGGCACCTGGACCCCAAGATTCTGTGTAGATTTTAAAGAAGATAGCTTGAGCTATTTTCAATATTTAAAAGACATTTACCCATGAGACAGTCACCTAGCAGATAAATCAAGTTTCCTTGTTTGAACTTTAATTTTATCAACTCATTGTGGTAATTTGAGTTAACATGTGCTGAAGAATAATTTATAAATACCAAATATTTGTTATTCAAAAATCCATCAGAGATGTGATTCATGGAGGAGATGAAAAATCAATTTGAATAGTGAAAACTTTAGACTCCTGAATTAAAGAAATAAAGATCTAATAGCAATGTTTCAGATATCAGCTTGGGACTGTGATAAAGGAGAGAAAGATGAACAGACAAAAAACCTTTCATCGAATGAGCACCTGCTGGGTGTCTGGTTAGACACTTTTACATATAATCATTCACTAGGCTGCAGATACCTTCATGTTGGGGCCCTGTTTTATTCCAGCCTATCCATAATGTCTAGTGCAGTAGTTTGTGGAAATTACTTCATACACATTTATGAAGTGGGATGGAAGATGAGAGAATTTAACTCACCTGAGGACACACATATGGAGCTACTATTAGAATCCAGATCTGTCTCAGGAACTTCCATTTGTTTTCAGCCTCACCATGAATTTCTATTAGTGGGATTGAGAAGAATCATCCTGGATGTCCTGAAGTCATTCACACAGAAAATTGCATAGTATATCTTATAGATTAACTGCCTATACAACTGCCCATCTTGGAGTTCTTGTTTTTTGTGATATGGTTATCTATCCTGAATTGGAAAAATTTCTGCTTTGCACAGTACCAACTATTTTTCCATATTACTCCAAACAAAAAGTAGTGTCAGAAACGAGTGGCTGAGGCTTTGTTTGTGAATCCTGTGGCCTCTTGGGCACAGAACCTTGTGTGCAGGCTGTCCTGAGGTCATGGAGCCTGGCTTTAAGCTGTCCCACCAAACTGGGGAATCATTGTCTCTCTGGTCTTGCTTGTGCTGCCCTCCAGGGCCTGCATACCAAGCTGGGACTGCCCTGATTTGAAAGGCTGAAGGCTGGGCACAGCAGGTCCAGATGCAAAATAAATAAATAAATAAAATAGAAGCCCATTGACAGTGCGAACCTGGAGAAAAGACTCCTTTTCACAGTCATTGCCTGGTTCTGTCAGTCAGCCCCAGAGTTCTTTGCAGGGCTGGGATGCGATGGCTCGGGAAGACAAGGTTGATGCTGGGGATGGAAACTCACACACACACCACACAAACACACACACATGCCCACAACCATACTTAACACAGGCATGCAGGGAGGGAGGGAGGGAAAGAGGGGGGATGGTGGTGATTGAATCTTGTGTGTCAAGGAGGAGAGACCTCACCTTTCATAGCTGTATTATTTTAATTTCAATAAACCGTTACTGAGAACCCGCTCCCGTAGAGCACTGTGGTAGGCACTCTGCCGGCTCCAAGTGGAATACAAAGCCCCCTAAGACAAGTCTCCACCCTCACAGTCTAGAGGGAGAAGCAAAAAACCAAACCAAACAAAACCCACCCACCCTGGCACCAGGCTTGAGAATTTCCGAGCACTTTCACAAACATCTCATTTAGCCCTGTTTACAAGGCAGGTGAGGCAAGTGTTATCTGCATTTTACAGATGAGAACAAGGGCCTCGTTGAAGATCACAGAGCTAGCAGGTGGCAGCCTCAGAATCCAGGTCATGGAACTCCTGTTTCAAAGCTTCCCTGCAATATGACACTGCCTCTTTGTAAACATTGGTTATAATACAGCACTGTGTTGAGAGAGCACAAAGAAAAAAATGATTAATTCTTCCTGGGCCAAGGGAGATGGAGCATCAGGCTTCTCAAAAGAAGTAATTTTCCATAGGTAGAGGAAATACAGATTGTTGTAGGCAGAAAGACACAATGGGATGGGAAGGTAGGCAATGTTCCCACGAGGAGCGTGGTGAAGGGGCCTGTCTATTTAGTCCAAACTCTACTAATTGATAAGATCTAGGTCCAAGAGAAAACAGCCAGAGACGTGAAGCTTCTATCTGCCTCCAGTTTGCCTCTGGGTTTCTATTTTCTGTGTGAGGACCCACCTATTTCTCAGGAAGTGGACTTTGGGAGTAATGATCCCTCTTTATTATCCCTAATCCTCCTTTAATCCAGTGGCTTTGCAGGCTCCAGTGTGAAGATCCTGTCAATATATTATAGAATATATATGAGATGGTCATCCAAGGGATGCATGTATAGGATTCAGGGTGTCGCTTTGTTTCACAAAAATGCTTCTAAATTCCTGTGTGACTTTGAGTGCATCATTTGGCCCCTCTAATCCTATTTCTTTATCTGCAAAATGAGGGTAATTATATCAACCATGCAGGGTTTCTGTGGGGAGCAAGTGAATTGATTTTTGTGAAGCACATAGTATAGCGCCTGACACATATCTAACTGTTTATAAATAGGAGCCATTACTACTAATATTCAACATGAGGAGGGGAAATAGGTGAAGGTCTGTCATGTGCTGACCCCACATCTCCTCTATTCCAGCCAGATGTGGCCCCTGCAAGGCCAATGAGACCAGAGGCTGAATGGCCTCCATTGTCATAGTCAAGTAGGGTCCTTCAAAATGGCTGCTGAGACCTCTGGTTCATGGGTTCACGGAGAAGAGGAAGAAGGAAAAATCAGAAAGAGAGCCAGAGTATCTGGTCTGGCTGAAGGAGTGGATTTCAGTGTGTTTTCAAAGCAGCAGCTTTTGCCTGGGTTGTTCAGTTTGTCAGTGAGACATGGTAATAGGCAGATGATACTCAAGGTTTGGCAAAGGACTAAAATATGGCACTGCTAACCAGCCAATTATGAGAAGACCCCAGACAGCAGCTGAGGGTGGGCAGGGACTGGGGCTGTAGCCAATCCAAAAGAGCTGGGGCTCTAGCAGGAATGGCCAAGTGGAATAAGACATCTATGTCTGTCTTCAGGGCGAAGATAGCATAGTCAGGGGAAAAGATGGCTCTGTGATGACTTGGCTATCCATAGCTCATCCCTGGCTCACTGGATCCTAGGTCTTTTGCAGGACAATTAAATCTGGATCCCCACTGAATGGTATGTTTGAGGCTGCTCACGCATCTTATGGCCTTACACCGATGGACTCAGGATTTAAACAAGATGGAGTGGGGAGGTTTGGGACTGAGCAAGGCTGGAGAAGAAAGGAGCTGAGGCCCACCATGAAGTCTCAGTAACTGGCTGTTCTTTACCACAGCCCAAACTCTTCATTTCCTCTGGATTTTGCTGATTCCATAAAGATCATTTGCCACCTGTTGAAACAAATGTCTGGTACTCCATCTGTGCTGAACTTACATTTCACAATCATATCAGCTCAGTCCTCCACATTTGCAGGAATTAATATCTTTTTCTTGAGCTATGAATCCTTTTGCCTTTTGGGAGACTCCAGTGTGGAGGGACTGTAAAAGGTAATGGACAAAAGCATGAGTCAGAAAAGCATATCCCTGGTTTACAAATGGGTGATATTTTTCCTAGGAGTAGAAATCAGGAAAAACTGCCTGGGACTTTTAACTGTACTCAGAGTTCTCTCATGACTGTGGTTGACTTTGCTCAAGGTCAATTATATTTTCTGTGGAAGAAATGGAATTTGAACTTTATTTGACCTGATAACATACAGATAATAGGGATAGAAAATCACACTTAAAGATGGAGTCTAGTTCAAATGATGTGATGTTATTATTTTAGTAAAAGTACCATTTGTAGCTGATAGCATAGACTGGTTTGCTCAGTACCCATTCCACCCCCCCCCCCGTTTAGCTAGAAACTACATTTGAGATTGAAAAGCTAAAAACTATATTTCCCAGACTCCCTTGCAGCTAAGATTTTCATGTGACGTAGATTCTGTCAGGCAGGTGTACCTGCAACAAGCTTGGAGGCACATAAGAGCAATGTGAGGCATTAGTCATGCAGAGACGGATCTGATCTTCTGGAAAACACTGTGGCAGTGTTCCCTTTCTTTAGCGTCTCGTTCTTGTTTCACAGATGCAATCTTTTCTCTTATTTCTCTGAGGTGATTGACAATATATATTTCATGGATGTGTTTTCTTTCTGTAGAGATTTTTCTTCCTCTGAATTGCCATTTTTGTTTTGTTTTGGTCCTTATATTTTATGTTAGAGTTTTTCCTAGAAGCCTGGTGATTCTTGGTTATGTATTCAGGTAGAAGAGGTGGGGAGTAAAAACTTGGAAACCTGAGCAAATGAGTTGGCTTGAAGACTGAGCATCACTGTAAGTTGGTCTGACTGGGGAACCTCTGATGTCAGTATATTCAGGTCTTTGCCCTTGGGTTGGCCAGAGAGTCAAGGCATGGCTGCCCGTGTTCTCAGAGTTTAGGGAGGGAAGAGGGCTGGCCTCTGCATTCAGTACACATAACTTTACCTAACTCCACTACTTTTGGTAGTGTTTGTCACTGTCATCTGTGTCAGCTCGGGAACTTTCTGCCTAACCTTCTCAGAAAGAAACTTCCAGACTTGTTCCCAAGTGGGAAGTCATCCTGTAGTGTGGGGTGAGGATGGTACCTGGAGCACTACCTGATGCTTCATCCATCCTTTTGAATTTGGCCTTTCTCTCTTTCACTCTACTTCCAGAAGTACTTAATGCTCATAGTACCTGAGATTTTTGAAGATGCTGCTGTGTTATTCAGGCTGGCTTTGGATTCCCTGATGCCATTTTAAAATTCAAATTTCTAAGTTTGCTAAATCAATTACTCCTTGTCCATGTTCCGTTCACTTTGCGATTTTCAACATTTTGTTGCTATCCTTTCTCCTGTCCTTTCCATCTTTGTGAAATTATACCTTGAAGAAAAAACTCTTTACTATAGCTATAGTGTGGTTTTTGGAAAAAGGAAAATGAGATGTTTTCAATCTGCCATCTTTATGTACAGCTGTCCACATATTTCTTGATATCCAGTTTCCATCATTTGTCCAAGATTCATAACATTAGTAGAAATGACCTTCTACTCAATGTTATAACATTGTAAGCATGTTTCATCTTATACTTTTGAAAACATTTTTATTGGCTGTATATTTCAGAGCATTGGCGCACCTTAATTTCCATACTTGAGTGAAGGAATTTTAGATACACAAGTTTCAGTGATTCCTTCCCAAGAAGATCAAATTGAAAACTCAGAGTATCAGGCTTTTCTTTTCACTAGAATTGAATTTTTTTTGTTCTAACTGTTTCACTGGTATGATGAATATCTTTGTGCATAAACCTTTTTCGTGCATTAGACTGGTTTCTTCAGGCTACATTCCCAGGAGTGGAATTACTGGATTCCAAGCTATAAAGATTTTTAAGGCTTTAAATTCTCACTGTCAAATTTTCTTCCAAAAGTTATGGCATATTTGCCTTACAGAGGGGAACTGTGGGTCAAAATATGTTGGTGTACATCCTTGGGAAAGGGAGAGGTGAGGTAGTCCACATAGCTCATCTCAGTAGACAAGAACACAGATATAAACACCCACAAAATCTTGGCATTGCCTCCTTTGCCCACATATGGTGCCAACTCATTTGGTCGTTATGACAGTAGCCAATCTCAGACATTTCCTGCTACCTGGGGTTCTGCCAATCGCCATTGGAGGAGCCCTTATCATGTGCTTAGATTCCCCAAAAAACACACTTAAGGACAATTCTGAGGGACAGCTCCTAGTTTTAGCAAAACTTTGAAATATTCCAAACAGGAATCTGGTGATAGTCCTGATGATGGGACTCCACAGTCTTGTTACCATCAGAGCTCCTCCCTCAGGCTTCCCTGTCTTTGCTGCACTCCACAGGTGGGGCCAGACCAATGAAAATGGTGTATCAGGGACAAGCAGAGAAGGATGCTCAATGGAACGTTGATGGTCTCTAGAGCCCATCTCTCCTTGATGAGTGGAGCATTTATGATGAGTTTATGTCATTTTACTTAATAAGGTATCTCCTGTCACACATGGTATTCCACTTTAAGCAAATGCATAAGGCAGAACAGGCTTGAAGAGGAAAAAACAGGTTAGGTACTCAAAAGAGGACCACATCTTTTACCACCCTGCAGTGGTCAGGTGAAGAGTCACTTGAGTAGATCTCCCTTGGGTCTATAAAAAGGATAGAAACGAGGGCTGGATCATAAACACTTAAGCCAAAAGCACAGCTTTATTATGTGAGGGATGTGTGTGTATGTTCGTGTGTGTGTGTGTGTGTGTGTGTGTGTGTGTGTATGTGTTGATTTAGTGTTCTAGAAATAACAGGTCCTGGTTGTTACTTATCAGTTTTCATGGTGGTACATCTTATGGTGGTTGTGGGGATAATGCTGAAGGTGATGGAGGGGTAGGTGGTAGTGGTTGCTGTGTAGGGTCCTCACGGGTGAGTTGAAGATTTGTGAGTATCCCCATCCTTAGGCTCTTTGATAGCCTCTCAGGATCCAGTAAAGCAACCTTTTGATGGTCCTCAGGATTCCAGAAGCCTCCTAAAGAACTGATGCTTTGAACAAGACTATGAACAAAATAAGTCCACTTCCCAGATAGGACCCTAACTACTGAACATTACAACTGCTTTGGTAATTTTCCTTGTATTTTATTGATGCATCTGTATGAAATGTCACAAAAGACAGCACCTGAAAGCTAAAGATAGTGTAGGAATGAACTTGTCCTTTAGCGTTTGAGGGATTTTAATTCTGATTCATCTGTCTACCTCTCAGGGGTTTCCACATCTGAAATTGGAACATGATACTTAGCTTATAAGGTGGTTGTGAGATCAAGTAAAATGACCCTGTGGACGCAATTGGGCATAGTGCCTGCCTACAGCCTGTGCTCCAAGTGCTGGTTGCCTTCCTTATTCTCAGGGATGAAGTGCTTTTGGTGGTGGGTCCCACTCAGAGACCTTCCTGGACAGGCCATCAAGGACAGAGTTCTTGGAGGTTTGCTCCCACCTGCTTCCATCCAACTCCAATAATTTATGCACCTCTGGGAATCTCCTTTTTCCTCTGCCACCTCCTCCCGTCTCACTAAGCAGTGGTTCTCAAAGTGTGGGCCCTGGACCAACAACATCAGCACCACCTGGGAAATTGGAGATGCAACTTCTCAGGCCTCACCCATGGAATGAGAAACTCTGGGGCTGAAGCCCAGCAATCCGTGTTTGAACAAGTCCTCCAGGGGATTCTGAGGCAGACTCACGTTTGAAACCATTGGTCTAAGGACTCTGGACTCTCATTAATACTACCTATTTTCACATTTGGTCTGCTGTCTGGGCATGGCCGACCTGCCCTGAGATTGAGAAATCAGCTTAAATCTCTCCCCTTGTCTCCAAAAGCTGCACACCCTGTAGTGGAAATTTTATCCTGTCTCAGTGACGGTGTTTTCATCTTCTCACTTGCGCATGCCCAGGCACACCTGTGGCGTGCAGCACTTGGCAAGGCCTCAGCCCACGGAGAGGAAGCTTTGCTCTCAGTTCTCCTATTGTAGTTTTCCTTTTATGTTGTATTTTAGATCCTGTCAGTCCTTGAAACGATTGTGTTTTACCAAAATGGAGAGAAAAAAAAACCTCTTCAAATGTTGCTGAACAATTTAATAGTCTTGAGTGTTTTCCCTGATCAGAGGTTCAGAGCATATGCCAACCTTTGCCTCATTTTCTGGCTCCAAAATTCTGTCACTTCTTTACTAGTTTGCGGGAAATTCTCACCATGTCAACCGGGGCACCAAAAATCGCTATAACTGTAATCTTTCAAGGTGGGATCCTGAATGTTATCATCAAATCCTTTCTGTATTACCCCTGTGTTCAGCACAGGTTTCCCATGCTGAGGGGTACTCAGTAAATATCCATTGAATGGACATGCTCAATGTGTATCAGGCTTCTATAGAGCCTACAGGTCTGGCTTGATCATTTGCTGGCATATTTTGAATGCTATTGAATTAAGACTTCCTTGAGTAGGCTTGTGTTTATCTTGCAAGGAGCTTTGCCAAGGTGAAATTAGATTTTCTAAGGTCCCGGATGGTTGGAGGAGCCATAGCAGGGCTTTAATATTTCAGAGAGCAATTATGTTGGGCTTGATATCAAGACTATGTAAACTATGCAACATCTTCTTTGTGTAATATTTTCTTTGATGTTATTAGGCACAATGATGAGAGGCCTCAGAAATTACCCTGATTTTAACAGATGTTTGGGGTTCAGCCAGAATTGGAAATGACTCTGTGGTGCCAGTAGAAATCGCTGTGGGCAGGAGGTCTGCTTTCCAAACTGAGGAACTTTGTGCTTGCTCTGCCTTCTGCCCTGGAGTGCTTGCTGAGGTCATCCCAGGACATACTTGTTTATCGCGTTTGTTAAGAGGCAGTGTAGTTAAGGCACAGTAGTTAAGGCACAGACTCAGGAGCCAGATTGCTTGGGTTAGAGTGCCACCTCCCCCTCTTTCTAGCTGTGTGACCTTAGGCATGTAACTAAGCCCTTCTCTGCCTCAGTTTCTTCATCAGTCAAATGGAGATAATAGTACCGACTTCACAGAGTCATTGAGAAGATTAAAATAATTCATACATGTAAAGTGCTTTGAACATTTCTTGGCACAAAGAAAGCCCTCAGTCATTGTTACTATTACTATTATAATTCAGGTTCAGTTCCAAAGTTACTCATTCTGAGAGACCTTTCCTGACCACTCAGTCCAAAGCAGTCATCCCCAACCCAATTTAATCTTTATCACACTGTCACCGCCAAATAGGGGTCCTCTACTCACCACAGACCAGCCAACAGTCCAGAGCCAAGCTGGTAGGAGAGAAAGGGTCTTTTATTATTACAGCTTGCTAGCAAGGGGTAAGATTGTGGACTAGTGTCCATAAAGAACTATCTTAAAACTACAAACTTTTGAAGCAGTTATATAGGGCGAATGGGCTGAAAGAAGGGGGTCTCGGAATACGACCATCTGGTGTTGTAGTCCTTGAGACACCAGGTCATCCTTTTCCTAGTTGTCCTCCTAGTTGGACAACTGCTAGACTATGACTCAATAATGCATAGGATTTGGATAGATGGAAAAAGTAATGATTCAATGTCTTGGGACGTGTAAGCAGTGACTTAGAGACAGGAATGATTATGAGTAGTACCATTAGCATGAAGAAAACCACTCAGATGTGAGAGTCTTTGAGAGAGATGCTAATCACCCAGAAGACTTATTCCCTAACTTCTCAGATTGGTGGTGAGATAGAGAGATGAAATATTCAGGTCCTCTCCTCGGGTAGAGTTGCCCAAGCCTTTGTCCATTTCTTCAAGGAAGATCTGTGGATGCTGACTATGTGCCAGGCATTGAACTAGAAGGGGATATATATGTAAGTAAGACATGGCTCAAACCTTCAGAAACCTCATGATCTAGTGGAGGATACTGATTAATAAAATAATAATCTATACACCATGGGAATTGTAATATAGAGGCTTGCCTAAGGAGAAGTAGTGGCTTGTGAGATTAGAAAATGCTCCGGGCAGGAGAAAGTATTTAAACTCAGTCTGGAAGAATGGACAAACAATAACCAGGTAGATAGGGGATGAAACCATTCCAGGCCCTGGGAGCACTGTTTAAAGGCACAGAGATGTAAAACACTAAGGCTTGAAGGATGGGAGAATAAAAATAGAAATAAATAAAATGTGATTGGAGAGTGAAGTGGAGACGGTAGGGCATGAGATGTGGCTAGAATGGTTATCTGGGCCAGGTCACAAAGAGTCACGTTTGCTATGTTAAGGAGTTTGAGCTTTATCCTGAGGACAATAGGATGCCTTTGAATAGTTTTAAGCAGGGAGCAAAAGGCACTAATTACCCAGTTTTCTTTGGTAGCTGGCAGGAGGATGGGTTAGAGACCGTGGGACAGGAAGCAGAGAGACTGGTGGGGAGACTGATGGGATCTGCACTAGGGCAGTGGCCCCTGGAGAGTAAGACAAGTCCTACTGAGTCTGGCATTGTTGTAGCAGAGACAAAGGAATGGTGCATTTCACTTCTGAAGCTGCTCAGCTTAGGGATACAGGAGATGGCTTTGTGAAGGTAGAATCCTTCAAGAACTGCAAGAAGTTTCTAACTCCAGGCTTGCCAAATATAACAGATGCTGTTAGTGCCTTGTCCGGATCCCACTTATCGTGCCGGGATACCCACCGCTAGCTGCTGGGAGTGTAGTCTGCGGAAAGCTCACGATGTACCCCTTCTCCAGAGAATTGTCTTCATTTGATGAGAGCTGCCTGGCCCTAGTAGTACACATGTCCTAACCTGGGGAAGCCCACAGCCAATGACAGACTCATGTGGGGGCACAAAAGCTGGATCTAAAGGTGGGGACTACTTTGTGTTGTAGTCTATCTCCAGAGCCTCCTATGGTCAAGTCAAGGCTAGACTTTCCTGAGACCACATCCTTGCTTGGCTCCATCCTCTGCCTTATCCTGCTTCCCTCCCTCCATTTCTCCTGAGAGCACTCCCTTCATATGGCATGTGCACCAGAATCCTTGCCTCAGGCTCTGTGTCAAGGGAAACCAACGTGGGATACAAGGAAATGGTGAAGATGGACGTTATTAAAAAATTAGGGGGAAGAAAACCCATACAGCTATATGTCTGAGGAATGAGAATTAGAAAACATGATCTGAAAGTATACTATTTGGAGATAGATGATGCAATGGAACCAAGGGAAGATATGCTTGCCAAGTTTATGAATGAGAATCCAGATTCTTCAAAGTGTATGCATGCACTCTGTTCTTAGAAGTATGGGCCACAGCTGCCCTGAGGCCCCCAAGGTCTGTGGGGCTGAGTACCACGCCTCTTCTGATGAAAATTCCAAGGGTCTGGAGGCACTGCTCATCTGTTTGCAAAGCAGAAGTGGGAGGTGGTGGAAAGCAGAGTGAGGGTCTGAGCTAGTCTCATCTTGTTTCAGCAGGGCAACCTAGGCAATGAACCGGCAGTTGCTGGGCTTCAGTTGCTCCATCTGAAAAGAGAAGGGCGGGACCGAGTCATCCTAGCTTCTCTCAGACCTTGCTTCAATTCCATCTTCTGAAATGGAATTGCTAAGGCTAATAACATCTATCTCCTGTTTTTGCCTGGGTGGCTCCTAAGGCTGTGGGCTGCAGAAATAGATAAAATTTGTCCCTGATGCACTCCTCTCCCTTTTCTAAGCCACCTTTACAAAGCCTTTGGCTCCCTCCTGTCCCCTTGATGCTGAATAATACTACTCACGTGGGTAGAAGTCATTTTTAGCTTCTGTGTCTGGGTTGAAGGCTCCGAGCCCAGTTTTCTCATTGTTTTGCTGTCTCCTGTTCAAAGCGGCCCTCACCACACTGAGGAATAGCTGGCCAGGAGGAAGCCTGGGCCAGTGCCGAGGGTGGCATTGGCAGTTACTCTCTTCCCACACTGAAAAAGCATCAAGTTGCTGGCGTGCAGAACAATACTAAGAGGGGCTGGCTGGGCTTTTTAGTTTCTACTTCCCCTTCCAAAAAGCTTTGCTTCGTTTTGGCATGAAGACAAAATGCAACCACCCCCTTCAGCAAACACTATAAAACCATCTCCAGACAAAACCTCCCTTGGTGCTTTAATCAGGCAGCTGTAAGGTACCAGGTCCAGGTTGACGCTGAGGGATTATGTGCAAAGATGAGGCGCTCCAGGTCATCTTGGACACTGTGGATTGTTTGGACTTGTCATTTTAGCTCTTGGTCTTGTGGATGAACTGGGGGAGGGAATAGGGGAGAGGAAGTGGCGGGAGAGAATGGTAAAAGAGAAAGAGAGAAGCAGGGGAAGGAGAGCTGGTGGGTGGAGATGAGGGAAAGAAATATAAAGAAAGCCACTGAGGTGGGAGAGAGGAGAGAGAGAGAGAGATTGGGGGAAATAAATAGAAAGAATTAGAGAGTATTAGAAAGAGAGAGGCAGAGGCACATAGAGAAGAAAAAGAGAAAGAGAGGAGAGAAGGGAGGAGAAGGGAAAAGAAGGGGAGAATTAGAGACAGAGAGAGAAAAAGAATTAGAGATGTGGATGAATTCAGCAATAGTGGGGGAAATCTTGCTTATTGTGAAAAATCTTGGAAGAGAAGGGCCACGGGCTGTAGCACAGCCATATTGAGGAAAGGTGATTATGGATGAGCAAAACTGGTGAAAAATGTGAAAGACTTTCTGACATTTGGCATTTCGGCTCCAGCACTGGGTTGTAGCCTCCAGGCAGGCCAGAGGCACCACCTCCCTGGCGACTATGAAGGCTTAGTCAACGTCGGTTGAGCCATTGTGTGGGAGCCTGGGGTTGTGACAGGGTCTCTTGTAGAGAAGATAACGCCATAGCTCCTGCAGCCCACTTTGGCCCCCGGAATCTGGCACACTTAGATGTTTTGGGCACCGGGT
Source organism: Diceros bicornis minor (assembly GCF_020826845.1). Taxonomy (NCBI): domain Eukaryota; kingdom Metazoa; phylum Chordata; class Mammalia; order Perissodactyla; family Rhinocerotidae; genus Diceros; species Diceros bicornis. Next base: position 37,873,579 of record NC_080741.1, read on the forward strand.
ATGCTTATGAGCCCTGGTGGTCAGAATGAAGCCGGGCAGCCACTTCTACCAGGCTCTGCTCACCCAATGCAAGAGGAATTGCAGCCCTGTGCTCCTGTCCATCGGCAGTGAAATGAAATCAATGAAGCAAGTACCTTCCCCATGCCGCAGTCAGAGCTGGTTTCTTCTTCAACTCTTTTCATTGCCTTTTTGGCTTTTTGGCTTACCATTCCCCAGTTACATGCTTCTGCCCTGACTTGGGGCTTCATATGGTTGTGGGGGAGCCTGCCTTTGGGTAAACATCAAGCAGAGACCAGCCTTGGCACTGCCAGACAGAGAGCACAACACCATGATTCCATTTAATCTGTCTCTATTGGTCAAAGGAGAGGCTCCAGACCAACATCCTCATTGTGAATCAGTTTCCTAGTATCATCGTTTATCAAACCGCATCAGGGTCCAGGCTCCATTCTATAGATGTCTCATTGTATCCTCACCACATCCCCCTTGGGTTGGCAGGAATGGAGTGCTCCACTTTGACTCCACCTGGGTATTGTAGCTGTCATCTCATAAGGAAGGAACAAGGACAGTATCATGTGGGAAGTTGCTTTATTTTCTGTATCTTTCCCCTGGCTGGGCTGCTGGATCTCTGCCGAGGCTGGTGAGATGAAGGGAAAATTGTGTCCTTGCGTTCCCTAGGGCTACATTATGTTCCCGGGCACTTGGCTCAGGCCTCTCTACAGCACTAATCAGTTTGCACTACAAGGACCTGTTTCCAAGGCTGTCTTTACCACTGCATTGTCAACTCCCACCCAGCCACCCGCCAGACCTGATTCATTGTTCTCTCTGGGCACAGAACCTGCTGGTGGAGGAGCTGGAAAGAAGGCATTGTGGACAGAGTTAGAAGGTGGCATCACCCTGGCTCCCTCGCCACAATTCCAGATCTGGCCCTTCATCTGCAGATGCAGAAATCCAGACCAGCCCATGAACCAGAATTCCAGGAATTCCTAAGAGATTGGGGAACTGGGCTAGCAAGTAATGTTAGTTTTGCAATAGGAAATAGACTCTTGTAAACCGAAAGTGATAGAGTAGGCCAGATCAGGGCATTATCTCCCTGTGAACAAACCTGTGTTGGATACACTGGGCATTGGTTCTCAAACTTGATCAGAAGCACCTGGAGGGCTTTAAAACACAGATGCCTGCGGCCCACTCCTGGGTTTCTTTTGATGCAGTAAGTCTGGGGTGGGGCCTGAGAATTTGCATTTTCAATATGTTCCCAGATGATGCTGATGCTGTAGATCCCGGGACCCCCACTTGGAGAACCACTGCCTCTAGGTCAATTTGAGGATTACACGGGGAGAGGAACATGGCTTCAGTGCTCTCCAAATGCTGGGGATCTGCAGGGATACCTGGGCATTTGAGCAGGGTCATTATATACCACACTGCTTCCACTCTTCTTTCACTTGCTTTCTTTTCACAAAAATAACCAAACCAAAAGAAAAAAATAATTCACAACAACGAAGATGATCCTAAACAGTAATAGCAACCACCACAAATAAAGAAGACAAAAAATATATGTCCTCGGTGTTGTAAAATGGTTTTGTACGATGTCCTCAGTTGGAAGCAACCACAGTTCAGGACAACAAGGACCTCTGGTGTGGTCTAGGCAGGCTAGATTTGCCAGCAAGATTCTCAGCCTAAGGGCAGGAGGCAGATCAGGTAACCGCTCTGCTTGGAGGAAACCGAGCCAGAAAGCCGGTGTGAGGGTGAGCCGCAGTCCCCACCTGTTCTTTCCTCAGCACAGCTGTCTCCTAAGGCACGGACGCCTCACCATCTGTGCTTTTAATGTGTGAAACACACTTTAAAATATACTATTTAATTAAAAATGATATTTGTCAGCTCATTGCTGTGCCAACTCCCTTCCCATGGTCGTGTTGCTGCCGGAGCTGTAGAACTACCAGGGAAGCAGGCCCAGGGAGGGGTCAGCTTTCCAGGGAGCAGACGTTGGACAATAGTGTGGGAAGTTCAAGAAGAAGCCACAAAACTTTTTATAGCCAGTAGTCACACCCTCATGTTATCCTTGGAGATCTGGGACCCTCCAGGGGTCCAGGGTCATATAGTCTAAGGTATTGATATTTCTAGAAGGGATGGGAACCTGTTAAACCCTCGACGAATTTTTCCACCCTTTCTCCTACCTGCAGTACAGACCCTGTGGGAAAATATTAACCAATCAACATGCGTATCTACAAAAACTTTAATAATCCACAAACTACACATCCCTGCCTGGAAGCTGTCTGGGTACACTGGGTTTTGGGACTAGAATGTACTTTCTTCTTTCAAAGTCCAAATTATGCCTCTGTTAAGCCGATTTGCTTCTCTCCATCGTGGAAATTCGGAAGATTTTTCACAGCCTGGGTATGACAGACTTGTTCCCGCTGTGCTATGAATTCATGCCTGCTCAGCCAGCACCTCCCCACGAGGAGGTGTCTAGGGGTGTTGACTGGGCTTTTAGCTCTGTTGTCAGCTTTGAAATAAATTGTAACCACATTTTGTGGCAAGAGGGAGGAGGTGAGGAAGGGAGGAAAAGAGAGAGGGGAAGAGAGAGAGAGAGAGACTCTAATTCTAGACAGATATGTTTTTTGATCAGTCTCTAGAAAAATCTTCCCAGTTAATTGTGTGCCCCAAACCTAGGACTGGAAATGGATTTTCTGCAAATTTTTATAGCTTTCAGTCTAACTTGTGGTTTGAAGGCAGAAGGACCAGCAGGTGGGGCTAAAGGGAGGCTTGTTTTCGATGAGGTAGTAGCCGACTGGCTTACTTAGAAAAAAATTAGTCTTGGGAAAGAGTTTACTTTTCATTCTTAAAATGAAAGTTGAGACCTAGTAAGTCTTTGCAGTTTGTAGTTCTTCTATAGAAAAGGGTCGTGCTTTTAGCAGGGCCAAACGTTGTCTCTTCAACCTCAAACTAACTTCATGCAACTTCCTTTCCTGCTTTCTTCCCTCCTCCACCCTCCCTCTCTCTCTCTTTCTCTCTCTCTCTTCCTTCCTCCCTTTCTCTCTTCCTTCTTTCCTCCCTCCTCCCATCCTTCCCTCACCCTCCCCCATTCTGATTTAATGATTCACTTGTGTTTTGGGACAATCCAATTTGCCTTCTCTCATAAAGCACTATTTCGGGGAGTAGCTATGAATAGAAGCTTTTCAGAGAAGACTCTGAAAGAAAGGGCAGAGTAGCACAGCCTCTCGTGTCAGAGCTCATTGCTCTAGACTGATTAGTATTATTACTTTGGAGAAATTCCTTCAACAAACCTCCAACTGAATATTTGTGTAGCATTACCCAGGGAGTTACTAACAGTTCTCAGAATAACCCGACAGAGTCTCATCTCACTGACACACTTGTGATCTGTTCTTCTCTGTGAATTAATTGAACTTTCTCCCCCACTTTAAAGCATCGTGGAATAGTTTTACGGGTCATACTTTTAAATACAAACATTTTCAAGTTCAGAGTGCACAGATAATACATAAATAATGCTCTAAGTTTTTAGATTAATTGGTAATTAATTTTTGCAAAGAGCTTTGGAGATAAAAACGTGGTGCATGTCATCAAGTCAAATTAGCACTGATTACAGAGATTTTTAAGTTTAACACCACGTGAATGTTGGCTTTTTCAGATCTTTTGTATTGCATTTCCAGAATTAAAGGGCACTTCTTTGGAATCTTACATCAATTGTTGGATAAATGAGAGAGAGGATCAATGACCTTGACGAACATAACAATCAGTCTGATAGCAAACACACACACACACACACACACACACTCCTGCGTGCCTAATAAGAACTTTGACTGCATTGGGAAAGACATTCTGCATCACATTGTGGGCAGACTGGAGTGGGGAAAAATGCTGATGAAAAGATAGGTCATTGTGTTAACCCACAAATGCACCTTTTCTCCATTTCGAATTGAATGAGATAATGAAGTTAATTGGGGGAATATGTTGATTCAGTCCTCAAAGGTCAAGAGAAACCAAGCAGGAGACATGGGAAGGCAAACAAGGCCTCAGGAAAGTACTCCACACAGTGCTGACGCAGAATACAGACCAGGATGGACTGTGGAGGCAGCACCTAAACATGGAGTCACTACTCACCCAGCCACTTACTGCTTATATGAACTTGGGACACTTACCCAGCCTCCCTGAGTCTCAGTTTCTTCTCTGAAAGATGGGACAGTAATGCCTGCCTCAGGGGTTGTTTTAAGTGGTAAATGAGGTAAACAAGCAAAGCATTTAGCATAGTGTCTGGCGATGATGTTTTCTGTGTTATCTTATGTACCATGATGCGTAGGGACACCCAGAGAGCATTTCCCCAAATCGTCACGGGGGTAAGGATCCTATAGGGCAAGAGTATTTGAGCCATGTCCCGCAATAAAAATAACTGACATTTGCATCCAATTTGGGAGTTTACAATGCACCATCACACTTACACTTTTTTTAACTTTTTTGGTGAGGACGATTGGCCCTGAGCTAACATCTGTTGCCAATCTTCCTCTTTTTGCTTGAGGAAGATTGTCCCTGAGCTAACATCTGTGCCCATCTTCCTCTGTTTTGTATGTGGGATGCCACCATAGCATGGCTTGACAAGCAGTGTGTAGGTCCACTTCCAGGATCTGAACTCGTGAACACTGGGCCACCGAAGCAGAGTGTGCGATCTTAACCATCATGCCACCGGGCTGGTCCCACACTTACTCTTTCATGGTGTTCCCACAACCTCCTTGTGACGAGGTCAAAGTAAGCAGTATTTTTCCCAAAACCAGAAATGAGAACGTTGAGTGATTTGTCTACTCAGATCTTTTTATTTCAAGCCCAACGCTATTCTGCTGCATCCTTGAAGGTGCCCACAGGGACTGCAGGGTGTGAAAGGAAGGAAACCAATGGAGGTCTTAGTTCTAGAGCAGAGAAATCATTCCTTAGAGGGAGTGAGGGGACTACCACCTCTTTCATTCCTGTGGGTCAAAGAGCACATGTGTGCATTCGTGCGCACACACAGACACACACCCCTGAAGATAATCTGACAGCTAGTTAAAAATCATTTGCCAAGTGCCTGCCTATAATCCGTTAAAGGAAGATGCCATGTCCAAAGGCTATCCCCACTTTTTTTGAGAAACAAAAGGAGAAAGTCTGATTTAGAGACTGGTGGAATGAGGGAAAGACTTTCTGGGTTAGTTCTGCAAGTGCAAAAGTGGCACGCTAGACTGGGTATTAAGGTACTGCAAATTTTATTTTTTCCCCACAGCTTTACATTAATGTCTTTCTTACACATCCCTTCCTTCTCTTCTTATGAAATGATGCTGGCAAATGCAGAGGAGAGGACTTTTATTTTGCTAAAAGGAGCTTTATTTGAGACAAGTTTCCATAACGACAGACTTTTTATATATAGAAACACACTAACTGCTTTAAAAAAAAAATTCTTCTGGAATCAAAGTCTGAGTCATTTTATATATAGTAAATTTTTAACATACTCTAGGGGGTAGACAGAAAGGGGTCCACAGACATCTTCAAATCAGTGGGCTCATGGGCAATTGGGCTGCAAATTGCTTCACTAGTTCTCTTTGTGAATTCCCTGCCTGATGGAGGCCTGGGCAGCAATCTGTACCAAGAAGGCTGGAGAGGATGCTGGCAGCTTCCCGCATCAAGTAACACTTCCATCTCTGATCACCTCCTTGTTCTCTCCTCTTCTCTCTTTCTCTTTCCTCACTTTCCTTTTCTTCCTCAGGGTGGGGCAATCCTGAGGACCCTCTATTGTGTGCATAAACAAGCAACAAATTGAAGCCCAGGTCAGTGGTTATGAATTCCACGTCAGATCGCGTCTCATTAGTTTGTGGACATTACTTTGAGATAATCAATACAGTGTGAGTAGAACACAATTTTAAATGCAGCATAACATCTTAGCTGGAAATCCAAATTACTGTCTCCCTGCCTCCCCGTTTACACAGAGTCAGCTTTAAATGAGACTGATGGAACTGGACGGATCGTTTGTTTTTCCTTCAGCAGAGAATGACATCAATAAGGCTGCTTCTTGGTCTGCCTGAGTGGCTGTGGCCAGCATAAAATCGTGAAGAAGGACTGCGATCCTTCAAGAGGTACCACTGAGCACAAAACTGGGATTCAGAAGTCTTGGAGGCTTCCCTGACCTGCTTGCTGTGAAACTCGGGGTATGTTCCTTTAAAATCTATGGCCTATTTCCCCATAAAATGGAGCTAATATCCCCTACCCTGCCTGTCCCAGGAAACAAGGATAAAATTATTTAAGGGAAGGTGCTTTATAAGCTCATAAGGTGCTAAAGAGAGAGATAGGTACCACTTTCAGTTTTTATCACTTGAGCATCCCTTTCTCCTTTTCCTGAACTTTCTCCCTCATTCGCATCTTTCTTCTAAGCCAAGCACTTGATGCCCTTTTATCCACCCCCGCCACTCCCACCCCTGCAAAGCTTCAAAAAAGTCTTTTCCATGACTTCTTTGGGGGACTCTGAGTCCCCTAGAATTCTTTTTCTTACGAATCTGACCAGGAAGAAGATACGAATATGACCTAATAATGATCTAATGTGGCTGGAATTTTATAGGTACTTTAATCACTCTAGATGCCTCAAATCTGGATTAAAACACAGAAAACAAAACGCCTCCAGTCTTTTGACCTTACCTTTTTCTGCAATAAGATTTTTGTGTTGTTGCAACCAAGATATTGAACAAGCCCTGGTATTTTTCTACAATAAAAATACCCCCAAAGTGCTCAGCATTTCTTTTTTGGAATGTCTGGAATGGAAAGATCACTCTTCTTCAAATCATCCTTCAGTTGCTGTGATCACACAGCAGCTAAGGAATTGGTAGGTGTGCAAGGAAGAGAATAGGGGAGCATGTGGTGATGGGGCCAAGACTTCTAGGTTTGGAGACCGTCTCCTCTGAGTTCAGTTTTCACTTTTTCTTGCTGCTGAAAATATACTCTTCATTCCCTCCTTCCCACTTGAAGTCAGATATTAGCATCCTTCCTGAAGACTGCCTCCATATGGAGTGCAAACAACATCAAAATATAACAGTCCAGATTTTGTATGCTATAAAAATATAGCATTTATTGACATGAAGTTAATTATATTGGGGTACATCAGAGGAAATAAAAAGATTAAACTTCTACCCAAGACACTCCATTTCTCAAAATTCATGCAAGTTACCATAAAACTTGATCAGGAGACACAGTCTAAGTGGTTTAATGGCTCAAGGTCTGAGCCTTCTGGAAGTTATTGATGCCTATTTCCTGAGCTTGCCTAGTGAAGTCATCAGGGAGTCCTGATTGCATCTTATCAACAAGGTTGACTCTGGAAATGCCCAGAGTGTTCTACTGGGTTCAACCTGGACATTTTGAGCTTTTCAGCTTATGGAATGTTTAACTGACATTCAGGAATGTTTTGATGCATTCGAATGTCAGCTCTTCATAATAACAAAACAACAGCAGCAACAATGACTACTACATTCCTTGTTAAGTGCCAGCTCAGTGAATAGCACTTGTGCCCACTGGTTACGCCAGCCTTCAGAGGTCATCTTGAAGCTTTACTCTCAACTTCCATGTCTAATCCCTCACCAAATGCTGTTGGTTCCACTTTCATAATTCTTAATCTTTCCACTCCTCTGCATTGTTACTGCCACCATTCGAACCTAAGGACCTGTCATAACATGCCTAGATTATTACAATCATGTCTTATTGAAGACATTCTTGCCTCTCTCCAACCCATTCCCCTCACTTCCACCAGAGTGATCTATAAAAATGCACATCTGGTTTCAGGTTTAAGATGGCAGACTGATATGTCTAGCCTTCCTTTCTCCCAAAAGCCTCCTGAAAGAACAAAGGGAGATTTTTGAGAACAATAATTTAAACATAGTGCTAAAAGATAAGGGCAGAAGCCAACAGCAAAAGAGAAAGTTTAAGGGAATCCTGGGTGATAAAAGACATGTGATCAGTTTGATAGCGACAACAGAACTGGGGAAACACCAGTTTGAAACACCTGAGATGGCAGCAACCTCCTGCAAGGGGGAATAGAAAAGCTTCAAGGTTGAGATCAACAAATACAAAATTCTGCCCATAGGGTGATCACCAGGGTTAGTAATTAAAAAACTGAAATTATAACAACTGAGTCTCCTGGAGGTGTCCTTTTTCTCCCACTTGCCCTCATACGTGGATCATATGACAAAGGCACAAAATCCAAGAACTAGTCTCTAAGGAAAATGTGTGATCTTTCTAGGTAGGCATCCTCTTGTGGTTTTGGGGATCTTCAGAAAAGCTGAGCAGATCAGAAATTAACTCAGCAGAAATTAACATTAGAAAGAGAGAAATGAGGGCGTCAAGAAGGCAGCTGCACCCAAGAAATCACTCTGACATGAAACCCAAGCCCTCTTTATATGGCAGTTCTGGGGGATATTGCCTGCAGCCAGCTCCCTAGGCCTGCATCCCCCAGGAAAGTCTGCAGGTCACCAGCCACTGTCTCCTACACGGAGCCTGCTTTAACTGTTGAAGAAGCCTATTAGGGAAACAGGTCGACCCATCTGCAGAGGAAATTTGCTCTTTATTTATGAATATGAATTCTCAATGAAAAATCAGACATTTAAGGAAAACCAGTAGCACAAAAGGGCAGGATCAAGAGGAAAAAAAATGCCAGATCAACCTTCAGTGGAAGAGACAGAAATAATTGGGAAATAAAAAAGAACTTGAAAGTCCTAAAATATCCTTCTAAAGAGAGGCAGGTGGATATTATCCACTTTTTCTATTTAAAAAACAAAGAACAAGATATTATATATAAAAAAAGAACAAGCAGTTAGCAAAAAAGGAATCCCTGGAAACTAAAAATATGTTCAATAAAACTGAAAAAAAGAAATCAAAGGACTGACTAAATCAGAAATAGAAAAGCCAGGATTAAAGACCAGAGCTGGAAAATAAGTCAGGGAAATCTCCCACAAAGGAAAACAAAAGTCTAAGAGGCCATAAGTCAAGGAAATTTCCCACAAAGGAAAACAAAAGTCTAAGAGGTCGTCCTATTAACAGTGGAATGGACATAAATCAGAGTATATTCCCATGTGGAAAAGTATACAGCAATGAGAATGAGCACATTGCAACTACTATGCAACATGGACGAGTCTTAGGAACATAAGATTGAGTGCAAGAAGCCAGCCACAAACACCACGTACTGTATTATTCTATACACGTACAGAGTTCAAAACCAGATAACACTACTCTATGGCATTGAAAGTCAAGAGAGTGGTTACCCTTGGGGAGGTGGTGACAGGAGGTGGCATGAGGGGCCTTCAGGGTATTGGTAACATTCTCTTTCTTGATCTGGGTGCTGGTTACCCAGGTTGTTCAGTTTGTGAAAATTCATCAATTTGTACACTTGTGTGCACTTTTCTCTATGCATATTATACTTTGACAAATTTTATCAAAGAAGAGCAAAACAAATTTAGGGGCCAGCCCCGTGGCCTAGTGGTTAAGTTCGACATGCTCTGCTTTGGCTGCCCGGGTTTGCTGGTTCAGATCCTGGGCGCAGATCTACACCACTTGTCGGCTGTGCTGTGGTGCCAACCCACATACAAAATAGAGGAAGATTGGCAGAGATGTTAGCTCAGGGCTAATCTTCCTAAGCAAAAAAAAACAAAAACAAAAAAAAACCCCAGCAAAACAAACGTAAAACTTCATGCATTTAAATTTATCGATTTTTCCTTAATGCTTCTGGGTTTCATATAATATTCAGAAAACCATTCCCTAGTCTTAGATTACAATTTTCTTTTTCTTGATGCTTTCTTCTAGTACATCTATGGTGTAATTTGTTGTTGTTGTTGTTTAAATTGCATGCCCTTCTAGATTTCATTTTATAAGTCATCGTTTAAAAAACTATTACATGTGTCAACAACAAATGTGTAATGATGTATCTAATCAATCTCCTATTGTTAGAAATATAGGTTGTATCCAATTTTCTATTTAGAAAATAATAAAATATAAACAATTAAATATTTAGAAAATAATAAAATATAAACAATTAAACAATAAGGAGTTAAACATTCATTCATTAAGAGTTCCAGAAAGAGGACAGAGATAATGGAGTGGAAGAAGCCAATGGAAAATAGAGGAAAGTTTGTCAGAGGTAAAGAAAGAATAGTCTTCAGAGTGTAATGGCCTAACCCACACTAAGCAGGATGCTGAGAAAAAAGATCCACACTTAGAAGCAACCAAATTAAAGTAGAAAACTCCAAGAATAAAAAGAATATCCTGAAACTTTCTGTAAATAATAGACAGGTTACCTGAGATGCAATGAGAATCAGCTTGACATCAGACTTCTCATTGTCTAGAGTGAAGAAATACTTTTTCCTTTGCAAGAAAATGACAAAATTCAAATTATGAATATGCCCCCAGCCGAACTTTCAGTTAAAGATATTTCTGAGGAATGAAGTACTCAAAATATTTACCACCGTTGTAGCCAATTTGAACATAATTATTTGAAGAATTTTCCTGAAATATAAAAAGGAATATAAGAAAATGCCTTGAGTCCTGGTTCTCCATGACCTCTTTGTTTGGACCCAGACTCAGCTGATTCACCAGTGTTCTTGGTACCTTCATGTCACCTCATTAGGACACCAAAGCCTTCTGGGTCTCCTGCTTACCATGCACCAACCATAAGGAATTAAAGCTGCCACCTCAGGTTGAATATCTAGATTACTCCCTCCACCCACATTGTGTCATCACTCCCTAGCCATTTTGGACTTTGTGACAAGCTGAATGGAGGGCTTCTCTAAAAGCATTGCAGCCTCCTTCAAACTCTGATCTAGGAAGTGGTTTGCTAGCCCCCAATGGTCTCATGAATCCTTGTGCTAACTGGAAGGTTTCCATTATGCACAAACTCTCTGGGATTTCAGCCTAGAGGGAAGCCAGTATATGTTTCTGACTGTTCGCTTCTTCATCTCTTTCTCTTCTCTGTACTCAACATGAAGCCAGAAGGATTGGGCTTTCCCATGTGGCAGGGATTTATTATGTCCTGAATTCTCTCTTTCCCTTTGGCTTCTAGTTCAACTCCCAGCACTTGAGAGTCCAAGAAGTATAGAAAATTCTTCTCCTCTCAAAGCGACAATTTCCTTGATAGGAATTTGAAAGTCCTTTTTGAATATTTGGAAACTGAGTATTGACTCATGTGTTCTATCTGGTATCCACTCTCTTCTTCCCTAATGTTTTAAGTCTTAAGCTTCATCTAATCTAAGGGCAGCTAAAGTTTTCTTGATTCCTTTTAATCTAAATCAGGTCTGCTGGGTAGATGCCCACCCAGGGCATAGCGCAATCATAATTTATGTGACTATCTGCTCATTACATGGCTTCCCTAGATCATACATTCTATGAGAGAAATGCCTCTAAAAAAATCTGGGAAGTGCCCTGAGACTCAGAGATTTCAAACCTATGGAGGACTGCCTCTACTGCACCAGTATTCCTCTGTGCAAAATGACAGTAAAGCTGGAAGGTGGGAACCACCTGTGTACCTGTGTACATGTGCCCCATGATGTGGCATGAGCTGAGGGAGAACATAGATCTACTTTGCCCTCTTTGTAGATATTTGCAAAGCTGTTTCCAAAATGGTGTCTCGCTGGACAGGGATGTGAAGGAGCCCATATCCTGGCTCTGCCATATTAGTTCCATGAGAACTTATCATGAAATATCCCTGGGTCTCTTCTTTCTCATCGCATCACTGTCTATATTTTTCTTTTCATGTACATTGTCCTCTTAAATTTTCCAGTCACCTGAGGTGGCGGGGCAATGCTTCTGTGACCACTTTGATGTTGAAGCAGCAAATATAGCGGAGTTGGAACTAAAACCATATTCTGGTGATTCCTATATTTCCTTCCACCACTAAGTGCTGAGTCTCTGGTAGTATTTATTCCTTTGCAAAATGAATACTTTAGCTGGATGACGTGTCATTAGCTCAGTTTGCTCATCTGTATAATGGAGATAGTAATAATTACTGAACTGGATTTATTTGAAGACCACATTAGTTAAGATATATAAAGTGCCCAACACAGGACAGAGAGTAGACCTGTGATATTTGACAACTTCTACTCTGAAAATCAAGTCCTTCTCTCTTGTCAATTACAGTTATAACAATGACGAAATTGACTTCTATAGCTTAATATTATGACATGTTTACAATAATAGAAAATGCAGATTCCAGGTGTCAATTTTAAGGAATTATTCAGCCACTTGGAATAAGAACCATGCAGCTTATTTCTATCTGTCGAGTGGAAGATGGCCTCTGATCAAGCGGAGAGGACACCTGAGTCAGTTAGGGTTACTCTGTTGCAGTGTCGTGGGTAGCAGAAGCCTCAACTCAAAATTGCAACTAGTTGATTAGTAGTGGCTGCTTAGAACACTGTTTTGGGAAGGATTCTCATCTCACACACACACACATACACACTCACACACACACACACGCACACACGAGTTAACTATGTGTAGTGATGGACGTGTTAATTCACTTGATTCTTGGTAATCATTTCACAATGTATATGTGTATCAAGTCATCATGCTGTATACTTTAAATATATACAATTTTATTTGTCAATTATTCTTCAATAAAGCTGGAAAAAATATAATCAAGCTATATGATAAAACAGGTAAACAATATGATTTGAAATACATGGAAAGTGTATTCCTTCCTTAGTCTGAATTACTTAACTTACTTTCTTCTTCAAAATAGCTGGAGTCCTCTACCATAACGGAAAAGTGGATTTTAACTTGGAGAAAGTGGGATAGGTAATTTTAGAGCCTGAAGAATTTGGAAGAAGAAGGAAAGATGAGCCTGGGAGAAACAACAAGGTAGGGGCCTGAACTGAGTATTCTTCCTTTGCCCGTCCACATTCTCGCTCCTCTGCTACTTCTCTGTGCTCTGGAAGGATGATCCACATAGACTTTCTCAATGGGCTCCCTTGCTCTTTGGCTTCCAGGTAGATTTGGACAATGGTAAGCCTTGTCCTGGAGAACAAGAGGAGAGAAAGGCCAGAGTATTTCTTTCTGCCTTCCTCTTTGACCAGCTCTCATGCCTCTGGCTGTTGCTGTACCCTCCATGACTACATCTCCCATCGTGTGACCCTTCCACAGTCCAGCCCTCACTGGGCTCCAGAAACACTGTTTCCTCACCTCACCCCATCAGCCATAGGGGTTAGAAATGGCGATAGTCTTTTCTAGTCTCTGAATGCTGCAACATTCCTTGATTATTCCCTTAACCTTTTCTATACCTCTGTAAATGGTGTACACCTTCAAAAAGTCTCTTTATCTGAACCATTCATCTGAAATGAATTCTGAACCCTGATGGGACCCTGGCTGATTCAGGGTCTTTGGTGATCCAGATGGTGAATGAGTCATGGTGAATGAGGAACAGACTAGAGAGACCCTGCAGGAGGCAGACTTTATCTAGTTCAATCATTTGCCAAGAGCAGTCCTCCTTCTTTGCCCTTTTCCAAAAATTGGATAAGTGACATTTCCATTGAAAAAATGGAGCCCAAGAGTAAAAGGGAGACTGGGAGTGTCATTTTCTCAATATTTTGTTCCAGACCTCTGGATGAGAGGATGTGTGAGATAGATTTAAACAATATTATCTGGTCCGGGGCAGGAAGTTCCAGATACTGGAGGATTTGATTCTGTAGATTTGGCCAGTTAAAGAGGATCCATTTACACCCTCAGACTTGATTCTTAATCAGGAATGTAGTTAGGTTGGGTTTAATTTAAGTGATTTCTCCTGGGTTAAAACCAACTGCCAGGGCTGATCCTTGAGGAGGGACTCAAGGATGGAAGGAGGTGAATCTCTCAATTAAGAGTATTCAGGACATAAGACTCTTAAACAATATTTCTCTGTCCATTGCCATTCCAACCTGTCAACTCCCCATTTTGGAGGTAAACAACTGGGAGTGTCAAATCCATACCCATAAGCTGGGCCAGCTCTCAAGCTCTAGATTCAGCACAAAGTCCACATGAGAAGGACCATCCCACAGTGCATCTCCCACAGACCAAGAAAGCTCACAAAGGGGCCAGGACTTCACAGGAACAGTTGTGTTGGGAACCAGAGGTCTTGTCCGTCCGTCCTTCCTTCCTTCCTTCCTTCCTTCCTTCCTTCCTTCCTTCCTTCCTTCCTTCCTCTCTCCCTTCCTTCCTTTCAAGGATATCAGTGCTATTTGCAGAGATACCTGACCCTCTTTTCAGACCCTCTCTGATATTTTGGTGTATTCTTTGCCTGCCTTTTAAAACACATTAAGCATTATTTTCTCACTCTCCCTTAGTTTTTGAAATACATATTTTCAGCATTTTATTTGGGAGACAACAGACCTGGTCTTAGACATTGCTGTGTGACTGTGGGAAAATGAATTCCCCTCTTTGGGCCACTGGTTTACTCCTATGCAAAATGGCTGAGTAGGACCAGATGATTTCCAGCACCTCTGTCATTGATGGCATTTCATGACACTTTGCTTGGAGCCAAGGCAGGGTTGACACACGGCAGCATCTGCACATGATTAGTGGCTATCAGCATTCAACTTAGAAAGGTTTCATGGGTTATGTGGACTCACACTTGGAGCAAAACTACCCAGAAGGAGCATAAGCAAATGTGCAGGAAGGAGTGACCCTCCACCGTGTGCTGCCTACTAACAGAGCCAGTTGTTGATTAATGGAGGGAAGAGAGCACAGAAAACTGAAATCCACAGAAGATTTTCAAGTCTATCTTCAGCAATAATTTTAATCTTCTCTGATTCCATTGAACTTTTATATTTTTACTTTCTCTTAAGACCAGAGTGGCTAACAAGGGAAAAATTGACTGATTTAAATTTCTTCCTTAATTTTCTCAGTGCAGGCTGAGGTGGAGGTGCTAATGAGCAGTAGAAAGACAACAAGCGTTCCTTGGAGGGGTGAGAAGAAAGGCTAGAGAGGCCAAAGACCCACGTAAGTGGTGAAATTATAAAGAGTGTAGGTGTGCATTAGGATGTGCTAGGTGCTGTAACACACAATGCCCAGATCTCCTTGGCTTAACACAGAAGATGTTTATCTTCATTCACGTTATAACCCAATGCAGGTAGTGGGCGGTGATGCTCTGCTCCACGCAGTCCTTCAGGAACCCAGGATTATTCTATCCCTTGAGGCATCAGAGACTTCCACTTGATCCTCTGCTCTCTGACTTGGAGATGAAGAAAGAGAGAGAGCATGGTGGATTGTGAGGGAGGCCTTCTGGGTCAGGGCTCAAGGTAGCATATACGACTTCTGCCCACATAGAGTTCAATCATATGGCCCCATCTAGCTGCAGGGGAAGCTGGGAAATATAGTCTAGCCACATTCCCAAGAAGAAAAGAAACACAGTGGTGAACACATAGCATTGTCTCTGCCATCAGGTCCTTCGTGTATGCTGGTTGATTTCTCTCAGGGCACTGAAATGGGGAAAGAACTTTTCTCAGCAGTACCTATGCTCATCCATGGTCTTACTCATGGCTCTTGCTTCATCCCTTCCTTATTGGTATGCAGTTAATCCCCAGCACACAGATCAAAGCTTCTCCAGGTCAGGGAAATTCTTTCCAATGGTACCTGACTCTCTCCAAAGGAGGGAAGAGGAGAAAAAGAACTAGTACTTCCTTCTAGTATAGTGGTTAGGGATCGGACTTTAAGCCCTTCTTATCTGATTTGAATCTTCACTGTGTCATTCAACTTTCTGGGTCTGAGTTTTCCCAATTGTAAAACAAGAATTAAAAACCTTGTCTCCTAAGGCTGTTGTGATGTTGGGGGTAGTATCTGTCGGAGTATACGGATCTAATATCATTTTAATCTCTAACTCTTCATGGACTCAGAAGGGGAAGAAAATTTTCAGACTTTGCTTCCAACCCCAGTAACTCTTGGGAGTTGTTACCTTAAAGAAAGATGAAGTTACTTTGTGCTGTTTCTTTCCTGCTAATTGACAAACAGATGTTGAGTCCAGTTATGGCCTCTTGTAATCAAGAGTACAGGAGTAATGGTAAAGAAGATCCATTTCTCCCTCTCTGGAACAAAAAAGGGGTTTGGAAGGGGATGCCCAAGTATCTGATTCTGTCGTTCCTAGAACATCAAAGGACAAAGTAGATAACTGTGGATCTGTATTGGGAAAGAGTAGAATTGATGGGAACAGTTAGGGTTGATTTCGAAATTTTGGAGCTTAGAAGACCTTGTGGGAATCTTTTCCTCTGTCTCCCATGGAAATGCAATAAATAAAAATAATTCTTAATTCTCCCAGCCCAAAGTCTTTGTTTTAGTCTGTGCTACCCTAGAACTGCAAGGGCCGTGATCGTAGTAAGGACAGCTGACAATGCTACTAAACAAATACCCCTACTTAGTAGTTACTATATGCCAGGTGCTTGCAAACTTGTTTATTCCTTTCATCTTGGCAGACCTAGGATTTGAATCCAGGGCCAGCTGGCTAGAGTCAAGTCTTTTCCCCAATACGATGTTGTTTCTTAGGGTTGTATAGAAGTTAGTACTGTAATTCGATCAAGTTCATGTGATGGTACTACCTGTGACACATCTGTACCTTTGTTACACTGCACAGAAATGGCATAATCTCTGTTATACTGCTTGGTAATTATGCAACGGCAGTGGGAGACTATCTCCAATATTTCTCTTTAAGATTGTACAGTATTTCAGTTCTAGTCTATTAGGTAAACTAGGTTTCCATGGATCCAGCTCCCAAGGAGGGCCAGAATCCCTAGTCTTGTGGGTCACAGTGGAACTGGATGTCCCAAGATGTGTGTCCAGGGCCAAGGTTCCCAAGGGAATTTGCGGAGGAATGTTCAAGTTCTAGCAAAGGTCTATGTGGGGGCAGGTAGGGCAATCCAGGGGAGGAAAGGAATAGAATGGGGTCTGGGCCTGTCGGGTGGGTCCTAGCATCTTCTCAGGAGTTATTTGATATCCAGGGCATGTAGAGGGGTCTCAGGAAGAGTGTAAGTTCATTACCCTGATGGGAAGACCTACACCCTCTTGCAGTGTCCTGGGCAGGGGTAACCCTGGGGGACAAGGTATGTCTACCGAAGGTCTCAGTGTCAGTGGCAGCTGGGCATGTAAGATAGAGATTGGCTGAAGCTGGGGCAGCCCTCCACATATACCCTTCTCCAAGAGCAATGACAGTTGAGTGAGGACCCCCACACAGACTTTTTCCTACAGATTCCCAGGAAATGGAGGAAGGACAAAGGCTAACTCTTGTTTGACATGTCTGCTGCTCTCTTCTTTTCTTCCACCCTACCCAGGAATTCAGAAGTACAGGAAATTACTTTGTCAACCAAATGGGAAATTTAATGAAGCCACTGGTATCAAAGAAAGACCTGCAATATCTTTATCTGTGTAATTAATTAGCCTATGTCTGTGAAGTGTTCCAAGTGTATGAAGTGCCAAAGATAACTCGTGTTATTAATTATTATTATGCATGGGAAACGTAACTGGATTTCTTGACCTTCGTGCACTTAACAGCTCGTATTTAATGGTGTGTTAATTGTAGCTTTGTTTTTTGATCAGCTTCGATTCTCTTTAGGTGATGATATATTGAGACACTTTTTCATGCCTTTCAAGATTTTTCTTTAGAAAATCAAGTTTTGAAAATGTCTGTGGAAATGTGAGTGGCAGTGAGGAGCAACTGAAGGTGTCCGAGAGGCGGAGGAGTGTGTGATTGCACGGGAAGCAGGTTTTTAGGAGATGCATCTGCTAACATCAGATTAAATTAGAATGGGAAGAGACTGGAAGCAGGGAAGAATCCGCTCAGGCACGAAGTAAGGAAAATTTGAACTAGGGTAGTGATTGGGAATTGGGGATTGTATGGTGGAGAGAAAAATTTATTATTTTAGGAACGGTTGAAGATAATGTCCTAATGGGCCCTCTGGTATGCTAGGGAAAAACTGAAAGTAGCTTAATTCCCTGTGTTAAAAATGAAAAGGAATTTGGGGAGCTGGAAGTAGCCTTGTAAATGGATAGATGCAAAACGAGTTTGGAAGGAGAGCACCACAACAGGAGTCCAATGGGCTTGAGGAAGAAATCGTCTGTGGCAAGTGTGCGGGTCTGAGGCGTGCCAAGGCGGTTTCAGCACAGGGCTGTCTAGCAATCAGGTTTGCGTGCTAGTCTGCACTTTGATGCAATGTAATACTCACTTGTTTTTGCTAGGAAGAGTCAGGAAAAGTATGCAACACACAGTGTTGTGGGAACGGTGCTTTGGAGAAGTCAAGGTGTTCCAGCCCTGAGTCAGCAGCACGCAGAGGGAAGCGGAAGTTGAGAGATTGCGGTGTGAGTTAGGTGGAGAGCCTTCAGCCAACATGGGTTCATGTGACTATGAGAACAAAATTCAGTAAAATCTTGAGCAGGGTGTGGATTTCGCACAGTGTGTGAGATGGGATCGAGCCAATTTTATTTGATTTTCAAAACCAAAGTGACCTCAGCTAATATCTAGATATCAAAAGGAAAAACAAATCTCAAATCTAGGGTTACATGCAGAACCTTATGTAAGAAAGAAACCCACTATCCTCCTCTCTCCAGGTTTGCCCCTTATATATCCATTTATTATTTTTCTACTTTTCTAGAATAGTCATCCATATCTTAATGGGACAAACTATCTTTTCAGAGCTTCTGAAAGTCCTTTTCTTCCAGAGCCACTCTGTTCTGCATTGCTCTGGGCCTTTAATGAGATAAAGTCTAGATAACTGTTCTGGATCATTCTAGACTCTCAACGAGATAAGCCCTGGAGACACCTGTCCCAGACCACTTTTGGCTCTTAATGAGGTGAGGTTAACACAGGATGGAGTAAGTTCATTTTCTCCAAGCTTCTCAGAGACCAGATATGGCTGTACCATCCCAGGAAATCTATTCAGACAAGAAATGCAAACATACAGATAAAGTCTTCCAAATTCTTTCCCTAACTCCTCTCCTTTTCTATTTTTCATGTTGTTTCTTTTTTTTGTTTAGAGTATGTGGGTTGGTAGACATTGTCAGTGCAGAGGTGGAGGTTGGAAGTTGGGGGAGTAGCTGTTTATGAATTCTAGACCTGGACAGCCTTTGTCACTAAATAGCTATGTGACCCATGGTAAGTCATTCAGTCTTTCCTCCTCAGCCTGGCTCTGACATTCTACCTAGCCACCGTTTAGTTTTTCATTAGACTGCCTTGTTTAGCCACTTCTATTGACGAAATGCTCAGGCTAACTGGTCATTTTATTCTTCCAGAAAAAAAGAAAACGGTAACAAATTTTGTCTTCTACAAAAGACATTGATACAAGATACTACATTATTGCTAACCTGAATAACTCTGGGGGTGAGAACTCCCTGCCTGGCCCTGGTACTCACCTGTGAAATGGCTTGAGTGTTGGAGTCCCTTTCTTTTGGAGAGAAATTTCTCTCCTTGTTGAAGTTACCACGCCCACGCAAGCATGCAAATCATGTCAAGGAGCCTAGGTAAGCATCACAATATGTCTCTAAGATATGTTTCCTTCCTTGTGTTTCTTTCTCTTGTCATTCTAGGACGCAAACGGCTTGAAGACAGGAGCTGTTTTTAATGGATTCTGAACAGTCCCTAACCCGGGTGGATATCGGTGGAATGTTAAATAACAACAGTGATCATGTAACAATGATGCCCAGCTCACTTGGGAGAGAATACCAAATAGCTTGGAATTTTCCTGTTACTGGTGGCACAGCCCAGGAGCATCCTGAGGTGAATTTAAAAACCTCAGCAATTCAAATCACATTTCCCATAAGAAATACATCTTCTAGCTTGGAATAATTGTTCAGCTTATTGCTGGTTTACTGTGTGATTTGTTAGTCTTCGTTTGACTCTTCCAGGTCTGGAAGAAAAATATTGTGCTTTAGTGATAAATAATCTCAAAGAGAGGGAAAAAAAATTCAACCAGCTCCCCTGGCCAGTACCTTTCTCCTCTTTTTCCTCATCCAGTATTTATTCCAACTGCTTCACTCGTTCTGAAGTAGATTATTACCGTATGAGCTCAATTTAAAGAGCTGCTATAGAAAACAAGTGCCACAAGCTATTAAGAAAATAACCCTGTTTCAGTTTTGAGTGAAAAGAAAAAAATTTAACTCCATGCAAGATACATGTTTTTTTCATTGAACCAGAGTCTTTCTCTATAGTGTCAGTGACAAGGAACTGCAGCCTTCTTATCCTCCCTGTTTTTCTCAATCCTCTCCACTCTTATCCCATAGTAACCTGGAGCAAGCTGTCAGAAGTTGTGGTTAAAAGCTTTCTGATGGGGACGTTAATGATAGGTTTGGAAAGAGCCGGGGTTGATGGGCGTGAATGTGGCCCCCCCAAGATCTGCAGTGCTGTGCAGAGCACAAACATCCTCCTCTTGACAAGGGCCCAAACGTTGCTGGGGCGTTACCTGGTTTGAGCATTCATTTGTTTATTCGTTTATGGTCTACTAAGTCCCAGATGTTTTGCTAGGTGACAAGGATATAATAAATAAGACACTATCCTGCCCTAAAATGTCCTCACCATAGAGATGAAGGAAGAATCATGAGCTCCCTCTTGATGAATATAATGACAGTGACAGACATGGACTGGAGGCGGGCTGTAGAACCACAATTCAGAAGCACCTACCCAGTCTTCATGGGATCACAGAAGCTTTCTAGAGGAGGTGACCCCTGGGTTTCTCTCAAGGACGAACAGGAATTTGCCAGTTGTGGAAGGGTCCAGGAGAGAACTTTTCATTGTAACACCTCGTTTGCTCTCTGCTTCTTGAAATTTAGGTAGAATTATTTTACCCCACACTTCCAAACCTTGTCAGAGGCCAAAGAGGGGTGCTTTTCACGGCCGTTTCTGCTTCCCTGTGTCCACCATTAACTCTGACAGCTATAAAGCACCTACAGTGGAGCTGGTGCTGGGCTGGTGCTTTGTCTTAATTTTACTTCCATATTTACAGAGGAGGAGGCTGAAATCACACAGCCAGGAATTCAGATAGCCTAGTCTGTTTTCCAAAATCTAAGCTCTTCTCACTACAGCATGCTGAAAATGAAACAGAAAAAAAATTCTATGTGGTCTAAGTGGAAAGAATATTCCAGCCTGACCTTTCCACTTTCTATCATGAAAACCTACAGCAGGTTTATGGTAGTTGTCTGAACAGAGAAGTACCATTATTATTATTATACTTGAATGATGCCATTTGTTGTGCTTGCTTTTTATTTTTCAGTATTGTCAGGCTTTGAAATGTACATTTTTATAGCACATTTCCATTTCTTATGAAAAGTATTTCAACATTTCTCTATTATTTGTCTGTGGACCCAAAAAACCTTAAAATCCTGAGCCAGTTGCTAATAGACTTTAAGAAACACTGAGCTGGGTTTAGTGCCAAGGCAGAAGGATTGGAACCATCATAGTCTCCTGCTCCTATGCAGACATAATGATCTGTGAAACTGGATTCCGAAGTGTCTGTTTAGGACTTTTTTTCCTCTTATGGATGCACCAAAATTCAAAGAATATTAGGAATCTGATCATTGTCCCTGGACTGACCTGATGCAAAGACCACTGACCATGTATGAAAATGCTTTCTCTTCTTCCTACTGGGAGGACTGGGCTACATTTCCCAGCCTTCCTTGTAGTTCAGTGTGGTCATGTGACTGAGTTCTCGCCAAGGGACCGTGGGAGTCAATGATGGTGCAGCACTTGCAGGTTTGGCTCATAAAACCTCCCATGCACGTTACTCCATGCTCTTCACCCTTCTAACTGTCTGGAATAGAAATGACTTTCAGGGTGACCTTGGAAGCCATGCTTTGAAGATCTATGATCAACTGTCTCCCTGAATGACCATGCAGAATAGTCCATTCTGTCAAGAACTGTTATGTGAACACAAAATAAACTTCTATTGTGCTTCTATTATTTATTTTTAGACTTATTTGTTGCAGTAGCTGGTGCTACCCTAAATGGTACAGGTCATCATCCCTGGAGACTTTATTGTCATAAGCTTGACATCTGTGTCCTGAATCTTGCGGTTTCCACAGTAGAGAACTCAGTGGGGATAAAATCAGAGGACTTTTTGAGGCCTTAAATGGAAGTAATTCACACAGGTTACATTCATCAGGCCTGATCTCTGCCCTGTATCTGCTTTGCGTGACTTGTCCCCCGAGGGCTTTTCAAGCATGGGGGGAATGTTCTGACCCTGGTCTAGCAGCGGTCTTTTGCCTTGATTGATTTATCAACATAGTTTGTTCAAGCTACAGGGTTTCTGATGAGATGTCTGACCACCAGGGCCGGCCATCTCCCTGTCCTTATTTCATCCTGCTTCTCTTGAAGAGTTGTCCATTGTAGTGGCTCCATTAGCTCTAACTGTTTTCAAAATTTTACTCAGGTAAGGGAAAGGAGGAACCTCTCACTCTCAGAAGTCAGAGCTGCTGAGTTAGAACCGTGTTTAAGAGGAGAACAGAACTATTCCTTCTCTTACTCAAGTTAATCAGTGGAAGGTACTGGCAGGGACCTGGTGTCAACGAAATGCTTTTTTTTTTGGTGAGGAAGATTGTCCCTGAGCAAACATCGGTTTCCAATCCTCCTCTTTTTTCTTGAGGAAAATTGTTGCCAAGCTAACATGTGTGCCGATCTTCTTCTACTTTGTACACGGGACACCACCAGGGTACGGCTTGACAAGTGGTGTGTAGGTCCACGCCCAGGATTGGAACCCATGAAACCTGGGCTGCCAAAGTGCAGCGTGTGAACCCAACTGCTACTCCACTGGGCCAGCCTGAAATGCTTTTTTAAAAATACAAT
This sequence comes from Diceros bicornis minor, assembly GCF_020826845.1. Lineage (NCBI taxonomy): Eukaryota > Metazoa > Chordata > Mammalia > Perissodactyla > Rhinocerotidae > Diceros > Diceros bicornis. The sequence goes on from NC_080741.1 coordinate 37,896,359, forward strand.
TTAGTGTTGAAAAACATGCATATATCCTGTCAATATTTCTAGAGGTCTTCCTAAGTCTGAAGTTTGGGAACAGTTTTTATGACTAGATTTGGGGAACTGGGCTCCTTCCATGGCTGCTGCTGCTGTATCTGGCCCATATGCAGACAATAAGCCAGGAAACATCTCTCACTGGGTAAATCCAATTCTCACTTTATTAAAATATCACAGAGCGTGACCCAACAGGGAGTGGGCAAAGTGGTCCATGACCCTGTTACCATAGACTTCAGGGTCCGAGAAATAGGTTAAATGCTTGCCTTCTCTCTGACTCTCCATTGCTATTTCTTTCTTATTCCTCCAGATGAGAGAGGGCTGAAGCAAGAAGGATGCTTGTGTATTATGCAGTAGCCTACAAATAATATCTTCAGGATACGCCCCTCTTCCTATTTCTGGAGAACGGCAATATGGTGGAAGTGGGTAGGAATTAGACCAGTTGGCACTTGGGGATTTTGATGGTGATCATGTTTTATATTACATATTATTGCTTTTATACCCATATTTCTAACTCAATGTGTTGCCTTCCAGACTGAATCGAATCAAATTTTATATATTTCTCTAGACAGAGGCATCTCCTTTTACTCTGGTCAATTCCCTATTGTGGGTATTCATAACAGAACATTTCATGATTCCTCAAATATTTACCATTAACCTATTGTTTATTGTTATTTGGAAAGCCATCTTAGCACTTGTCTCCGCTTAACCAGAATGCTTTCAATACCATTCCAGAGGCAACAATAATAGCTATATTACTTAGAGGAGGTCATAGCTCTGTTACCTTCTTTAAAAATATTATGTCTAAATAATTCCAACTTTCTAACCCCCATTAGAGTTCTCAAACTGATTATCCCCATTCACAAACTCTCCCAGGGGAAATTGGGGTGGCTCTCTTAATAATTGCCCTTTCATTTAGATCAACTTGAATTATCTGAACTTCAAGTTATATTAGTAACAACAAATCCTTGAAGCTGTTAAAATTCAAACGGTACTTTTAACCTAACCAGGGATGAAAATATCTGTTGTATATATCATTAAAAAGTTCCAGTTTCTCCCTGACACCTCATTTTAGGGTCTGTTCTTTCTAAGTCTCTGGAGAACCGGGGAGAACAAAGATCTCTTACTAGAATGCATAAGTCAGGGAAATATTGATGCCAGATAGAAATCGATAACAGATCAATATTAAGTGTCTTTAATTCTGTCTTGATAATTTCTAGCTGGAAGATGTATTGGTTTTCTTCTTAAGATCAGATTGATTTAGTCATATTTGTAAGCAATCACTATGAGGAGGTAGATTTTCTTTCATTTTTTTACATGACTGGATGGTGGCCCCCACCCCCACCCCTGCTAGCCTACCCTCTCCCAGGGCTAAGGAAGTAGATGAGCTTTCTATAAGTTCACTCAGGTCTGAGAGGCAGACACTGTTTTTAGCATAATTGAGTAGAGGAGATGTGCCGGCAGAGCAGTAATCACCCCTGTAGCGTGAGCTTCTCTGGTTGGGCTTTGGACTTCTCACACTCAAATCAGACCCAAACAGTGCCCCTTCCCTCCTCCTCCAGGTCACAATGTGGAGCTTCTCCCTGGTCTAAGGCAGCAACATCAGTGAGAACAGGTAGGGACTGTCCATCCATGTTGGAGGCCATAGCCAAGAGAAGTGGCACCCCTATGGAGAAAGGAGGCTTAAAGTACAGAAAGAGAGAGAGACAGAGTGAGGTGAGGGTCTAGGAGTTACCCTCTGTCTCCTGAGGGGATGGTGGCTCCATGGGAGTCTAGCAATGAGATCCAGATTAATACCGGCCCTGATATCAGTTCCCCTACATAAAACCCAGAATATATGGAGTTAAAACCAAAAGAACTCACTCTCTATCTCTCTTCTTTAAGTTACATTCATACGTAAATATCAGTTTTTTAAACCTTTGTATCCCCTGAACTTCACAAGGCAGATAGAGGTTACAAATTGTTAAAAGCCCAGGTGGCCTGGAGCTGGGCTCACACTGAAGTTCTGGCTAATTACCAGTTCTTGAGGTTTGTTACAGGGAAACTGATATCAAGAAGCTAAAGTTTCTCAGACCTCAACTCCTTGGCTTCCTGGCGCCAGAATCCACCATCCACCACAGAGACAGAGACAGTTGAAGGACACCCACCTGTGATTCCCTTATCTTGCCATCCTCCTCCCTGCCAGCAGCCTCACAAGGCGAAAGGCAGGCTGGTGGGAAAGCGCTGAGCAGCAAGTCCACAGGCTCCCACTCCCTACCAGCAGCTACATTCCTCACAACCTTTAAAACCTCTTGCCTCCCATCTCTCAGGGAGATGGGACAAATTTGAGAGCTCTCGTCTCCCGGCTGACGTCACCCAAAATAAAAACTCTCTCCTTGCCATAAGCCTGATGTTCCAGTTTTATTTGGCCCCTCTTGTGTGGCGGGTAAATAACCTGTGTATGTATCCGGAAACAGTATCAGATAGATGCTTTCTGCACCAAGGAATAGAGATCCCCAGCACAAAATGTTCAGGAAGAAGGAAAGTTTGTTTCATGTAGATGCAGTTTATGATACATTGTGATGGCTTTGGCTTCCTCACAGTTTCTAGTTTATGCTTTCCTCGACGTGTTGGCTTTGTCCTCAGACTTGGCTTGGTGGCCTCAGCCACCCCAGGTCATCTAGACACCATAGCAACAGAGAGAGAAGACAGCCTTTTCTGTGGCTTTCTCGTACATTAAGAAGGCTTTTCCCTGAATCCCCAGGAGACTTACAGTATTTCTCATTGGCTAGAGTTGGGTTACATGCCAATTCCTTAACCACTAACTGATGATGGGGTGGAATTACCATGATCGGTTTAGACTAATTATTTGGAGTGAAGTGAATATTGGGGGATTAGTTACTATGACACTAAAAGTTTCATACCCGTGATGGTACAACATCATTATCTCTTGTATATTATCAATTGTAGAGATTAATTATACCTAGATATTTAAAACATTTAATAACTGGAGTGTAATATAAAAATAAAAAAAATATAGTCCCTTTTATTTCTACAACTAAATTATATAAACTATATATAAACTAAATTGTATCAATATATACTATACATGTATATTTATATTACATATTCCATGTGCTTATTATGTACTATAGCATATATTGAATATATTATATTAATATATATAGAATGTATTTTTATACATTATATACACTATTTATAAACTAAACTTTATATAATCTAAAAACTTCTTTCAAAGTGCCACATGTTGTACCACAAATCCTTCACCACATTAATGTAATAATTTCCTAGTTGTTTGTTGGTTTTTGGAAATTGTTGGTATGCTCCTGTGGCTGATGCAGCATTCACTAGCTAAATGGTGCTCTGTCAGAGCCATGGTTTGACAAGTGCATCAAACTCTTCCAACATCTTTCCCATTATGTCGATAGCTGTTGGGAGACTGGGATTCTTGTCAGAACCGGAGTGGAGTTCATGCCTTTGCCCCCATCTTAGCATTGGGCTCTCTAATTGTCTCCAGGCCTTGACTCTCTGCTTCCATCTTCTCTTCCCTGCAGTTAGTCAAGTTGGTACCCGGGTGCTGGCCCTGTGCAGATGCTGCCTCTGGGGGCAGGGATGCAAAAGGACAGGCAGAGAGGCGGAGGCAGGAGTAAGGGATAGCAGATGAGAGGCAAATTGGCCCCTCCTGGATGCATGAGCCAGGACCCGGACCTTTGGTTTGCCTTTCTCATGGCGGAAACTCCTGATGACCATGGGCCCTGCCACACTAGTCACAGGAGAGTGGGCACTGTTGAGAAGGAGGCAACTGGTTGGGGTGCTCTCTACGAAGTGGGACAAAGGCAGAGGGGGAAAGACAAGAAGAAGGGACGTGGACAAAGAGAAAAATGAACTGTAATTACTGACAGGCTGTTTAGGTGGGCTCAGACTGTCCTGGGGAGCATGGGGTGTGGGAGGGGCTGCAGTGGGGGTGCAAGGCTCCTCTGCCCCGAGGTCACTTGATGAGGCAGAGGGGGGTCATACAGCTACTTCCTGGGATATCTGGGCAGAGTTCCCTCCAACTTGTTCACGATGTTAGACATGGCTGCTCCCTCTACCACCCCCCGACCCAGGGGACCTGCTGGGTCAAATAAAACAGAGCTCCCCAAGCTTACCTGGGGCTCTGCTCTGACAGCCGTCTAGGCCCATGGGCCCTGACCATTCTTCAGCCACTACCTGAGCCTGGCAGGAGTAGGTGTTTTTTCTGGGTCAGTACAAATAAATAGATCCTCCCCAGCTTGACTGAGTGGCCTCCCTCTCCCATCCAAAGGCTTTTGAACCAGAAGGCAAATTCTCAGTTCATCAGAGAAGTAACAGCAGACTGCAGCAAATCTAGTATCCAAAATAGAAAAGCATCTTGACATTGCAGAGGTGTGTGGTTTCTGAGATAAAACACATGTGCTAGAATTTGCATTATTAATTAATCCTACCATTTATGGCAGTTTTACCATTTACTGGGGAGGTAATTAAATATTTGTATAGCTTATAGTGTGTGTACCCACTGAATATTAGCTCTGGTTACATTTCTCCCCTTCCCTAAAAGGTGGTTTCTGGAGAGGGGCATTGAACTATATTGCTTGAACCTGAATAAAAACCTTATTGATTATTTGGGGACTATGTGGTTTTTTATGGTTGAGGGAGGGGTTAGGCCACCTCCTCACCTTTATCAGAGTAACCTCTCAGCTCTCTCCAGTGTGGAAGGTAGAGTGCTTACCTTGACCACTGACCAGTAAAACTGATACCTCCTGAGTGTCCCACTCCCTTCCCCTCCACACTGAGGAGAACACATCCCTCATCATTCTGTGTTACATTTTCTTTTAAATATTCTCCTCTGTTAGGGAACTCAAAAGTAGACGTTATACTGAAATATGAACTGTGAAAGTGTATCCTGTAATTTATGGTCAATGTGCTTTGAAGGTGAAAAACACCCTCTAGCCATACAACATCACTGTAGCTTCTGTCTGTCTTTTTAACCACTTTTCCCCCTAGTTTGCTAGCTGACTTGAGTAACCTGCAAAAGAGATCTGAAGAGAGAAGAAGAAATGAAGAAGCACACTGGAAAAATTCTTCATTTATTATTAACTTAAAACTCCAATGACTTGCTTCCCCCAGGGCTGCAGACTACAAAGGGAGCATGGAATTGGTCCAGTTAGCCTCAAAAATTCAGAGAAAGAGATTGGTGTCATGGAAAGATCAGTGAACTGGGAGAGAGAAGAGCTGAATGCTAACCATGATTTTCTGAGTCCTTTACTTCTCAATGACTCAGCTCATACTTTGGACACCTTGTTCTCTCTTTGCCGGCTTCTACTTCTTGCCATTCTGTGGTTTTGTCTCCTACTTGTAAGGCTTAGGAATATAACAGACAGAAAATGCCTTAGGATTGTGTATTGGTTAATTTTTGTTGTGTAAAAAATCATTGCATAACTTTGTGACTTAAAACAAAAGCCATTTTCTTTAGGACATAGTTCTGTGGATCATCCAGTTCTTCCTGCCTGGGATGGTTCAGCCACTCATAGCTAGCTCTCTTACGCCTCTGCTGTCAGCTGGCAGGTCTGCTGGATGATCTAGAATGGCCTTTCTTGCATGTCTAGTGGTTGGCAGATTGGCAGCCAGGGTCTGGATGCCTGTTGTCTGGAGTGATTTCTGGGATGCGTTGGTTCTCCTCCACATGACCTCTCATCCTCCAGCCGGCTAGTTTGGACTGAATCACACGATGTTCCAGGGTTCCAAGCTCAGCAGGTGGGCAAGCCAGAATGCTCAAACATTTTTCAAGCCTCTGATTTCATCACATTTACTAATGTCCAATTGGTCAAAGCAAATCACACGGCCAATCAAGATTCAAAGAGAAGAAATAGATTTCATTCCTTAATGGGAAGGAAGGAATTTACGACCATTTTTGCAATCTAGCACAGACTGCATTTTGAAATACTTGAAAAGAAATAATGATAACGGCAGATAACAATTCTAAGTGTTTACTATGTTTCAGACATTACACTAATCACTGAATTTACATAATCTCATAATATTTGACCTCATCAGTCCTACATCTTTGGTGCTTCCATTAAAAAAAAAGAAAGTGACTATGTTAGAACCCTGCTCTGCTTTATACAGTAGATGTGGTGCAGAAATGTTTCTTGTAAACAGAAATTTTGTAGCTTGAATTATATTTTTAGCACAATAGGGGAGTTGGCTATTTCAAGGAACCCTGTTGCGAATCCTTTTTGAAAGTAAAGAATCCTTTTGTAATACCCCAAATCACCTCCTGGTTTAGCTGCTTGGCAGGTCAAAGCAAAGGGATTTCAAAATTTAGGTGATGTAGAAAAGGCTCCCACTTTGTAGAGGTTCAAATCTTACTGGCTGTGTGATCTTGGGCAAGTTATTTGATTTCCCTAAGCCCTAGTTTCTTTTCTTTTCTTTTTTTTTTTTTTATAAAATAAGGTTAATAGATACCTGCCTCCATTGGGTTGTTGGGAGGGTTCCATGAAAAGGAATAAAAAATTTGTAAAGAGCCAGATGTTTTACAGAAGTTCAATAAATGTATACAATGTATTCTTCCGCATTATCAGACGTTAGATTTTGTGTAACTTCTTGTCCTGTCATTTCCCACCATGGACGAGAACCTTTTGAAATATTTGTTTTCCAGTTTGGGAATTAGCTTGGCTCGGTTCCCTTTGTCTGTTCTTCCAAAGTCTTGCTGTAAAGCTTTACAGTCATTTTCATTCCTGGATCACATACAAGAAGGTGGATGAGGAAATGAATTCATAGCTTTGTAGACATCACCGAGTAAAAAGTCTGTACTAAACCAATTTAAAATAAATTAGCAGAGAATAAGGCAGGTGTCGCCTAACACAGTCTGCAGTTATCTTTTAACCCAATCAGCAGAGAACAGGAAAACAATTAACGAATTGGGAAGCCGTCCGGGGGTGTCTGAAGGCCACCAACCACAAGGTGGTCATCGGAGTGACTGCCACTGACCTCGGGTCACTGGGTCAACCTGCAGTGTCAGCATAAAACTGTGACTTGGGGTGGCCAATCTCCCAGTGCTATGAGAGCTTTGGAAGGAATTTATAGCTGGTGAATTACAAAAGCAGCTCTAATTAGCCCCAAGAGGCAATTGCATAAGAACTACAGAGAACATTGCAGACTCATATTTGCTTCCTTCTCAGGTTCTTATATGAGAGCCTGGTAATGAATGTTCTTTAACAATAGGAGCTGAGAGACCTTAGCTCTAATAGCACTCCTGAGGCTGCAGCCTCCTTTATTTGCAATCCTGCGAAGATCAGTTGGATACTATTGCTAAACCTTGAAATCACCACTCCCCCCCAAATTTGCATTGTGGCTTAAATCAGAAGGGAGGATCACAGGGGAAGAATTTTTCCCTAACCACCACCCCCCTCCCCGAGGAGTAACGAACAGTAAATAATCTAGCACTCATAGGTTTTAGAATTTTTTTTGAAGGAACAGCACTTTTTTAAAAGGACTTTTAAGCACAAAGGGTTTTGTTTGTATTAATAAAGAGTAATAGTGCTTCTCTGACACTCACAAGTTAAAATACTGTTTCTGAAGTCAGGGGCTGCATTGGCCCGATGCAGTCAGTGGTTCCCTTGGTCTCGGTGAAAAGCTTCTCAGTAAATTAATTCTCTAGTTGAACTTTGGAGGGTGGCTCTGAAAATTCCTCCTTCCTTCCCTCCTTCCACTCAACAAACACATGGAGAGTCTAATCTGGAATAGCCACTGTTCTAGGTGCTGGATATTTGGTAGGGAGCACAATAGGTTTGGGTGCTAGATCACTCCTGGGTGTTCCCCGAAACCAGAGCTCTTGAGTGTTGCTAGTTATGTCTAGAAATCCAGATGGGTGGCTGTAGGGATCTTTACGGGTAACAGTGGAAGGTCAGCCGTACCCCTAGACTTATATTTCGTGGATCAGGGGATATTCCAGGATGAGGGAATCAAGTCTTATAATATGGTTATAATGGATTTAAATATAGGCAATTCAAAAAAGATAGAAAAAAAATCATCTTTTTTATGGCAATTTGGCTCTGAACCAAACATTTTAGCCTGTCCCTAGTGGTGGCTGATACAGAGCACTAATGGCAGACCTCATCCAGGAGATGGTCTGGCTTCTCTGACCTTCTATTGGTAGAGCCACTTAAAGAGCTTATTAAGATACTGATTCCTGGGCCCCATCCAGGGACTTCTGAGTCATTGTATCTAAGAAGCGGCTGAATTTCTGCCTTTTTAATAAGAACCCCTCTAATGCAGTTCTTGGCTAAAAATCTCAGGCAGGCCCATGTGGCTTAGGTGTCCCATATTGGATCCTGAGAGCATCGGCCCTCCATTTCTCTGGCAAGAGCATCTCACTTTCTTCTGTAGAACTACTCTGCTCATCCTGTGGAGTAGAGAAGGGTGCAATAGTTGGTCTTATGCCCTTCGCTCATCCAACCTGATGCTATTTTTCCCAGAGTGAGGTAAGAATAGGAAAAATCTATTGGAGCCCATTGATTCTGCAGTGGTACTCTGACCAGCTGATATTAACTTGTGCTACCTAAGTCCTCAGAGCTGCTCTGGTCCCAGCTTTTGTCCAAGTTCAGTCCTTCAGCCATTTCTTATATTCTGTGAAGTATCGCAGAGTCTTCAAAGAGATGATTTTTGGCCTAAGTCAGCCCGAATTTTTCTATTGGTATAACCAAAGAAGCAGGGAAAGACATGAAATCTTGACATGTGTTGGGTCCTCTGGCTTGGGGTGGGTGTTGTGTCTAGAAAGGAAATGGAGGTTTTTTCTGTACAGTCCGTGAAGGAAAAGTCTACCCTGCTCTCCACTCCACTCCAGAGAGAGTAACGCTTTCCTTCTCTCTTCTTGCGTTTAGACAACCCTGCTGTGAATATTTTTCTGTGTATCCGTTTCTCCTTCTAGGCTCTGAGGACAAAAACAGTGTCTTATTCCTGTCTGTCATTCTGGGGACCAGCAAGAGCCTTGGAATACAGAAGGCTACATGTGTTGCTGTGAAATGGGATTATGTTCTGCACCTGAGCGGTAATGCAGGGGCTAGGCCTTGCTTGGGACACGTCCTTCATTGTGAGCCCTGCCTGGGTGCTTGGGGCCTGTTTCTCTCCACCTTTGACCAATCTTGTGCTTCTTAAGAAAAAATAACTAGGTTTCGGTTGCCATTATCCTTAGTCTTTGAAGTCCAGAGGTCTCCTATTTGCTGAGGAATCTATGTATTTCTTTGATTAATTTCTCATATTTGGGACTGCATTTTATTTTCTGTCACTCCTGAGTCTATTCTGTGCTAATGGCATGATAGACAAAAGAAACATATCCATCTCTAAACTCCTCAGGACCTCAAGAAATAAAAGTTTCCAATTAGCATTCTTTCCTTGGCAGCCCAACTTTGTGATTAAAGAGCTTCATTGGTTTTGGAAAGTTTTAGGATTTAAAACCGAGCGCTAACAGAGACCCAGGGGCAAGACCTTATGAATAGAGTCCAGAAAGGAAAGCCGGAAAAGCAGATGGAAACAATGAAAGGGGCAGGGGGAGGCCACTGTTTCTGAAGAGGCAAGGGAAGACAAAAATAGCTTACAGACATAATTTCCTCTCCCACAAGCAGAGTCAGTGGCGAGTTCCATAGAGGCAGTGTGGTCTGAGAATCAAGAAATTCCAGGGGGCTCGTCTTTGTTCTTGCTTTGTGAAATGCCACTGAATAAATCAAGGAATCTTGCTTTGTAACTCCTTCCTCTATACTCACTTCATGGCCTAGATGGGCTCTGAAATATTGCATCTAAAGCGGCCATGTAGGATATCAGAGGTCAGCTTAGTGGTATGAAGAGGTGGAATGTGACTGGCTAGATGTCAGGAGATAGGATTGTGTCCTCTGTCCACCTACCTAGTTTATATTGAGCCACACTAGAGCTCACCCCTGTGCTCCAACTTACTGTTGTCTGTATTGACTGTGCTCTCTCACATCCATGCCTTTGCACACATTGTTCTCTCTGCCTAGAACATCCTTCCCCCTTGACTTAGGTCAGCTTCCCTAAAAGCAGAGAGGAAGACTGATTCATATGATTTCTTAAGGGAGTGATCGCCGGAGAGGGGAAGAAAAGGAAGCAGGAAAGGATAGGGGAAGGAGCTAAGCAAGAATGTGAGCTCAACCGATCCTACAGGGAGCTCTGAGTGTGAATTGCACCATAGAGTTTGTCCAAATTTCAGGCAGGGCTCCTGGAACTCCATGTCAGTCAGTCATTGGAGAGTCATACCCCTGTAGATGGGGTGTGTAACCTCTCAAGTGAGATGCCTCCCACTGGCCAGGAGCAATTGTCCTGAGAAGCGGGCAGGTGTGAACTGTAGCAGTCAACACTCACAGGAGCTGGACAATGGGAGCACTGTCCTGGTAAAGAAGATCTTGGTAGAGCTTCAACAGCATCCTCTCCATCCCCATTCTTTACTTTGTTAAGCTTTATTCACTGGTTTTTTAAGACTTGGCTCTGGCCACATGTTCTTTGACACTTTCTTTCCTTTCTAGAAGGTTAGGTGTCCCTCGTCTGTGTTCAACAGCCTCCTGGACTTAGTAACTTCCATCTCATCTCACTGTACATTAATAAGACTACATGAATATCTCCTCCTCTATTTGTCATCTCCTTGGTGACATAGGATTTCCTTTCCAATCTCTATCTACCATGTATGTACCACATGTACATACCACAGTATGTACAACATAATAGTGTTCCATAAAATTGTGTTGAGTGGATGAAAGAAAGCTCGGATCCTCCATTAGTTTGCTGTGTGATCAAGGTCATATACCTAACATTTGTGAGCCTAAATTCCCACTTCTGTAAGTAGGGAATAATACCTGTCCACTAGTCTCTTAGAGTTGTTGAGAAGGTCAAGCCACCCGGCTGATTTTCATCAGCCATATGAAAATCAGACCTTGCTTTATCTTGCTCACCCTACTGTGAGAGTCTGCTTGACAATACCCATATGAAAATGTTATGCAGCCTGGATAGAAGTATCCCTCCTGCCCATTCGTCTGTTGGAAGCTTGGACAGTTCCAACAGCTCTTTTTCATATTGTTCTGAAATCGGTCTATCAGTAACATCTCCTCTTCAGTCTTACTTTTGCCTCCTGGAGCCACTCAGAACAAGTTTGCTCTGCGTTTCACATGCCAGTCCTTATGGATTGATTATTTCAGGGAGTGTTGCTGTCTCATCTGCTGTTCTCACCTCTTGCTGACAGTTGCAGCCACACCTTTGAAGTTCAAGTCTTGCTTGTCTCCTTCCTTCCTCAGTTGTCATCAGCTCCCTCTGTTACCCAGATGAGATAGAGAGAGTTGGAGGCTCAGTTTTTGTTAAGTTCCCAGGAGAATGATCCTCAGGAAGGTCTTCTGAGGACGTACATGGAATCTTGTCTCTGTTTTTCTAATCCTGGCTACTCAAAGGGGGACATTTCTAGTTAGAGGGATCCCACATTCCTCTATTCTTCCTCAATAATATCTTGATGATAAATGACATCATATCCATAATTTTGGCTTTTTTGAATAAAGTATGATTGTATTAGGGTAATGAGGAGACACCAGTGCACCAGGGGTTAGAATATTTGGGCCCTATTTCTGGTGGCCGTTAATTAGCTGTATGACTTCAGGCAAATTCCTCTCTTTGTTCTGGAGGTGGCTACTGCAGCTGTCAACAGGTGAGAAGAGTGAAGACAGACAGAAGTAGACAGAATAAACAAATGCCAAAGGGCCCCAGTTAACAACATTTGGTGATGTTTTTGATGGGGGGGTGTGAGGGAGAGAGCAATCAAGGACAACTCTCAGACCCTGTAGGAACTCGAGCATGTTGGAAAGAGCGGATGAACCTGCAAAGAAAATAGAGGACCAGCCAGGGAAGTGGGAGGAGAACCAGGGGATTGCGGAGTCCTGAGAGCCAGATGATTCCAGATGACGGGAGTGGTCTCACCGAGGCTGAGGTCTCAAGTAAGATAAGGACTGAAAATTATCCTTGGACTTTAGCAACACAGAGGTCACCTGATGATCATAGCGGCTTTTTTAAACCTGTGAGGGGGTGGAAGACAGAGTGAAGTGAATTGAGGAGTAAGTGGGAGGGGAGCATATGGAGACTACAAGGATAGATAACTTTCTGGAAAACTCTGGGTGTGGGGAGGATAGAAGGCTATAGCTGCAGGAAACGTGAAGTGGAAGGAAGATATTTTTAAGGTGGAGAAGACTTGAGCCTTTTTAAGTGTTTTTGGGAAAATGTGATTGAAAGAAAAGGGTTGACTATATAGAAGAGAGATGGACTAATTGATATACTGAAAAGACCAGGGAAGAGATCCAGAATGCAGAAGGAAGTACTGACCTTGGCAGAGGACACTGCGTTGAATGTCACATCAGGGATATGTGTGTTGCTGTGGAAACTACTCTCTAATTCACCAGGCTAGCTGCTATTTCTCCCTCCTTCACTTCTGCCCACAGTATCTGTTAGATACCTTTTATCTAGATCTCAATTCGCAGCAGCAATGTGTGTGTGTCAGGTGGGGGAAGGAAAATGCCAGAGGACTTCATAGGCACCTCCTTAGTGATTGGGACTACACCCCTTACTGCCTCTGTTCACACAGTGTCTGATCAGGCATGATACTCACGCCAAGGCTCCTTACACACTTGCCTCTTTCAAATGTCCATTCCCCCCTGACTTCCCAAGTTCACATCCTGCTGACCCACAGTTGACTGTCTCTCCCCCTCCCCTCAGATCAATGGGACAAACTGCAATTGCAGGGTGTATGACGGTCTCATTTCCTCTAGTCTGGTTCAAGCTCCTCTGTGTCTGGGTTCAGAATGAGTCAGCATTCTCTAATGTTCTTGGCCAAGTCCATTTTTCTTATAAATGAAGTTACTGTCCCCACTTGCTTAGTTTACAGAGGGACCTAAGGAGTCCGTCTGCCTCACCTGTGTGTGCTAAGTGGCTCGAGTGTCATTTAATCTACCTTCAAGACATGTGACTAAATCTATATGTATTAGTAAAATGCTGACCACATTAAAAAAAAAATCTGTCACATTTTTAAAAAATCCAAGAAGCAACTATTAGAAACACCAATTAACTAAGAGCTTTAATATGCTCATATATGTTTGTGCATAACTAGTTTTTGAAAGGACTTAAGACAGAACCACAGACTTTTTTAAAGCACCAAGAAACTGCAAGTCAATAAACATTCTATTCCCGTGCTTGTCTATACTCATCCAACCCAATGATGATGAAACGCACACTGACAAGAGCAATAAGAAAAATAAAAACATTATCACAGGATCAATGTTTATTGCTGCCTTCGTAAATAAAGAGCTTGGCTTCCCATTGATGTTTAATTTTTGTAAATGCCTCTGGAAATTTAAGTAGCAGTAGGAAAACATTATCCTGAGATAATGTTCAATTTCTCCTAACATAAGCTCTTAAACCTTGGTTGTGTGCAGTTTTCAGTCTGGGACAAATTCAGGAGAACAAATCTCTTTGGAACAGACTGTGGTAGATTTATTTTAAATAGGCTGGCTTCAGTGCTACAGGTCTAGGGGACAGGAGAGAGGAAGGGTATTGGAACAACAGAGGCAGAGAAATCCTGGAAGTCTGCTCTTTATGTGGCTTGTTTTGAGGCATCCATCAGCAAGATGTTGAGACTCTTTCTCCTCTATTCATGTCCCACAGCTGATGCTGCAGCCTGTGCCAAATTTGTAAGTACTAGGAGGCAAGTGAGGAGGCTCAGAAGGGCTCACCTGTCTCTGTAGGACACCGTAATGTCCTAGCCTTTTGTTACTCCTTGCAGTACCTAAACTAGTCTGGCATCAATTTAAATCCCTGGGGCTGGTTAATCCACACCTGGCTTGAATAACAAATGAACTCGGGCTATCTCTATCCTGGGAAAAACATTATAGTCCATTGAAGGCATGGAATCAATGCTGAAAAGGAGCTTCCTCAAGAGATCTTCTAATCTAGGATTTCTCAGCCTTCAGGCAGGTAAGGCATAAATGCCCCCATTCCTCAGAAGAAATTCTGAAGATCCAGTTAATTAGAATAGAGGGCAGATAAGTGATGTCCAAGTCTTCTAAGAGCAGTGTTTCTCAGACTTGGGCTTGCAACACCTCAGAATCACCTGAGGCTTGTTAAAACACAGATTGCTAGACCCTACTCCTAGAGTTTCTAGGGTAAATCTGGGGTTGAGGCCTGGGAATCTGCATTTCTAATGAATTCCTAGGTCATGCTGATGCTGTTGGTCTTGGTCAGGAGATCACACTTTGAGAATCACTGGAGTAGAGTTCTTCCCTCTTGATTTCGTGACCCAGAAAGCTGGGCTGTCTTGAATTAACAAGTGAGTCTTTCTGAAACCTATGCGGTCTAATAGGGGCAGAAAATATTCACATCCCCAAAGGAAGCTTATTCCTTTCTAGGAGACTGCAGAGTCTTTGCCTGCATGTGAGTAAGCTGCGTTCCTCACTGTGACCTCAGGGTCCCGGTTCCAGCTGCTCCAAAGCCATGTGGGCTTGGGAAGATGCAGGGATTCCTCACATATCCCAGCCTCTGACTTCAAATATTTTAACTTGAGGGGAGAAGAACTATCCTTTTCCTGGGAATCTGAAATAGAAAGGCAAATTTGTGAAGGCCTTTCTGACATCAGAACAGCTGGATTTGCACTCGCTGTGGCGATCACTCAGCGCCATGCGGACCTGACAGTGATGAATGATGCTGGATTCTGCTAAAATTCCATCAAAGCCTGCAGCAGGGAGACCTCAGTCACCGAGCCCCGTACTCTCTGGCCCTCTCCGTCAAGGCGTCTGCGGGCCAGGGAGACATTTGAAAAGCTGACAGGCAGCAAGGAGGGAAGATGGAGGAAAAGGGGCAGCAAGGTGGGCGTGGCAGCTTCGGTATTTAGCCAACTGAGGCAGGGATGAGGGTAAGCAGATCAGTGGGAGAGGAGGGAAGGGTGGAGAACAATGGAAGGATTTTCTTTGATCCTAAGAATTCTAGACCCTTATTTGACCTCCCTTCTTCCCTGACAGAAGAATCTCATGAGAAACTCCACTTGCCTTAGAATGCAGTCCCAACCCCGCCTGAATCAAAGTAGTGAGAGCAATTAGGATCTTTGTAAGGTTATGTATTCTAAATATTCTTGCTTGCATTATATTTTATATAAAAGTTAGAAAACAAATGCTGGAATTTTCAAGTCATTGTCCTGCTTGTCTTGGTCAATTTCTAGTCTGCAGCCTTTCTAAGCATTTTCTCTCCCTTTGTTTTAATTGTTTCCATCTTTTTCCTTTTGTATTCTCTCTCTGGCTCCCACTTCTTTGTTCCTCTTTGAGGAATTCAGATTTCTGCTCCTCCATCCACCATACTTTCCACTCTTTGGCTTTTAAGAGCAGACTGTGTAGGAGGTTATAAAACACAAAGTCCAGTTCTTAGCGCCATTCCTCCCCCATGCAACTTGGAATTCAGGCAAAGGATCCCACTTCACTTCTATTTTGCTTAATGTAAATGTTACTGAAGTGTAACATGCATACAGAAAAACTCACAAATCATGCATTTTCAGCTTGATGGATTGTCACAGAGTGAACACATGGAGTGATCAGCACCCAGGTCAGAACCAGAACATGACCAGCACCCCAAAATCTCCTAGTGCCTCCTTTCAGTAATTCCTGCCCTCAGGAATATCCACTCTCTTGGCTTCCAATACCACAGATTAATTTTGACTGTTTTTTAACTTTGTATAAATGAAATCATTCAATACATATTATTTTATGTCTGGCTATTTTTCTCAATACTATGTTTGTGAAATTTATTTATGTCACTACATATGTCAAGTACATGTAGTTTGTTCAATTACATTGTGTGCT
This sequence comes from Diceros bicornis minor, assembly GCF_020826845.1. NCBI lineage: Eukaryota > Metazoa > Chordata > Mammalia > Perissodactyla > Rhinocerotidae > Diceros > Diceros bicornis. The sequence continues at coordinate 37,912,285 of NC_080741.1, forward strand.
CCCTCTCCCTCCCTCTCTCTTCTGTATGAGGAACATACCACACTTTATTCATTCTATTATTGATGGACATTTGAGTTTTTCCAATTTGAAGCTATTATGGATTTTGCTGCTATTAACATCCTTTTACATGCTTTTTGGTGAGCACACATCCTCTTTCTGCTGGATTTATACATGAGTGGAATTACTGTTTCATAGATTGGCACTTATTCAGCTTTAGTAGATACTACTAAATGGTTTTCTAAAGTTGCTTTATTAATTTAGGCTCCCACCAGAAAAGTTCAAGAGTTCTAGTTGCTCCACAGTTCCGCCAACGTATGGTATTTTTAATTTTAGTCATTTTCTGGGTATGTGTTGATAGAGGGTTGTGGATTTAATTTGCATTTCTTCAATAGCCAATAAAGCTGGGCACCTTTTAATATGTTTACTGGCTACTTGAATACCCTTTTTGGTGAAGTATCTATTAAGTATTTTGTCCATTTTAAAAATTGGATTACCTGCCTTTTCTTATTGTTTGTAGGAGTTCTTTATAATTGTGGAGAGGAGTTCTTTGATCAATACACTAGAACAAATGTCTTCTCCCAGGTGGTGACTTGCCTTTCCACCCTCTTCATTAAACTCCTTATTTTACAACTGTCAAACTCATACTTGAAACTCTAGCTTAAATGTCACCTATCCAGTGACTTTTTCCCATCCCCTTTCTCCCAGAGTTCTTGTCCACCCCCTGTCCTCCCACAGCTTCTGCCTAAAACTCTCTCATAGCAATTGTCGCATTAGTTACAATGATCGCTTTTCTTACCTCTCCCCTTCCAGCCCATGAGCACCTTAGGCACAGACTACTTCTAAATGGAAACTGTGGCTGCCATTGTTGTGGAGGTTCTGTTTCTTGCTTTGTAATTATTTGTGTCCCAACTTTCTACTATGTGTATGTATTACTTTATAATGATAACAAAAATTTATCTTACCTTGAGAAAAGGAATGTATATAATATTGTACCCTGTTCCCTGCCTCATCTCCAACACTGTGTGTTGGACATCTGTCTTTTCCAGAGGAACTTTCAACTCAACATGTTAAAAAATGAGCTTTTCGTTTTGTCTTTCCATCCCAGCGTAGTTTCTTTCCCGGCCTCTATGTCAGGTGAGGGACAGCAGTACTATTGTCTAGAAGCTGAGGATAGCAGAGAATTGCTCTAACTTCCAAATTTTCTTCCACTTTCCTCTCCCACATCCAAACCACGCTTTTCTACTCTGTTGTCTTTGCTACTTTCTGTCCTCTTGGAAAATTATAACAGCTTCTAAATGGTTCCTTTGCCCACCCTTGTGAAAGAAAAATTGCACTTGATAGAGTTAAACAGGTAAGGGGTACTTGTTCAAGGCTGTTGTAACAGAGGTCAAGATTATTGCCACAGGGTGGAAAGATTGAACTCAACTCCACTGAAACAAAAGACAGAGTTTTTGAGCACTGGGGTGAGCTAGTATAAGAGTACTCGACAAGGTTGGGCGGAGGTTAGTCAATGTGATTAGGCCATCTGTGTTTACTAATTGGTGTTTGTCAAGGATAGGCTCCTACCCTCCTACAGAGACTGGGAGATGACTGTAATCATCTCTCTTGATGATTTCAAAGGGATGGCTCCTAGGTCCTTGAGAAAGACATCCCTGGGTTCTAATTGGCTGGGAGAAGATTTAACTCTCAAAGGGGCAGAGAAAGAATTCACAATCCCAAGTTTTCTAAAGTAAATGCTCTAAGAAAAGGGATGTCAGGGGCCTTTAGTCAGGAAGAATCTTGTCTAAAGTTTAGTCAAGCTGAGGGGAACGGTAAGGCTGTCTTAGTCACCTCACTCCAATTTAAATGCCCGAATTTAAACTTGTTTTTAACGTTCTTTCCCTCTGTTCCAAAACCTTCCATGGTTCCATACTAACCATCAAATGAGCTCTAAAGGCAGGCATTAACTGAAGAATCTCCATGCTCTCACCTCAGCCTCCCCTGAGTCTCATTCCTGCCGTACTGGAGGTGGCAACACCATAAGGATTCTGAGAATGGTCACAGCTCAGTGTGCTGATGAGGCGTCTCTCCCCGGGTGAGGAAGATCATAAATGGTCACCATTCTCTGGTGCTGGGACCAGGGCAAGGGGTCCCTGCATCTCTCCGTAAACTCTGCCTGGTACTATGAGCTGTTGTGTGCCCAGTCATTGTTCCTGGTTTTCTCCTCATCTCTCTGTTTAAGGATATGGAAAAAAAGAGGTGAGGCAGAGCCATGAGGGCCAAGTCAGCAAAGAGAGCTGTACGCGTTACATCAGCATTCTCTGCCCTGCTTTCTGTAAGGTGGGGGTAATGACGCAATTAGTTGCATTTATTGATGTTTTAATATGACATTATGGCTAATCATTTTATATTATCTTAGTATTATATAGACACTGCATTAAATACTCTCCGTGTCTTAGACACAGCCATCCACATTTTAAAGGTAAGGAAACTGAGGTTGAGGGAGGTTAACTTTAAAGTATCACAGGATGTAAGTAACAGATCCTGGGGTGACGTGAATCATGGGCTAGGGGAGAGTGAAGCAGGAGAAAGAAGACTAGGTAAATTCCAAAGTTATTCGTCTGTAAGCAGATGTGTTTCTGGGAAGACAAGCATTTCCTTTCAGGCGAGTGCTCAGAGAGTAACCTGCCCAGACTTCTCAGCTGTGCCCTAGCTGCCCTTCCAGGGTTTTTCGATGGTTGTTTCATCTCAGGGTCAGCTTAGCAGAATTCTGAGACTTTTCTTCAAGTGGAAACCAGCTGTGCTCTGCCAAGGTCAACGTTGTGGGCCAAAGGGACAACCATGTCCTGTGCCCACCCTCTGAAGGTCAGGGATGTGGATATGGCTCCCCTTCATGTCTCCTGAATGGCAAGGAAAATCTAAGACTCCCAACCTTCCTGCTCCACTGAATGCACAGAACTCAATTGAAAGTCCGTAACACATTTAAGTGTCTGAAATTAAATCTGGAGTCGAAGCAGCAGCATCTTATTACTTTTAATCAGTGCAGTGCTTGAAAGCCCCTTTGGAGAAATCATTATTTTACCTTTACATGTGGAAGGCAGAACTGCATCTCTTTTTCCTCTGGTCCCTGGAAAATGACAAGGACTCTTTATCCTGCCTGTCCATCAGACTTGAGGCCGTCTTCAGCTTCTGCCGTGTTCAGGGCCTGGGTCAGATTTAATCCTTAGTGCTGATTCTTTCAGGTCCCACTTTGCATGGCTCTCAGCTGTACTTTTCCTAATAAAGAGACAGGAAGCTGAGGGATTAGTAACTATAGTTACCATTTATTAAGCACTTTCTTTATCAGTTAAGGTTTTTAATAGCAAACAATCAAAACTGATTTGAGTAGAAAGGTAATTTGTTAAAGGATACTAGGTTGTGCACAAACACTGCAGCAAGGCTGAAGAACAGTTTAGAAGCTATGCAGCCAGGAGCAATGCCCAAAATCTCACTGCAGAATTGGAGATAATGGGGATACCAAAGCTGCCATCTTGGGCACAGCATCACAGCCTGAATTGCTAATGCTGAACACTGGAAGCCAAGTCTAATTTTCCCTGCAACAACAATGAAAGGTAAATATTATTATCTTCATTTTACAGAGGAGATGTAAAGTTCAAAGATGCTAGGCTTGTTCCCAAAGTCAGCTAGAAACTCTCAACTGTAAGTTCAGTGAAGGTGGGGACTATATTAGTTCTGCTCACCATTGTAAACTCAGAACCTAGTACAGTGCCTGGCTCATAGTAGACACTAAATATACTTATGGAATGCATACATGGGGAGAGTGGTGGAGATGGGTATGGCTATTGAGTTTGTGTTTGGCCTACTTTGACACTACCTATCCTTTCCCCACTTCCTTTGGGACCATATCCCATGTTTCTGGCCAAAGTGTTGGGGAAATGGCTTAGGATCAGGCAGTCATCATATTGTATCCTTTTGGTCGTGGTGATGGGTCCCAAAGTCTGAAGGATGTGAGTTTGGCCAGATATCCCAGTATATGGAGCAAGAGTGACTGCAATATGAAAGAATAAAGCCAACATGCAGAGAGAAGCAAACACAGGATTTATGATTCAATTTTCCTGCATGTTATTAATATTGACTCTTTTATAAGCAAGCACTATTGCTCCAGTGAAGAAAGGTGGGTTGAAAGTGGTGATTTGTCTCAGGAAGGGGGTTTTATTTTGAATGTCAACTCCAATGCCCCTTTAAATGTATGTGCTTCAAGAAATATTCCAGAACTGGGTCAAAATAAGTGTTTTTTCATTCCTTCTTTCTCTCTCCTTGACAAGCCCCCACGCATCTTACCTTACCTATATTTGAATGGAGTGTTTTTTTGTTTGTTTGTTTGTTTTTTACCTGCAGTTTCTCCATCTCCAAACCCTTGCTCATTGGGACAACTGTTGGCCCAAGGATGTGATGGTGACGGTGGATAAAGGATAGCAAACTTTCAGGTGGACAATGCAGGTTCTGGTGGCCATGGAAGGTTTCACACTGGACATCTGTGAGAGCCCTTCTACTGGAAGCAGTCTGTTGTGTAAGGCTTTTATGTGGCCGGGAACAGAGCACTCATTTAGGCTAAGTCTGGTAATGGAACTATTGTGAAGTTGTCAGTGAGGGACCCAGTCCTCTTGCAGGAGCACAGCCATAGCATGGGGCTCTGTGAATACTGTAATATAATTTGGGAATTAGGTGTGTGCCCTACCTAAGGTAGCTCTTGCCTCAGGCCATCTTGGCACATCCTTGTAGTACTGGGGTCTCTTCATTATCAGAACTCAGTTATCCTCCCTTTGTTTCTACTCCAGCTCCAACACTGACAGCATGACCCCCTCCCTCATTACTTACGTGGACCACTGGCCGGTCCACAGATTAGCTTCTTAGGGATTGGTATCATTCCTAATTCAATCAGTTCTTGCAAGGGGACCAATGTCACATGGTATGAGCCTGGGGACTTATTTGCAAGTAACCCCCAAGGCTGTTTCCTCTGTGGAGTGGAACTAGGAGGAAAAGAAAGGCATTCTAAAGCTTGAATTTTGCTTTACAAATGATTTGTTTGTGATTTTACTCCGAAAAAGCAGCTTGAGTTACTTTATAGAGGGCATTGAGATTCATGAATACAGCAGGTTCTTGTCATGCACCAAACTCCTCTCTCTCAAACTCCCTGATTCTTGCATGTTTCTGGCATTTCAGATCAAGCTCCTGCCTCTGTGTCTCTCTGCTTTTTGCTTCAGGAATTTCTCTGAAGCCAAAGAAACCATTCAGGTACAATCAGAGTGGTGGAGGAATTAACAACCCACTTCCCCAGCGCAACCCTTAACCAACTGGGGAAGAGAATCAGCGGAGGAGTCCCTTGTCCTTGGAGATGTGCTCTACTTGCTTCCATAAAACATCCCCAACAGCACTGAGCCCTAGTTTCCCACAGAGGTAACTAGCAGTTAGTGTGCTCTATATGGGCTTTTCTCCCTTCTCTGTTTCACTCCCTTACTTTTGCCTCTTGGGACTATCTCTTTGATAAATTGCCTGCACTCAAGCTCTTGTCTCAAGCTTTGTATTCTGATACCAATTCTCTGACACCAACTGGGTGTCCTACAATTCAATTCAATTCAATTCAGGCACTAACTATCTGGTATTAGTGGAGATCCCACAAGTTGATGACAAATAGGACTTTACTTCAGATGCCATCTGGAAGCCTCAGGGGTCACCTGGACTTCTCAGCTACCAGCTATAAATAAATTCAGAGACTTCCATGACCCTCTCACATTTGATAATTTTCTGGAACAGCTCACGGAACTCACGGAAAGTGCTATACATACAATTACAGTTTTATTATAAAGGATACAACTTAGGAACAGCCAAATGGAAGAGATGGATAGGGCAAGGTCTAAAAGGGGGGTGATAGTGAGACACAGAGCTTCTATGCCTTCTCCTTGTGGAACCTGTGTATGTCACCCACCCTGCACATCAATGTGTTCCCCAACCAGGAAGCCTCACTGAGCCTTGGTATCCAGAGTTTTTATTGGGGTTTCATTACACGGGCATGATTGATTAACTTATTGGCCACATGATTGAATTTAATCTCCAGCTCCCTTCCTTTCCCAGAGATTAGGCTGGCCCAAAGTTGCAACCCTTGCATCACCTGGTTAATCTTTCTAGTGACCAGCTCCCGTCCTGAAGCTATGTAGGAGCCTCTGCCAAGAGTCATCTCATTAGCATAACAAAGACACTCCTATCATTCAGGGAGTTCCAAGTGTTTTTGAAACTCTGTTCCAGCAATTCGGGACAAAGACCAGATATATTTATTATATCACACCTGTATTTTGGGTTGAATTCAAGCTAAAGCAAAAAGTTTTTATACTCACACCCAACACCTATAAAACAGCAGTTTGTTAGCAGTTTCCAGGCTTCTCTCATGTGGTGAGGGAGAGAAAGTCACAGAAGTTTGATGGGATGACATCATGGAAGACCTTGCATTCCATGTATATAGTGAAAACAAATGACAATCACTTCAATTTTCTGAGTACAGAATAACTGAGTGAATGTATTGGCCTTCAATTCCCGCCAGAGTCACATGCAGAGCTGGGAATCCTGAATAAGTCTTCCTGGAGTGCCTTGTGGGCATCTGTAGTTTTGAACAGCAGTCATGACTGAGACTCAGGGCTCTGGAGGCTTTGAGAGCCCTGTCCATGTTAATTAGCAAAGGAGTCAACTTAATTTCCATTTGTAGGAAAACTCCACTAGTGTTTCATAAGACTTGCAGATCGTTTCCATTCCAGTGCATTTCAGAGCCTCTGGAACCCTCTGGCTCCATGTGTCTGTACAACCCATGGGGTATTTGAACCTTTCTTATTTCTGTACTTGATGGATAGAGCTGCCAGCCCCACTGTCCTTCCCCGTCCACCACTGGACTCAGCTCCCTGCCCAATCCTCTCATCTCCAAAGCTTTGATGAATTAGTTTCCATTTCCCAGGTGCAAGTATGCTCCCACATTTGGCTGAAGACTTTCGCGAGCATCTCTTCCGCCATCCCAGATTGCCCAGACTGTGTGCCTTTCTTGTCCTCCTGGGATGCTGGCCTTTTTTTCCTTCTGCATCACAAGGAAAGCAGCTTGCTGCTGCTCTGCCCCATTTCTGCTTAGAAACTTTGCTTTTCATAATGAGGCTTAATTGTAAGTTTTATTGACAGACTTATATTATGCCACAGGAACCCATCTTGAACCAATTAAAATCAATTGATCACACTGTGATTAACTTTAATTGTGGGATGCTTCCTAAACCCAGCAAATAACCATTCACATATGTTTCAATTAATATTTTTACCTCCCTTTGTTGACAAATGATCTATTGTACTTGAAATTAATTAAATGTTAGCATGGTCCCAATTAACATAGCATTAACAATAAAAAATGCCTTGATTGTCGATACTGAGCAAAATCTGTGACAATCTACCACTTACATTGTGCAGCATATGCTATTTAAACACCTGGGGGCCTAAGCTCTTTCCAAATATAGTGGATGATCTGGTCAAAATTGAGGCCATTGAAATCTTAAGAGTTTTGGCTCTGACTTGAGATAAGCAGGGAAAATAAAACCTTGTCCACTTAGGATTAGTTGCCTATCTTTCTCTGTCTTTGTTTTGCTAAACCAAGATTTAATGTCTCTGGATAATTGTTACTTCATATAGTCTCATTTTATTCAATATTTTGTATTATTTTTGTCTCTTTCATCCCTAAAACTATCTCATTCCTCTCTATCTTGAGTGTTTCTTTACCTAAATGCTATTGTGCTATAAATTCAAAACTGCATCTTTCATTTTTCACTCAACCTTTTGAGACCCATTTGAGTCCCATATCAGACCAATCTAAGTAGATTTTGTAGGTCTATTTCATATGCAAACATTATTTATCCATGCTTACATTGATAAGCATTCAAATTATTTCCAACTCCTTGCTTTCATAAGCAATGCTGGGATGAATATCATTGTGCATCTGAATTTGGGCACCTATCTGAGATATATTCTCAGGAAAGCAATCATTAGGTCATAGGGCAAGTGCAAACTGCACTCCAGAATTGATCATATATATATATTTTGGTGAGGAAGATTAGGCCTGAGCCAACATCCATTGCCAATCCTCCTCTTTTTGCTGAGGAAGATTGGCTCTGGGCTAACATCCATGCCCATCTTCCTCCATTTTATATGTGGAATGCAGCCACAGCTTGGCTTGATATGCGGTGTGTAGGTCCACGCCTGGGATCCAAACCTGTGAACCCTGGGCCACCAAAGCAGAGCGTGTGAACTTAACCACTATGTCACTGGGCTGGCCCCAGAATTGGTTATATTTTACACAGCAGGAAATAGAGACCTAAGAACATCTCTAAGAAATGTTAAGCAATTTTTCAAGGTCAAGTTTGTGGCTAGGCTTACTCTCAAATCTTCTGTATCTTAGTGAAGTATTTATTTCACAATATGCTACCATCTCTATTTCCCTGAGTTCCCTGGAATTTTCTAAGAAAAAATTTTCTAGTATGATAGTTTCATTGTGTTATAATTTGGAATTGTCCTCATTTTGGTCACCTTAGATAAAAAGTCAACATTTAATATACAAGTTGCAGCTGACACAGAGACATATGCAACTGTTATCAGATAGTGGCATTGGGAATTTAAGCCCAAACTGTTCTCTTCAAAATGATCTGCCTTTGCCCACCTCACCACACCCAGAGGGTGGCCTTGGCCAGCACCAGAGCCCCTCCAAAACACCCTCCTGCCCTGCTACACCCAGTGGGTGCCCTTAGCTGGGACCAGAACCCCTCTAAAACAGCCCCTTTCCACACCACACCTAACGGGCAACCTCAGCTGGGACTGGCATCCCACCAAAGAGACACTTGCCCTGGGGGGCTAGCCTCATGCACCAGAGTGCCTAAAGAGTTCCAGCTGGGCCTCACAGCCAGCCACACCAGAGACCTGCCCACTCACCAGCGCATCTGCAGCTGTTGTGGCCAGGCCTGGCAGCCAGCTGCACCAGGGGCCAGCCCCACATACCAGCACACCTATAGCAATTGTGGCCCAGCCACAATAAGAGAATGCATGCCCCCACAGAGAATACCCCTGGACCACCTGGCTCTGGAGATCAAGGGAGACTGTGATACTGAGGCCCAAGGACAACTTCTACATAAGGCCACTCCTTCAAAACTGGGGGACATAGCCAATCTGCCTAATACATAAAAACAAGCACAGAGAGTTAGGCAAAATGAGGAGACAAAGGAATATGTTTCAAACAAAAGAAAAAGACAAAATATCAGAAAAAGAAGGAAAAAAATGGAGATAAGCAATCTACCTGATGAAGAGTTTGAAGTAAATGGTCATAAAGATGCTTATTGAACTTGGGAGAAGACTGGAACAACATGGTGAGAATTTCAACAGAGATAGAAAACATAAAAATGAACCAATCGAAGCTGAAGAATGTAATAACTGAAATGAAATATACACTGGAGGGATTCAACAGCACATTAGATAAGGCAGAAGAACATATCAGATATCTGGAAGACAGGGTAGTGGAAATCACCCAATGAGAACAGCAAAAGGAAAATAGAAAAAAAATAAGGATAGTTTAAGGGACCGCTGGGACAACATCAAGTGTACTAACATGCACATTATAGGGGTCTCAAAAAGAGAAGAGAGAGAGACAGAAAACCTACTTGAAGACATAATGGTTGAAAACTTCTTTAACCTGGTGAAGGAAACAGACATCCAAGTTCAGGAAGCATAGAGAGTCCCAAACAAGATGAACCCAAAGACAACTATACCAAGACATATTATAATTAAAATGTCAAATGTTGAAGACAAAGAGGATCTTAAAAGCAGCAAGAGAAAAGCAACTAGTTACAGACAAGGGGACATCCATAAGACTATCAGCTGACTTTTCAGCAGAAACTTTGCAGGCCAGAAGGGAGTGGCATAACATATTCAAAGTGCTGAAAGGAAAAAATTTACAACCAAAAACACTCTATTTGGCAAGGTTATCACTCAGAATTGAAGGAGAGATAAAGAGTTTCCCAGACAAGCAAAAGCTGAAGGAGTTCATCACCACTAAACAAACCTTACAAGAAATGGTAAAGGGACTTCTTTAATCAGAAAATAAAAGGCCATAACTAGAAATATAAAAATTATGAAAGAAAAAATATCACTGGTAAAGGCAAACATATAGTAAAGATAGTGGATTAGCCACCTACATAGTTGGTATGAAGGTTAAAAGACAAAAGTAGTAACATCATCTAGATCTACAATAAGTACTTAAGGGATCCAAAAAATAAAAAGGTGTAAAAATATAACATCAAAACCATAAAATATTGGGGGGGGAGTAAAAATATAGAGCTTTTAGAACATGCTCAAATTTAAGCAACCATCAACTTAAAATAGACTGCTATACATGTAGATTGTTATATAAGAATGTCATGGTAACCACAAACCAAAAACCAATAGTAGATACTCAAAAAATAAAGAGAAAGGAATACAGACATGACACTAAGGAAAGTCATCAAACCCATAGCTAACATCATACTCAATGGTGAAAAGCTGAAAACACTTCCTCTAAGATCAGGAAAAAGACAAGGATGCCCACTCTTGCCACTTTTATTCAACATAGTATTGGAAGTCCTAGCCACAGCAATCAGACAAGAAAAAGAAGTGAAAGGCATCCAAATTGGAAGGGAAGAAATAAAACTGTCACTCTTTGCACATGACCTGATACTATATATAGAAAACCCTAAAGATTCCACCAAAAAATTATTAGAACTAATGAATGAATTCAGTAAAGTTGCAGGATACAAAATTAAGATACAGAAATCTGTTGCATTTCTATATACTTATAACTTTCTATCAGAAAGAGAAATTAAGAAAACAATCTCATTTACAATTGGATCAAAAAGAATAAAATACCCAGAAAGAAATTTCACCAAGGAGGTAAAAGATCTGTACTCTGAAAACTATGAGACATTGATGAAAGAAATTGAAGACAACACAAGAAATGGAAAGATATATTGTGCTCATGGATTGGAAGAATTAATATTGTTAAAATGTCCATACTACCCAAAGCAATCTACATATTTAATGCAATCCTAATAAATACCAATGACTTTTTTTTTTTTTTTTTTTTGGTGAGGAAGATTGTCCCTGAGCTAACATCTGTTGCCAACCTTCCTTTTTTGCTTGAGGAAGATTGTCCCTGAGCTAACATCTGTGCCAATCTTCCTCTATTTTGTATGTGGGATGCCTCCACAGCATGCCCTGATGAGTGGTGTGATCCAAACCCATGAGCCTTGGACTGCTGAAGCAGAGTGCATGAACCTAACCACTACACCACCGGGCCAGCCCCACCAATGACATTTTTCACAGAATTAGAACAAATAATCCTAAAATTTGTATGGAACCACAACAGGCCCTGAGTAGCCAAAGCAGCCTTGAGAAAGAAGAACAAAGCTGGAGGTATCATGCTCCCTGATTTCAAACTATACTACAAAGCTATAGTAATAAAAATAGTATGGTACTGGCACAAAAACAGGCACATAGATCAATGGTATGGAGTGGGGAGCCGAGAAATAAACCCGAGCTTATATGGTCAATTAATCTATGACAAAGAAGGCAAGAATATACAATGGGGAAAAGTCAGTCTATTCAATAAACGGTGTTGGAAAACTGGACAGATACACGCAAAAGAATGAAACTGGACCACTTTCTTGCATCATTTATAAAAATAAACTCAAAATAGACTAAAGACTTAAATGTAAGACCTGAAACCATAAAACTCCTAGAAGAAACATAGGTAGTAATCTCTTTGACATCAGGCTTAACAATATTTTTTTTCATCTGTCCCCTCAGGCAAGGGTAACAAAAACAAAGGATAAACACATGAGACTACAACAAACTGAAAAGCTTTTGCACAGTGAAAGAAACCGTTAACAAAACAAAAAGGCAACCTACTGAATGGAAGAAGATATTTGCAAATGATATATCCGATAAGGGGTTAATATCCAAAATGCATAAAGAACTCATACAACTCAATATCTAAGGAACAATCTGGTTCACAAATGGGCAGAGGACCCGACTAGACATTTTTCTAAAGAAGACATACAGACATGGCCAACAGACACATGAAAAGATGCTCAATGTCGCTCATCATCAGGGAAATGAAAATCAAAACTGCAATGAGATATCACCTCACATCTGTCAGAATGGCTCTTACCAAAAGGTAACAAATAACAAGTGTTGGCGAGGACATGGAGAAGAGGGAACCCTTGTGCACTGTTGGTGGGAATATAAATTGGTGCAGCCACTATGGAAAACAGTATAGAGGCTCCTCAAAAAGTTAAAAATAGAACTACTGTATGATCCAGAAATTCTGCTTCTGAGTATTTATCTGAAGAAAACAAAAACACTAATTTGAAAAGATATGCACCCCTGTGTTCATTGCAGCATTACTTACAATAGCCAAGACATGGAAGCAAGCCAAGGGTCCATTTATAGATGAATGCGTAAAGAAGATGTGGTATATAAATACAATAAATATTACTCAGCAGTAAAAAAAGAATGAAATCTTGCCATCTGCGTCAACATGAATGGAGCTAAAGTGAATTATGTTAAGTGAAATAAGTCACACAGAGAAAAACAAATACTGTATGATTTCAATTACACGTGGAATCTAAAAAACAAAACAAACGAACAAACAAAACAAAACAGAAACACACTCATAAAAGCAGAGAACAAACTATTGGTTGCCAGAGGGCAGGGGGATGGGGGGTTGGGTGAAAGAGGTGAGGAGCATTAAGACCTACAAACCTCCAGTTATAAAATAAATGTTGTGGGGATATAATATACAGCATAGGGAATATAGCAAATAATATTGCAATAACTTTATATAGTGATAGAAGATTACTAGACTTATTGTGGTAATCATTTTGTAATGTATATGTCAAATCACTATGTTGTATACCTGAAACTAACATAATATTGTATATCAACTATACTTCAATTAAAAAAAGAGATCTGCCTTTGTTACTGGACAAAGACCTATAAAACCAAGCAAATATTTTAGAATAGGTGATAGAGATGTAACAATTTTCAGTCTGAAATATCAAAGCTCCTCTCACAAAAGGGGGCAAAACACTGCATCAGTGATCAAAAAACAACCCCCGCATTTGTCTTCACAAGTAATCTTGCCCTGAATGGTGTATACATGTATGTTTGAGAGAGGTAAAAGATAGAAATCTTCTAAGCTTTTAAGTTGTCTTTGGAACTTTATATTTCTTTTGGGTGTTTGGAGGAGGTTTGATTGCTAACACGCCATCCCTCGATACATTATTCTTCCTCCCTATTTCCTCAGTTCACATTAATTCTTTAAGGGTTAATTGAGCAACTACTGAATCCGAACACTGGATTACAAGAACAATACACATTCCTTGTCCTTGTAATACAAGACAGAGGGAAATAAGTGACAATTTTGAATGCTGAACCAAGTGCTGTGGGAGATCAGAGGAGAGAGTCACTGAATCAGTGCGAGTGAGTGGTAAGCAGGGAGGAGATATTTGAGTTGGACAGATGTGTAGGAGGCCGTCAGGGAGGGGAAGGAAGGAAGGCATCATAAGTAGGGGAGACAGCAAAGCCTTCCTTCCTCCTGTACTTACACCCCCACCCCCTTCTCCTCCTACCTCTATGGTAGCCATGTCCAGAAATAATCCAGCATCCCTGAGGCAAGAGGAACAAATGTTCTACATTGCACCATGATAAGCATACCCCTCCAGCACTTGTGCCTGTGAAATGCATTTCACGCCTCATCTGTTCCCTAAATGAGATGTAAAAGCAGTTTACACCTCGTTTACATTTGTGCTGTTTTACCAAACAGCATAGATACAGCTCCATCCAAAGTAAGGAGATGAAGTCAGTCACCCCTTTCTCTCCTTGGATTGAATCCGCCCAGCTTTTCAGATCCTCCTCAGCCTGTGGCGGCTCCCAGGGAACCAGCAATCTACTAAGTGTTGGGAGAGAAGGTGAGAGGCTTGGTGGATAGGTGTAGGGAGCAACTGGTGTTCAGTTCCTTCTAGCTGGAGGAAGTGGGCTTTCTTTCAAGCCAACAGTATATTACTGAGTATAATTTACTAAAGTCATATGTGCAGAAATCATAAGTGCACAGTTAGAAGAATTTTAACTTTTGCATACACCTGTGTAACCAGCACCCAGATCAAGATATAGAACATTTCTCTTATCCTTGAAAATTTTCTCATGTCCCTTTCCAGTCAATAGCCCCCTCCCCAAAGATAACCACTATTCTGACATTTATTACCACCATAGGTATATTGTGCCTGTTCTAGAACTTCATATACATGAAAATATATGGTGTGTACTATTTTGTGTCTGGCTTCTTTTGCTCAAATAATGTCTGTGAGACTCATGTGTGTATCAGTAGCTCATTCCTTTTAATTTTTGAGTAGTGTTCCATTGACTGAATAAACCTCAGTTTAGTCATTTTCCTGTTGATGAACATTTGGGTATGCTCTGTTTTTGCCTATTATAAGTAAAGCTGCTATGAATATTCTTGTGCCAGGTTTGATGGTTACATACATTCATTTCTCTTGGTTACACAACTAAGAGTGAAATTTCTGGGTTGTCATGTAGATATATTTTAACTTTATCAGAAACTCCCAGATAGTTTTCCAAAATGATTGTACCATTTTATACTCCCTCTAGTAACATATGCAAATTCTGGTTGCTTTTGGAGATTCAAAGTAATAAAATTGTGTTGGAAATCCCTGTAAAGTAGCACAAGTTCATTTAAGAAACGTGATAAAAGACAAGACTGAATATTTTGGAAGAGAACTAGAACATGAAAAAAGTTTCTATGCATGGATCTTTATTGCACCCAATATCTCTTGAATGTCCTGATTTTATCTAAAACTCACTATATTTAAAAATGCACAATACATTTTGTCTCCTCCAAATTGTATGCCTGTAGGGAATAAGAAGAGTATACCAGGAGCCATACACCAATAATGTACAGGGAAGTCATTTGCCCACTTTTGCCCGATGTAGACTGATAAAGTTTCTAATTTTTGCCTAACTAATAAACGAATATTTATATCTTGCTTCTGTCTTTAATTTTTGTGCTTTGATGATTAATCCAGTAGAGCATTTTGTTTATTTGTTTATTGATAATTGTATTTTTTAATCTTCATGTTCTTTGTACATATTCTCTGGTGTTTGTCTTTTTCCTGTTGATGTTTATATTGTTTTGTATTGACTATTGCTTGTCAAATTTGTTGCAAATATTTCTTTCATTTTGTTGTTTATCCTCCTTTTATAAACATGACTTTTATAAAAATGACCTCCTTTTCTAAAAATTATTTAAAAATATGTTACTTGCTTATCATAAAACATTCAAGCTATAGAGAAAAGATCATGGAAAGATAAACATTCTTCTGAATTCCACTCCTCAGAGACAAAACAAAAAACAAAACCCAGAAATAATCAATAAAATTCAGACAAAAATCACTTCAAGCATCTCTCTATGCATACATAGAGAAAACTAACTAGGTACGTAGGTAGAAGTTTAGAAGAATTGTCTAAAAATTACAACATGAGTTGTAATTGAAATGGCTACACTAAGTATTTCTTTAATACAAAATATATTAATCCTAAAAGATTCTTTATTATGAAAAACTTCATGGCTTTGGAATAATATTTGAACCACATAATTTGAATTTGGATGGTATCTTTGGAAATCTGTGCTATAAAAGGTGAAAAATTAGCAAACATACTTTCTTTTCTCTATTTCCTCAGCACTTCTAATTTTATTAGTTATCTCAATATTTTAATGTTGTCAAATTTTATAACATTTACGGCCTTTTCTCTGTAATTTCCAAAGTTGTCAATTTTTCTTCTATTTTTAAACAGATCATCAGCATTTCTTTTACCTTGGCATTGCATTTGTATTTTCTTTATTTTGGTTTATCTCTTTTTATATTCGTTTTATTATCTAATAATTTTCTTCATGAAGGGCTCACAGTGTTAGATTTCCTGAGTTCTTGCATATTTCAGAATATTTCTCAGTGGCATTTGTAGTTGAAGAGCGACTTGGCTAGGTATACAATTACGGAGTCATGCCTTCTTTTACTCAGAAATTGATGAATATTGTGCTGTTGTCTACTGGTGTTAAATGTTGCTTTGGATAATACTGAGATCAACAAGAACTTCACCAAATCTCTCCCCAACACACACACCTACACACTCTGTAAGCCTGTATATGACTTTCTCTTTCTGCCTAGATGCCCATCTGACTTTTCTCTTTTTAAATACATGTAAATACATGTATTTAAATGTTACATGTATTTAATATTTAAATACATATTTTGGTGGTTACGCTAGAGATTACAACATATATCGTTGACTTCCCAAAGTCTAATATTACTTAAACCTTTATCTTCTTCTTGGACAATGTTAAAAAAATTTGACTCTATTAACCTCTTATCAACTTATATGTGATTTTTGTGTATTTTAATTCTCTATACATTTTAAACCATATAAAACACAACAACAATAATAATAATTATTATTATTATTTTATACAGAAAGTATTCATTTGGTTGACATGCATATTTAGCTTTTTGTTGCTCTTCATTCCTTCCTGCATCGCCAAGCTTTCATACGGAATTATTTTCTTTCTGCTTGAAGAACATCCTTTGTTTCTTCCGTAAGTGTGGTCTGCATGTGCTGCTTATGAATTCTCACAATTTTTATTTGCCTTTATCTCACCTTCATTCTGCAAGTATACCTTGCTGAGTATTGAATTCTATGTTGATACTATTGTGCTTTCATCACCTTGAAGGCGAGTCCACTGTCTCCTGTTAGATTACATCATTTCTAATGAGCAGTCAGTCACCTAGAAGTCGGATTGTTGCTCTTTGTCATGAGGAGTCTGACTCCATTTTTTGATGTTTGCCGACACCTTTTAAGCCTCCCCCTCTTCCTCTTCTGCCCCGCATCTGGACAAGCTGATAAGAAAGCCCGCATGCTCCCTCCTGCTGGTGAGAGACTCAAACCACATGAGTCCCTGCCTGCATGAGGGACTCTCACCCTGACTCTACCTCCTAACCACAATAGAAACCAGGCCAGTCTCCTCTCCTTGCTCTCTGAGCTCATTGCAGACCTGCTTGAGAAGCTTGCCCTGCTCTCCCGGAGACCTCAGTTATGGAAGTCATAAACTTTTCCACAGCCTCTTAGTGTGTGTGGCATCTTCAGTCTCGACACTTGAACTAAACTTTGGGTGGGAGTCCACCTGCCTCTGCAGGGGAATATAACAATTTTTAAAGGCTCTTTTGTTTAGCTTTCATTAATTTTACCATGAGGTATTTAATTGCTCTTTTTAATTTTATTATTATTATTATTTTTATTTCTCTGCTTAGGTTTTCTTCAACCTGTAGCTTGATGGTTTTTTATCAGTTTGGAAAAATTCTCTGCCATAATCTTTTCAAGTATTGCTTCTGTCCAATCCTTTGTAACCTTTCTTTTTGGGACTCTATTACTCCATTTCTCACTTTTTTTCTGACCGTCTTCTATATTTTTTTATCCTTTTCTCTCCCATGTTTCACTTTAGATATTTTCTTCCGACCTTGCTTCTGGTTAGATAATTCTTTTTCACCAGTGTCTAAACCTGTACATTATGTTCTTGGTTTAGCTAATGGTATTTTTCAGTTTAAGAATTTTGATTTAGTTCTATTTTATAATTCCTGGTTCTCTTCTCAAATCCTCAATCTTGTGTTTTATTCCTTGAAAATATTAAGGATGCTTATTTTAAAGTTTGTGTTTGGGAACTTCATTATTTTAAACCCTTGTAGGCTGTTTCAATTGTTTCTTGATTCTACTGGTTTTTGTTTAGATTTTCTTACCTCTTCATTTCTGTTTGCTTTAAACTCTTGCATGCCTAAGTCTCTGATTTATTTTTTCTTCACCTCTAATGTTCAGTAACTTCATCAGGATAGAACTTGCTAATGAATATTTTGCAATCAATTCCCTCCATCACTATTCCTCAGGACGTAGTATTTCTTTATTCCAGGCAAGTTCACTTCTACTGCTGTTGTTATATACCATTTTACTATTCTATATATATATTTATTTATATATAATAATATATATTAACAATAGTAGAAGTAAACTTTCTCTATATAAGATATATATATAAAGTATATAAATATATATATATTTGTTTCCTTTTTTCTTTCTCAGAATATCAATTATATATGTTGATTCTTCTTTCTTTTTAATTTATCATTCCTTTAATAATCTTTTAAATATCTGCTCTTTGTCTTACTGTTTGAATAATTACCCGAGCTTTTTCAACCAGGGGCCTGGCTGTGTTTTAGTTATATATATATTCAATAGTTTTCTGTTTTTAATATGACTTTAATCTCTGTAATGTTTTCATTTTCCTCTTCCACATCTACCTGCTTTGTCAGCTCACTTTATCACTCCTTCTATTATCTTATAATCTCTTTTGAAACTTTTTGAACCTTTAGTTCTCTTTTTGAGGTGCTTTTTGAAAGAAAGTTCTGTGTAATTCTTTGAGACTCTGAAGAATCATTTGCAGGAGCTCTTCCTCTCTTTCCTTATGTATGCTTTTTATCTTGTGTTGTTTTCCTTTCTTTCTTTTCTTTTTTTTTTTTTTTTTTGCTTTATGTGTGAGTCTGGTCCCTTTTCATTTATGGCTCACCTTTACGTGGGATCAACTAGTTATTGTATGGGGAGGGACTTGGGGTGAGGATTGAGCCAAAGATATCTATGGCTTAGATTCGGGATGTGTGGCTTCAAACATGCTGTGATTTAATCTTTCATCTGCCTTACCTGGCTTGATTCTCCCCTTAGTTGCTGAAGGTCAATGATCAATGTGGCCCAGAGCAAGTCCCTATAATTCACTGGCTTTCTGGGTTATCATCTGGCATTTGTTTTCTTCCCGCCTGCCTTCTCTTTGCTTTACCTCTGGAAGTCTCATTTGGTTAGGAGTCTCAGGAAGCACATTGGCCAGACTTATGTAGGGAAGGAAGACAATTCCTCTACCCTCTGGGTCCTTCTGGCTTGTCTATGAATTAAATTGACATGAGACAGAATAACAGGAGAAAATCAAACAGAGCTTTATAACATGTATACATGGGAGAAACCTAAGAAAACTGAGCAACTCGCCAGAATGGCCAAAGCTACCACCTTAAATACCATTTTCAGCTAAAGACAAAGGAGGGTGTTGTGGGTAGTGCCTGGGGGCTTCAAAGGGGAGGAAGGCAATTTACATGGAGATGAAAATGCAAATCTTTGTGAAACAACTGTTTGCTGGGCCATCTGTAGGCAATGTTATCTTATGGTATTAGCTCCTTTCTGGAACTGGCCTTCTATCTTAAATTCTTTTAGGCAGTTAGGGGGAAGATCAAAGTTTCTTTCAGTCTTTTGTTCTTAAAAATAATCAAGCCAAAGAGACACATTTTGAGGTGGCCAATTCTGATACCCCACACTTGAAAAAAGAGAACTAGTGTGCTATTCCCACAACATTTGGGATTACAATTTAGACGGGGTCTAGCAGGAGCGCAGCCCAAATCTAGGGGCCGAAGTTTGTTTCCTAGGCTGGTGACCAGTTGCAAGTGATGAGTGTTCCGTCAGAGAGGTCTCACCCAGTGTCTCAGGATTGGGTTTATAGTGGAATTCCACATGTCTCAGGAGCTGCCACTGAGGATCAAGGACCCTTGAGAAGCTTCTTCTATTCAGGCCCATACTAGCTCCTTGAGCTAACTTTTTCCTTGTACTAATCCTCCAAGAACCTGCTCAGTTTTTTTCCTCAATGATAGCCACTTCCCAGTGCAACTTTGGGTTTTCCTTTTCCAAAGCCTGGTTGTAAGAGAAACTCAGTCTCTCCAGCTGTCCTGAAAACAAATGCTCGAACCTTTGTGTTTTAAGAGTTTTGTTGTTTACTCCTCTGGGCCAGAAGTTATCTCAGAGTTAACAGAATAGAGAAGTGATAAAGTCTATATAACCATGAGGTCCTGATTCCAGGGTTATAACCTGTGTCTTCTTTCTGAGGCAGATTACTATAAGGCCTTTGGCCTTATTGTAGGATAGTGTATTGGGTCAGCAGATGGATTCTACATTCAAACCCTGGTTCTACACTTTCCAACTGTATGATTTAAACAAGTTACTTAGCCTTGTTGCTCTTTAGTTTCATCTTTGTTAAATGGATATGATAACAGCACCTGCCTCTTGGGATGATTATACGGATTAAATGAACTACTACTACAAAGAGAGTCAGCTTGTGCCCGGTACATAGTATATGTTCACTGAACATTTGCTATTATTACGTCCCCGATTTTCTTCCTAAGTATGGAAACCAGTAACCTCATCCTCATGTCTCCCACCCTTCTTAGAAAGATTGTCATGGAGAAGAGTCTTCATGGAGGAAGGGTTCTGGTAGAGGAATAATCCTCATAAGGCCCTTCACTGAGGGGAATTCTTCCTCAATGAGGACACTTCTCCTATAGGAATCCTAAAGCCAGGAAGACTCATCCTCTACAAGGACCTTTCCCCATGAAGACTCTTCCCTATAAGGACATTTCCCCATGAGGACCTTTTCTCTTCAAGGACCCTTTCTTCACAAGGATCCTTTACCACTAGTACCTTTCTTCCATGAGGACCCCACCCCTCAAAAGATCCTTTCTCCATGAGGACCCTTTCCATATGGAGTACTAATCCTATCAAGATGATATTTTCCCCATTAAATATTGTCTCCATGAGGACCCTTCTCCATGAGGATCCTTTCCTTAAGAGGACTATTCCTTTATCAGAACTCTTGCTTCTCAAGGACTCTTACTCCTAGAAGTGGTCTCAGGAGACCCTCTGGGATAATTAGCATCTAACTTTTGGACAATTTCTCTTCTTGATATCCTCCAGCCAGGTCATTAGGCTTCAGTCCTTGGCCAAGTATGGTCTCTTTTGGCATTGAGCACAATTGGCCAAGAGCCTTCTCTTTAATTTGCATATATATCTGGCTTTTGGGAAAAGACCAGTGGTGGGAGGTGTGCATGGACCAGACACTCATTGTATTGGGGACCTTGATTATTTTCCTTCAGCTGAGTATGCAGTGACAGGAAAATAGGTGTACAAGTCACATGCCCATTAGCTCAGGATATCCTGACAGCAGACTTGCTTATGGGACTTCACATCATCAGGGGCATAGCAAGGCAAGCGTTCTTTTCCAGGAAGATGCATGACATAGGTGTGGGGTTCTATGGTCCCTGTTCTCAAGGAACTATTAATCTAGAGGAATTGGAGGAGTAAATTATGGAATATAAACAAAATGGAGTAAACAGGTACTGAATTCAACTATTGTTTTGTTCATTCACATTCAATTAACTATATTGCTTCAAATTGTGATAATTTGAAAGGAAAAGCATAGTATTTAAAGAAGGCCAACATGCATGGCTTTTTTTTTTTTTTTTTGGAAAAATCTGGCAGGCCCTGGTGCCAAGAGTACAGAGTTGGTCAAGAGAAATCGTGGGAGATGAGGCCAGAGAAGCATCTTAGGTTCAGATCCTGGGAGGCTGTACTAAGGATTTTCAATGAGATTCTATAAACAATGAGAATCCAGAACAGGTATTTCAGGAAGAGAATGATCCAAACCACTTGGGAGAAAGATAAACCTATTGGTAGTATACAGAATTGGAAAAGTGAGAGGCTGAAAGAAAGGAAATGTATTAAGATGCCATTGCAGAAATCCAGGTCCCAAATGCTGAAGGCCTGAAGTAGAACAGCATCTGTGAGGATAGGAACGGAGGAGGCAGATATGAAAGCCTGACTAATCCCTCCTCGGTGATCAGAGGAAAATCAAAGACGGCTCAAAGTTTCTAGCACAAGTGATTTAGAAATTAAGTATTAGTCTTACCAAATGAAGTCTCACATGCTTACCAAGGCCATCATGGACAAATACCTTTGCTCATAGAGTAATGCGGAGAAGTCTGTAGGGTAAGGATGAGAACCCTGAGCTGGGAATTAGGACACATATGTCCTACTCCCACCTCTTCCACTAACTGGTTACCCAACTGGGAACTAAACTGTTAACCTCTTCAGGCTTTAATCTCTTCACTATTAATATGCATGGATTGCTGATCTTTTCAAGTGGGGATAGTCTGTTTTAAAGGTTTAACATTTCTGCTTCCTACTGAAAATGCAAATTAGCAGTTTGTTTTCTTTCTGATTGCTTGTATGTTCAAAACAGAAGAAAGACAACTGAATGAAGGATTTTCACAGACTTTGCAATTCCCTTAAGGGGATCTCAAGAGCCCTTAAGCTTCTTTTAGGTTCCTTTGAGGTCTCTCAGCCCAAGGAATGTCACCACATGTCCTCCATTTTGTCCACACTTTTAGCAGGTGTGTGTAGGTGGTGCTCAAAGTTAAAAATAGCTCAAGTAAACTCACACATCTTTTTTTGCAACTTGCTGTTCAGTTGAAGCTCTTAAATTGTGAGCATTTTTCTTAGTGCTTAAACAGAAATAAAAGCAACACAGTAGGTATTAATAACCACACTCTGCCTCCAACTCTCACCCCTAAACCAACCTCCCCAACAGATAGCAGCGATGTGATGAGAATATTCTATATATATAGGGTACCGAGAGTATAATGTCCATAATCCTTATTGACAATGATTCCAAAGTTGAATCATGTGCAAAGGGGGTGTAACACTAATGAGCTGCTTACAGCACAATTCCAACAAATGGGCTATGTAGCTTCAATACTGTAAATAAAAGAGCAGCTTGCCTTTTATTTTTCAGCAAGACTGAGAGAGGCATACACAGCAGTCCTGTGGCCTTGGGAAAGTCAACTCAGTTATTTGATATTCCCAGCTGATTTCATAAAGATCTAATTGTTGGTGACTTTGGAGATATCAGGCAGAGCTCTAGAAGGAAGGGATGTCTGCCAAAGGTCTCAGATAGGAGACCATTTTGCCATCCCATGTGATTGAAGAATTTTCCATTGGGTTGCTTTGGAACCCACTAAAGTATCTGCATACCAGAATGGATTGGACCTGTGATAATGGAACAGAAAAATGGATTTCTCCCAACTTCTGTTCCTGATGGCAATCTAAGTCCACAGCACTAATTCTTCCAGTCTGTCACATCTCCATGGATATAATCTAATAAGAAAGAAATATCTAGGTCACAGCTGTGAATTAGCAAGTGGTGTCATCCTAAAACTTCAAAGATGTTTGGCAAGAAACAGAGATGAGAAGGAAGAACTGATAAATTGCCATTCTCCCTACAGAGAAGAGTAACCCACCTAAGAAGCTAAGAAGACCTCTGGCAAACAAAACAAAACAAACAACTCAGTAAATTCCTCTTGACTGAATCGTCAGGGCCTGGAAATAAGAACTGGTAATCAACAATTGATGTGTGCCAGGGGCAAATTATGATCATGTTAAAGTTTCTAACCAATGTATGCAAGGATCTGTAGAGAGTGGAAATAACCCCAAGAGGGCACCCACATGTCCTGGGATGTGGATGATGAACTGAAGGTCATGGGGCCACTAGACTGGTTTGAGGCAGAGGTTTCTGCCTTAGTGGGCTTCCTTCTGTTTGGTTAGGTGGAATGTGTGGGAAAGAGAGAAAGGGTTCAAGGATTGGAGAGAATGTTTCGTCTAAAATGATATTTCTGCCCAAGCCTGCCTCCTTTTGCCTGTATTCACCAAAATACTCCCACATCATCCTTTAAAAGACTGCTGTTTCTCAATAAATTAAAACCTTTCCTTTTTCTCTCAATCTTTTCCTAAAGATTTGAACCCTATTATATTTGAGCCACATAATCTTCAGTAGCACCCAGGTCAACTCCTAAACCTGAGCAGACACAGACATCGTACCACCACAAAAGAATGCGTAAACATTTAAAAATCTTCCCAATAGCGGTATTAAAAAAATAGCAGTATTAAAAAGATCCTTAAATGAAGGATATTACAGTATGACTTCTGGATTAACCCAAATAATTTACTGACTACATATTTCACTTCCCACAAGACTTCTTAAAAGTTTTTCCAGGTAGAACTCAGATAAAACATAAATTTACCAAAAGAAAAAGAGTCATAATTGTTGGAAGGAAGGAAAGAAGGGCACAGAAGGAAGGTGTGCCCCAGTCCCTGGCCAGATAAATACCACAGGAGGGAAATACTTTCTCAAACAATGGGATGGTTATGGTTTGACCATGGATCTACTCCATGAGAACTCTGCTTTTTCTCATCTGTAGAGACCAGGGAAGTGTGGATGCCTTAGTCAAATGCAGCAATCCCATTCTTTATCTACAGATTAGCCCTTTAATAATACTACCCTTCCCTGATCTTGTTCATCAATACAGGTCCAGATCTGCAGTGGTTCATTTTCCTCGAGGATGTAACAACAGAAGCAAGAAATTGTTTTTCAATGGCTTAGATCCTCCCAAGAATAATCGGAGGAATGGGGTCTAATTATCCTTAATTTTGTTTTTATAAGGAGACAAAACTTGACTGATGATTAGGGTGGCCATATAATTTATACTCCAAACCAGGATCTTTCTGGGAATGAAAATAGAAGCTATTAATGATTGTGCTAGGACAGTATGCAAAATGGGATTAAAGGTCCCCCTACCTATAATCAAAATCAGAACATATATCTAACCAGGTTTCAGTGATTTATTGCACATTTCAAAATAGAATACACTTAATATCTAACACAAACATGGTCATATGATTTTTATTTTAATTCTCCCTTGAGGGGAAAAACTATAATAATCTATTGAAAAATGCACTATGTAGTCTGGCATCTGCTTTCTTTATTCCTGATCCTTCCAAGGTAAGATAATCATAAATAGAACTTAAATAAATCTATTATATAAAACAGTGAACAATGATGACCCTCACAAAAAATAGATTTAGGAGCCTGTTAGCTGTTGGAGAAATATTTCTGGAGCTCAGAGAAAAATGAAGATATACAAACTTTTCAAGAAAAGACAAGAAATGCAGGGAATAGATGCAGGATATCAACCTTACTTGTAGCAAGACTTAGAGAAAGACAAGGCAGGTTGTAAAAACAAAAATAAGGGAAAAATAGGGTAGAGTACATTTCTGTAAGATTGAAAACAAAACAAAACAAAATCCCACCAAAACCATAAATCGAGAGGTAAGAAAAGATTCACTAAGGGCCGGACTAGATGAATGAATAGAGTTCCATTCCCAGATATAGTCTAATGATATCTTGGAATTTTAGGAATAAAAACAATCCGATAAGTGTCCATGAAGAAAAAAGTAAAATAAAAAGTAAGCAATCATGTATTTATTCAACGAGTATTTGTCGCGTACTGCAGTAGATTGTGTTATTGTCCCCAATTTGCTGCCCTGCCTGTAAGAGGATTAATACATCCCTGCTTGTTCTATATGATTTGCAGTGCTTCCCTGTAGGAGGAATATACTCCCCCCCATTGATGTCAGGCTTAGCCATGTGACTTCCTTTGGCTAATGAAATATGAGCTGAGGTGTTATGTGCATCATCTGAGTAAAATATTTAAGAGTAAGATTTACATATGGTTCTGCCATTGTCCTTTCCTTTCTGCTAGGAGAAAAAATGTCCCAGGTAGAATCTGCTCCACCAGCCTAGATTCTGGGATAATAAAGATGTAAAGAGAGCTATAGCTATGGAGTAGAGCCTCAGCCTACTGGCAGCCGACACATAATGTGATCGAGAAATAAACTCTTGTTGGTTAGAACAGCAGAGATATTAGGGTTATCTGTTACAGCAGTATAACGAAGCGAAAGCTGACTAATAAAAGTGCCTATGATATTCAAGTCACTCTGCTTGGTCCTTGAAAGTTAGCCACCATGGAGCCTTGCCTTTATGGGACTTAGAGTTGAGTAAGTCATCCCATGAAACTTTAGATACCTAAGGATAATGGGTTATTGGATTTTAATCCAACATTTATTGGATTTTAAGACAAAGGCAAGACAAATATGTTCTCAAATATGTAATAATTTAGAGAAAATACCTTAGAGAGGATGCTTAAATATGTAGATTCTTAAATATGTAATACTTAGAGAAGATTCATATATTATTATGGAAAATTACTTGGAGACATTAATAGGACAACTGAAATATGAATCAAACATGCTCTTAAGAATGAAGAAATTTGGTTTAAACAGGACTAGTAACGAGCATTGAAAATATAGGGCCAATTCAGTTTGTTTACTCATTCCTTCGACAAATATTTATTAAATGCAGGTGAAATTATTTTCCTAAAGAATTCAAGAAAATTAACCACAAAATTATTAGGACTAATAAAAAGTTTCCTGCAGTGGCTAGTTACAAAAATATACATATAAAACATTGTTAGCAATTTTGTATGCTTGTGGATATAATTATGTAAAAGATCTCTGTCATCATAGCAACAAAATTATATAATACCCAGGAATGCAGTTAACAAGAAATATGATGCAAAGAAAACATTACTAAGGGATATAAAATGAATGAGAAGATTTAGTACTGCAAAGGTATTCATTTTCCCCGAATTAACTATACATTTCATGTAAGGAAGAAACTGAGGCTCGGAGATCCTGAATAACTTGCCTGAGGCTGCAGTACCTGCAGAAGGGAAGCGGAATCTGAAACCAGTGTCTTAAACTCTGTTCTTTCCATGATTTCACACGGCACTAAACTACTAAGAAGCAAACATATGTGGTTTAGAATAAAGATAACTTTGAACACTTGCATTCCATGAGGAAAGCTGATGTGTGTCCTAGCTGTGAGGGAGAATCATTAGCCCAATGCAGGCTGTCTGAGGGGTTCCTTCTCCATCAGCTCCTTCTCACCCTGATAACGCCAAGTACTCCATCCATACCATCTAGGCATTGGTAGCATTGCTACTTTCAATAAAAAGGATACTTATTCAAAGTTTCAGGCAGTGTTCTGGCTTGATTCCCAGACTCTAAAGCCCCTTCCTGATGGATCCCAGCGCAACGACCCCGTTCTTGAGGGCCGTTACTGACTTTTTGCCCTTGTTCTGGTCTTGCTGATGTTTACCCTATAGCTTCAACAGCCACTGAAGGTCATGATCCACCATGTCTTGCCCCCCCTCCTCTGTGGTTGCTCTTGACCTTGTGGGATAACCTCGTCCTGACCCATGTGCTTATTTAGCATCATTCTTTGCTGTGTCTCCAGCATCACCTTGGTCGCTTTCAGTACTTTTTGATACTCTGATCCAAAAGATCAGGGATCTTGATACCTGGTGTTATAAATATATTTTGTGCTTCGTAAGTAGGACAAGCTGGAAAGTTTAGTTTCTACTGATTTAATCTTGCAGTTGAATATAGCTCCCCCCTCACCAAATGTGAAGGCTGAGTTAAAAGAAAATATAAGTGAGCATCTTCACTTCTCCTCTTCTTCTACAACAATTTTTAATTGGGCACATTTCACTGCTTCCCTTGCATTTAGCTTTGTCCATGCGATTAAGTTCTGGACAATGGAATATTAGAGTTGTGTGTGGTTTCTGAGATATGTCCTTGAAGTGAGGAGTACGTTCCCTTTTCTTTCTCCTTTCATTCTGCTGCTTAGAGTGTGGATCTAATGATGAGCCATTTTTGTCACGTGGACAAAACTTCCCAGGGATGGCAGGACAACAAGATAGTAGGAACCTGGGTCACAGATGAATTTGCAAAAACAGAAATTTCTTACCAGCTTGGAATTTTATGTAAAAGAAAAAGAAAATTCTGTCTAGTTTAAGCCTCTATTATTTTTGTTGTCACATGTAGGCAAATTTGTACCTAAACACAACCTCTCTTTCACGTGTATCACATAGACTTAGCTTATTCACTCCCAACACTGTCTCCTCAAGGTAAGATTCTTTTCCTTCTGGAACAATGCTTTTGGAAGTAAATGTTTGGTTTCCTTAATACTTTTGGTTTGAAGAGCTATCTCCTCAGTTTCCATCTGTCCAGCCTACACTGACATGTCCACCTTTCCAAGATGAGCATGTGCAGGAGACATTTCCTCATCTATATGGGATTTGTTCTATGTGGGGGTCTTCCCTCTGCTGTGCTGTGTCCTCTTTCTCTCTTCCTAGTGCTGTAGGCTTTGTGTCCACCATACTGCCCACCTCACAGCAGACACTCATGAATGTGTGTTGATGCATAAACACAATAGAGGACAGATAAGCAAATCTCGTAATTATTACTCCATTTCTTTTCTTCATGTTATATTGGTCCACAGAGACCTGCATTGGAGCATAAACCTCTGGAGTCAGGGAAAGTATGATTGCAACTTCCTGGGGAGCTTGAAAAAATCTCAGTGTTGTAGCTGATGATGGAAGTTGGGTCAGAATTCATCTTTGGACTGGGAGAAAAGCAGCAACAGCCTCATTCTGACCATTTACTTTCAGGTTCAATAAGTGAACTTTTTATTTTGGCTTCATTAGCTTGGAGTCTAGCTTTGTGATTACCAAGTCATTCTCCATATAATCCATGCCATGCTGAATCCTATACACTGTCTCCCTCACTGAATAATAATAATTTAGTTGGTTCAAAATTTTGACATCTTTTAGAACATATGATTTATTAATGAAGCAACATAACCAAAGTTTAATTAATAATTAAAAGTAGGCATTTGTGTTTCAGATAAAAGTTGAGCCATTTTTAAGTACATCTAGATCCGTGATTCTTTACTTGGGGAACTCTAAATCTTTAAAAGCATTTAAAGTACTATTCCCTACAATATCTACTAAATCTTCTATTTAAATGTAAAAGCCTGAGTCTTGATCACTCTTGGACACCCCTTGGACACCTAAGAATTTCGTAAGTAAAAAGATCTGTAGCTTTCATCAGATTTGAGAGATCATTGACTTAAAACAGATTAGCAACCCCTGTGGTATTTACCAGAGCCACAGATATTAACAAAACCTTCCTTTCCTGCCCTGACTGGTGCTCAGGAAATTCCATTTTAATCACATCTGAAGTTTGCCATTTACATCATAAGCCCTACTTGAGAGAGAATTGAACTAAATATGATATAAAAAAAGGCCAGAGTTGAAACGTTTCATCTTGAAGGAGTTCGGGCCCACATCATTTCTCACCCACTTCTCTGCCTTCGGTCTCATCCCTGACTGTCCTGACTCCTCAATCTTGCCAGAGTGAATTTTTCAAAAGGCAAGACTGAAAATGTTCCCAGAGCTTGTAATTTGATCTTACCTACCTTTTCTAGGTGCTTCTTGTCTCCTGCACTCTGTGGGCAAGGCGGGCTGAGTGTTTCAACTTTCAAACCCTGAGCCCAGACTTGAATGCCCTTCCTGCCCTTGCCTGCCCGAGAAACTCATTCATCCTTCAACACTCAGCCCAGTCTCTGTCTTCTTGGGACGCTTTTCAGAATATCCACAGTCAGACTTGGGATGCATCAGCTCGGATCCCACAGTGCCTTGTACAAATCTTTATTAAAGCTCCAATCAGATTTATGTTATGGTTCATGTCTGTCTCCCTCAGGACATTATGACTGCCTTCTGCTTGTCACTGTATCTTCAGCACATGGATGAATGGAAAGATCACTGGATAGTGAGCTACAACTTAGTTATTTTGATTCCACTAAATGAGAATATGTGACAATTTGTGAGAATTGACTGGATGGAGCTCCTGAAAGGGGGGCGGGCACGTTTAAGGCTTCTTCTTCTTCTCCGGGTACAATCACCACGCTTGAAACATCATAGAGACCATAAAAAAGCATGGGTCTTTGCAGAATTAGTGGAAGAAATAAAATTGCAATGCAATTCTTTAACTACTAAAGAGAAAAGTGTTTTTAAGCACTTCTGTACTTCCAAGACCTTTGTTTTCTTTTTTTTTTTTTGTGAGGAAGATCAGCCCTGAGCTAACATCCATGCTAATCCTCCTCTTTTTGCTGAGGAAGACCAGCTCTGAGCTAACATCTATTGCCAATCCTCCTCCTTTTTTCTTTCCCCCAAAGCCCCAGTAGATAGTTGTACGTCATAGTTGTACATCCTTCTAGTTGCTGTATGTGGGACGCGGCCTCAGCATGGCCGGAGAAGCAGTGCGTCGGTGCACGCCCGGGATCCGAACCCGGGCCGCCAGTAGCGGAGCGCGCGCACTTAACCGCTAAGCCACGGGGCGGGCCCAAGACCTTTGTTTTCTTAGTTAAATCAGTATTTTGATTACATATAGTACTTAGTTCATTACAATAAGTCTAAAATGCCTTATCAACATTCTTCTGATTATTTCTCATAATTGGAAGAAATGCAATGTCATGTCTTGAAAAATGGTCTATATTTCAGTCTTTTTACTTATTTAGTTCTCTTTCATTTATTCCTTTATTCACTCAGAAATGATGAGGGCCTGTGCTCCCTCAAGAGAAATTTTAAATCTTTCCTAAACTATGAGTCAGCCCTGGTGGCCTAGTTAAGTTCGGTTAACCAAGTTCGGTTACCAGGTGTGGACCTACACTATCACTCATCTGTCAGTGGCCAGGCTGTGGCGGCGGCTCACACACAAAAAGAGGAAGATTGGCAGCGGATGTGAGCTCAGCATGAATCTTCCTCAGCAAAACAAACAAACAAACAAAAAAACCCCCATAAACTAGAAATAAATATGAAACTATAAAAACTAGAAATAAACTCATCAATAAGAAAAGTCTTATTTAGTCAAAACTAATGTCGTATGATTATATTTTAAATGCCTTTTTGTTCTAATCAGGGCAACTTTTGTAATCAAAATCATGTAGGGACATTTGTATACACATTAGGACTTTCAGTTTAATATTAGAGCTTATGAAGGAGCTACAATGATATTTCACATTTTTCCTTGGTATTTTCTCTCACTCTCTCCTTATTATCATCATGAATAATATGCTTAGATTATGGAGCAGTGTCCACTAGTCTGCTGCAAAATGAGAAAACAATTGTCATTTGTTCTGAAGGTGCTTATACTTAATTGAGGAATTGCTGACAAATTTTAAGCAAGGGAATGAGAAAAATTAGAGTTAAATTTTTGGAAAGATTATCGGCCATGATGTTCAGATTGAATCCTGGCAGGCCTGGAGTCTGTTGTGCCTCCTCAATCTGACATATGTCTTGCTTTTGTCGGTGGGCCACCACCACAGCCTCCTCTCTGCTCTCTCCATTTTTCTTCTTGAACACATCAGATTTAATGAAAAATCAGACATTTCCCCGAACATCCCACACTCTCTCTGCCTAAAGTACCCTTTTCTGCACTTGGCTCTCATACATTTTGGGTTTATTTTATCTGTCAGATCTTTGGGGAGCCTTTCCTGCTTCCGCAGCCCAGACAACGCCCCACGTCTAGGGCAGGTTTCTTCCCTCTCTTATACTGTATCATGGACATCTCTTGCTTGCCCTTCTCCTTGCAGAACTTCAACCCTGCTGATGGCAGGAAACCCATTGATGTGGTCTTTCATTCGTGTGGCCTAGTTCAGTACTCTGCTCATAGTAGGTTCTATGAGTGAGCTAAGAAATGAATGAATGTGGTGCAAGTAGAGGTAAAAAGACTAGACAGGTAGCCAGTGTGGATGCTAGATAATCAGGACTTGACTTTGGAGACAATGAGAATGTATGGATTGGAGGATGTGTTTGATTTTTCAGGAGCAGGGTTACTATAGCAGCCGTTGACTGGATGTCATGAGCAATGGAGAAAAGAGCATCAAAAGTGATAGGAGCTTTCGGCCTGCTTCAGAAGACTGCATGTGCTAGGAGTGGCTATATGGAGGGGAAGAAATAATTTTAGGGTGGAAAACTGTGGTTTTAGAGAAGTCGAATTTAATAAAGTACATAGTACTGTAACCATTTAAGATAGCTTTGACTATTTTCTACTATCGGAAGTTTCTTTCCTCTGTTGAACCTGCTTTCAATATGTAATTTAAACACACTTTGATACAAAATTTTCTTCCTTTCTTGTTTTAGACTCCTGAATGAATGTGTTTGCTTTAAAGGGAGAAATAAATATTTGAAAAGAAGTAAACAGTTGAAAAATTAAAATATGAATAATTTACATGCTGACTGTCAGTTATTTTGTTGATTGCTAAATTATGTGTTCGTCAAATGCTGACTATGTTTAAATATCTCCTCCAGTGTTGCTAAGGGAAACATATTTTCTTACCCGACTTTTGTGTGTTGGCTTTATTTTTGTTTATATTGTTCCCAGTTAATTTTTTGTTTTTTGAAAGAATAATGACTATTATTTTTCCATAAACATATATGTTCATTCTTTAAATAAAAAATGTAGTCAAATGGGGCATGCAAAGAAGACAAATATTACCTGAAACCCCGCTACCCAGCAACAACTGTTGTTAATATTTGGTAAACACCATTTCAGATATCACTTTATTAATATACATATAGATGGAAGGGGAGAGAGAGAGAGAGAGAACAAAGATTGGGATCATAAAGCATATGCTATTTTTACTGAAAGTATTAAACAGAATTCTTCCTTAATTTAGTGAAGATAAATTTACAGTGAAATTAAAGGAACCAGTGGTCTCATAATTCCCACAGTTGCTTAGACTAAGTTTTATGTTAAAATGAATTTAATGCTGGCCAACAGCCCTTGCTTGATGGCGTCTCCTCTCCTGCTGTGTATATTTTGATGCATTTCTTTGCTAGCAGAATTTCACCCTCTGGTCGTTTTTGCAAGAAAGGCCCACAAGTTCTGGATTTTCTGTTATTGCATACTAGAAAATGTCTCTTTGTTGTTTTTATACTTTTACTTAAAGGAATACTTGAGGAGTATTTTTCCCTCAAAACATATGAACTACTTGTGTACTGTTTTATGGCTTTGACAGTATTGCTTTGGATAAATCTGAGATCAACTTTTTTTGTTTCTACTGGAATGTTGGTTTGGTATTTCCTTTTTAACCACTGAGTTTCAAACTACAATTCACATATAGAAAAATCCACGACACACAAAATGAGCTCTTATGTATCCCTCATTCAGGTCAAGAAATAGAACATGGAGGGCCAGCCCTGGTGTCCTAGTGGTTAAGTTGAGTGCGATATGCTTTGGCAGCCCCGGTTCGGTTCCTGGGCGTGGACCTACACTGCTCTGTGAGCGGCCATGCTGTGCTGGTGGCCCACACACGGAAAAATAGAGGAAGATTGGCACAATGTTAGCTCAGGACGCATCTTCCTAAGCAAGGAAAAAAAAAAAAAAAGAAATAGGACATTGCCAGTCCTCTCTATTGCCTTTGCTGGATTTGCAAAATCATTCCAACAAGTGGCTCCTCACGGAGAGTTCACCTCCTTATACCTTTGACTTTTCCCACATCTTGTGATAGTAACTCTTTACTATCTTATTAGCTTTTCAATGCCTTCCAGAATATTTTTAAAAAGTGTTTTGTCCAGCTTTCACACTAGTTGTCTTCAGTGGAAGGGTTGTTCTGAATTACATAGTCCACCATTAGTAGAAGCTGAACTCCTCGACATGGTTCTTTAACCTTGAATTTCAATGATTTTGGTCTAATATGATTATGGTGTTCACTGTTATTTTTTTAACTTTTTGAGGGGAGAGAACGTCACTGCCCTTTTCATCCACAAATTCAATTTTTTCTTCAGGTCTGGGAATTTTTCTTCAGTTCAGTTATTGAATTCTTGTAGTACCATCTGTTTCTTCTATATCCATCATCATCTCTATAATCAATTTTTAAAATCAACATCTTATTGAAGTATTACATCTATACAGAAAAGTTCTCAAATTTTAAGTGTACAGCTTGATGAATTTTCACAAACTGAGCATATTCGTGTAATAAATACTCAGTTTAAGAAATTCATCCTCTCCAAAGTCATCTCTTGTGACTGTCCGCTCTACTCTCTCCAAACTATCCACTATTTTAGCTTCTAACACCAAGGATTAGTTATACTTGATTGTGAACTTTATATAAATAGAATTACACAGTATATAATCTTTTGTTTCAAACTTCTTTTACTCAACAATACATAAATGAGTTTCATCTGTGTTGCTGTGTGTAGTTGTTCATTTATTATTATTACTGCATAGTATTCCATTGTGTGACTCTATTACGATTTATTAACCTCTGTTTAGTAGGCTTTAGAGTGTTTCCAGTTTTTGGCTTTTGTGAATGATGCTATTATGAACATTCTAGTACATGTCTTTTAGTGAACATGTTTATATATTTCTTTTGTATACTTTCCCCGAGAGCTGAATTGTTGGGTCATAGAATAGCATGTATAACTTTGTAGATATCATGAAACAGTTTTCCAAAGTGGTTGCAGCAATTTCCACCGCCACCAGCAGCATATGCTGAGAGTTCCAGTTTTTTTACATTGTTACCCTCACTTGGTAGGTTCTCTTTTTTCATTTTAGCCATTCTGGTGAATGGGTTTTTAATTAACTTTATTCATTTCTTTCCAGTTTGTGTTTGGATTTCTAAGGGCTTTTGTTCTGTACTCCTCAGTACAAGACCTCTCTTTTCTAGTCTCAGTCCTTTCATCCATAAATTAAGCATACTATTCTAAATGTTGAAACAGAGGCAAACAAGTTCTAAGCTGCATATTTCTCCTTTCCGTTGCACATCTAAAATTCTCTTTATAGGTTTCTCAAATAGTTGTTTTGTGTGTGTGTGTGTGTGATTAAGTATCGTGTTGCAAATTCCCTTCCAAGGAAACTCAATCTATATTTTCTGACTTCTTTCTCGAGACAACCTGCGGGAGATGGCAAGCAACACTATAGCTTGACAGAGTGCTGACATTTTGTTGGATCATTCTAGAAACACTCATCACCTAGTACCATTAAATGAACTTTAAGTACACCACTTTCTTGGATTCAAATTTGACCTGAAAAATTGCTGGGAAGAACAGAGTGTCAATGTTGGAGTTTGAATCTACACTGTTGCTAATGCCTCTCATTTTTTTTCTATACCTCTTATAACATTCAGCACTTTGATTTCCTGAATACTGAGGTGCATAGAGCTGTGTGCACAGTATCATTTTATACCTTCTTGTTAACCTTCACTGAGGAGCCGTGTAAACAAAACGCAACTAAGCTACAGAGAGACCCTGTTGGAGGCTCCAAAGAACTGTATAATGATTACCCTACAGCTCCTTCTCAAACAGGAAGAATGCCTCTCAAAGGTGAGCAATCAATCTGCTCCTCAGCACACTCCGGAGCCCTGGGGTTGCACAATGTCGGGAGATTGCTGCTTGATTGTTCCTTGGCTGAAAACAGCTCTGGCTATTTACATTTTCCTGCATTCATGTTATTTTCAGAGCTTACTCATTGCTGATACTGCTGCTGGTCACAGTAACAACAAAGAAGGATCTACCAAGTGTTTGCTTTGCCTGTTTTTTTTTAAGTAGCAAAATTTATATAGTGATCTCACTCATGCCTAAAACAATATTAGTGAATTTAGTGACAATATTAGTAAATTTAGAATATTAGTGACTGTCATGACACAAGACTTTATTCACAAAGGTTTCTTTTTAGAGGTAATTCTGAATGATTAGCTTGAAAGAAGGAGAAAGTCCAGGTTATAAATCCTTTCATCTTATTCTCCGTATGAAAAAATGTCTCATCATCCAAGATCAGAGAGCAAGTAAAACTTTCCATTAACCATTCTAGTTACTTGAATTCTCTTTACACTTTTACTTGACCTACCTATGTTTGCCCTATCTTGGCCCCTTAGCCAAGATGGAGAAATGGGCTCTGTGAAGGAATTGATGGATTTATTGTAGATGTGTGAGTTGGTAGCATCTCTGTTGGAGATACACTGAGGCTGAAGTAATTGAGTCCTGTATCTGATGCAGGAACTTTCTCTCTGAAGCATCTGTGCTAAATACCCCTATGAGAATTTCTTATCAATCTTAGACACCTGAACCAGCAGTCTCTCTTGAAACCCCTCAGAGATGGTAATGTGGCAGCTCTCGGTCTCCTTAGCCTGGCAGTCCAACCAGCCACAGCAGGCAGAATGGATGGGAGAAACAGCCATGCACGTTTCATTAGTAGGCCCAGCTTTATCAGGCAACGTCTGTGTGTCACATGAGGATCTTGGAAACTGACTCTGGTGTTTCAAAGCTGAGATAAAGCAGCATATCAGGAATGTCCAGGGGTTGGGGTTCAAGGAAGCAAGGAAGGCTTTGTCTATCTCTGAATGGTTCTGTGTGACTTTGGAAGAGGGATGAGAACACAAACACAGGTAGCAAATCAGGCTTTGTGTGAAACATTTGCCAATGTTGCTGTCTGCACATCTGAAGTGTGGGTTTGCTGCTCATGACCTCACTGGGGAAAGCACAAAAGAGAGTGTCTCCGGCTACTTCCCTGGAAAAACACAATCCCCACTTCCTCCAGGGCCTGTTAACCAGGCAGCATTAGGGAACACACATCTGACTTCCCAATTCTTCCTATTTTGTGAATGTGGGTGTGTGTGTGTGTGGGCGGGGGCCATAAAAATCTGCTGAAGCAGAAAGTAGTACATCTAAACCTCTTTAATGGGTTGGTTTTATTGTGCTTTGATGATACCTGCATGGAACACCTGTGCCTCATTCAGTCTTTGTTTATCATATTTCTTGGTTTTCATATTGCCTACACTGCATATGTTATAAAACAATTAAGAAGGAGAGACTGGCATGTAAAGTAATTCTTGATAGAGTATTTAGGGGCCTTTTGGAACTGGGCCATAGCAGGATGATAACACCCTCAGGCTGCCAATAGCGTGATGCAGGTGAGAAGGACCAGTGCCAACGTGGTCCTCTCCTAGATTGTCAGGCCACCTGCCAATAAGGTCACAGTGGACTCTGTGGGAGCAACTGCTCTCAGGAGGCCACAGGTGTGCGAGGATGGCTCTTTACTCTCACTGTTCCACTCCCAAGATGCCCACTGACATCTGAAATGTATTTAAGCGTTTTTTTCTGATACCTCTGACTTAGGCTGATTGAACAGGTGAGCTCAACTTGCAGACCATAAAAAGTGGAAGAGAGGATGCCTAAGAGATATAAATGCTTCCTCGTGAGGGCAGTGAATTAAACTCACTTTCAAAAAGCTGTGTGACTATCCCGTGGCTGTATTAAAATATTTCTTCCTTTAAAAGAGACATTTTTATGTCTTGCTGAAGGAAAAATATCATATAGTTCTTTTGGATCTATTTTTGAATAAATGAGTGGGGAGCAGGTGTGTTCTGGATCCTAGTCTCTCTACTCTCAAGGGTAACTGGGCTTCCTTTGCAGAAAGGAGAGAGAATTCCTCCATGGAATAGTAAATTCCAAAACAGCCTGTTTCAGTAACACATTTCAGAAAGCACAGATTTTGCCTCCTCTCTTTGGCAGGGCAACATCTTTCCACTCTTTCTAAAAACAGAAGATTGAACCAGCCTAGTTACTAGGATCTAGCAGTCGGCCAGGACCTTGTGTTGAGGAAGGCCCTTTTGGGTCCCCACCTCAGATGACTTAGGTAGCTCAATGGGAACAGCTGAGGGCAGTACTTGGAGGGAAGTGTTATGGGGGGTCCAGGCAGTCCAGAGAGGTAGCCAGCATGAGCCGCTAAATGTGAAGAAATTATTCTGAGATTCTGAGATCCTGAAAGGAGTTGATAGAGATATCACAACATGGTTACAAATTTGATTTTTCAGAGACTCAGGCAAGCCATAACTGGTTATTCAGATATTACCACTAGAGACCTATATGTACAGGAATATAAAGCAAAATTTTGCAGCTCTTGGAAGTGTTACCCTATCTTTAAGTCTCAATTTCATCCTTTTATTTAAATTAGCTTTTGTCTGTCCTTCTGAATCTCTTGAGTTGGTCTCCCTGTGCCGCCCGTATGCCTCTGCCTTCAGAGGAAATATGATAGCTCACCATATTTTAATAATTTTTATTTATTTATTTTTCCCCCAAAGCCCCAGTAGGTAGTTGTATGTCACAGTTGCATATCCTTCTAGTTGCTGTATGTGGGAAGTGGCCTCAGCATGGCCGGACAAGCGGTGCGTTGGTGCGCACCCGGGATCTGAACCCCGGGCCGCCAGCAGCGGAGCGCGGA